>NC_140592.1:1102484150-1103684150 GCF_964204655.1 Triturus cristatus | reverse complement strand
ATAAATTTTTTTCGCGGGTGTCGCGCACCCAGCGCGCCCCAGCACGTATATGACGTCACGCGGGACCCGCCACCGCACATGCGTCGCGTACTGTAATGCGTGGGAGCAGGAGTAGCGGACTGGTCGCATACCAATCGCGCAGATCACGTAATATTAAATGTATATGATGTAACTGAAAAACACGCAGCCGTCGCACACCGTACGCAGATCCTTCACGACGTTTCTAAAATGGCGGCTAGAATCCGCGCACCCACTGTGATGTGTACGCTTTGCGCGACTCTGAAAAATTTTGGAAAAAAAAAAATTCAAAAAGAAAATAATATAAATATATTAAAATAAAAACATTTAACAAAAAAAATAGACAATATTTCAGTTTTAATTTTTATTTAACCCCTTCGCTGCTAGGCCTTTTTCCCTCCTGTGCTAAGCCTTTTTTGGGCTATTTGGGGTAGTGCGCGCTTAGGCCCCTGTAACTTTTTGACCACATTAGGTATCCATGCCAAATTTGCGTCCTTTTCTTCCAACATCTTGGGGATTCTAAAGGTACCCAGGGTTTGTGGATTCTCCTAGAGGGTTCCCAGAAATTAGTCAAAATACAGCAACATTTTGTTTTTTTTGTGAAAAATGGGAAAAACGGGCTGCAAATGAAAGGTTCTGGGTTTTTCTCTGCAAATGGTATCAAAAAAGGGTTTGTGGGGCTGAAATCACCATTTCTCCAGCTTTTAGGGAATGACAGAATTTTGTTAGAAAACCAAAATTTTTTACACAGTTTTGGCATTTTTCTGGGACATACCCTATTTTTGCTATTTTTTGTGCTTTCAACCTCCTGTCAGTTAATGGTAGAAATGGGTACAAAAACAATAATGGATCCTGGAAAGCTATACATTTTTGAAAAGTAGACAACATTCTGAATTCAGCAAGGGGTCATTTGTGTAGATCCATCAAGGTTTCTTTATAGCAACTTACAGGTAAATATAGGAAAAATTAAAAATTTGTTGAAAAAAGCAGCATTTTGAGTCAACGTTTTCACCTGTAACTTCTTCGAATTATGACATCTCTTTGAAAGCAATGTACCGTTACATCCGGTGGACCTTCCTGGTTGTGGGGACATATAGGACTTGTAGGTTCACCAAGAGCCCAACGAACCCAGAGTAGAAAACTGAGCAGCATTTTGTAATGTTTTTTTTTTTGTTCCGGGTATATAGCAATTATTGTGGGAAAATGTATACATGGAAAAATCGGTATGAAAGACACCTATGTATTTCTGAAATGGGAACAAATTACAGAGTTTAGAAACAGTGCATATTTGCACATTTTCGAAATTTGGAATACTCATATTTGCATGACAATTATTGGTCATTTTTCAAAATGACTTTTTTTTTACACAATGTCTTTCATTTGGAAGGGAGAAATGCATCAAAAATCAATAGGTAATAACAGTTGCTTTACAAATCTGAACTACCCTAAGTCTCCCGATAAAAATGGTACCTCACTTGTGTGGGTAGGCATAGTGCCCACGACAGGAAGTGGCTCAAAACCTAAGGTGAACGCACCACATTTTCACACTGAAAATTTACACTTTATTTGCGAAGAGTCTAGCTGTAGTTTTTGAACCCTAGCCCTGCCGGCACCTAGGGAAACCTAGCAAACCTATACATTTTTGAAAACTAGACACCCAGGGGAATCCAGGATGGGGTGACTTGACTGCCTCCCACCATGGTCTGTTACCCAGAATCCCTTGCAAACGTAAAAAATTGACAAAAAAACACATTTTCCCCACATTTCTGTGATGGAAAGTTCTGGAATCTGCGTGGATCCACAAATTTCCAACCACCCCGCGTTCCCTCAAAGTCCTACGAGAAAAATGGTACCTCACTTGTGCGGGTCGGCCTAGTGCCCGCGACAGGAAACGGCGCAAAACGCAACGTGGTTTTGCAGTGAAAAATGACCCTTTTTTTGGCAAAGTGACTAGCTGTAGATTTTGAACCCTAGCCCTGCCGGCACCTAGGGAAACCTAGCAAACCTATACATTTTTGAAAACTAGACACCCAGGGGAATCCAGGATGGGGTGACTTGACTGCCTCCCACCATGGTCTGTTACCCAGAATCCCTTGCAAACGTAAAAAATTGACAAAAAAACACATTTTCCCCACATTTCTGTGATGGAAAGTTCTGGAATCTGCGTGGATCCACAAATTTCCACCTACCCCGCGTTCCCCAAAGTCCTACGAGAAAAATGGTACCTCACTTGTGCGGGTCGGCCTAGTGCCCGCGACAGGAAACGGCGCAAAACGCAACGTGGTTTTGCAGTGAAAAATGACCCTTTTTTTGGCAAAGTGACTAGCTGTAGATTTTGAACCCTAGCCCTGCCGGCACCTAGGGAAACCTAGCAAACCTATACATTTTTGAAAACTAGACACCCAGGGGAATCCAGGATGGGGTGACTTGACTGCCTCCCACCATGGTCTGTTACCCAGAATCCCTTGCAAACATAAAAAATTGACAAAAAAACACATTTTCCCCACATTTCTGTGATGGAAAGTTCTGGAATCTGCGTGGATCCACAAATTTCCACCCACCCCGCGTTCCCCAAAGTCCTACGAGAAAAATGGTACCTCACTTGTGCGGGTCGGCCTAGTGCCCGCGACAGGAAACGGCGCAAAACGCAACGTGGTTTTGCAGTGAAAAATGACCCTTTTTTTGGCAAAGTGACTAGCTGTAGATTTTGAACCCTAGCCCTGCCGGCACCTAGGGAAACCTAGCAAACCTATACATTTTTGAAAACTAGACACCCAGGGGAATCCAGGATGGGGTGACTTGACTGCCTCCCACCATGGTCTGTTACCCAGAATCCCTTGCAAACATAAAAAATTGACAAAAAAAACACATTTTCCCCACATTTCTGTGATGGAAAGTTCTGGAATCTGCGTGGATCCACATATTGCCACCCACCCCGCGTTCCCCAAAGTCCTACGAGAAAAATGGTACCTCACTTGTGCGGGTTGGCCTAGTGCCCGCGACAGGAATCGGCGCAAAACGCAACGTGGTTTTGCAGTGAAAAATGACCCTTTTTTTGGCAAAGTGACTAGCTGTAGATTTTGAACCCTATCCCTGCCGGCACCTAGGGAAACCTAGCAAACCTATACATTTTTGAAAACTAGACACCCAGGGGAATCCAGGATGGGGTGACTTGACTGCCTCCCACCATGGTCTGTTACCCAGAATCCCTTGCAAACGTAAAAAATTGACAAAAAAAACACATTTTCTCCACATTTCTGTGATGGACAGTTCTGGAATCTGCGTGGATCCACAAATTTCCACCCCCCCGCGTTCCCCAAAGTCCTACGAGAAAAATGGTACCTCACTTGTGCGGGTCGGCCTAGTGCCCGCGACAGGAAACGGCGCAAAACGCAACGTGGTTTTGCAGTGAAAAATGACCCTTTTTTTGGCAAAGTGACTAGCTGTATGTTAGAAAAACACACTCCCACTCTGGAAGGGTGGTGGTGTTCTCCCAGACACACTGTGGTAGCTTGGCTCGAGTGGTCAGGAATCAGGCACCGTGCTAAGCATACGACATACCCATACAATAACCATGCGTGCATCCGTTCCAAAAACGACTCTACACCGTGAAAATTATGAAAATATCTCTTTATCTTCTTTTTCTCTTAGTTGCTGATTAAATAAATAATAACACAATCACAATATACAAGGCTTTTTAAATAGTGCAGGTCAAATAAATACTGTCTTAAGGATTCAATAAATAGGGGTGATCATAAATAATTAAGGCATAAATATAAGTGCATTACATACAGGCAATTAAATATTCTGAGGCAATAAATACTGCAAACCAATAAATATTGTGCAACAATAAATACTGTGGAACAATAAATACAGTGAAGCAATAAATAGGTTAAATACAATAAATACAGTGCTCTCAATAAATAATTAAAAGCTGACAGTGACACTCATAGAATCAGATCACATTTAGATTATTATGGGCTGATTTGGCCCAGGCACAGCTTGTGGTTAGGTGGATGGCTTGAGGGTGTCTACTCCCTGGCTTGGACAAGGCTGAGGCCTAAACTGAGGTAGATCAAGGGGGAATTCTAGAGATCTGGCTCTCCCACTCTACACAACCCCACTGTATTAGTCTCAGCTCACCCCTGGCACAATCAAGCTGGTTCCAGCACCTCTCTAGCCCCTAGAGTAGTCTCTCAGGATTCCACAGGGCCTTAGGCGCCCTCTATTCCACTTACTGCCCTTTTTCTGAAGCTCCGACGCCACTGGAGTCGTGTCGACGCCGTGAGGCGGTTCCGGTTCGATGTCGGCGGCCTCGGCACAATGTCAGTTCTTGACGACGCCGGTAGGCGGTTCCGGTTCGATGTCGGCGGCCTCGGCTCGATCTCGACCTCCGATTCGATGACGTCGGGCGGTCTTGGCTCGATGTCGACTTCGGGCGGCTCCGGTCCGATGGCGACCTCAGTTTCGATGACGTCGGCCGGCCTTGGCTCGATGTCGACTTCCGGCGGCTCCGGAGTGCGATCTCCACTCCCGACCTCCGGTGTTCCTTTCCTCAGGTTCCGGCGACTCCGGAGTGCGATCTCCACTCCCGACCTCCGGCACGCTTCCCTTCAGGTTCCGGCGACTCCGGAGTGCGATCTCCACTCCCGACCTCCGGCACGCTTCACCTCGGTCTCCGGCGACTCCGGAGGGCGGACTTCACTCCCCCGTCGACGCCGCTCACTCGACCTCGGGTGACTTCCTCCTCGACCTCTGGTACTCTCTACGACCTCCGTCGGCGCCCTCTCTCGACCTCTGGCGGCTCCGGGTACGACGTCTGCTTTTCCAGTCAGCGCCGCTTCTCCACCTCGGGCTCCAGGTCTCAGGCTTCTCGACGTCGGACTCCAGGAAAACCAATAATCAGGTCAGGATCTTGCTGTTCTTGGATTCTAAGGCCTGTTCCTGCTGTCCAGGTCCTTAAGATGGTTTTTCTTGCTTCTTCCCACACAGGGCTCCAGGCTGGGCTCAGTCAGTAGGGACTAGTATCAAGGGTGGGTTTATGGACCCCACTCCAGGCACAAGTTTCCACCCCTGCTGCTTCACTCCTTCCTCCTTCAAGTTTCTGCTGCTCTCTCTTCACCAGTCAGGTGCCAACTGCCAGCTCCAACTGCCAACTCTCTGTCTTAGCTTCCCAACATTCTAAACCGCCTCCAACTGTCACAGGGTTCCAGAATGTTGCAGAAGGTTCTAGTAGGTTCCAGTGGGTGCTGGTGATGTCACAGGTGGCCACCATTTTGTGCTCCAGGCCCTCAGACAGAAGTTCCAGGGGTAAATAAAATGGCTCCCTGAATCTGCATCAACACTAAAAAGTCTGGTGGTTCCCAAAAAGGAAAAATACTAACAGGGTTTGAGGCAAAAGTGGGACAAAATAAATAATGATGAGGAGGGACCACCCAAAGGGCTGACAGGTCTAACACGCGTCCCCCCCAGCTGAAAGTGGGGAGAGCTACCCAACCCCTTGGGAGTTCTCATCACTAAGGCGGAAATACCTTGAGAGACCGTCTGCATTGGCGTGGTCCACTCCAGGTCGATGTTCCACCTGAAAGTCCATTCCCTGTAGGGAGATAGACCACCTCAACAACTTGGGATTCTCCCGAGCCAACTCCAGAAGGAAGGCTCGATAACGTTGAGGGACTACCAAGGCTCGTGACGATCCATGTAGGGGTGCCTTGGGTTCACTGTAGAGGAGGCCATCCTCCCAGTAAACACTGTAGTTCCCTTCAACGTTCCCTGCTGCCTGGGCTTGGGCCTGACGCCTTAGCCCCTCAAGGGTAGGGCACTCCCTCTGGCCCTGGCAGAATTCCTCCCTGGACGGGCCTCCCTCCACGTGCCACTCGGCCGGGATGGGTAGGTCCTCCAGGTTGGTAACGTATCCCACCGCTGCCACCAATTATGTTAGAAAAACACACTCCCACTCTGGAAGGGTGGTGGTGTTCTCCCAGACACACTGTGGTAGCTTGGCTCGAGTGGTCAGGAATCAGGCACCGTGCTAAGCATACGACATACCCATACAATAACCATGCATGCATCCGTTCCAAAAACGACTCTACACCGTAAAAATTATGAAAATATCTCTTTATCTTCTTTTTCTCTTAGTTGCTGATTAAATAAATAATAACACAATCACAATATACAAGCTTTTTAAACAGTGCAGGTCAAATAAATACTGTCTTAAGGATTCAATAAATAGGGGTGATCATAAATAATTAAGGCATAAATATAAGTGCATTACATACAGGCAATTAAATATTCTGAGGCAATAAATACTGCAAACCAATAAATATTGTGCAACAATAAATACTGTGGAACAATAAATACAGTGAAGCAATAAATAGGTTAAATACAATAAATACAGTGCTCTCAATAAATAATTAAAAGCTGACAGTGACACTCATAGAATCAGATCACATTTAGATTATTATGGGCTGATTTGGCCCAGGCACAGCTTGTGGTTAGGTGGATGGCTTGAGGGTGTCTACTCCCTGGCTTGGACAAGGCTGAGGCCTAAACTGAGGTAGATCAAGGGGGAATTCTAGAGATCTGGCTCTCCCACTCCACACAACCCCACTGTATTAGTCTCAGCTCACCCCTGGCACAATCAAGCTGGTTCCAGCACCTCTCTAGCCCCTAGAGTAGTCTCTCAGGATTCCACAGGGCCTTAGGCGCCCTCTATTCCACTTACTGCCCTTTTTCTGAAGCTCCGACGCCACTGGAGTCGTGTCGACGCCGTGAGGCGGTTCCGGTTCGATGTCGGCGGCCTCGGCACAATGTCAGTTCTTGATGACGCCGGTAGGCGGTTCCGGTTCGATGTCGGCGGCCTCGGCTCGATCTCGACCTCCGATTCGATGACATCGGGCGGTCTTGGCTCGATGTCGACTTCGGGCGGCTCCGGTCCGATGGCGACCTCAGTTTCGATGACGTCGGCCGGCCTTGGCTCGATGTCGACTTCCGGCGGCTCCGGAGTGCGATCTCCACTCCCGACCTCCGGTGTTCCTTTCCTCAGGTTCCGGCGACTCCGGAGTGCGATCTCCACTCCCGACCTCCGGCACGCTTCCCTTCAGGTTCCGGCGACTCCGGAGTGCGATCTCCACTCCCGACCTCCGGCACGCTTCACCTCGGTCTCCGGCGACTCCGGAGGGCGGACTTCACTCCCCCGTCGACGCCGCTCACTCGACCTCGGGTGACTTCCTCCTCGACCTCTGGTACTCCCTACGACCTCCGTCGGCGCCCTCTCTCGACCTCTGGCGGCTCCGGGTACGACGTCTGCTTTTCCAGTCAGCGCTGCTTCTCCACCTCGGGCTCCAGGTCTCAGGCTTCTCGACGTCGGACTCCAGGAAAACCAATAATCAGGTCAGGATCTTGCTGTTCTTGGATTCTAAGGCCTGTTCCTGCTGTCCAGGTCCTTAAGATGGCTTTTCTTGCTTCTTCCCACACAGGGCTCCAGGCTGGGCTCAGTCAGTAGGGACTAGTATCAAGGGTGGGTTTATGGACCCTACTCCAGGCACAAGTTTCCACCCTTGCTGCTTCACTCCTTCCTCCTTCAAGTTTCTGCTGCTCTCTCTTCACCAGTCAGGTGCCAACTGCCAGCTCCAACTGCCAACTCTCTGTCTTAGCTTCCCAACATTCTAAACCGCCTCCAACTGTCACAGGGTTCCAGAATGTTGCAGAAGGTTCTAGTAGGTTCCAGTGGGTGCTGGTGATGTCACAGGTGGCCACCATTTTGTGCTCCAGGCCCTCAGACAGAAGTTCCAGGGGTAAATAAAATGGCTCCCTGAATCTGCATCAACACTAAAAAGTCTGGTGGTTCCCAAAAAGGAAAAATACTAACAGGGTTTGAGGCAAAAGTGGGACAAAATAAATAATGATAGATTTTGTAGATTTTGAACCCTAGCCCTGCCGGCACCTAGGGAAACCTAGCAAACCTATACATTTTTGAAAACTAGACACCCAGGGGAATCCAGGATGGGGTGACTTGACTGCTTCCCACCATGGTCTGTTACCCAGAATCCCTTGCAAACGTTGAAAATTGACAAAAAAAACACATTTTCCCCACATTTCTGTGATGGAAAGTTCTGGAATCTGCGTGGATCCACAAATTTCCACCCACCCCGCGTTCCCCAAAGTCCTGCGAGAAAAATGGTACCTCACTTGTGTGGGTCGGCCTAGTGCCCGCGACAGGAAACGGCGCAAAACGCAACGTGGTTTTGCAGTGAAAAATGACCCTTTTTTTGGCAAAGTGACTAGCTGTAGATTTTGAACCCTAGCCCTGCCGGCACCTAGGGAAACCTAGCAAACCTATACATTTTTGAAAACTAGACACCCAGGGGAATCCAGGATGGGGTGACTTGACTGCCTCCCACCATGGTCTGTTACCCAGAATCCCTTGCAAACGTAAAAAATTGACAAAAAAACACTTTTTCCCCACATTTCTGTGATGGAAAGTTCTGGAATCTGCGTGGATCCACAAATTTCCACCCACCCCGCGTTCCCCAAAGTCCTACGAGAAAAATGGTACCTCACTTGTGCGGGTCGGCCTAGTGCCCGCGACAGGAAACGGCGCAAAACGCAACGTGGTTTTACAGTGAAAAATGACCCTTTTTTTGGCAAAGTGACTAGCTGTAGATTTTGAACCCTAGCCCTGCCGGCACCTAGGGAAACCTAGCAAACCTATACATTTTTGAAAACTAGACACCCAGGGGAATCCAGGATGGGGTGACTTGACTGCCTCCCACCATGGTCTGTTACCCAGAATCCCTTGCAAACGTAAAAAATGGACAAAAAAAACACATTTTCCCCACATTTCTGTGATGGAAAGTTCTGGAATCTGCGTGGATCCACAAATTTCTACCCACCCCGCGTTCCCCAAAGTCCTACAAGAAAAATGGTACCTCACTTGTGCGGGTCGGCCTAGTGCCCGCGACAGGAAACGGCGCAAAACGCAACGTGGTTTTGCAGTGAAAAATGACCCTTTTTTTGGCAAAGTGACTAGCTGTAGATTTTGAACCCTAGCCCTGCCGGCACCTAGGGAAACCTAGCAAACCTATACATTTTTGAAAACTAGACACCCAGGGGAATCCAGGATGGGGTGACTTGACTGCCTCCCACCATGGTCTGTTACCCAGAATCCCTTGCAAACGTAAAAAATTGACAAACAAAACACATTTTCCCCACATTTCTGTGATGGAAAGTTCTGGAATCTGCATGGATCCACAAATTTCCACCCACCCCGCGTTCCCCAAAGTCCTACGAGAAAAATGGAACCTCACTTGTGCGGGTCGGCCTAGTGCCCGCGACAGGAATCGGCGCAAACCGCAACGTGGTTTTGCAGTGAAAAATGACCCATTTTTTTGACAAAGTGACTAGCTGTAGATTTTGAACCCTAGCCCTGCCGGCCCCTAGGGAAACCTAGCAAACCTATACATTTTTGAAAACTAGACACGCAGGGGAATCCAGGATGGGGTGACTTGACTGCCTCCCACCATGGTCTGTTACCCAGAATCCCTTGCAAACGTAAAAAATTGACAAAAAAAACACATTTTCCCCACATTTCTGTGATGGAAAGTTCTGGAATCTGCGTGGATCCACAAATTTCCACCCACCCCGCGTTCCCCAAAGTCCTACGAGAAAAATGGTACCTCACTTGTGCGGGTCGGCCTAGTGCCCGCGACAGGAAACGGCGCAAAACGCAACGTGGTCACACCTCAATGTTGCCGTGAAAAATGACCCTTTTTTGGCAAAGTGACTAGCTGTAGTTTTTGAACCCTAGCCCTGCCGGCACCTAGGGAAACCTACCAAACCCACGCATTTCTCAAAACTAGACACCCGGCCGCTTCCAGGGAGGTATGGCTTGCGTGGATCCCCCAACGTTTCCTTACCCAGAATGCCCTGCAAACCTCAATTTTTGCTGAAAAAATAACTTTTTTCACACATTTTGGGGTGGGAAAGTTGTGGCATCACCGGGCTCTCACAAGTTTACCACCACCCAGCGTTCCCCCAGGTCTCCCGGTAAAAATGGTGCCTCACTTGTGTGGGAGGCCCAAGTATCCGCGGCAGGCAAGGGCCCAAAACGTAGTGAGGCGACATCAAAATGGCCTATCGCAAAACCACCTGGTTTTGCAAGGGGGGTCACTTTGGTTTTTGGCCCGGTGCTCGGCGGCCATCTAGGGAAACCTACCAAACCCATGCATTTCTGAAAACTAGACACCCGGCGGCTTCCAGGGAGGCATGGCTTGCGTGGATCCCCCCACGTTTCCTTACCCAGAATCCCCTGCAAACCTCAATTTTAGCTGAACAAATCACTTTTTTCACACATTTTGGGGTGGGAAAGTTGTGGCATCACCGGGCTCACACAAATTTACCACCACCCAGCGTTCCCCCAGGTCTCCCGGTAAAAATGGTGCCTCACTTGTGTGGGAGGCCCAAGTACCCGCGGCAGGCAAGGGCCCAAAACGTAGTGAGGCGACATCAAAATGGCCTATCGCAAAACCACCTGGTTTTGCAAGGGGGGTCACTTTGGTTTTTGGCCCGGTGCTCGGCGGCCATCTAGGGAAACCTACCAAACCCACGCATTTCTGAAAACTAGACACCCGGCGGCTTCCAGGGAGGTATGACTTGGGAGGATCCCCCAACGTTTCCTTACCCAGAATCCCCTGCAAACCTCAATTTTAGCTGAAATAATCACTTTTTTCACACATTTTGGGGTGGGAAAGTTGTGGCATCACCGGGCTCACACAAATTTACCACCACCCAGCGTTCCCCCAGGTCTCCCGGTAAAAATGGTGCCTCACTTGTGTGGGAGGCCCAAGTACCCGCGGCAGGCAAGGGCCCAAAACGTAGTGAGGCGACATCAAAATGGCCTATCGCAAAACCACCTGGTTTTTCATGGGGGGTCACTTTGGTTTTTGGCCCGGTGCTCGGCGGCCATCTAGGGAAACCTACCAACCCATGCATTTCTGAAAACTAGACACTCGGCGACTTCCAGGGAGGTATGGCTTGCGTGGATCCCCCCACGTTTCCTTACCCAGAATCCCCTGCAAACCTCAATTTTAGCTGAAAAAATCACTTTTTTCACACATTTTGGGGTGGGAAAGTTGTGGCATCACCGGGCTCACACAAATTTACCACCACCCAGCGTTCCCCCAGGTCTCCTGGTAAAAATGGTGCCTCACTTGTGTGGGAGGCCCAAGTACCCGCGGCAGGCAAGGGCCCAAAACGTAGTGAGGCGACATCAACATTGCCTATCCCAAATGTCGCATCACTACGTTTTGGGCTCTTGCCTGCCGCGGGTACTTGGGCCTCCCACACAAGTGAGGCACCATTTTTACCGGGAGACCTGGGGGAACGCTGGGTGGTGGTAAATTTGTGTGAGCCCGGTGATGCCACAACTTTCCCACCCCAAAATGTGTGAAAAAAGTGATTTTTTCAGCTAAAATTGAGGTTTGCAGGGGATTCTGGGTAAGGAAACGTTGGGGGATCCACGCAAGCCATACTTCCTTGGAAGCCGCTGGGTGTCTAGTTTTCAGAAATGTGTGGGTTTGGTAGGTTTCCCTAGATGGCCGCCAAGCACCGGGCCAAAAACCAAAGTGACCCCCCTTGCAAAACCAGATTAACTATTGTTCCTGCAGCGTGAGAATTTTGGAATAATATTGCAAAGAAAATGTGGCAGACATTTTGAGGTTTGCAGGACATTGGGGATAAAAAAGTTTTTGGAATTCACAAGAGACATCACCATGAACTCCCATGGGTTTTCGACAATATCTACAGTTGGTGGGTTATTCTTGCATGGAAAGTGTACCTTGGCAGAGAAACTAAAGACAAAGATTCCTGCACAACCATCTATTCCTCAAACACACACACATACTGGTTGGATTTGGCACGAGGGCGAGTCATGGTTCAGTGTATTAAATGTTATTAACAAGAGATTTCACAAAAATGAAATGCACTGTCAATAATTAAATTCACAAAAAACCAAACCAATGACTCGCAGCTCGTGAGCTGTAAAGCCACGTCAAGGCACCAACCACTTTACAGGCCATTCACACACCTTTCATACGTGATACAAACAAGACCATTCGCACCACCAGGCACAAAAGCAACACATTACAAAATTCACCAAAAAGGGACAAGGTACACCCTGCTTCAGAAAGACAAATATTACTGCACAGCCATCTAATCCGCAGGCACACACACATACTGGTTGGATTTGGCACGAGGGTGAGTGATGGTTCAGTAGATACAATTGTATTAGCAAGTGATTTCACATAAATGAAATGCACTGGTAATAATTGAAAGGGCGAAAAACTGAACCATTGACTCACAGCTCGTGAGCTGTAAAGCCACGACAAGGCACCAACCTCTTTACAGGCCATTCATCCACCTTTCATACGTGTGAGACATACAAAACCATTCACACCGCCAGCCGCGGGCCCATCACATAACAAAACTCACACCAGCACACAGCGCCATTCAAGGGCCCATCACTTTCACACGCCCACAATCCAGACACAGCAAGTACACAGGCTGATGGATTGCGTGGAGTGGCACTCAGCTAGCAGTGTGTGTAGTGACCAGCAGAAAGTCACTACTCACACACAGCCAGCCGAGCACCAGTCCACACACACCGCTAGGCAAACACCAGTCCACGCACACCGCTAGCCAATCGCCAGTCCAGGCACACCGGCAGCCAATCGCCAGTCCAGGCACACCGGCAGCCAATCGCCAATCCACGCACACCGCCAGCCAAGCTCCAGTCCACGGACACCACCAGCCAAGCACCAGTCCGCACACACCACCAGCCAAGCACCATTCCACGCACACCGCCAGCCAAGCTCCAGTCCACGCACACCACCAGCCAAGCTCCAGTCCACGGACACCACCAGCCAAGCACCAGTCCACATACACCACCAGTCCACGCACACCGCCAGCCAAGTACCAGTCCACGCACACCGCCAGCCAAGCACCATTCCACGCACACCGCCAGCCAAGCTCCAGTCCACGCACACCACCAGCCACGCACCAGTCCACGCAGACCACCAGTCCATGCACACCGCCAGACCACGCACACCGCCAGCCAAGCACCATTCCACGCACACCACCAACCATGTGCCAGTCCACACACACCAACAGCCAAGCGCAAGCCTACACCCACCGCCATCACATTTAGGATTTTTTTAGAAAGAAATAAAAACAAAAACAAATCGCAAATAGATACAAATCTTCTAACAGAAAATCAGCAACTAAATACATTGCACTAACACCAACCTTGAAACAGAATCAAATTATCCAAAGAATACAGACCAGGCAGTTCACTTTACCACTCATGAATGCTCCCAATTTTTTTTTCGCGTGTGGTACGCTCTAAAACAAGCAGGGAGACACAGTGCAGGATGAGAAGGACAGTCGGGGCAGTACATACGACTCTCCTTCCGCGAACCTCTTCGCCAACAGACTCTACATCTCCTACTGGGAAAATCTTTTGCGGGTGTGGGAGGAATGTGATCTGGAAAGTGGCGTTCTTTCAATCTAGCAACATCCTCCACCACTCCAACTCTAGGAACACTTGCCTGTTCCACTACAACAAGGCTGCCTATTACAGACTCCTGAAACTTAGCAAAAGTCATCTTTGACTCAGGGCAAGAATCCTGGAACACAACAAAAGCATTAAACATTGCCAAGTGGAAAAGATGGATAGCCAACTTCTTGTACCAAATGTAAGCCTTACGAAGAGCAGTGTAAGGTTCCAACCTCTGATCTACTCTGTCAACACCACCCATGTGCCTATTATAGTCTAAAATGCACACAGGTTTGCGCGCTTCAGCGACCTGACCCCAAACAGTCACAGGTGCAGTGCTTTCATCATGGATGGTAGTCAGCATGTAGACATCTCTCCTGTCTGTAAACTTCACAGCAATAAGCTCCTGGCAACGCAACGCACTGCACTGTCCCCGCCCAAGCTTTTGACAAACCAGTTCTTTCGGGAAACCTTTACGGTTAGAGCGGATTGTGCCACAAGCAAGAGTGTCCACTTTGGCCAATTCCCTGAACAACCGCACACCAGTGTAGAAGTTATCTACATATAAATGGTGGCCTTTGTTAAAAAATCCTCTACCAAGTTCCCAAACAATTTTCTCAGTCACTCCAAAAGTGGACGGACAACCAGGGGGGTTAATCCTAGATTCCTTACCGGTGTACACCCTGAAATTAGAGACATATCCAGTCCTACTGTCACACAGCATATACAGCTTTATTCCATAGCGTGCCCTCTTACTAGGAATGTATTGCCTAAAAACCAAGCGGCCCTTGAACAACACCAAAGACTCATCCACTGCAATTTCTTTCCCAGGGGCATAAATCTCAGAAAATCGATCAACAAAGTGATCAAGGACAGGCCTAATCTTAAAACGACGGTCACAGTCAGGGTGATCTCGTGGCAACGCTAAACCATTATCAACAAAATGCATCATCCGAAGCAGAAGCAAATACCTGTCACGAGTCATGACTGCCGGAAAAATAGACGTTGCCATCAAGGGACTGCTAGACCAATATGAAGGCATTGATGGCTTCCTTAGCAAGCCCATCAAAAAAGTTAAACCCAAGAACTTCTTCATCTCTTCAACATTTGTGGGAGTCCACCGGGTAGCTCTAGAGTATGGCTTAAGACTGGCACTGTTGTCCCTCAAAAACTGTTCGGCGTACAAATTAGTCTGCTCAACAATCTCTGCCAAAAACACATCGTCCATAAACAACTGAAAAATATTTACCGGCAAAAAGTTTTCAGTATTCACTCTAGACCCTGGAACACCAGTAAACTCTGGCAATGCCGGCTGCACCATGCCAGGGGCAACCAAGAGGTCATCACTTTCAACGGGAAGCCTTGCAGCCCCAGCCTGCAGCCCAGATGCCTCTTGCCGCACTACACCAACGGGAAGCCTTGCAGCCGCAGGCTGCAGCCCAGAAGCCTCTTGCCGCACTACACCAACGGGAAGCCTTGCAGCCGCAGGCTGCAGCCCAGAAGCCTCTTGCCGCACTACACCAACGGGAAGCCTTGCAGCCGCAGGCTGCAGCCCAGAAGCCTCTTGCCGCACTACACCAACGGGAAGCCTTGCAGCCGCAGGCTGCAGCCCAGAAGCCTCTTGCCGCACTACACCAACGGGAAGCCTTGCAGCCCCAGGCTGCAGCCCAGATGCCTCTTGCCGCACTATCGGCACATCAGTCTCCTCCTCTAACACAGGCACTTCATCCGCACTAAGAGTATCTTCATCATCCGATGACCCCATACGGAGAGAAAACTCACTGCCAGAATCGTCCCCTGCCTCCTCTCCCTCAGATGCAGAGTCAGTCTCTGAACCATGGTCAGAGGAAGACTCAAACAGCAAACCAACAACCTGCTGAGCAGTAATCCTGCAGCTAGCCATTATACATACTAAGATAGAAGACTGCACAAACAAGTCAACAACAACCAACAATGTGCAAACCAAGTAAGTAAATAAATGTGTACCTTTATCACAAAGATCAATGTACTCAAAAACTATACAATCCAATTACAAGAGACAGCTGCACTCACCAGAAACCAACTCTGCAGTGACACAGCAAAAACCAACGATATCAAACTAGAAAGAAGAAAAAAAAACAAATTACTCACAAGACAACAAAATACACATCGAGCACCAATGCAAAAAGTTTTTGACACTCAAAAACCAAACATACTGCTATTATTACACCATTTGCAAAAAAAAAAACAGGCAGAGAAATCAAACACATTTACATTGTACAAAAAAAAGTCTCTTACCAAACTACACAAACAGCAGAATCACCAGTCACAAAACGGCAAAGTGAAAAGAGGAAAAGCCTTCACCTAGAACAAAAAAGTAAAAAAAAAAAACATTACAATTGCAATTCACAAAAAATATAACAATAAACATTATAACATGCTATGTCACTACCCAAATGGTCAATCGGGTTGTGTGCCAGGTGGGGCAGAAAATAAATTGCACCCTGGAAGCGAGGGGTCACTTCTATTTTTAATTGAACTAATTCCCTGGTGTCTAGTGGGATTTTCTGCCCCCCCTGGGAGCAGAAACGGCGAAAAAATAAAACCGATCTGCCCCCAGAGGGGGCAGAAAAGTCTACAAATAAATTAGGGGCCCAAGGAAGCGACCCTTGCCCAAGGGGTCGCTTCCTACAATAATAATTAGATCCCTGGTGTCTAGTGGGCTTTTCTGACCCCCCTGGGAGCAGAAACGGCAAAAAAATAACACCGATCTGTCCCCAGAGGGGGCAGAAAAGTCTTCAAAAAATGTAGGGGCCCAAGGAAGCGACCCTTGCCCAAGGGGTCGCTTCCTACAATAATATTTATATCCCTGGTGTCTAGTGGGCTTTTCTGCCCCCCCCAGGAGCAGAAATGGCGAAAAAATAACACCGATCCCCCCAAAAGTCTTCAAATAATTTGTGGGCCAAAGGAAGCGACCATTGCCCAAGGGGTCGCTTCCTACAATAATAATTAGATCCCTGGTGTCTAGTGGGCTTTTCTGCCCCCCCTGGGAGCAGAAACGGCGAAAAAAAAACACTGATCTGCCCCCAGAGGGGGCAGAAAAGTCTTCAAATAATATATGGCCCCAGGAAGCGACCCTTACCCAAGGGGTCGCTTCCAAAATAAAAAAAACACACATCCCTGGTGTCTAGTGGGGCATCCCTGCTCCACGATCGCGACGCTGTGCGCGATCGTGGAGCAGGAATGCCCTGTATTGAGACATCAGGGGAGAGGAAATACTCTTTCCTCTCCCCCGATGCCTCAATACACTCTAAAAGGCCCCCACTGGAGCAAACAACACTCACCCTGCCTCTGTGGACGCCTGGAAGCAAATGGCTTCCAGGCGTCCGAGCACTTCCTGATGACGCCGGCGTGCGCTGTGCGCGCTGACGTCACCAGGAAGCGTGGGGGGGCTCGGGGGTGGCAGCCGAAACTCTTCCGCTGCCATCCCCGTCTGTGGGGGCACGATCGATGCCCCGGGGGGGAGCGCCAGCGCTTCCCCCAGGGGCTGTCCTCATGACGGAGCGGTTCCGTCATGAGCACAGCCCAACTGATGCTCATGACGGAACCGCTCCGTCATGAGCATCCAAGGGGTTAACGAATAAATTATTTATAAACAGTTAAAAAACTGTAGAAAATCAGTACAAAAAAATAGGTATAACTACTATTACACTTAAAAATTAGCATTTAAAAAACCTTTGAAATTCACTGAAAAAGCCATGGGTTTCAGAGACGTTATAGTTAGAAATTATCATTTAAAAAAGCTTTGAAATTCACTGAAAAAACCATAGGTTTCAGAGACATTATAGTTAGAAATAAGCATTTAAAAAACCTTAGAAATTCATTGAAAAAAACATAGATTTCAGGGGTATTATAGTTAGCTGTACATTGCGGGCGCGCGAATTATAGTTAGCAGAACTAACTATAACGGAGGAATTTCTATGGTTTTGTACGAGTGAAATGTCCAGCTAACTATAACACCCCTGAAACCTATGTTTTTCTTCTGTGAATATATATATATATATATATATATATATATATATATATATATATATATATATATATATATATATATACATACATACACACACACACACATCTGCAGGCCTACAAACTTTTCCAGTAGGCTTTGTCAGTTTGCAGATATGCTAGTGTGCGGTCCCTTTATATAGCACCATTGGGGCCCTGACAGAGCCCTGTAAAACTGAAGCGAGCAGCGGTGGTTGTCGAGTAGGTAACAGGACAAAACAAGAAGTTGCCGCTAGTGGCAATGCCCTCCGCAACACTCACTTGCAGGCACATGGGTCAGCGCGTGTCTTGTGGGGCTCTCTTGACTCGCAAGCCCAACTGGACCCAACTGGGCCTAAGCCAGAGTCTAGGGGCCTCAAGGTGCCCTCCTTGCCATGGTCTCACACCGCTCAGCCACTTGCCCGCTCGCACAGCACCGCGGCTGCTACAGACCATTCCTCCAATGTCCCCCAACGGCTCATCACTTTTTCCTCACGTCAGTTGCCATCTGCACATCCACATGTAAAAGAGGTAGAAAACCACTCAAGAGAGCTAGGGCTAAGGAATTAGGGCTAAAGGTTTAATGGCTAATAGATTAAAGGTGTAACGGGAGGGTCAGTGTATAGGTAATGGTTAAGGGATTATTGGTATCAGGATATGGGTAAAAGGTTGTGGGTAAGGGGTAAAGGGCAACAAAGTAAGACTTTAGAGTGTAAAAATAAGTGATTACGGGTTAGGAGTTACAGGTGAGGGGGTTAAGGGTTTAGGCGGTTTCATTACTCTTGAAAATAAGATAAGGTAAATGTCCTAAGGTAAATAAACAAACTATGAGATGTGATGATGACATGGTAGAAAATTGCTTACCTACAGAATGATGAGCATATGGTAAAGATGAAACAGCTGCAATGAAACAGTAAACAAATAGCAATAGTGGAAATGTTATTTATTAATGCATCCAGCACCGGTCATGATACCAGAACTGAGCAATATTGATGCAACTGTTGTACATCATGCAGTGCTCCCATCAAGATAATAAAGATGGGACCTAATGAATACCCTAATTGCTATGTGTCCAATCCTGGGAGGATGCTTGTTCTCCAGTGCGGGCCCACCATACCTGCCATACCATCCCAAATTTTTTTAAACTGGGACAATCTCAATACGGGACCACAACTTCCATGCAGCTTTCTCATTGGCAGACCACCTGGCTTTCCGTGAGCTCTGGATACGGAGTAGGGGCAGAGTTCCCATTCTGAGCAGCCTGGTTGGTCCCAGAGGGTAGCTCGACCAGATGTCCATGTGAAAGAATCTGAAGAGCTTGCGTCGGACCTGGTCCCACACTTGACATTATCGCACAGTCAATATCAAGGGGAGGAGGGCAACAATCTACATGGATAGTTGCCAAGCACACCTGAGCTGAAGTCCAGCGGGGACAGTATTACAGCTTTTTTACAGTCTTGTGATACATTGAGTATTTTACCATCCAGTCTCCTTAAGGAGAGTACTAACAGACTCTCTTTTATAAGGAACAAGGCTGAATAAATAGTTTATATTTATGTTAAAGACATATACCTGCATAATGTGTCATCAATTAGGCCACAGATGGAAAATAGGTACCGGAGCAAAGTAAGAGTCTCTCACTTAGCAATAGCTTGTTGGGCATCTCATTTCGGGTAGATGGGTGTGCCAAAACATGATGTGATGAGGGAGATGTAATAGGCAGTGTAGATTGAGCCCCAATACAATGTTTTTCACTGGCTCCTTAGCTGCAGGTAAGCCTGAAAGTTCAGTTGTCAGTAGGGGTGTGTGAAATGCATGTAATTGGAATCCGTATCATTATGCAGAATTGTGGGGAAATAATGCAAACATTAAATACAAAACTGGCATGTGGCACTATATTTCCATTTTGGACATGAGGATGCATTTTGTGGTAAAAATGTGCAAAATCCGCAAGTGCCACAAACACGTTGCACGTTTGTCTGCCGGCTATGTGCCACCTCACCTGTGACCTGTTAATCAGTAACCCAGGCTTAGGTTGCACAAGTATTTCTGTATCGGGGTTGATGGAGAGTTCATGATGGGCAAATTTGACAATAGTGATACGATTTCGTTCTCAAATCCGAATGTATCATTGTGCACATCGACATCAATTTTATCAATATTAATACAAGAGCATCAGTGCAGCCTGTGTAATGCGCGATTAGGTCTCATTTATGGCCAGTTAAAGGAGAAGCTGATACTAGATCAGAGGGTGCAGCTATGTTAAGGGAGTTGAAGTAAGGGTAGGCAACTAGAGGGATGAACTTTTAATGAAAATTAGGCAGAATTAGGGTGACCCTTAGGGCACACTGTTAAAACCCTTATATGATGCTGGTTCTTTAAATCCAATCTTAAGTCATTTCCTGTGTTTGAATAGAAGGGAGCATCTCTATTCCAGATCGCATCCAGAATCTGCAGCCAATGTCTCAAGACGTTTAGCAAAATGTTATGTTCCACAGTGTAAATGGCTGTCCAGAGTCAAGAAATGAATGTGATGATAGAATGGCTAGCTTTTTTCAGAAATGTTTTCTCTATCATTGGCCAGAGATATTGTTATACAGGATGTTGTTTAGCTCGACACACGCCTGAGCAGTCTTATGATACTTTGTACGGTGTTTGCCCTTTGTAATAGCGTTGGTGGGGTTTAGTTCTTTATTTTTGTCTCATGGTAATAATGCAGTTAAAGTGAGAATAGTAAATCATTTCCTGAGGCATACATTTATTAGCTTTATATCAACATAAATAACACCACCAAAAATATAAAAGCAAATAATATTCTGAATATTGTAGAGTAAACCATTTTAGCAAATTAAAGTAGGCGTGGATCAATGGTTTGGCCACATCTTAAAAGGGAGATTCTTGTGAGGTTTGTACAGCTCAGAGCCACAAGCAGTGATTGGATATCACGTGCAATCGATCATCTCGCTCAGGTAATGCTTTTATTTCAGTCAACACACATGCTATATCTATTTCAAACTACTATGATACTGAAACCTTCATGTCTTATTTTAAATCCCTTGTATGCACATGTATTTTCATTAACAACTAAACTTTATATGTGAAAGGTATCTTTGTCCTACATTTCTGGATCGACCATTCAAAATACTTGTATTTAGTGATTTTTTTTTATCCCTCTTTATGATGCAATAATGTTTCTGAAAGAACATTATACGATAGGCAGCGGATTACATAGATTTCACTGATGCTGGCGTAATTACTCACCAACATCTGTACGGCCTGACAAGAGTAAAAGCCACGTTTGTACTGAATGACCTGTAAAAAGCTGACATTTCACAGCAGTTGTGTATCCCAAATATCGAAATCAGACTCGGAATCAAAAGCAGCCTTGGCAACTTTTGGCAGCCCAGCTCTCCTGCTGCACGTGAGGAGCAAGAGCGAGCCTTACTGCCACAAGGGGAGGCTTGAAGGGTGTCCTCCACCCCAAAAATCCTTTAAAACAAATAGTGCATTTTACAGCACACTTTTCATTAAAGATCCTGGTGCAAACCCTGAATGGATGCTTGGAGATTGGCTATATGGCTCAATGAATGAATAATTGGATGGACATGGAGTGGGTGAATAAATAATTCAAGAATGGATAACAATGAATAAATACTTTTTCACTATTTTGAACAAATGGGCAAGGGATGGGTGAATTAATTAATTCAAGAATGGGTAACAATGAATAAATACTTTTTCACTATTTTGAATAAATGGGAAAGGGATGGGTGAATGAATTAATTCAAGAATAGATAACAATGAATAAATACTTTTTCACTATTTTGAACAAATGGGCAGGGGATGGGTGAATGAATTATTTCAAGAGCAGGTAACAATGAATAAATACGTTTTCACTATTTTGAACAAATGTGAAAGGAATGAGTGAATTAATTAATTCAAGAATGGATAACAATGAATAAAGACTTTTTCACTATTTTGAACATAATATCTCTAAGAACTGACCAAGGAACGTTGCTCTGGTTTTCAACTTAAGTTTCTACTTTAAAACATCACCCTCCCCACACACTATCACCTCCTATCTTTGTGAAACATGCACAGCTCTGATATATTTAACACAAATTTAGCACCTCAAAGAATTTAACACAAAGGGAGTCATTATTATAGCGGGCGGATCGCCAACGCATGCATGGCGGTGGCGATCCGCTCGCCAAAATCTCCGGCCCGCATTACTTTTCCCCCTGCCACATTACGATGGCGGGGGGGACCCCGGCGGATGGGGAGACCGTCTGCAGATTTTCCGCTGGTAGACAATCTGCCCGATTGCCTACCAGGCGGAAAAACCCAGGAATATGGCCATCCATATTATCATCATGGTGGAGAATGGCCATTCCATGGCGGAGACTCTGCCATGGAAAGGCATGCGGTTTTGTCTTTGGGGGCCCGTTGCGGGCCCCAGGGTGTTCGGGGGGGTTGGGATTGCACATGGGGGGTACCTATGGTACCCCTCTGCATTTGCATGCACAAGGTGGCAGGCACCGCGCGGTGCCTGTCACGTTGTCCATGCAAATGCACAACATGCATTTTACACATTGCGGCAGGTGCTGCTTGCAGCACCCCCCACCGCAATGCTTAAAATGCGGGATGCACCCGCCAGTCTGGCGGGCGCATCCTAATGCCACTTGCCGGACCGCTGCGACCATGGCGGGCGGTCCCGTTTCCCGATCCACCATCGTAATAGGCCCCAAAGAGTTAACTTTGATATAAAATAGCTGAGAGAAAGAAATAACCATGTGAGGACGAATTGCACAACTGAAACCTGGAAATCTTACAGCAATCCTGGCTACCACTAGACCACATTGTGTGATACTAGGCAAATACATTTTAGACAGTGCCTTCTTTTACTTCATCATCTTCATCAGCACCTTTAAATACATCAGTTCTGGGAGTGCGCATCACAAAAACACAAGACTGTATTGCAACACCATCGATAGGGAACATCCTAAGCCACATATGGAGGGCAAAAGACAACTGACCCTGTTGGTACTTTAATATCTTCTTTCTCACACCATGGGCGGAGGAGCATGCATGTCTCTCAGTTAATGATTAGTATCACTTTTAACAATTGTCCCTCAATGCAATATACTAAACTGAAATGCGTTGCAATTGTCACGTTTAAAAGAGATGCACTGTTTTGAATCTTTATGTTTGTACTGTACACTCTGAGCCAAGTAACAGCCGACCTCTCACCCCCTTCTTCCTGAATCCCTGAAGGTCAGAGCTGCTCCTGGTGAGTGTGAATGAGGCTGGAACTAACCTAATGCAAAAACAAATAGTTTTGAAGTAGGCATGGTCTTATTGGGCACGCTTTAAAACCATTTATTATACATTGTTTGTTTGTAAAGTGCTGAAGCGCTGCAGGTAGGAAACACAGTTGGCTCAACCCTCAGCAACAAAACTAGCCCCCACCAGCAGTAAAACTGGCCCTACACCCTCTCATTCTACACAGAAGACACCAGGTGCTCAGTTCAGCCAGTCCTGGCCTACCGAATGTGGGATGGAAGCAGTTGCATGGGTATTGGTGTAATCAGCCATTAAGCCCTGTTTGGGTTGATTGTTGGACCAGGTGACAGTGGACACCTGTCTAGGTCAACACCAGCATAGGGGTGTCACACTACCACTGCAACCACAAAAGTATGCTGGTTCAGTAAACGATGAGATGGTGGGCTGGGAAGTACAATGATACTTAAGGTCTTATCACAACTTTGTTGGTTCTACAGCAGGCGGTGCAACACACTGTCCTCTGTAGGACTGCCAAAGCTGTGGTGTTGCCGCCCACCAGATTAAGACTTCAATCCTGGTCTGGCGGGCGGTCCTGCGGCGGTCTGACAGCAGTGATCTGTTAAGCTCATAGAAGAGCCTAACATGCAGACCACTGCTATCAGAGCGCCATCTACACCTTCCTGCACAGTGTGGCATGTATGAACTGGGGGTGCAAATCAGGGGGGCACAACATGTGTTAGGGCCCCCTTAGTTGCGGCTCCGCCACTGTTTTCCTGGTGAGTTTACTGCCATGAAAAGTGTGGTGAGAGGCAACTCAAAATATGCTCGGTGGTGACACTGTGACACCACCAGCATATTTCAGCCTCCGACTGCCGAGCGACCAACCTATGGTAGTCTGCCACACATGTAATACTGCATGCGGGCACGGCTGTGGTTGGATCGCCACAGCGAGTACAGTGGTCCAATGGTCCTTAGTGTTGACAGGTACTATTTACTTTCGCCTTAAACAGCAAAACATACTTACCCATCCTTGTTTTTCAATTCTACAGATATGCACTGTAATCATGAAAACAGAATTCAAAGCATTCGAACTGTGAGATGTGGCCAATTTAAAGCCAAAGACTCCTGTCGTGCAAGTTGCTAGCCTACTATGTTGAGCCACCAACACATTAAAATTATCAAGACATGTGATATTCAGGATATGGTAGCAGAACATTTTAGATTTAATATGGCCATGCAAAATCATTGCAGCCAAAATATTGACTACGAAAATGTTGTCAAGGTGAGCATATGTAGATAAGTATAGGTTTACTATAGTTAACTCCAAGAAAATACACTTTGATGTAGGGATTGATTCACAAAGTCTAAGTTTACGACTTTGGGAATTGACAAAGGGCATTTACGAGGATCTCCGACCCATGTGTGGACATAAAGATGGTACTCGTAAATGCCCTTTGTGAATTCCCAAAGTCGTAAACGTAGACGTTTGGTCTTAAGTTCAGACCAAAAGTCTAAGTTCACCTTTGTGAGTTGGGCCCTATATTTATACATGTTCATATTTACCTTGACAATCTTTTGTATATCAGTATTTTGGATTCAATATTTTAGTAGTTGATGCTAACATCATTGAAATTCGGTCTTACAAACAAAATCCAACTCGTAGGTACACTGCACCACTACATGCCTCTCTGAAAAGAGTTACTAGAGCCCTGCCTTTATATCAAGCTTTCCTATTCAGGTCAACCCTACAGTAATATGCTCCATGATCTTTCCACTTAACCAATATGAAATACAAGCAATCAAGTGAAAGACCTAAAATGTTGGCAATTCCTGAACATTGAAGATAAAGGCTATATGAACCTTGCCTTCAGTACGTGTTTGGGTTTCCCCTTTATACAGGTGCACATATTGTATTTGTTTCAGCCTAGAGCTGGTATGTGGTGCCAAACTAGATTTTTACGAACTATTCAACATGATTTCCCTGTTGCTTGCACCATGATTAAGGCTATAAACCCTTATGAAGGCTAGTTTTGTATCCAGATGCATGCACTGACACAGATAAAACAGAAGAAGACAGATAAACATACCTCTCAACATGTGACACACATGTATACCTACCTAAGCCATAGTTATTTTCACCACTTGAGTGGTCGAATGTTGGTGCAAGTTGAGAAGGCTGATGTACTTTGATAGATATTTTTGCTAGTGCTTCATGCACTTGAAAACATTGTGAAATTATTATCAGGAAAAGTAAAGTTATGTTTGAATGACGTATGTCTACATAATAAGCAATTTTACAAAATTGAAGATGTAACTCAATTGAGTTCATGAAAATAGTCACAGACAGCAGATATTTTTGGAAGAAATCCAAGTATATGAAAAAAGATCTCATTGCTGAAGGTGCACGCATGAACTTTTGTCACAGATCCTCGTATGGATATGAAAATCAGCTCACCTTTTAAACAACATGTAAACCGAATCATTGCACGGCTGCTGCACTATATATTAAGCAGCAGGAAGTTAAGGGCCAGATTTATCAATGCTCTGCACTGGTGCAGTGCCACAAAAAGTTACAGATACCGGCTCAAAGTACTTTCCTGCCCATACTTTGATTTGCACTAGATAGTAGCACAAAGTAGTAATGCTCACTATTTTCCATCAAGGGGGCACCCCAAGGGTGGTACATGGGTGTACCTATGAACCATTCATTGTTTTTGACACAAAGCCATATCTACTAAAAAAGGTAGACCGGGCTATTCACCAAAAATGTATGCCTCCTTGAAGTAGACATAACGTTTAAGAAAAGTTTTCTTCTCTCAAAACATGTCTAACTTTGCATGTGTGCAGTAATGTACAGCACTAATGCACAGTTATAAACATTTGAAACTATAACCAAGCATAACATTTTGTATATGAAGTATGCCCTTACCATACAAAACCTATGCTAGACATCACGCACACACCCTTGCACTTTTGTGCAAGGGTGTGTGCGTCATGTCTAGCATAGGCTTTGTGCAAGGTGTGTCCATAGTGCAAGGTAGCCTAAAGTGCACTAGAGCAGGGAATGCCAGCAACAGCCCGATATCTTAGTAGATGTAGTTCTGTACTGAATTTTCATTTTCACACAAACATATTGGGTCTGATTCACAAAGGCATTCTGAGACAAAAGTATAACTTCACGACTTTTGGTATTCACAGAGGTCATTTACGAGTCGTATCTTTATGTCTGCAGTCGGGCCAAAATCGGCATCCGGGCCAAAATTTGTGCACCCTGGCTGAACTCTCCGCACCCAGTGGTATTTTTTGCACCAGGCACTACATCACATCCCACAAAAGTTTGCTTATTTGCATCATGGTACATGCAGTCCACAACTTGCGCTCACCTCAGTGTTGACTTTAATGTTACACAAGTAAGTGTTACACTGAGGGGAGTGCAAATTATGGACTGCATGTACCATGATGCAGAGGAGCAAGCTTTTCTGGGATGTGATGTATTGGCTGGCCACACCCTTTTCCCTGCCCAAACTGATTTTTATGACCTCCTCTACCATTTATCTCACATTCTTAATTTTACTTTCTGTAACAATTGTGTTTCGGCCCATTGATTGCACTTCATCCTGCCTGAGCTGGAGATTCCAGCCCCACTGCTAATATAAAGATATGACTCATAAATGAACTCTGTGAATACCACAAGTCGTAAAGTTAGACTTTTGTCTCAGATTGTCTTTGTGAATCAGACCCATTGACTTTACATACATAATGTAAAGTACAAAAACATAAATTACTAAAATATTGTAGATCAAAATACTAACATTATACTGATAGATTTATTTAATTGTAATTACTAATATTGAGATTTAAATGTATTAATATATATATATATATATATATATATAGATATATACATATATATTTTCAAGAACAATGACGAAGGCTGGTGCCGAAACGCACCTACGTTGGTTGTTTGTTTGAAGAGTTTTATATAGCTCCAACATGACCCATCCGGGTATCAGAGCGCAGAACACAAAAAGCAAACAATATGAACAGGAAGGGTAGCAAATTTAACAAGTAGGCAGACAGTTAAATAATTACATAAAAGAGAAGTGACCTGGAAATAGGAGATAGGAATCAAAACAAATGCAACATTGATCAATTAAGAGTACTGAAGAACTGAAGTATTAGTTTCCGTTCGGACAGTCTCATGCCTAGTTTTGCAAGTAGCTATTCAGGAGCAAACCTTTGACTTCTTTTTTGAATGTGGTAATCAAAGGGTTGGATATGATTTTGGAAGGAAGAGCATTCCATATTTTCGGCGTCAAACCTTGAAAAGGCTCAGTTGTAGGTTTTCTTCTTTTATAACTTTTGTAGTTTCAGAAGTAGATGCTTAGAACGTCTTAGGAGTGTTATAGTGAAGCGCTTTATGTGTCAAGCAGGCTAACTTGAAATGCATCCTTGCTTCTAAGGGGAGCCACTTGAGTTGAATTAAGTCTGGAGTGATATGTTCACGTTCTCTTGAACCAGTAATGAGTCTGGCAGCAGAGTTGAGAGTAGCCCTTAAGTGGGCCAGTTTGGCTTTGGGAAGTCCAGCTAGGGTCACAATTCTGTAATCTAGGCGAGAGATAACTAGTAATTTGATTGCCAGTTTCATGTCAGCGGTAAGAAGGAAGGGTTTGATTTTGCTTAAGGTTTTAAGTTGGTGATTAGCTCCACTCGTTGTTGCCCTGATGTGGTCTTGCATGTTTAGGTGTTTGTGAAGTGTTATGCCTAATGATCTAGTTTAGTCCATAATTTGAGGGGTGCATTTGAGGGCTGTTAGTTGCTTGAGCCAGTCATGAATTGGGGAGGGGGTTCAAGTGATTGCTAGGGGAAATAAGGAGATATTCGGTTTTCAGAGTATTTAGCATAAGATTATTGTGAGTTAACCAATTTTGCGATTTCACAAGGGCAGCGTTAAGTGTTTTGATGTCCTCCGGAGTATAGATTGTCAAGTACAGTTGAGTATCGTCTGTGTACATGTGGTAATGTATGTTTGGATGATTCATAATTTTAGTGAGCTGTTCCATGAACAGGTTGAAGAGCGTGGGAGAAATTGCTGAACCTTGAGGCACTCCTATAAAGACTTGGGCACTGTTAGAAAGGGAATGGTTGATTCTTTGAGTTCTATTGTGTAGGAAAGAAGAAAACCAATTTAGGACTGGGCCTGCTAAATCCATCCTTTTTTTCCAGCAGAGCAAGTTGGTCATGTTTGAACGTGTCAAACGCCAAGAAGAGATCTAGAGGTATAAGGAGGCAGCTTTCATTCTGGTCCTGACGTCTCAGGATGTCTTCAACGATGTGAATCAGTGCAGTTTCAGTGCTGTGTCCTGATCTGAATACCGATTGATGAAGGTTGAGTGGTTGAAATCTTTCAATGTGATTACATAGTTGTGTGGGCACACAATTCTCAAGTAGTTTGGTTAAAGTCATTATGTTGGAAATTGGTCTGAAGTTGTTAGGATCCGTGAGGTTTTTATGGGATGGGGGTGACTTAACCCATTTTGAGACAGTCAGGAGTCAATCCTTGCAGGAGAGATCCATGGACGATTTTCAACCAGAGTGGCAGCACTGAGCATAAATGATTTTTGAAGAGATTGGCGGGAAGAGGATCATTGAAATGGTTTGAGGGTTTTAATGAAGTAATAGTATAATTTAGCTCAACGTCACCTGGGAGACTGAAGGTATTCCACAATGCTTGTTTTTTTGGAGAGCAATACAAAGAATCAGAGAGAGGGGCAATTGACAGGTGTGAGGTATAGGAAGTGGACTGGGACACACAATGTGTATTTGTTTCTGGGTGTATGTTTCCTTTCTGGATTGGGGAGAGATTTGATATATATATCCACACACCAGCTCCATAATGTGAGAATCCAAGCCCAGGAGGGCGGGTTGGTGTCACGGGCATGGAGCGCCCCATCTAAAAATCCATCAACCAACCTCCCATATTCAGGTAAGGATATATATATATTACATGTATATAGATACATTTCTTTTATTTAAAAAAACAAAGGTTAAAGTAACGTCATAGTTAGGTACATTTGACAGTGACAACATTGTTTTGAACTAAAAAAACACAGGGCCTTCTTGCAATGGCAGTCAGACAAGCATCCGCTCGCATTTCCAGTAGGAGTGGGACTGCTCAACATGTAGTAGGAGGTCCCACCTGCCAGATTATGATGTGACCGCCGTGTAGGCGGTCGGAAACATCCCTTTTTCTATTGAGGCTTGCCCTGTGGCCCGGAAAAGCGCCACAGAATAAGCCGCAAGAGACAGAGGGATGTTTTTAAACATCCACACAACCCCCTGACCATGCAGTGAAGGCCCACGCAGGACGGGTGCCCTTACAGGTGCCCCCAAAGTCCCTTTCGGACAGCCTTTCCATGGCGGTGGTAAATGGACATCATAATCCCTATGGCAGTGCTCGCTCAGGCACTGCCTTCATTGTGGGGATTACGGTCCAACTGATGCCCCAACAGGCTCCTCAAGCCCGTTGGAGAAGTCAGTATGTCCCTATGACCGCTGCGGTCCAACCAACTGTATCGTAATGTGGCGGTCAGACCACTATCCTGGATGTTGGTGGGACCAATGGTGACGGTCCTGCCAACATCCTAATGAGGGGCACCGAAATTCACTAGTTACTATAACTTACGCCCTGCCATGTATTGCTTATGACCTCACATATGACAGCACTCATTACATGTTCTATGATATCATTTATGACATCACTGATGACATCTCAAATGACATCATTGATGATATATCTGATGACATCATCCAAGCTTCTTTTCTGCACATTGCTCTTTAAACGGATATACCATTAGAGCTATGAAAGTAAGTGCAAAAAAGCTTAGACTAATTTGAAGTGTCATTACTGCTATCATACATACAACCCCCATTGTAAAGCAAGGTTGTATTATTTGTAACATTGACCCTATTCCATACATTTCAGGGGTAGCTGAGATCATGCTGATTATGACCCACAGATGAAAAGGTAACCTATCCTGCACAATCTGTATACAGCTGTTCAGGGAAAACCAAGTTCCTCACGATACTCAAGCCCTGCTACATAACTTATGCCCGACTACTCTTTATCTGTATCAAACCCCTGGCAGTCACTGAGAAATGAAGAGGATATGAGTAGAAAAGTGGACACTGTTAATAGTGTTTACTCTAAGGAGATAGACTACTCTGTACCACACTGCTGGCAGACAATGAAACTCTCAGTGAAATACACTGCAGAGAACTAAAAAGTATTGACTTAGCACAGTCTACATTCTATCAAAAACTTGTCGAAAGAGTGACTATTCACGTAAAATAACCAAGGCCCGAAGGTGCTAAAGATCATGGTAGCTGTAATCTTCATACTGTGGTAAAAACTGCAGATAGGCCTTCTTCTAAAGCAAAACAAGCACATGTACTTAGGTTACTACCTGGTGCACTCAGTCTTCTAAGTTAAGTAGAAATTGTCAGGATGAGATGATTCTGTCTCATAACTCAAGGCGGATTACAATACTTAGGGGCTAATTATGACTATGGTGGTCTATTGGACTTCTGTAGATGCAGTGAAGTCCCTGGGCCACCAGACTGGCAGTCCACCCACCATATTAGGACTTTGATGGTTGGACCGCCACTGGCCCGCTGCTACCGCCGCAGTGGCGCAGCGGTCTGAGGCTGCAATATGCTGGTGGTGCTGCTGCGGCACCACTGAGCATATTACGAGTTTCCTCACTGTCCTCCTTTTCATGGCAGTGAGGCTGCCATGAAAAGGGTGGCGGTGAGGAACCTCGGGGGGCCTTAACAGGCCCCGTGTTGCCTCTGTGCATGGAGGTGCATGCAGGGGGACACATGTTGTGCCACCCTCTACCTTTGCACCTCCTCTTCCTGCACGGAAAGAAATGCACAACATTGTGCATTTCTTTCCGTGCAGGAACGGGCTGCAGCGGCCTAACGGCGGTGCATGTCTAAGGCATACCTATATGCCTTACATACACACCACTGTTGGACTGCCGCAGCAGGATCGCCCGACTTGGATTCCAGTCAGAATTCAGCGTGCGGTCTGACTTCGGGTTTGGTTGTCTTGCAGTGGGGCGCTGGCATGGCGGCCTGATGCAAGACCAACAAGCTCGTAATCAGACTCTCATTATGTAGTACGTAGAATTTTTGACCTTTTGAAAACTTTTTCTGCAGTACTAAAAAACTTGTGTGGAACATTCTGTCACCTGCACATAGAGTTACTCTTCAATACAGAGATTTATAACTTGTTCAATACCTCTGCACACCTACGATGCATTAGGAGCACATGTGTTTTGTAAAGACTTAAACCCATTAGCTGGACACCGGCATTACAAAATTAGGATGAAAAGTAATATGGTTCTTACCTGCCACTATGTAAACTATAAAACAAACTAACACACTCTTGGATGATGTAATCAGTGATATCATCAGTAATGTCATCAAGTATGTAATTTGAGATGAAACATTAACAGCAATATCTTCCTGTGTGTCGGCACGTGCCCCTGGCCCGGACAGAATCCCTAATGATCTGTACAAAGAAGACAAAATGCTGTGGGGTTTATACATAAATCTGATAACCAACCTGATTTTGACAGGTGCCCCTATTCCACCCTCCTGGCATATAGCTGAAATAGTGCCCATTTAAAAAAAAGGTGATAGATCTCCCCCTATGAACTATAGGCCCATTAGCCTTATTGATTCCCTTCAAAAAATCTTTTGCAAGCAGGTTTTAGGAAGGGTTCAGAATTAGATAAAGGAAGCAAAAATCTTGAGTGAATTTAGGCGGGCTTTCGTTCCAAAATCAGCACATTGGACCAGGTGTTTCGGTTGATCTGTATTTATTGGAAGAAAGTAACTGTAAAGGGTGGACAACTCTATGTGGCCTTTGTCGATTTGCGTACGGCATTCGATTTAGGCCCACACGAAAAACTTTGGAGGGTGCTACTTGAGATGGGCCTCCCAATCAATATTTTAAAAATTCTAATTCGATTACACTCAGAAAATTCAGCACAGGCTAGGTGGGGTGCCAACAGTCAAGTAACTGAAACCTTTCCAGTCAAACGTGGAGTGAGACAAGGATGCGTGTTGGCACCGACCCTTTTTACTCTTTTTATTAATGGGGTTGTTGAGTTTTAAGATAGAGATGGCTGTGATGAGCCAAAAATAGGGTTAGGAAGAGTTCCGGCAGTACTGTTTGCTGATGATACTCTCCTAATCTCAAAATCTCCACAAGGGTTGCAGCAACTTTAAAATGATTTTTTAAAGTTTTGTAAAGAAAGAGGGCTCAGTCTAAATGAAACGAAGACTAAATTCATGAATTGTTAACGAGGGTAGAAGTGCAGCAAAGACTTGGCCAATGTGGGCCAGTAGTACCAAATTGGAGCAGTTCGAAGCTTTTGACTACTTGGGTATCCGACTCACAGATGGAAAAATCAAAACTACAATTAATACAACAATGTGCACACATTAGTAAAATTCATAGGAGGACTGTATCTAGGCAAATTGCTCCCGCCCTCGAAATTTATAATACTAAGGTTTTGGGCGGGGTATTGTATGGTGCTGAGCTCTGGGGTTCAAGTACCCAAGTGTCCTTAACTACAGTAGAAAATCGTTTTCTTAGATCATTGGTTGATCTCCCTGCCAGTTCCCCGCAGATTCCCTTCTACTTCGATATTGCCCACAAACAACTAAAGCATAAAGTAAATTATAAAATGTTATCATTTTGGTTAAGGCTGTGGACGATAGATCCTTAAGACTACCCCAGGCAGAATCAATAAGGTGGTTTTCTTGCCTGTGTGACCTATTGAGGAGATTAGGGACGGAAAGCTACTGGTTTAGCTCAGAAACTTTGAGTGGCATCTCGAGGGAGAAGTTTAAAAAAATGTACTGGGAAAAAATACTCCAAATGGATTTGGCAGAACATTTTAAGGTCTAACAAAAGATTTTCTATCCTTTAAAAGTATTCCACTGTTTGAAACATCAATAGAGGAAATTACCCCTCCGCTGGCACGCAAGCTTTTTCTACAGTTAAGATACAAGACCCTACCCACTAATCTTTTTGCTCTAGGTGGTGCATGTGTCCCCCAGTAGCTGATTTATGTCCTGCGTGTAAAGCTTGCACAGAATCTAATGTCCATTAACTCTTTTTCTGTCCCTATGATGCCCTACTGAGCAAGAAATGGATAATACCCTTATGCATTACCTTGAAATTTTGAGGCTATTGTCTACAGATACCCGCAGATTAATAGTCTTTGGTATTTCTCGCTTTTTCTATGCTCTGTGGATCAGGCAGGGAAAGTTAATGCAATGAACTTTTTTAGATATTTCTTTTTATGTATGACTCTGTATCAATAGGAAACGGAATTGCTGTATCTTGTGTAGTGTAAAAAATGTATGAAATTGACTTTGTTTTTTCTTCTTTTTTTTTTTTAAAGGATTCTATGTATTTCTTATGGAACCTGTGCTGCGATGTACTTTTTTGGATCTCTGAGATTGTAATAAACTCAATAATGAATAATAATGAGTAATTTGAGATGTAATCAGAGATGTCATAAATGATGTCATAGAACATGTCATGAGTAATGTCATATTTGAGGTCATAAGCAGGTCAGTTAATATTAAACACATTACTATAAACATATAATATTAAATTATACCTAACCATAAAAGTATTATACAAATAAAATAATTGCTATTAAAATACAATATTGTTCATTCATATTAAATGTTACTACACAATATAAACAAATATAATTATCAATAAATTACTAAAATATAAAACAAATATATAAACTATTATAAATATGTTTTGAACATATGTAACATATTTAAAACAAAAAAACACATTAAAAAGTATGAAAGAATTTAGAATAAAGTACAATAAGATACATAAAAGAATACATTCCATTACATTGCGTATGATCTAAATATCTCAAAATGCGTTCTTGTAAAATATATTAATTCAACCAAAATACCAATAATTTACATAGACTATTTTAACTACAATAGTCCAAATATGAATTAAAATGCATACATTGTAGGTGGTAACATTTAATCTTCTAGCAGCAATGTAACAAACATTGGAGGAAGCACAAAACTTTGAGAACATATTTACAATTTCAAAGTAAACCAAAAAAAAAAACAAATGCAAGTATAGCAGACTTGTTTTAAAAAAAATCAGATTATTAAATAAAAAAAATGAAATAATCAATGTTCCTCAGGCTCACATGTAAAATGGAAACTAAATAAACATCTGTAATATTTTTAGAAAATATTTTCAGGACTGAAAAAGGAGTTTACAGTTTTGAAAATGTATATATTTAAATATGTCATTGATTATAATTTATAAATTTATTTTTAGGAAACACAAGACACCCTCTCTCCTTTATATCCCCCTCACCCACAATTTTATAAAAATGTTTTATGGAAATAATCACAAATTTTCACATACTTCAATAGGTTTTGAAAAAACAAGTGACATGGTGTTTAAAAGATTAGCGTAATTTATACATAAATAAGTTAGTAAAATGTATTAAGCCTTTTTATTTAAGGACTACTCACGCCTAGTAATAGGGAGGAGCAAGGGAGAAGGCAGCGCATAACCAGACCTTTGAAAATCATTTCCTGCAATATCGCGGGCATCTCCTAAAAACTTGAGGATGAGAATTGGTAGTATGTAAAGACCTTCGATATCCAGGAAACACGGGCTAGGGAGAATATTGAATTGGATGGTTATTATTCCCTTAATGTGCACGCAATCACCTCGCCTGCCGGAAGAGCGAAACTAGGCCTGGCGACTTTGATCTCTGTAAAGTATGGATCTATTAATGTCAAATCTGTAGTTAACTCACCGTGGTACCAATTGATTTTGATCTCAAACCTGTTACAGGTAAAAATTATTTTAATCAACTGGTACTATAATGTCTACGATTCAAATAGATGTGACATTATTGTAAATCTCAAAGAGGAAATTGAGAAAACTCTGGGGATGTGGCAACCCTTGTGCATCTAGTGGGTCGGGGATTTTAACTGCACTCTGTGCAGGCACAGTGCAGAAAAAGTATGTGGGTTACCAGATACTGAGGGTCAAACCTCAACCCATTTTTTACATACACCACAGGGAGAGGCCTTAAATGATATTATTGTTACAAATGATTTGTGTTTTATGGATACACTGGTTAGCAATCCCGAAACTCCCTTTCCCACCTATATGGGTAGAGGAAAGGGAAGTGTTATTGATTTTATGTTAATATCTAAAAACTTGGCCTCCTTGGTAGATGGTTTTGAGGTGGTGCCAAATAACGCTAGCGACCACAATCCGCTCATTGCCTCATTATATGTAGTTGCTCAAGAAAAGGAGGGTGATGGTCGCCCCCTTCACTACAGCACAAATCAAGGCATGGAATAAGACAAATCCCATTCAATTTGAGGAGAAAACGGTTACGGCAAACTTACACAAGATCTTGAAATGCCTTCATCATAACTCCCCCCTCCCACCTCTGAAACAGTTGTGCGCGGATTCCAGCAAAATTGTAGAGACGTAGCAAATAACTTGACGAGCTCGCTGGCATCAAGGGAACCAAAGGGCATCAAATGGTTTGATGCCAAGTGTACAAGGGCCCAGAAGGGTCTAAAGAAGGCTCTTCATACCGGCCCACGAGATCAAGCTCTTATTAGGAATGCAAGGCAGTCCTATAAGCTTATAGTTACACAGAGGAAACAGGATTTAAAGAAAAAGGCTTGGGAGGACCTAGAGAGAGCAGGTGCATTAAGAGACTCTAAAAGCTTTTGGGAGATAGTAAATCGGTCCTTGTTCACCGAGGACACTAGGGCCATGGATACTTTAATACCAGGCGATATTTGGGAATCCCATTACACAAAAATATTTAATCCGAACAGTATTACTAATTTGGAAATAAATCAGGAGGTCCCACTTATCTGCTGAACTTCTGAGCTCCTCGTTCCTTGTGAGCGAGGTGGAGGAGGCCCTCAAAAAAGGTATACCCTTAAAAGCTCCTAGCCCGGATGGGGTGTCCCTCGATTTATTTAAGAGTAACCATCAACTTTGGGCACCCCTCTTGACAAATGTCTTCAGAGCCGTAATAACTGGCCCAATCCCAGTATCATGGAAAGAGGCCATAGTGGTCCCCGTGTATAAAAAGTGAAAGAAGGAAGATCCTTCTTGTTATAGGCCCATTTCTTCAATTGATGCCATGGTCAAGTTGTTAGGGAGGGTTATCTTAGCGTGCCTTGAGACGTGGGCAGATTCTGAAGGTATGAAATCCCAAACCCAATATGGCTTCCGAAGAGGCATGGGGACAAATGAACAGTCCCTAAACCTAGCACTGAATATGGGCAAGTATATGAAGGCAAGGAAGGGGTCCTTACACCTTGCCTTCATGGACTTGTCCAGTGCCTTTGACACGGTCAATAGGGGTAAACTGTGGGCCATGATGGGGGTCATGGGCTTTGAAGAACCCCTAGTCACTTTATTACGTAGGCTGCATGCATCCACCATGGTGTCTATATGATATGGTCCAGGGGGTGAAAGAACGGGCCCATTGTCTCTACGGAGGGAGTACGTCAGGGGTGCATACTGGCCCCATTTCTCTTCCTCTTGTACACTAACGGCCCTGAATCTGCCCTGAAAAGCCAGGAGTTAGATCTGCCAAGAATAGGGGGGAAGCCAATTCTGTTGTTGTCATATGCGTATGACACGGTTTTAATGGCCTTAACAGCCTACAGAAGTCATTGAATGTTTTTAATAAATTTATGTCAGCTTTGGACATAAAGGTAAATTCTAATAAATCTTATATTATGGTCTGTGGTCCTAGTCAGACCAAATCAAGAAGTTTAGGGTAAACGATCAGAAAATTGACAAGGTCTCGAATTTTAACTGTTTGGGGAATGTTTTTAATGATAAATTGAATTGGGAACAGCTTATCACATTCAGGGTCCACAACACTCGTCGTGCAGTGGAGGGTCTCTTCCGCTTTGCGAGTAAATTGGGCCATAAGCCGGTAGTGGAACTGATAACTTTATATAGATCAAAATGTTTGTCTATTGCCTCTTATGGGGCGGGAGTATGGGGTTATTATAAAAGCACAAAACTTCAGATATTAGAGAATACCTTCCTAAAGAGACTACTGATGATTCCCCAAAGCGCCCCTTCGGCATTTTGCCACACTGAGCTAGGGGTTGATTTTATTGCAGATCGGATTAATAATGCCCCATTAATCCTCTGGGCGAAAGTTTGGCTGTCGGAAGACTTAACGCTAACAAAAGAGATTGTCAGGGAATGCATGATGTTGGACAATGCCGAGGCCATTCCATGGCTTAGTTACGTAAAGGGAAAGTTCAAAGAAATAGGCCTTGGGCATTATTATGAAAACCCGGACAGCATAGACTCAAACGCGAAACAAACCATTAAAAATGCATTTCGCGAGACTCATAGAATACAAGATTCTACATAGGGTATATTATGACAGGGCCAGACTGCACTGCATGGGTCGAGCCAGTGACTCCTGCTGCCTTAGATGGGGGCACCTGCAGGGGACCTTCTATCATATTATCTGGGACTGACCTATTGAGCACGCTTACTGGACACACATAGTGGGGAAATTGAGTAAGATACTAGAGGCAGAACTCCCCCTGGACCCAAAATTTGTCTTGCTTGGGATAGCTACCAATGTAGATTTGAGTCGCCCACATCTGATTTTTGCGATGTTAGCTTTTGTGGTGGCGAAACGAGATGTGGCGCGAGCATGGGGAGCCCCTGCGGCACCTCGGGCAGAGGAATGGAGAAGAGGGATGGATATGTATATGGTGTCTGAAAGGGTCACATATAATGCTAGAGGGTGCGCTCGGAAATTCCGTAGAGTATGGGGTAAATCGAGGAGATACCATGGCCTTGACGGGGTCTGGGATCGGATTGACGCACTGGGAGTCCTGAAGACTAAGGATATGTCTCAAGTTGCTAGGAAGCGGGGCCGAACCTTCTGGAGTGCTGTTGGGGAAAAGCAGAACATTGCGGACTTCTGTATTATATGTGGTGGCTAGATCTTATGGAATTAAGATCCATGATGCTTTTATTCTGGGGGGAGGGTGGAGGGAGGGGAAGGCGCCTGAACGTGCAGTTTACTATCTGTGATTTGTCAGATGTGCTTATGTTGGCTAAAAATGCAAATAAAAATATTTCCCCCCCCCAAAAAATGCATTTCGCAATGAGCATGATAAACCCAGGAGGACAGTAGGGCTGCAAACCTACATTAACCAGCGCTTTTTGCATCCCCAATTTTATCTGTCTTATACCATTAACACACATTTTAGATTTTTCTTGACTAGATTTCTGCTTTGCACTTTGCACTTTTTAATGGCCTTCCCCAAACAGGCCGGTTGGTGCAATAACCTCTCTCCCTGTCCGTGCGACAATTTAACAAAACAAAGCACTTTGCATCTTATTCTATTCTGCGCACTTTATAGGGAACCAAAGGCCCGGTTCCTAATTCCTTTTAAAAAAAAAGCTCGTTCTTGCAACTATCAGGAGGGTTTTAATCTTTTATTATCCTTATCGAATGAAGCAATTTGCACTGTAGTTATACATTTTATCAGGAACGCTTTCATAATAAAGAAACGGTATGAATCATAAACAAAACTGAAGTCTTCTGCTTATATTCGTAGAATTTTAGAGTTCTGTATTCTAATAATTTCATGAGAAATTGTGGTTTATTTGAGTCAAATGACATTTTATTGTATTAACTTGAGATTAAATATTTGCATATATTGTGTATGAATGTCTTACTTTTATGATTTATTTAAACCGAATAAAGTTATTTGACTGACTGACTACTCACGCTATCATCCAAGATACTCCACCTCCTCAAAAATAAAAGTGAATAATGTAAATTTATCAAATATAAAAAATCACATTACCACACATTAAACATGGAAATATTAAACAATTAACAAAAATTAATATTGAGTTTAAATTAACACTGTCTACAGAATGGGCACACACAGCCCATAACAAATTAATAAACATAAATGCAAACAATTTTATATTTTATGATGAATTAAACACATTTAAAAAATATTTTGAACTGAAGAACATTGCACAAGGAATACATGAATCAATTATTTGCAATGTATATGAACATTATTTAAAACATTACCCAATCCACCAATAAAATCCACTACTTGATTTATACAATTATTACATACTTAAAATATTTATTAAGCTTAGAAACAAATTAAGAAAATGAACCAATTAGCATATTAATCATTTTAAATTAACTAATATATAATTTAAACAAAAAGATGACCCACTCAATTCTCCAATAAGCCCGAAAGTCCACAAAAACGAAATATTGCTATGATATTTATAAAAACAAAGTGTTACTAATACATTTCACAGAAAATATACATAATGAAATAAGGACATAATACATGAAAACAGAATAGCAAAAAACAATGTAGCAAAATAATATTTCAAAATATTATATCTGTTAGAACTGGGGTTCTCTATTTGTCAGAGAGGGGTACCTTTGACCAAATAGGGACCCTTGCTTCTAAGTCAGGGAATGGGGGATTACACTACTGGATAACCCCTGCTCACCCTCTTGGTAGCTTGGCACGAGCAGACAGTCTTCTCTCAGAGGCAGTGTGTTAGGCATTTGTGAACACATACAGTAATACAGTGAAAACACTACAGATGGACACCACACAGGTTTTATAAAAATAAGTATTCTTTACATAGACTTAACACAAGACCACAAAAATCCACAATACTGTACTTAAAATAGACTTAAAGATGGTAGAAGTCACTTAGTTCAAGTTGATGATAAATGTGATACAGTTCTCACAAAAGTACCTGAATGCGTAACGCAAAACAAACTAAAGGTTCGCAGGGGTGGAGATGCGTTGGTTCCTTGCTTCGGGGGAGACGATGTGTCGCACCTCAATGCTTGCACGGAGTAGAGGATGCTTCTTGGTCCTTACCGGAGTAGAGGTGATGCGTTGATTCTCGTACTGCGTTCCGGTTACGATGCAACACGAGGGCGCCTCGATGCGATGCAACAATCTGGTGCGATGCGATAAGATGGCGCACTTGATGCGACGACATGAAGACGATGCGTGCACGCCCGGTGGCCGTGCGGAAAACTCTGTAACTTTGGAGTCGGGACAGGCCCTGCGACACGCTTCTCCGGTGATTCGACGGCGACCTCTGCGGCGGTGATACGCTTCTCCGGTGATGCGTCGATAAACAGCTTTGACAAAGGCACGCTTCTCTGGTGATGCGGCAGCGACCTCTGCGAATGCGACACGCTTCTTCTCGTTGAGTCGCACTTCCAGCTCTCAGCGACACGCAGGCTTCTGCAGACAGAATTTCCAGCAAGGAAAGTCAGAGGGGAGCTGGTGGTGAAGTCTTTTGTCCCTGAGACTTCAGTAGGAGGAAGGCACAAGTTCAAGCCCTTGGAGTAATATTCTGCAAGATGATGAAAGTTCTTTAAAAGTTCCTTCTCCTCTCCTTGGCACTAAATACCCCACTGTAGGCCAACCCAACAACACAGCACACTGGCAGAGGGCAGTCCAACTCCTACAGCTTCCTTGGTTCTTCTCCTCGGAAGAGGTTTGTCTTGTTGTTCCAGAAGTGATCAGAAGTCTTGGGGTCTGGGTCTCCATATTTGTACAACTAAATCCATTGTCCTGTGAAGACAGAGGGGCCTGTACCTAGTCCATACCAGTTCTGTGCAGTCCTGGAGCACTTTGTTTACAGGACTCCTTCTACCCTTTGGCAGGGTGGGCCAGGGTCCTCAGACACACCACAGGGGGTTAAACCAGCATTGTGGAAGGCAGGCACAGCCCTATTTAGACCCAGGTGCTACTCCGCCCACCACTCTACTTGCATATAGGTCTATTCAGTCCTGTGCTGACTCACCCTGGCTCCTGGAATCCCCCAGCCCCTGTCACTCACAAAGCAGACACCCAATACACAAGCTAGCAGAGGCAGGCTGGATGGTTACGTAAGAAAATACCTACTTTCTAAAAGTGGTATTTTCAAACACAGAATGTTAAAACCAACTTCATTAAAAGATGTATTTTATCATTCTGAGTTCACGCATACTAAACTTGAATTTCTACCATGTTCCCTGGGTAAGTTAGGATTATAAGGTGTTATAATTAAACTGCCCATTCTGGCCTATGGGGACTGGTAGCCTTGCAACAGTGAAAAACGAAAATGGCTGTAATTCACTATTAGGATATGCCACACACACACCAGGGCATGTCCTACCTTATGCTTACAATGCACCCTGCCCTTGGGCCTACCTTAGGGGTGTCTGATATGAAGAAAAGGGAAGGTTTAGGGACTGGTAAGTGGGTGTACCAAGTCAGTATGGCAGAAGAAGACTGCACACAGGCTTTGCAATGGCAGGCCTGAGACACACTTTACAGGCTGTCTCCGTGGGTGGCACAGTCAGTGCTGCAAGCCCACCAGCAGTATTTGATTTACAGGCCCTGGGCACACATGGTGCACTATACTAAGGTCTGACAAGTAAATCAAATAAACCAATCATGGAGTCACTAATCAATACATCAATTTAACATAGGGAACATTTGCACTGTGGCACTTAATAGCAGTGGCACAATGCCCAAAGCATCTAAACCAGCAAACAGATCAAAAGCAATGGGGCTATTCACATCGGTAAATTTAAACATGAATACATCGACATGCATACATTTAAATCTTACACTAAGGGCCTGATTTCGATGTCTGGAGAAATTGCTTCCGCCTGACACCGACTCGGTCCTGGGACCAACCAAAACCTGGCCGGCGGTCCCGACACCTAATTAGGATGCAACCAAACACGGTTCGGTCGCATTCCTACATGTCACTATTGAAGCATGCATTACGGCTGTAAACGGCCTGTAATGCAAGCTCCTATAGTGAATTGGGAGGTGTGGTTAATCCCTGCACCCCTGCCTTGCACCAAAGGGGGCCCTGCTTAAGCCCCTAAACACGCTTTCTGACATGGTCTCCATGTCGAACAGGCTGGCATGGAAGCCATGCCGGAAACTGTGCATTATAATCTCAAGGGCAGAAAGGCCAGCCCTTGAGAATACTGGCCAATTCCGACTGGCAGCCAGCCGGAATGACCCCCTCTTTATTTTTAGACCGCCTATATCTTAATTAGGCAGTCAGAGAGTAAACCGAGGAACTCATTACGATGTGACTTGGAAGGCTCTGACTGTCGGTTGGAGCCTTCCGAGCCACATCGTAATCGGCCTCTTAGTAGTACATTTAATAATTATGTTTATTCACCATTCATGAGTGTTCATTTTTTAAAGAGTAGTTTTATAAGTCTCTACCCTCAAAACTAGGGTAGTGAAGTCAAAGTGTAAAGATACTATTGGTAACTTTTCACACTAGGTGGAGCTCTTGGCCCCAGGGCAGAGATCTCCTAATGGTAAAGTATAGGAAAACTGTAAAAAGTATAATACATTTTTTTGAAAATACAAAAAATATCTTTATGTTAAATGATAATGTTCACTCCTTTTGTAAAATTGTTTTAAACATAGAACAAAATAAGAACATCTACAGCATTTCTAACTTAATTTAGAATTTATTTAAATGTATTAAAAAGTTAAATGTTCATATTTATTCATTATGTAGTAAAAAAACAAAAATTCACGTATAGAGTTAAATGAAATTAATCTAGATATGTTTTGAAAATAAAATTACATGTATATTTAAATGAAAAAGTTTTTAAAATATTTTATAATAACATAATCACATAATTACATATCATTTTGTTAACAGTTATTACAATTATATCTTTGTAAGAAGCCAAAATAAAGTAATTTATTTTAATAGTATGTCCTCTGCGGTGGTATTTTAAGCACCTGCCTTCCAATATTTTGTACATGAGGGTGTTGTAATACCAGTGGTTGCCTCTGTGTGGTGTCAGCCTTACTTTAGCTCTGAGCTGGAGTACATTAACTAATGTGTTGGGTCTTTTTTTGTAGTATGTGAGTAGTACTATTTTTGTAATACTAGGGCTATTATAAAATGCAGTTTGTGATTAGGACCTGTGAAAAATTTGGTTGTTGGTTGACTGGGGTGTGGACCCTGATCAAGCAGCAACTACAGTCCTTGTCAGGGTGGGGCACAAGCTAGCCCTAAATCAGCCTGTGCTCAACCCTCTAGTAGCTTGACACAGAACAGTCAGGCTTAATTTAGAGGCAATGTGTTAAGTATTTCTTCAACACTTCAAACAGTAATAAAGTGAAGAGCACTGCACAAAAAAGGATCCCATAGCAAATTAGCAAGTTAGTAAAATTGAGTAAAATGTAATAAATACAAGACCAAAATGACAAAAATACAATTAGTAGAATCACAGATATACAATTTTAAAGGTTTTAGTGAACATTCTGCCAAAAAGCACAAAGCGCCAATGCCAATTGTGGATATCTGGTCATGATAGACCATGACAAAGCCACAAGTTCAGGCTGACCTTGCGTAGTGGTGCGAGGATCCTTGTTGATGATGCATTGAGCAGCCAAAGCTTGTGACGGGGCTAGTGATGTGAAGTCCGGCGTCCAGGTTGAGTCGTGCAGTTAGGCCGATGCCTCGATTCCGAAGAGCTGCTAAGCTACGATGTGGTGTTTGTTGTAGTCATCGAAGCTGCCGTCGACAAGGCATGCGAGGTCCTGTGCCTGGGATGCATTGCGCAGTTGGCCACAATGCATCAGTTACAAAGGTGCTGCGATGCGATGTGGGTCTTTGAGACAGGTCAAATATGTGCCTCAGCGGCGATGCATCAGTTCTTCTCGGGTTTGTGCCGCACAGCTGAGAAGATGAGTCGGTTCCTCTGGATCGACAGAGGCTGGCAGAGCACAATAAGCCCACATCCAAGGCTGCAGAACTGGGGTGACACCATTTGTCCGGGTAGACTTATCTTGTGCAGATGTAAGGTTGTTGTAAGCCTGCTGAGTCCCTGGGGCTGTAGATCAGGAGGTCAGCCAACTAGCCCTTAGATTCACTCTAGGTTCTGGGTTCAAAAATGCAGGACAAGTCCTTCTCAACCATGCAAGAGCCATCAGACAACAGGTCAGCACAGCAGGGCATCAGTCCATTCAGAGCAGCAGTCCAGCAGAGTGGCAGTCCTTTCAGAAGCACAGCAGTATTTCTTCCTGCCAGAATATCCACAAGTCCAGAAGTGTACTGAAGTGGTGGTGTCTGAGGTCCAGTATATATATCCAGTTGTGCCTTGGAAGTGGGGAGAAGCTTCTATAGACATGCCTTTTAAGTGTGCGGGTGCCCTGCCTTCCTGGCTCCGGCTCTAGACTAACTACAGGGGGTATGCAGCCTTTTGTGTGGAGATAGGACATAGCCTGTTCAAATGTAAGATGAGCTAAGTCCAGCTCCCCCTCCAATTCTGCCAGCGATGGCCCATCCAGTCGTGCCTAAGCTCTGCATTGTGTGTGGCTGTCTAGGAGAAATACACAAGGCTCAACTGTCACCCACACCCAGTCATGTGATCCAGAGACAAGCTGCAGGCACCAAATGGCTAAGGTGAGAAACAATCATCTTTCTAAAAGTGGCATTTTCACCATTGTAATTTAAAATCTAACTGCACCATAAGTTTGGATTTTAAATTGTGATTCTAGAGACACCAAACATGATCAATCATCTCTTACCATTGGAAATTACACTTCTAAACTGTAATAAGGAAGTCCAATGTTATCCTATGGGAGAGGTAGACCTTGCAGTAGTGAAAATCAAATTCTTGAGCTTTTCACTACCAGGACATGCAAAACTGAAACTTGAGCTGTCCAAGGCCTACCCAACGGCTGACTTATGTGTATTAAAAAAGGAAGGTTTGTTTTGCTAGGTTGAAATGGCAGCATAAAACAGCACACACAAGGCTGCAATGGCAGGCCTGAGACATATTTAAAGTTTTACTTAAGTGGGACAATCAGTGCTGCAGGCCCACTAGTAGCAAATAATTTACAGGCCCTGGGTATAGGCCAATAGGGTTTAAGCCAATGCCATCATATTTTAAGGGGAGAGCATAAGCACTTTAGCACTGGTCACCAAAATGGGTTCCCAAAACAGGAGGTACCCTGCAGAAAGGGCAAAGTCAAACACAACCACCACCCCCAGAAAAAAGCCAGGATAGACTAATCAATACCTTGATAGGCTTGCCTGCTTAGGCGATTGAACATGAATGAAGGCCCTGTTCTGCAAGGGCACTTCTTGGTTCTATGCCTCACTGAACTCAGTTGGATCCCTCTGTCTATACCCTCCTGGGCCACTGAACTGACCCATGGGGACCTCTTCGCCTTACCTGTAGACCCCATCTGTGCAGCACCTAACCTTAGCTTGCTCACTGATGTGTCTCAGTAGACAGACAGTACCACCATGCCCAACAAAGTGATGTAACCCACTCCACACCTTGGATCAGACTTCTGCCCCCAACCCACGGAAAACTCTGGTCATACAGACAGCTACCAAGAGAGACCACTGACATCTGTCAGTATCAAGACCCAGGCACCCTACTTCCACTCTACTTTCTACCATTTCAGGGGTGGTATCCTAAGACTGTCCACTCAGCTTGGGGTCTGTACCCTGAGGCTGAACAGGGATGAGTACTCCCTCCCCCTGCTTCTCCATCTGGTCTCCCGTACCTTCTGCTTGGGAGTGGTACCCCCCAGAAAACTGAACTGTAAGGGCACCCTAGGCGGTTGCCCCTCTTAGCTTTCCTGATAACTGGGGAAACTCATTCTATAGAATGCAGTCTTTGGACATCTGGGTACTAACTATGATCCTCCTCTGGGTCACCTCCCTACCCCACTCCAGGAATACCAGGACCATGGGTGGAAAAAGTCCTACACATGGGCCTGAGTTACCCTACACACCTGGCCGGACTACTGCTCTATGGAAACTAACCTTTCCACTATCACAGTCTGCCTAGCCCCATTGTCCCCCATTCACTTTCCCCTGGTGGAAGACACAATTTCCACCCCCAGGGATCACCAGCTCACCCTCTGAGTCTATCCCCCAGCTAAGGTAGGTCATGGCATGGTCTATGACCTGTTCCTGTCGACTACATACCCCATAGGCCACATTCAGCACCCCTGTAAAGATCCCCTCACTGGATGGTTTCTTTGGACAGACAGATTCCCCCCCTCCTTGTGTCCTATTTTGTGTCCTCAGTCCTTCTTGTCGATGCAATTGAACCGAAAATAGTACTTTCCCAGTCAGAATCTTCAGTACCATATTAGTAAGAGTAGGCCAGGGTGAAATTTTGATTAAGCCGAGGTTACTGGAATAATATCAGTAATTTTGCATTACACCTTTGTTGTCATTATGCCTGTTTGTGTAATTATGAATAATTTGTCACAAAAATCCTACCGCAGAGAACAGGAACAACAAACTTAGCGAGTACAAGCGACTGCTGGATGCTTCTTTTCGTGTCTTGTTGCATTTAGGTCTATTTTCTTAGTGTAAAATGCATCCTTGGGTCCGTTTTGGACACAAGGGTGCATTTTACATTTAGAAAATAGTGGTAAATGGCAGGTGACACTTCTCATGTAATTCTGTGTAATCTCATACTATTTTTCTGTAATTTCACACAATCAACCTACAGCAAATTACACTACTTATGCCCACCTCTAACTAAGAGGTTCAACAGGACATCCCTCAAGAAGTTTTAAAACCAGCGTTAAATCCAAGGAGCTAACAGTGGCTCTACTTAGGGGTCTAGCAATGGACAACCAATTTAGCAACCCAAACCCTATACCCTTTTCATCTCCCAAACCACCCCAAGGCTAACAAAAAGATCCTATTGCTGCCCACTGAACCCTCAGGGTTGACAATGCCAAATTCTTCTCAAAACTATTATATATAAATTGAAAATCACAGGTACTTTCCAATTAATGGAAGAGAAACATTTCTTACATTACCACAACTGAAAGTTCTTCCAGTAGGCTTGAGCGTGGTAGATCGTTCTGATCTTTAGCCAAGTGGACTGGGATTCCTTTATTTTGAGACCTGATTCTTTCTATCTCTGCATGAAAGGGGGTTTTTGGTTGACTGGTGTGTGTGCCCTGGTCAAGCAACAGCCACAATCCCTGGCAAGGTGGACCACAAAAATTCACTAAATTAACTTGTGCTTAACCCTGGGTAGCTTGGCACAAAAAGCAGTCAGGCTTAATTTAGAGGCACTGTGAAAAATATTTATGCAGCACTTAAACAGTAATAAAGTGAAAATACAAGATAAATCCCACACTAATTTAGAAAAATGCATTGTATTACAATATCAGTAGAATCAGAGTTATGAATTTTGTATGTTTTTATTAAAAACTAGCAACTAAAAGGTGAAAGCGCCAACCACGGACATCTAGTCATGCATAATGGGGTCAAAGTCGAAAAATATATCCGACTACGATGAAGTGCGGTTTGGATACAAGTAAATTGGGCGTGATCGGCACTTACCTTCGGACTTAGAAGAATTTTCAAGAAAAATACTCTGAGAAGGTAAAGTTTAGCAGGGTAAAGCTGCAGGCAGTGTACGGGGAGGGAGCGTCATCATCGGGGAGCCTCTGGAAGAAGTTACGTTGAACATTTCTTTGCCCAGATTTAGGGACATATTTACAGGGGAATGGTGGAGCGTGGCCGTAAGCACAAAATGCTAACGCCTTGCTTCGCCATTCCCAAAATGCAGGGATGGGCCATATTTACAAAGATACTGCACAACCCCATTTTTTCTCTAGCACTGATGCTAAATTAAGCTGCCTAGCGCCAACACAGGCACTCTAGCAACATAGTGCAAGGGTGCCTGCGTCGATTTAAAAATTATGTGTGCTGCTTTGTGCAGGACACATAAAAGTTACAAATCGTCATTTATTTTAATGATTGTCTATGTGCAGGAAGGTGTCCCTTCCTGCACATAGACAATCATTCATGGCGTTTTGCTGTTTCTATGTGTGCTGCACAAAGCAGCACACATAGACACAGCAAAAACGAGGAGAAATCAAGCATTCTTCCTCATTTCACCATGTTGCGACCAGGTTTTTTTTTTTAGGCGCTTTGTGTGTTAATTAATTGATATGAAGGACTCTCTTTGTTATGTGTAGACCTATGTTTTTTGTTTAAACTTCAGTATAATCCTTCTGATCATTATATATTTGTAGTACCCTTGTGTTTTCTCTTTTATGTACTGTCTATCTGTATGTTCTGTTTGGTCGTGTGTTGTGAGGTATGATTCTCTGTATTGTTTATATCTTTGCTCCTTGAAGGGTTGGCTCCTTCGATATGTATAAACAGAAATTGTAGAAATTGTCTAAATTGAATTTTATATATTTGTTTTTCCATAACATTGTTCTTATAAAATAAATCAAAATGAAAATATCTTCTGTGGTATAATGAGGCCTTTAATTATTTTTGGATGTATCACCTACTAAGAACTGAATAGGGGGAGGTCTGTTGTCTGTGCGACCAGGTTTTCCCTGCAGAACCGCAACACCCATTTCCCACCCCTTTCATGCTAAGTATAGCGTGAAAAGGTGCATTATTTACAAGGCAGTGTTAAGCCACGTTAAGTGGCTTAATGCCATCTTGTAAATGAGGCGAAGCCCCTATCGCCACAGGAACGTCATTAAAAGTTCCTGTGGCAATAGGGGCTTGTAAATATACCCCTTAGTCATGTTTTTGGAAGACAGAAATCTCCAGTGGGACATAGGAGGCTGTAGCAGAAGACAATTCCAGGAGGTCAGATACCCCTTTGGCAAATGATTGCTGAATAGGAATTATTGAGGAACGTGCGAGGAGCAGCCAGAAAGTCAGGTCAATCCGCGATGCACCTAGGCGGATCGGTGAGCAGGTTGACCCTGGTCCTCCCTTGGTTCTCTGAACAGTATTTGCCCAAAAAATGTCCCAAGTTTTGGATTTTGGCTAACTGGACACCTTTAGCACCACAATCAAGAGTCCAGGACTGGTGGGACACCACTTGAGGGGTTCAGGACTAATTTATGCTGGGTTCAGCTGTGGGTCCCAGATGGTGGGAGCTTTTTTTGAAATGTGGCTCTGAACAGGAGGCCAACAAACTAGCCTTTGGAGTCACTCTGGTAATCCTGGGTTTAGGTGAAGATGCAGGGCCTAAACAGCAGGGCTGGTCTCTGGAGGTTCAAGACAAGCTCAAGGCAGCAAAGCAGTCTTGTGGAGTACACAACAGGCCACAGTGGTAGGCAGCCCTCTTAGAGTCCTTCCGCATGTCCAGAAGGTGAACTAAAGAGTGGGACTGAGGGCCCTATTTTTATATCTGGTGCCTCTTTGTGGTTGGGAGAGGTTTCTAGATATTTCTCTTTGAAGTGCTTGCAATTTCCTGACTCCCCTGCCCGGGTTCCAAGCTGGATGCAGTGACAATGTGAAGATGGCAAACCTTTGTGTGAAGGCAGAGGACAGCCTATTCAGTTGCAAGTGGGTCTGTACCCAGCTCAACGCCCCATCCTGCCAGCAGATGTATCCTATGGGACAGGTAGACCTCACAGAAGTGAAAAATTGATTTAGCAGTTTTTCACTACCAGGACATGTAAAACTTAAAAGTACATGTCCAACCTTTTAACTACAATGCACCCTGCTACCTGGGGTTTACCTTAGGTGTGATAAAAGTGGAGCTTAAGGCTTGGCAATGGGGGTTATATTGTCAAGTACAATTGGTAGTTTAAAACTGCATTCAGGCTGCAATGGCCGATCTGGGACATGTTTTAAGGGGCTATTTAAGTGGGTGGCACAATCAGTGCTGCAGGCCCACTAGTAGCATTTAATTTACAGGTTGTGGGTTTTGGTATATGACTCTACAAGGGAATTATAAGTAAATTAAATATGCCAATTGTGTATAGGACAATGAAAACATGTTTAGGGGAGAGAGTACAGGCACGTACTGGATAGCAGAGTCCTAAGACCAACAAAAACAAATTCAGCAAAAAGTGGAGGGAATAAAGTGCATTGTTTGGAGGTGAACATGCAGAGAGGTCCAGGTCTGACATACATTTACTCTATCCTTCTAATTATTACACTTATATACTATTTACATTTACATCCTACAATTCATGATGAAACATTTCGACTGAGTGATTTCCGTTACCATCATCCTTTTTAACACAAAAATGGATGTTACGTTCATTGGGATTTATTTTTACACACAACAATGACAGAGTATTAAAAAATGGACTGCTCTACATTCACATCCCATGACGACATGAAGTTCTGGGTATGATTACACACCATGTGACCCCCCCATCACAAAATGTGAGCATGGACCACGAGACATTTAAACAATGAGAGACCGATAGCTCTGGTAACATGCACAGTTAGGGGAATTAATATGTGGAATTGAGTGGCGTCCCTTGACGATGTAAGCCAGTGGAGTGGTTTGGTCTAACCTCAAAATTTGGATATGACGTGATTTGCTCACCAACGAGGCCAGCATTCTTATTTTCACTTACAGTATGTGACTACAGGGTGCACCCACCCCAAGACTCTATGGGGCACAGAAAGGAGAAATATAAGTAGGATTAAACACATTTGTGTTTTTCCTTACATGTACCAATACACAAGTTACTGGGTATCTGAAGAAATGTCAAATGGGCAGATCTTACAGTCCTAAAACAATGATAATTCTACTTAAGGTCTGGAGACAATACATGTGTGTGTGTGTTACCACCATACACATCAGGGTGCAATATTCCCAGTGTGTCACACAGCATGGAGCACACGCTGTGTTTGTAAATAAACTGTGAAAACAGACTCTTTGTAATTGTGTCTCTCCTTTGACCCACAGATACAATAAGACGAGGAAATTCCTCATTTGAGTTTGCATGTATTGCATGCTTGAGTTAATGTAAATGCACTGATAGGACTGACTGCACAAATAGTGCAGCAACATCAACTAACATATGAATTATGTGCAAACGGCGTTTATACATAAGCCAATTGTAATTTTATACATAGATCTCTCCCCCTAAAACTCAAAAAAGCTCATTTGAAGTTCAAGGTAGTGCCCACCAAGATACAGACAGTATCTGGGTGAAGACTCAATGATGAAGCCTGCCACTAGGAACCCTACTGGGCCAGAATTGGCCACGGGAGGGGGCCATGGCGGTACTCTACTCGTTTGTTTTTTGCGTGGCTCTCAGCGCGGCACTCGAGTACTTCTTAAGTCTTTAAAACACCGAGGGGTATATTCTGAAGGACACATCGCCGAGTTAATGGCACTTTATCGCAACCCCAATGGTGATAAATTTAACGCACCATTCACACGCTGGAGCAAACAGCCCATATCACCAGGTTACCAGCGATAGCAGCCTCAAAAAGCATTGTCACGGTTGACCCCGGCAGATATTGCAAATGAGATGTAGAGTAGGTGTACCCGTGCAAAAAGCAGCGAACACATCACTTCGCAAGTTTCTCAACCACCAGCAAGATCGTCGAAGAGAGTACAAAACAGACGATAAGGTGTGTTAGTAGTAGGAAGTTTACACCTGCTCTGAGCTGGTGTAAAGTCGGACTACAACCTTCAACATGAAAGGGAGCCCAGCCCAGAGCCACAACTGAATGACAACAGATGCAATGGAGCCAACGATCATGCAGCTCGGACACCCAACACTGCTCTGCCACCCCCCGACACCAGCCCCTTGTCCGCCATCCCCCCTCACCGCCACCCCCCACAAACAAATGTGAGAGCAACCTTAGGAAATCTGGAACGTAACAAATTGGCTGATGTCGCACAGTTAGAATTAAGAACATGCATGTGAGGTTGGACAAATAAGAATATCAGTCATCTATGGATTTACATATTTAAAACATTTTATTTAAACAAGACAACAAAATAAAAGTAGGTACAGGCATGGTGTGTCATCCCTCAACAATTTTTGTATCAGAGCCTGCAAGACAAAAAGAAAGATACGATTGTGCGTCATGCGTCCATCAAAGGAGATAGAGAGAAAGAGAGAAAGAGTGAGAGAGGAAGAGAGAGAGAAATATAGAAAGAGTGATGAGAGCGAGAGGAAGACAGAGAAAGAGAGAAAGAGTGAGAGAGAGAGTAAGAGAGAGAAAGATTGAGATACAAGGAAGAGAGAGAGAGAAAGAGAGACACAGGGTGAGAGAGAGGAAGAGAGAGTGAAAGAGAGAGGAAGAGACAGAGATAGAGTGTGAGAGAGAGAAAGGAAGAGATAGAGAGTGAGAGAGAGAAAGAGTGTGAGTGACAGAAAGAAAGAGATGGAGAGGGAGAGTGAGTGTTGACACTGTGGAGAAAATCTTCACAGCTCACCTTTCTGCCACCAGTGTGTTTCCAACCACGTGCCGGGACATAGTGCAGCCCTCAAATTTAGTCATCTGAAACATAGTATAGAATCTGTAATGGCAGAGTACATACAACTGCACATGCTTAATTCTCTGTTTCGCCCCTGCGCACCCAGGCTGCTGCACCCTATTGACTCCCGCCGCCCAGAGGTGTCTGTCTGCCCTGCGCACTCAGGCTGCTGCACCCCATCCACTCCCACTGCTCAGAGGTGTCTGCCCGCTCTTGTGCACCCAGGCTGCTGCACACTATCCACTTCCACCGCCCAGAGGTGAATGCCCGCTGCTGCGGAAACAAGCCTCTCTGCTCACCTTCCGCCACCGGTGTTTGTGTAAGAGGGTCCACCACATGCCAAAGCAACCTCCTCAGCCATTGCGCACACGAGCTCATGATTCAGGTGGGTGTTGATTGCCAGGATGGCCATGCATCATCGCAGGCCTGCTAGACAAAAAGCAAAATAAGATTGTGCCTCATGCGTCCATCAAAGGAGAGAGAGAGAGAGAAATAGTGAGAGAGAGGCAGAGAGAGAGAGAAAGAAAGAAAGAGTGAAAGGAAGACAGAGAGAAAGAGAAAAAGAGTGAGAGAGAAAGAGAGAGAGAACCAGTGAGAGAGAAGAAGAGAGCGAGAAAGAGAGAAACAGTGTGAGAAAGAGAAAGAGAGAAACAGAGGAAGAGTGAGAGAGAGAGAAAGAGAGAAAGAAAGAGTGAGAGAGAGGAAGAGAGAGAGAAAGAGAGAAACAGTGTAAGAGAGAGGAAGAGAGAGAGAAAGAGTGTGAGGGAGAGAAAGGAAGAGATGGAGAGGGACAGTGAGTGCCCACACTGTGAACAAAACCCTCACAGCTCACCTTTCCGCCACCGGTGTGTCTCCAACCATGTGCCGGGACATAGTGGAGTCCTCAAGCTCACTCATCTGAAACATAGTACAGCATCAGTAATGGCAGAGTACATACGACTGTGCATGCCTAAATCGCTGTCCCGCCTTTCTGCATCCAGGCTGCTGAGCCCCATCCACTTCCACTGCCCAGAGGTGTCTGCCCGCCGCTGCGCACCCAGGCTGCTGCACCCCATCCACTCCCTCCGCCCAGAGGTGTCTGCTCACCCCTGTGCACCCAGGCCTCACTGCTCACCTTTCCTTGGACAGGGCACCCTCCACATCATGCAGCCCCGCTCCGCAGGCCACCAGGTCTCACATTTGGTGTTGCGTCTTGATTTTACCATGGCAGAGGACATACCAGTGTATCCGCCATCATCGCAGGTTGCAAACTGGCTCAGCCCTTGCGGTGCCACTAACTCTTTGACCAGTGAGGCCACGCCACGTGGCGGTAGGCCCCCGCTGGTCGATGGCTAAGGCCTACCCTGCGGTCCAGCAGGGCACACAAACCCTGACCTGTCCGGACCACCGGGACGGGACATCATCACAGGCTGCACACCTGCTCAGCACTTATAGTGCCCCTAACTCAGTGCACCGAAAGTCACCGTCCCTTGGCGGTGTGCCTGTGACTGCCGCAGTGTATCCCGTGCACCAAGTCTAAAATGGAAATGGCGTGGAGCACGTGCGCCCGGTCCTTTTTATTGGCAGGGTCACGTGTCCTGTGATGCCTGCGCTTGATGGGTGTGGTGTGGGTATAAACCAGCCATCAGGGAGTGGCTGTGGCGTACTGACAACTAGACCTGAGAGCAGTAGATCACTACAATGAAAATCTGGGCCCTGTAGCGTTGTTGTCCCTCCCTGTAGGCGTAAGAGGATTGGGCTGTCCTGGCGTACGCCAGTCCTGCGTGAGGCTGTGAACATTGACTCCGGAGCTCTGGGCGTGGTTCCGTCCTGGGCTGTATGAGGAATCAACTGATGCAGGTGTCCCTGTTGTAGTGTTGCTGCCACCCAGGCCGCAAGTGCCAATGTGTCACCCTGTGACCCAAGTCCTAAAACATGGCCAACATGGAAGGTAGGGAGAATCACTGACACTACATTCATCCATATTTCCACACATGAAAGATCGTCCACATGACATATCTGTGTGGATATGAATGTTTATTGCACTTTCAGTGGAGTGTTGCAGCTGTAGCAATACAGGGCCATGCAAAGCCCAAGTTTCCGTTTTTGGCACATGGAGGGCAGCCAATTAGAGCCAAGCTCATGCTTGGGGGGTTAGGCTCTGCCAACATATGTACTTATGCAATCACTCCACCTATTCTGAAGCACTTATAAATTCACTATACACTCTCCTTGCAGTACTCTAATGATCCAGTCTCTACCTGTGTACTTATACAATGACTGAGACAAAGTTACATAACCAAAGTTTTCCCCACTGCCAGAGGTAACATGGTTGCGAGCGCTGTCCACAGCAGAATGTCATGTAGTAGGGCCCAGGGGCAGCATCATGCATATATAATAAACACACAGACTCAGTTAGATAGATAGTGGAACTGGGTACGGGCACGTGCGCTCGGCCCCTTTTTATTACCAGGGTCACATGTCCAGTGACATCTGTGCTGGATGCGTGTGGGGTGAGTGTAAGCCAGCCCTCAGGGAATGGTTGGTGCTGGCAACAAGTACAACAGTAATCATCGGATCACACACAGAGATTCAGTCATAAAGGGTCCATGACTTGTGCTGCACTAAGTTAGGGGCACCAGATGTGAAATAATACAAAAAAGATTCTATCGTAAAGGGTTAATGACTTGTGGTACACTGAGGTAGGGGCAGCAGATCTGAAATCACACACCAAAGATTCTATCATAAAGGGTCCATGAGTTGTGGTGCCCTGAGGTAGGGGCATCAGAAGCATTCCGCGTGTGTACAGCTAGCGATGATGCGTGGTCTGGGAGGGCCGCACTGGTAGCAATGTCTGTTGCCTACTGGACTGCGTCATCTGCAATCGCAACTCAATCTGAATTGTGAGCCCTGCAGTCCGCAATGTAGATGGAAGGCAGTAGTCAGCAAAGACATCGAGGAATGCTTTTTGTTTCCTCTTGACAAAATCCGAGGACATAGAGTACAATTCTGTCTGCAATTAATAAATCATGTCTCAATGTAAATTGTGAGCTCTGCTGACCGCAGTGAAGGTAACAAAAGATGAAATATGTATGGAATACATTGTCGAAATGTGTAGGTTTTGGGGACATTATAGTTAGTTGCCTACTGGACTCTGAAATTAATGAATCAAGACTGAATTTGAACTGTGAGCTCTGCTGGCCGCAGTGTAGACTGCCATTCAGTGTTCCTTTGGACTTGCAAGATGAATTTGGTCATTGTACTAAAGCCATAATTGATATCAAAAAAGGTCTTGAAGCAAGGATACGAAAAGGATATTGTGTAGGTTTCAGGGACGTTGTAGTTAGTTACCTACTGGACTCTGTAATTAATTAATCAAGACTCAATTTTAATTGTGAGCCATGCTGACCGCAGTGTAGGCCAGAGGCAGCGGTCAGCAAGGGCCCACAGCCATGTGGCGTTGAGTTGAGCTGCACAGTTAGTGGCATCAGAAGTATTCAGCGTCTGCGGAGCCTGCGATGATGCGTGGTCCAGGTGGGCCGCACTGGTAGCAATGTCTTTTGTCTAATGAATTCTTCCTTAATACGGCTACGTGGCGATGACTTGTGGTGCAGTGAGTTAGTGGCACCTGAAGCAACCAGCGTGTGCGCACCCTGCGATGATGCATGGTCCGGGCGGGCCGCACTGGTAGCAATGTCTTGTGTCTAATGAATTCTGCCTTAATAAGGCCACGTGGCGTTGACTTGTGGTGCACTGAGTTAGTGGTACCTCTGGCGCTTAGCGTGTATGCAGCCTGCGATGATGCGTGGTCCGGGCGGGCCCACACTCGGAGCAATGTGTCTTACCTACTGGACTGCGTCATCTGCAATCGCGACTCCATCTGAATTGTGAGCTCTGCTATCCGCTGTGTAGATCGAAGGCAGTAGTGTATACAGACATAACTCTGCGGTGCTGTGCCGCGGTGTTCGCCGGGGGCCTGTGTCGAGGAGGCCCACGGTCATGGCAGCAGCCACCTGGCAGGGTGAGGGCCGCCGCTCTGGCAGACACGTTGGCCTTCACACAAGTGAACCACGCCCAGAGTCCCGGCCTATTTATTCACACTTCTACGCTGGAGTGGCGTACGTTCGACCAGCCCGCTGCGCTTCCGCTTACATGGGACGACGACACAGGTACATGACCGAGATCTTCCCCACTGCCTGCGGTAACATGGTTGCGTCCACTGTCCACAACACTACAAGCACCAGCAGTATATGTACACATGGAGAGGTTTGTGCTGTGCATAGTGAGGTCTGTCCAGCACATCACCGCTACACTTGGTATTGTGTGCATTATTATTGGTGGGTGACTTGTGTCCTTCACACATGTTTGGTTGCCACATCTCGCAACATTCAGCTATTGTGTGGCTGAGGGGCCATGTCGTTTTTGGAAGGTTCGCTGTCCTGTTGTGCGCTGCCTTGGTGGTAGTAGGGGGGGTGGTCCGAGGGGGAGGTCCTGAGGGTGGTGGCAGTGGGTTTTGTGGCCTTCTTGGGTGTGGGAGGTGCATGATCAGTAGCTCTATGACATGTGTTGGTCTTCAGATGTGATTCTGGGCTGGGCTCCCTTTCACACTGTAGGTAGTCGTCCTACTTTACACCAGTAGAAGGCAGATGTTACATTCCTACTGCTAACGCAGCTTATCGCCTGTTTTTGGATCGCACCACAGATTTGGCTGCTCGTTGCATAGGAACGCCTACTCTGCATATTATTAGCCTTGGGACACACCTCTTGGGTATTAGGAACTCACTCCAGCAGAGGCCAGCAGGGCTCAGGCCGGTCCAGTTGCGGCCAAGTGCAGCATGCTTGCTGGGCAGTTTCAGGGAGGCCTCTAGAGCTTGTTGTGTCCCTGTAGCTCAAACAGGATGTCAGCCAACTGACCTTTGGAGTCACCCACGTAAAATAGAATGAAGGGAGCAGGTCCAGGCTTCCTTCTCATAGACTCTTCGAACCCGTCCCATCCGCTGATCGCACCGCTGAGACGCCGAACTCGGAGACGTAGTTCCCTTCTCGTCCGACGCCCTTCTTCACAGACTCCGAGGTCCCCATCTGATCTCGAGGGAGAGTGAAGGGGGACTCCGCCCCTGAAACACTCTGGAGGACTCGAACCACCTTGCCCCACATAGGACGGATACTGGTCCCAATACGAATTATCTTTTGGACAATAATGAACTAGGAGCTGTATTACATGGGTTTTTGGCGTATCGGCATATGATCACCCGATGGAAATTTTCACATTAGAATCCACGAAATGAGATTCAACACTATCAGGAATCACCTACGGTACAATTTACATTTTGAACTATTCAAGCCTTGAGAAAGCCCTGTGGGCGAAACGCGCGTCGGCTGCGATCTGAACATTGGATATTTACTTGGCTAATAATAAAAAAATTCAACACAACAACCCTATCAAGATTGGACAATGATGTACATCTTTCTATGAACTTTACAATCCATGGATAATACCCAAGGAAATGGTTAATTCAGGGTATTATTAGACTATGGTGGTGTGCTACGTTGCCTTTCTAGTGGTTTCCTTCTCATAGAGCAGGGGAGTCCGTAAGCTGAAAGGCAGCCCCAGTCCTTAATCTGGAGGGCAGTCTTCTGATAGCAGAAGGACAGTCCTCTGGGGAACAAGGTAGGCCTCAAGCAGCAGGAAAGTGGTCAGGTGAACAAGGCAGTTCTTCTTCTATGATGTACACAGGTCCAGGAGTGTATTGATGATTGGCTCAGGAGGTCAAATATGTACACTTCCTGCCAGCCTTTAAAGTGAGGGAATTCCCTAAATTACTCCGCATCTGGTTCTGGAAAGTTAGTCCCTTCCCCTGGCAAGGCTCCAAGAAGTCTGAGGTGACAATTTCCTTTGTGTGTGCTGGAGGCAAGCCCTTTTAAGTGCAAGTGGGGCAGGGAACAGGTCTGCCCACAGCCCTCCTCGATTCCCACACCTTGTTCGTTTTGTGTTGCTGTCTGAAAAAAATACACAAGCCCCCAAAAGCAGAGCCATTCACAGTCATGTGGCCTAGGACATTTGCAGAAGCCACAGATGGTTATGAAAAAAAATTCAAACATTCTAAAAATGGCATTTTTAGAACTATTGCTTACAATTTGATTTTACCACTATAAAGGAATTTAAATTAAAATGAATTTGATAGTAAGCACAATCGGGGCACTTTGGTATTGCAGAAGGGGCAGCAGATGCTCGTGCGGCCCCTTCTGTAATACCAATAACACTGGCACACATATTTGCATGGCGGCGTGCCCCATGCAAATGAGGGAATCCCTTTGCCTCTGTGCCCTCGCCGTATTACAGACGCGGAATCAAAGGCAAAGAAGCTGTTAGGAGATCCAGTGACGGTGCGCCACCTTTCAGGTGGCTTACGGTCAGTGCGCCTGCTGAGAGCAGGCCTCTGCTGGGGGTAAATGGGGTCCTGTGAACCCATCATACATCCCCTTGCAGGCTGGTGCTGTCACTATTCTGCAAAATGAGGCAAAGGATATCTGGTTGCCTGTTTTAGGGAATCAGGCATCAACCTTGCACAGTAAAATGACCAAAGCACAAATCTCCGACCAGATTGGACAGCAAGATAAACACTCGCTGCTAACATCTGCTGTGGATCTGAGGCAAATTTTGCATTAGCATGTCAGCACGGCCAACTCCACTGTTCTTTTTTTCTGTTTCTTGATTTGGGGAGGTTAACACCTCCACATCCCACCTTTTTTTTAAAATCCCTTACCCCCTCTACCCTTTTCTTCCTCTGGACCCTAAAAACGCCTTACCTTATTTTACTTCACAGCACTCTTGAACCCGAATACCCCTTACCCACCTTTACTTATACCTACACCTAAACCCTAAAAACCCTTAACCACTACCCACCACTAAAGCCTAAAACCCCATTACTATCCTTTAACCCTACTGGCCCAAACCATAAAACATTTTAGCCTCTTTTTGCCTCTATCTGACCCTGAATCACAAAAAACCCTTACCTCTACCCACCCCAAACCCCTAAAACTCCCCTGGTACCCCTTACCTCTTCCCTCCCTTGAACCTTAAAAATCTCTTACTTCCCATTACCTCTACCCAACTATTAACTTTAAAAAGCCCTTACCTCCTTTTATAGCTACCTCCCTTTACAGCTACCTCCCACTAAATCCTAACATCCCCTTACCTCCTTTAACCTTACCTGGCCCTAAATCGCCCCAAAATCCTTACCAACCTTCACCTCTACACACTTCTGAACCATAAAACCCCCTTGTCATCCTTCACCTCTTTCCTCCCCTGAACCTTAAAAGACCCTTACCTCTCTTTTCCTCTATGTGCCCCATAACCCTAATCACCCCTGACTTCTCTTTACTCTATCCACCCCTGAACCCTAAAATCCCCCTGGCCACCTTTACCTCTTTCCTCCCCTGAACCCTATAAACCCCTCACCTCCTTTTACCACTATCCACCTCTGAACCATATAAACTCTTTATTCCCCTTTACCTCTACCCACTGGAACCCTAAAAACGGCATACCTTCCTTTACCTCTACCCGCTCCTAAAGCCTAAACCCACCTTGCTGCCCTTCATCTCTGCCCACCCCTGAACCCTAAAAACCCTTACCTCCCTTTACCTTTATTCGCCCCTGAACCCCAAACTCCCTTTACCACCTCCTGCCCCTGAATCCTACAAAAAGCCTTACCTCCCTTTAGCACTACCGGCCTCTAATCTCTAAACTCTCCTGTCAAAAATTATCCGAGAGGGGTAAGTCCCTACCTCACTTAGTAATGACAGTTCTTGTTACAGGGTAAAGTCACTAATAAAACCTGAGGTCACCCCCTGGTAGTTATTGCACAGAGCAGATGGGCTTAGCTTGGAGGTAATGTGTAAAGTATTTATGCAGTACTAAAACAGGAATAAAGTTGAAATGCAAAACAATAAAAATCCCAAAATGAATTAGAAAAATAGAGGAAAATGTAATAAACAAAAACACACCACTATGACAAAAATCCAATAAGGGGAACCGGAGATATGAATTTTTTTTCGTTTTAAGTAAAAATAGCACCAAGAAGCCCAAGTGCCAATGATAGTCAATTGTTATGGTAGGCAGAGACCTAGACGCAATTTGACGCTGACCGAAATGGAGCACAGGTCAGATGCACCAACCAGGTTTGTCCTATCAAAGATTTTATCTTCTGACTTCAGTTTTTCAATTCCCAATCCACCACAGGAGTACACTTCTAAATCACCACAGGATACCAGGGAAGGAATTTAAAGATGTACCAGATGGCAGGCAGAGCCCACTCCAGGTTGAGATGCTGGACAGTTGCAGGAAAAGCCTCTTGGAGCTTGTTGTATCCCTGTAGTTTTTACAGGAGGCCAGCCATATGACCCTTGGAGTCCACTTCTTTGTCTTGGTACAAGAGGGAGCAGGTCCAGTCCTTCAGGGCTCTTCTCAGGTCTCAGACAGCAGGTTCTGTCCTTTTCTGATCTTCCACAGGTCAAGTAGTGTTCTGAAGTGGGTTGCTGGAGAATTCACAGTTATGCCTGGCTCAAGCTTGTGGTTGAGAATGATCTCAGAGGATGCCCTAACCAATGGGGTAAGGTTACCAGGGCTAACCCTACCCACTTTGGGCATTTTCAAGATGGCTAAAGTCTTCGGCCTCACTAAACCTAGGCTCTGAGGTTTAGGGGTGTGCGTAGTGAATGTACTATGGTATACCAATGTCCTCCTACATCTAAAACAAAAATCCAGTTTTAGGCAGTTTCTTTACCCCATAAAACACAGAGACTGAAGTCAGATAAAATAAAAGCTCAGATTTCAGCAACCAGACAGTAGATACCCACAACATGTTTTGGCATTCTGTTTCCCTTCTTTGTTTTGCACCCCAAATGTTATATGTTAAACCCCAGTTGACCTATCAAGCAGGAAGTGACATTCAAGCATGATTTGACACTCTAATGTAAAAGAAGATTCTCACAGCTCCACCCCAGTGTTCTCTCCAAACCACTTCTTGGGCAGCTCTTTGGTGCCTAGCTGACTAGAAGGACAAAAAGGAAGGCAAGCCCAGTTGTGAGCTATATCTGCCTGTGACTGTGGAGGACCCTGATACAATATTTATTAAGGTCCTTGCTCAGACAACCCTCTGAAGTGCACCCAGGGACCCAGACACAATTCTGTCAAAGGGATGACACCCCCTCCCCACACCCAAGCTCATTGTTCCTGTCCTTGGAGCAGACACTTCTCACCACAGGGGAGCCACCAAGCTGCCAGGTGACTGTTGAATACTCACAGAAAGACCCCCATAGACTTTAGGCAGATAAAATGTAATTTTTCAAGAGTATCTTTTCCATACTAGTTAAACAAAATTCGACTATACCATTAAATTGGATTTGGTTTAACTAGCAAAAAGAGTCCTTGAAATATTTCTGTAGCTATGGCTAATCTAGAATTAGTGTTATAAGGTGTTATAATGTAATCCTGCGTTTCTCTATGGAAGCAACCAGCCTTGTTACGGAGAAAATAGCTTTTATGATTTTTCACTGGTAGGACATATGGAATACTGAACTTCTACATGTCCTACTTTTAAGTACCATGCACTAAACCTTGTGGGCAATGAGGCCTACCTTAGGGGTGACTTATTAATATCAAAAAAGAAGATTTAGGCCTGCTAAAAAGGTTTAGTTTGACAAGCCGAATTGGCAGTTTGAAACAGCACAACTAGGCTTCAGTGGCAAGCCTGGAAGCATGCTTTACTCTGTCACTGTAGTAGTTACCTCAATGAGTGCTGCATCTCACTGGTAACATTTAACCTACAGGCCCTAGACAGACTGTATGTACCATATATTAGGGACCTATAGGTAAGGTAAATATTCCAATCAGGCCCATACCAATTTTACCATGTTGAAAGAATGAGCACAAACATTTTACCACTGGTTATCAGGGGTAAAGTACACAGAGTTCAGCAAAAAGGCCAAAAAAAAAAATTGGGGTGGCCCTGCGGAAAGGGCAAATTTCCAACACCTCCTAACTTCCTTTTCCTCTACCTGTCCATTGATACCTAAAATACCCTTAATGTCACGTATTACTACCCACCACTGGACTAGAAAACCCCTTTAAAATCCTTATCACCCAGCACCCTTGCCCACATCCGAATGCTAAAAACACCTTTACTGGTCTTACTATCTTTCTTTACCCACACTGGAAACCTAAAACCTCTTTAAAATCCTTATCACCCAAAACCCTTACAAATAGAATTTTTTTCACATGTAATGTAATTACTTTGCAGAATTTAATTACTTTGTAGAATGTAGATAAACCTGTAAATGACAATAAACCATACTTGCACACTCTAATTAGATGCTTGCCTTTCTATTTCACTTCAAAAGTATGTGATTGTATATGTTTATCACAATCTGTGGCTCACAGACCTCGGGCAATTTCGACAGGTCAATCAAAAGTACCCAAACTGTCCCTATCCCAGCCCCAGAAATATAGGGCCCGATTACGAGGTAGTGGGAAACTTTCCGCCCGACACCGTCTTGGAGTCGGGAGCGACCGACCGATTATGATGCGACCGAATACGGACTGAGTCACATTGTTTCCTATGGGAGCCTGTGTTCTGACCAACAACACAGGCTCCTATGGGGAAATGGGGTGTGTGTGGAAAACCCTGCACCCTGTTGTGGGTACCACATGGTGCCTGTCACAAAGTGCAGGGTTTTACAAGGGGGTCCCTTAGGTACCCCCTCGGCCCCCAACCAGAGGCCGCAGGATGAAGGGGGCCATGCTAGGGGCCCCCAAAGTCACTCTCTGACGGCCTTCTCATGTCGGACAGGCCGACTCTGAAAGGTTGTTGGAAATCGGCATCATAATCTTATGGTCGGAAACGCTGTCCATAGAGGTGTACGATGCAGTTCCGATGGGTACGAATTCTCCAAGAGCCAGTTGGAACTGATTCGGAGTGACCCCCCGGTTTACCTTCCGACTGAGAGCATCGTAATCTGTCAAGCGGATTGTAAACTGACCAAGTCCATCGGAAGGGTTCTGACATGGTCAAGGAGATTCCGACTGTCGGGAGGGGGCTTTCCACCTGACATCATATTTAGCCCCTTAGTGTCTCCTACGCCCCTGTCTTCGTCTCTAAATCCTGTGATTCTGGACAAATCACATAATCTCCCCTGTGTCTGAAAGAATGAATGGGAATTTGTGTAATGTAACCAGTTCCCATAGTAAGTGCTCCAAAACTTTCTATCGTCAAGTTTGTTCAATAATAAAAAAGCAAAAAAAAAATACAAAATGGTACCTCATTCACAGCATGAACAGCGGATGGGCACTAATTAAAATTAATCAATCTGTGATTAGTCTGTGTGGCACAGACAGAAAAGGAAGTGATGCACATAGGCCAATTAGAAGCAGCAAAAACAACTGGCAATGATGTCAACGAATGATAAGCAATGAAGGGGCTGCAAGCCCTTTATTGTAAACAATACCTTTCCCTGCAGACAGCGCATGCGCAATCGACACGCCAGACCTACAAATGATTAGCCAACTGTTATTTCATTTGACATTGCTTTTGCAGTTATTTACTCACCGCTTAACTATTCTGTTTTTGCCTATGGAAAATACTCATGTGCATGCTCATTTTGAGTAAACACGAAGGTCACTGTCACATGGTGGGTCATTTCTTATTTTCATTGATTTGCAAGTTTATGGGTGGAACACTAAAGAATGATACGTTAGATTTATAGAACAAAAAAATATCACTTTTGAATAAAGCATAACAATTTGTTGTTTTTTTATCTTCTAGGTGCTGCTGCAACCATGCTGCCATTTCTAGCAGTATGTTTTCTTCTAGCCAACCTGTAAGTGTATCCTTGAGTTCTGAAAATATTGTAAAATCAAACATTTTTATGTAGTTTACAATTTGGGAAGCAAAAACAATGTTATCTGAATTTTAGTCGTGTGTCTTTTTAAAAGTGTGGATCTAAAAACTGAAATGTAAAAGACAATCCCCTAGAACATATGCAGGTTAGTCATTAGCAGGCTATTTCAAACCAGTATGCTCTCATTAAAGCTTTGTGCATGTTGTGCTATAGCAGCAAATCTTTTTCTAGGTCAGACAATATGAGAGAGGACCTCTCAGCTTCCAGAACTAAGTAGACACAGATATTGTCGGTTCCCTCTCCTTAACAAGCATGCTGCAGGGTCTCCACAGTATTCTACATAACCATCATCCATCATTAAAGTTGAAGAAAAATCTAAATGATTTGAAGTGCAAACATAAAAACTGGGAACCAGCAGGCATTATCTTAGTTTAGATCAGAAACCATTAATGTGTAAAATAAAAAATTGTCAACCAATGGGCTAGACCAAACTCATTCAATGCTTACATTGCCCAAAACCTACCAAAGTTAACTTCAAAATAATTTAGCAAGGGCGTGGGCAAAGAAAATAGCGGAGTAGGATATGAATAAAAAAAGAGGTCATACACAGAGGGGCACTGGAGTAGTTCTGAAAATTAGGATAGTATAATGTTTGATCGAGAGGGAAGCACAGACCTATGCATATGAGTTTATTTAATAATTATGAAGCAATTTGATATTAAAACGAGCTTGCTATTTAGAGATTAGCGCCTACTTTTCATAAGAAAACGGGCATATGGACTGGACATAAACTTAAGCAGATGTTCCACTACAATATTTAGACTGAAAGATTTCCCTTCGATAGCTGAAAAAGTGACTTGCTTCATTTACCACACGTTGTTACAATACAACCCTTACTATTTGCTCTGTGTAGTAATACTTGCATATTTGTTCAGTACAGTAATAATGCTTGCTGCACAATGGAAAAAAGCCCAGTCAGCCACCAACACAAGTAATTCTGGCTGAGCTCCAAAGGCTATGAATCTTAAAACCCAATTAATTTGATCAAGCATTCATGATTTAGTGGATAAATAACTAGGTCATTGAATACTTACTAAAGAGCAGTTCTGTTAATGGTTTCTGTAAATGAGCCACAATGTATTTCCATGAACTATGCTGCTTGAGTCAATCAAGTTAAACAGCACAATTTTTTAAAATATTTATTTTTATTTTTTACTGCGTTCACTTACTACGACCATTGCATACTAAATGGTAAAAAAAAGCCAATAGTATAAGAGTGGGGAAAGTGCATACGGAGGATAGATCAGTGTGAGAAGATTCAAGTGCTTGAGAGCCCAAAACGTTGAAGAGTGTGGTTGATAGGGCGCACATGGTGATGGTATAGAGAAGGCTGTAGAAGCTTATTTTTGCAAAACAGTGAAGGCACAGTGTGCAAGGGGGCATCAATGCACAAGGTGAATTACAAAGAAGACTGAACCATTACTACTGTGTCCCCTGGGTAATAGCGTATAAAGGATGCCCTGAACCCTGGTGCAAGCAAGGAAAATTACCTCCATAATTGATGGTCGGAGAGCAAACTACAGCACTGGCAGTGTTCAATGGGTCCCCGAAGGCTCTGGAGACCAGTGCCACTACACCTGCTACACCAATGGTAGCTATGCCCCTGCCCTTGGGTGAAACAAAGCCCTTTGCCTTATATAGAACCAGTGAAGCTGTTAAAGAATAGGTGGAATACCAGAGTGCAAGTTTGTTCCTGGCACCAGTCAGGCACTGTAGTATGTAGTTGCTGCAACTGTGTCACCAAATATTGTGTCAGTTCCAAATATAGTAATTTGCAATAAAGTGCTTTACTGACAAAAAAATGAACACTGTGGCAAAAAAGGTCTTCTCATACTCAGGTAAAAGTGGATGGATTTTCTTCCGAATATTAAGCTAATAGTGCAGGTTTTGGACATTATTCTGATTTATGTCTCAATTTTAAGTTCATCATGTCGTACAAAACACCCATTTGTGAATGACTAAGAAGGTCTTGTGAGCAGAAAAATTGACAATTGTCATGTCGAGGCCAGGTGGGTATGTATCGCAAAGAAGATGTTATCATTCAAACCCTTGTGGATTTTTGGTCATAGAACAGTCTCCAAGCTTCAATGGGGAAGGAAGTTTAGAGATCAAGCAAAAATTGGAAAGATTGCTTTAATTAAGATCATCTTTTTAGAAACGGAGTTACTACTGCTTCCTTCAGTTCAGATGGCAACGATCAAACATCGAAAGCCATTTATTGCCATGGAAATTCTGGCCATTCAACATTCTTTAAAGTAGGGACACTTAATCTTAACTTCTTTTCACTCACATGCACATGTCACACTCCCCTACCAGCCGACAATTCATTCTGTCCATGCCCGGCAACCAAAAATGGAACCGTACTAACCTTTTCACAGCAGACACACCAGGGTGCCCTTTATGTGCCAACCTAAGAATGGTATCACGCTTCTGTATAGGAGGGACAGAATTCCCCCTTTTAAACTACAGATCAGTTCCTCTACCACATTGTACATAAACACCATCTCAGGCTTCACTTCCCTCCTTGTAGGCCACCCTTCCACAACCCCTCTTTTTCTCTTGCCACAGCTCATCTATCTTCTGGCATTTCTTCCAACATTCCTCAGAAATTCCTTCAAATTCCCCAGTTATGATGTCTTTAATGTTGGCAATCATTTCATTTTCTCCTCCAATCCCTGCATTACTTTATTGACGAGGAAGACTTGACAAGAAATCGGCAGTCACGTTCCTCTTCTTGGGGACATATACAGTACTGAAAGTGTATTTTTGAAGTCTGGAGGCAAGCTTCTACATTCGATTTTTTTGGGCACCACAGTGACACCTGCTGGAGTATGGCTTAGGTACTCCACAGAATTTTTAAACATTTTACACTTCGGTTGTTGATGGGTGATCTGGGGGCCCACAAAATCCGGCAAATCTATTTAACTCTCACTACACACTCAAAAGCCACTATACATTGGACCTGAGCGGCATGGGAGGCAGACTTGCCCGCTCTGACAGATGACGATTGGGCCGAGGCGCTGGCTAGCCCCAGGTACTCCGCAGTTTCCACTAGATACAGGGTGATACAATTTAAATATCTCCACAGGATATATTACACACTCCTCCGCCTCTGGAAGATGGAGGCTATTCAGTCCCTCGCCTGCCTCTGCTGTGACTCGGACGAGGGGTTGTTTCTTCATACGGTGTGGAGTTGTGGCGCGCTGCAACACTTCTGGTCGGGCGTCCTGTCTTGCATGGGGCGGGTATTGGTATGGGACATTCCAGCAGTGCCTAGATTGACACTCTTTCACAGCACAGAAGACATTGGGGGAACAGATATAAAAGACACCTTCTGTTCTTGGGCCTTACATTGGCAAAGTGAGGCATTGCACAGCACTGGAAGGCTACGTCCCCACCATGTGTAGCAAATTGGAAAAAGGCCATGGATAGGTGCATGTCTGCAGAGATTGTGGTGTTTCAGGTGAGGGGCTGTCCACAAAAACATATTGTGGTATCGATTTGTCCTTAATGACGCAGCCTGTGAACTGAGATCCTCTTACACGGCTAGTGGTAAATGACTTGCTGGTTTAATATGATAGAATCATACAGATGTGGATGGAAACTCATTTGATGTGTTTGTGCTACGTTTTTGGTGGTATTTATGGTGCCTGGTTGGGGGAGGGGGGTGGGGGGCTGTTCCAGGTCTGATTTTCTGCAGACCTTCTGGGTGGAACATTTTCAGTAACTTGAGTTTTTACAATATGCTTTTGAACGGTATGTTGCTTGCCGGGCTTGGCCCATCTGGTACTACGGAAAATCAATAAAATCTGTTGTCAAAAAAAAAAAACATTTTACACTTGTTCCCTTTGGGGGTTATTCCATGTTTTCCAACCTGTTACATACTTAATCATGTGACATCGATGTTCCTCTTCGTTTCTAGCAAATATTAAAATGTCATCTTGAAAGCATTTAACATACTGACCAATGTCTCTGAATATGTGAAACATTGCCCTTTGGAAGACGGAGGCCACTGATGCTAGACCAAATGGCATCCTGGTGAACTGAAAAAAAGCTTGAGGAGCAATGAATGCTATCAGATGTCTAGACTCATCATCCAATTCTATCTGATGATAAGCTCTTGCATTTTTTTTGTTCTTTACATGCACAATTATCTGGTCTCTAATCATTTCATCAGACATGTGACCAAAGTTGCAATGCATGGATAATCCTCTAAGTGGTGTTAAAAAAAAGTCAAAAGATTTGTTTTCTTTTTGCTCCCTGTTATACAATTTAAATCTGTTAAGCACAACACTTGTGGTAGGTTTAAACCTCAATTCCATTCTCAGCAGTGCTTCTTTGTACACATCCATTTCAGTTTGACCACTGGGAGGTGTAGCTTGAGGTAGTGTCCTCAAAACTACTTGACTTGCTGATCTTAAACAATACAAAAACATACTCTTCTTGTGCTCTCCTCCTTTATGTCTGCCATCTATGGCCCTCATATAAGTAATAAACTCCTCCTTCCATCTTATCCCCGGAATGGGAGGCTGTCCCTTGCTCTGTAAAATCTTAGCTGGAAGGTCAATTTGCATGGTATCTCTATCCAGTATGCAAAAATATACCTTGAAGAAATTCCTAGCAGCACAAAAATTCATCCTTGTCTAGTAACCTTAATACCTTGATGCTGACTGAATATAGAATTGTCTAATCACAATGTTCCCAAATATTAGGCTTATTAATTGTCGATCATCATTCACGGCATAAAAATACCATAAAATCAATATTAAGGAGATGAAAAGTTACTTAGAAAATGTTTAATAAGGTGAACCATAAATCACCGTACACCAAGAAATGTAATTGGGCCCGGATCTGTAAAAGTGAAACACGCAACACAGGTACACCCTGATGCTGTCCACTACCAGGACTTCCCCATGAAATCTCAGAAAGAGAAAATACTAGACTTGATACCATACACTGACCCAAAATGGCTGCCATTCAATGTAGCGAGGCAAATAACGTTCCCGGAAGAGTGTAGGGCATGGCTTCCCAGGCGTCACTATGCAGGGTCAGCTCGCGGTAAACACAGTAGAAGTTCCACTTCCCGGTGTCACTCCACAGCTCCCAGTAAACACAGCCAGGTGGTACTACAGATTCTGCTCCTTACGTCACAAATAGATGACGGTGAGTCATGATGCTCAGTAAAATTTCTTCATGAAATCCATGAAAACAGTCAGTCCTTTTAGGAAATATTATTTTTCCATGTGAAATCAGCAAATAGGCGTATTTGCTCCTTCTCCTAGGAATAGTCCCAGCAGCAATACCATGCAGGTCCAACAACTCATGAAAATTCGAAAAACAAATATCCACAAAATTAGTAAACACAGTGGATTTGGGAAACAATACGTTCCTGGGCCACTAACTTGACAGGATGTCTCCTCAACTTGTCGCCATTGTTAGAAAATCCAAAAGTCCATATTCAGTAGTAGTGTTGTAAATCGAAACAACGATGTGATTAAGCATTTACTAAAGACATTAATTCCCCTCTTATAGAGCATGTTTTCTCCGTTATGTTGACCGAAGTTCGGACTCCATTTTGTATTGTCATGTTTCCACGTGTTCCCCACGAGAAGAGTCCAACCTCTGTGTTAGTTGCTCCTGTAATCTGCCTAGTAACAGTCTATAAATAGCTCCTTTGTCCATCTGGCACATGCCCAGACTTGACCACATCTGTTATCAGTTAGCCTTGCTTGACCATGTTTTCGCGGGCTCAAGGAGTGTGTTAGCTCCGCCCACATATTGATTCAGTATCGAAAATGACCATAAATGGTAATGTTCTTCGGTCTCATGTTGTATCCACCCACTTATGAGCCCCTCTGTTGTGTATAAAAGGGGACCGTGTATGCAAGTTCTTTGTGCTACTCTATGCAATACTGAAGAGTGTTGTGTGGATTGTAGGACCACCCTTAAGGGTTAATAAATGCTGTCTTTGTACTTTGCAGTTTCCGTGCCAACTTCCTTATAGATTCCATTACAGGAGAGCGAACCCTTGTGTCCTGCGGGCCTAGCTGGGGCCTGTACTCATCAATTGGCGCCCGTCACGTGGGGCTCATCGGCGACTCGGATGCTCGAAGGACTGGTCGCGACGAAGGTGAGGAACTTGGCCGGGGACGTGATCACTGCCAGCGGCGTCTTAGCCCTGGCATCCCGAGGTTTTTCTTCCTTCCCTTCCGAGCTGACCGTCTGGGTGGCGCCGGTCCCCGACTGAGACCTCTTCTGTCGGTACTGCCGTGAAAGCCGTTTGGGCGATTGTGGAGCTTGGCAGTTGGAATCTGGACTCTTGATTGGTAAGAACCGGTGTACGGTACTTGCTCCGAGTTTTTGAAGCCTGGTCCGGCTATTTGAGTTTGATTTGTGATGACTAGTCATATTTTGTATTTGTCTTTGTGAAAATATATGCGTTGCAACACATATAGGCAGGTAATGTGGAGAGATTTCTCCGGAGCTGTGTAACTTTGAACGGCGCAACGATTAAGTGCCATTTTTCTATACTATTGCATATTTTGCATTATTCCTGAGCATGCCTGCTTTTAGCGCACTCCGTAAGTGGTGTTGCTGTTTTAGAAACCGGTTGAACCTCGAGGAATCTGCTCCAGCTCCCCCAGAGGGGACTCCTAATAGGGATATGTACGTGAAGCATGGTCTTTCTTCCATAATGTACAGCACAGTATGGAGGAAATATACAAAAAAAGATCCTGAGTTGCGATGGCCTTTGTATGGATCGTTTGATATACGTAAGATTGAGTATGTGGAACAGTGTATGTGTAAGCGGCGTGCTCGTCAGGATATGTTTGAGTGTGTACGGTTGTGGGTGAAGGAGGTGCGTGAGCGAGAGAAGCGCGAGAAAGCGCTGTTTGATAAGGAACAACGGAAGAATGATCATGTGCGAGCTCAGGAAGCGAAGCGTCGGGAAGACAGAGAACAGACAGAGAGACAAGAGAAAGAGCGTAGGCTGCAAGTTTCGGGTCAATATGCTGTTCGGCAGCCACTCTATCCTGTCCTTAATAATCTTGATGATGATTTTTATTTACTAGATCGCTCTCCGCCCCTTTATGTTGGCGCATCTGCTCCGAGGCCGCAAGATTCTGTCCCGGGTCCGGGTAAGGTAGATACGCGGTCCATGTTATCGGCTGAGCATATGGCTGAGCTTTGGCAAATCTCTTTCCGTGCACTTAAGGGTAAGGTGTCCGTGGATGAATTGTTCCATACTTGGGGGTCGTGGCAGGATAGAGAGAGATTGTATTTTTTGAGTCATTTCGCTGAGGAAGTGATTGCTGCTTTTCGGAAATATTCTAGTGTCTTTGAGCCTGAAGAAGTGACATCGGATGCTAAAGCATTACATGATGGTGTTTTTTCTCCCTCTAAGGCTTCAGATACGGCTCGGCGGCTATTCGCCTTGCGGGACGCGGTGCTGGCCCATAAAGAAAAAGCACGCCAACGAGCAGGGGAGGAGACGCAGGCGGATTCGTGTACTACAGAAGGCCACTCATCCACCTCTCAATCAGATAAGAGCGATCTAGTGCATGCTAAGCCAATGCGCGAGGCGGCGCCTTTGTATGTCCCTCCTAAAGGAGCGGGGACTAGCTCGGACATTACCTCCGCCGATGCTAAGGGATATTTTGTGTATAATTGGGTTTATACTCCGTGGCATAGAGCTGATGTGATGGCATTAAAGAATGCGCTGCCTGACCCCCGCAAGAATCCAGCGGCCTTCTACGAAGAAGTCGAGGGGGCCTTGAATTCTTGCGTTATGACTTTAGCGGATATAGACCTGTTCTTTGGCCTTATTCTACCACCGGATATGTGGCGATCTGTCCGAAAAGTAGATGATGCAGTTGCCTTTAAGGCCCGGTGGTCTGACCTTGAGGATGAGGATAGGGAACGGAAGCCCGCGCAGAAACCGCCCCAGATTATTTTAGATCTTCCTGCTGCTATTGTGGCTAAGCTGAAGACAAATATTCCCCCTAAAAAAATTGACTGGAATATGTTAGCTGCATGTAAACAGAAAGCTGACGAGTCAGTTGCGGACTTCTTTACGCGCTTTGAGGAGACGTTTCATGATTTTAGTGGCCAGTCGCTTACTGACGATACGGGCCGCCACCTTTTTGCGGATAAATATGTGGCTAATCTGCTGCCGGCAGTTGCGGCCCGTCTAAAAGCGAGTGAAAGTTCTTGGTCCACCGCTACACCGACGGCCCTCCTGACTATCGCCCAGTATTATGAGCGTCAGGAGCAAGAAGCAAAGGGCCAGGAGGAAAAGAAATCGAAAGATTTGAAGATAAAGGTGATGTTGGCACAAGTCTATGGCCCGCCCCGGCGGGGTAGTAATAGAGGTAGGGGAGGATCTTATGGTCCTCCCTCGGGCCGATCTGATTTAAATAGGAACCAATGTGCGTATTGTAAGCAATCGGGTCATTGGGCTAGGGACTGCCCGGTGTTGCATGCATCGCGTCAGGGGCATACCTCTGGTGTCCCGCGAGGTAGAGGGGGTTTCTCGAACTTTCGAGGGAAGTCTAACGAACAGGCTCGTTTTGACTCTGCTGGGCAGCACCGCGATAGATCAAACGTTTTTGATCGCCAGCATCAGTACCAAGCGTCGGGGATTGACCGGTCAGGGTACTATGACTCTCAGCATGCATAGGAATGCGTTGGATGGGGGTTAGAATCAGTTGAGGTGCCGGTCGATCAGAAGGGCCCTTATGTATCGGCTGAGGTTTTGGGCTCTACTGATCAGTTCCTAGTGGATACAGGAGCGACACGTAGTGCACTGTCTAAGCAATTGGTTCCGGGGGCTCCCCCATCCGGCTTAATGGTCACATCGGTAGGGTTTGACGGAACACTCTCCCGAAGCCCTCTTTCGCAGCCCCTCATGTTTAAAGTTGACTCTTTTTCTGCACCCTGTCCGTTTCTGCTTGCCCCGTACACACCGGACAACATTATGGGTCTTGATATGTTAAAGCATTTTAGGGCTACGATCCGTTGCTCCCCTGCTGGTGTACGGGTAATATTGAATGACAATTACCCCCGATCAGAACGGATGTGTATGATGTCTGAGGATGCGCTGTTAGCTACCCTCCCTCGTGCTTTGTGGGCAACTTCGGATACTGATGTGGGACAAATGGTGATTCCACCGGTCCACATTAGCGTCAAGGAGGGGGCGGTGTTACCACGCCTCCCACAGTACCGTATTTCCCAGGAGGGTGAGGAGGCTCTTATACAGATAGTGCAGGATTTGATGGCGGTAGGGGTAGTGGAGGAAGTCCCCTACAACATTTGTAACAGTCCGATTCTTCCCATACTGAAAAAGGATACGGATGCCAGAGTTTATCGGTTTATAATTGATTTGAGAGAAGTGAACAAGATCGTGATACCTCAGTACCCAGTGGTTTCCGATATCACGACGTTGCTTACTTTGGTCCCGCCTACGGCAACCATGTTCTCAGTGATTGATTTGAAGAATGCCTTCTTTTCCATTCCTATTCACCCTGATAGCCGATATCATTTTGGGTTTACATTAAATAATAGATCTTATCGTTTTTGTAGGATTCCCCAGGGCTACACAGAAAGCCCTAGCATTTACAGTCAGGCTTTGAAACGACAATTGGATTCCTTTGCTCTGCTTGAGGGTGTCGCCCTCATTCAATATGTCGATGACATCTTGCTGGCGGCTGACACCCTGGAGTTGTGTGAAAAAAGTACGTTATCCTTACTTTCCTTTTTAGCATCCCACAATCATAAGGTATCTAGGAAGAAATTGCAATTCTGTAGACCAAAGGTGACTTATTTGGGTCACCTTTTGTCTAAGGAGGGACGTGCACTCACACCGGATCGTATCCAAGTAATTCTGGATACACCGAGACCGTCCACACAGAAGGATGTGCGTGCATTTCTGGGTCTTGTTTCTTTTTGTAGACAGTGGATATTGGGGTTTTCGCACATAGCTAAGCCATTATTAGCCCTCTTGACAAAGGACACGCCTATCCCAATCCCTTGGTCAGATGAGTGTGATACTGCTTTTCAGCAACTACGACAGGCCCTTTGTTCAGCACCAGTGTTAGGGACCCCTGATTATGCAAAACCCTTTTCGTTGTATGTGCATGAGAAAGATGGATGTGCATTGTCAGTTTTAGTGCAGATGCACGGCGATAAGCAGCGCCCTTGTGCATATTTTTCGGCTGTACTTGATCCTGTCGCCCGAGCATTACCGGGGTGTTTTCGCTCGGTTGCGGCGACAGCTGTGTCAATACGCCAAAGCGAGGGAATTGTGTTATCCCATAAGCTGTTGGTATTAGTCCCCCATGCTGTCGATGCCCTGCTCAATCAAACGAAGACGCAGCATTTGACCAGCGCCCGTTTAACGGGATATGAGTTGACGCTTTTGGCTCCTCATATTACGATAAAAAGGTGCGTAACGTTAAACCCGGCAACATTGTTGCCATACCCCGAAACCCAGCCTGAGGCGCGGAAAGCGCATTATTGTATTCTCGTGACTGAGGAACAAACAAAGGGTCGTATTGATCTCCAGGATACGCCCTTTCCAGATGTAGATGGAGAACTGTGGGTGGATGGATCATGCCTGAAGCTACCAGATGGTACGACTTCAGCAGCGTATGCGATTACCACATTGCAAACGATAGTGGAGACAGCACGCATACCACAGAAATCAGCTCAAGCAGCGGAACTGATAGCATTAACACGAGCATGTGAGCTCAGTACAGGACTATGTGTGAATGTTTATACAGATAGTCGCTATGCCTTCGGAGTAGCGCATGACTTCGGCCTACTCTGGAAGGAGAGAGGGTTTTTAACGTCACATGGAGTACAGATAATGCATGGAGAGTTAGTTCACAATCTTTTAACCGCATTGACATACCCAAAGAAAATTGCCATTGTTAAGTGTAGCGCCCATAGGAAAGTAGTTGATAAAGTTGGAGAAGGGAATGCGTTGGCAGATCGAGTAGCACGGGAGACTGCGATGCAGCCCGGTGCTACTGCCGTGTATGTAGTAAAGTCACAGGTGGAAAGATGGCATGATGCGAAGAAGGAAGTGCGAGAAATGCAGAGGACCGCTTCTGACAAAGAGCGGGAACAATGGGCTAGTGAAGGAGAACTGGATGACGAGGGCTGCTGGAGAAATAAGCAGATGGATAGATGGAAATTACCCACGGCTTTTGTACAGCCTATGGTTCAGATGGCACATGGGCTAGCACATGTTGGAGCTTCCGCAATTGTAAAATTGCTTACCCAAGTTTGGGAGCATCCAGAGATTGCTAGCACGGCAAAGAGGGTGGTGCAGACCTGTATGATCTGCCTGAGGTATAACCCAGGAAAGGGTACTCGAACTCCAGCAGGAGGATTCGTGACACCCACTGCACCCTTCGAGGTTTTGCAGATGGATTACATCCAGCTTGAGCGCTGTAACAATCTGAAGTATGTTCTAGTAGTGGTCTGCGCTTTCAGCAAATGGGTTGAAGCGTACCCTACGAAAGACAATACTGCAATGACTACTGCGAAGTTGCTGCTGAAAGAGTTCTTCCCTCGATATGGCGTCTGTAGACTTCTGTGGAGTGATAACGGCCCTCACTTTGTAGCGGATGTTATAAAGTACGTCTTGAAGGGCCTGGGCATCACCCAGAAGTTCCACGCCGTGTTTCACCCTCAGTCTGCAGGCCTAGTTGAGAAGTATAATGGTACACTGAAGCTTAAGATCGCTAAGATTCAAGCTTCGACGTCTTTGACTTGGCCAGACGCTCTGCCACTGGCGTTATTGTCAATTAGATCGGTACCACACTCTCGAACTGGCCTTACACCTTATGAAATTGTTTTCGGACGCCCAATGAATATTTGGGGTCCACCAAGACCTAAGGCTGTGTATGATGTACCTTGTGTAATGATGAACGATTATCTGGCACAGTTAACGGATAACTTGATTTCTATCCATCAACAGGTCCGAGAGGCGCTCCCTGATCGGTCTACCGGTGAAGGACATGGTCTCCGGCCTGGGGACCACGTGATGGTGAAAGTTTTCGACAGGACGAACAGCTTGGAACCGAGATGGGTGGGTCCTGAGCAGGTCCTCCTCGCAACGAGGACGGCTGTGCGAGTCTCCAACAGAAAGAATTGGATCCATTCCCTGCACTGTAGGAAGGTGCCGCCCGGATTGGTGGAAGCTGCCGTGCTGACCGATCAACGAGAAATCTTGGCTGCAGAGACAGGCCGTGCTGCAGAGCCAAACGTCACTGAGGAGCTCTTTCTGGACCACGCGACTCCTGGAGGAAGGCGATATCATCTTCGACCAAGGAAGTGAGTTTTCCAGTACCGGGACATACTGTCAGAACGGCCCTTGGGTTAGTGAAACGGAGAGCCGATGAGGCAAGGGGGGGGGATCAGCCCTGCATTAGTGTAGCGACACCCGTCTTGGCCCGCTGGTGAAGAAATCAACCGCTGCCCAAGGGGAAGAGTTCTGACAGACTTTTAGTTTCAGGAAGATATTGGGTTTCATTTTTACCTTGACATGGAGAAAAAGAAAATCCTTTGTGCATTAGGGTTCATGTTGACAGTAGCCATTGTTGGGATAACCACATGGTTCGTGGAGGATGTAACTCCTGCTCGGAAGATTCTTGTGTTGACAACTCCGGTGCCTGAGGAGCACTACTTTTATACATTACCGTATCAAGAGTTGAAGCATCGACAGTCTTACTTGAATAACACTTTCATCCAGATGCTGCATCATACCCACGTTGCTACGAATGCTACGAATTGTTGGATATGTGGGATGATGCCAGCTCATCAGAAGAAAGGAGGAACGCCATTTATACCACTTCCTTTCTCTCATAATGGCTCTTGTAGAGCATGGTATACTTTGCTTTTTGCTACTCGGAAACCGACAGTGGGACGATTGCTCTTCAGACTCAATAAAGAATGCCATCAAGATAAAAATGGGTATCCACAAGCGAATGGGACAATTTGGGAGTGGGAAGAGTACCGACCAGACAATGAATCCATTCCCTACATCTTCACGAACACAAGAGACACTGTGGGAAAGGACAAATTTGTGATTCAAGTAGCACAAGCTCAAGCGGACCTGTGTGTCCAGAGTGTGGGTTTTATCCCTGTTGGTGTTAGTGATTGTATTACTGTTCTGAATATTGATGGGTTGAACAATAGTACCTTTTTAGCCTCCCATAATACGTACTTTGTGTGTGGAAATAAAGGTTATTACCGTCTGCCAGCTGGGTGGTCTGGGGTATGCTATGTATCATTTCTATTACCTCCTGTATTCCTAGCACCCGCATCTTATCATAAGGATCTGAAATTATTGAATAATGTGACTGTAAATAGGTATAAACGTACTTTATCAATTGATGATGTAGATCAGACTGATACCAGTCTGCAGCAGTATATTGATTTTAACTTAGGATTGTTTTTCTTTGTTGGAGCTGCCCTGAACAGTAGAAAGATCCAAAGATTAACAAGAGTGGTAGAAGCGGTGACAAATCAGACCGCTGCTGCACTTGGGAATCTTACGGAGGAATTGCAAATTACTAGAATTGTTGCATTGCAGAATTGTATGGTATTAGACGTTATGCTAGCTGACAGAGGAGGAGCATGTAAAATTATTGGAAGTAGCTGTTGTGTGTTTATCCCTGATCATACGCCATCAGTTTATAATGCCATCAATAAACTGCATAAAATTGCAGCTGAGATCCATACAGAAAACGGCACTTGGTCCTTTTCTGGATGGTTTTGGGCGTTAATCACTGCCTGGGGATGGAAGGTTCTAACTGGTCTCTGCATTATTGTAGCGGTTCTGTTTTTGTGCTGTATCTGCGTTCAATGTGGTCCCTCACTCTGCTCATTATGTGTATCATTTTGTATCCCCGATAAGAAAACTATTGCCAATGTTGCTCACCAGAAACGTTTAGCTAAAGAAGTTGAGGAAATGATGACAATTGACATACATGATGATTATCCTAGCAAGCCGGATGTCTTCAGTAAATGCTGAAAGGGTCGTCTGTTGTAAATCGAAACAACGATGTGATTAAGCATTTACTAAAGACATTAATTCCCCTCTTATAGAGCATGTTTTCTCCGTTATGTTGACCGAAGTTCGGACTCCATTTTGTATTGTCATGTTTCCACGTGTTCCCCACGAGAAGAGTCCAACCTCTGTGTTAGTTGCTCCTGTAATCTGCCTAGTAACAGTCTATAAATAGCTCCTTTGTCCATCTGGCACATGCCCAGACTTGACCACATCTGTTATCAGTTAGCCTTGCTTGACCATGTTTTCGCGGGCTCAAGGAGTGTGTTAGCTCCGCCCACATATTGATTCAGTATCGAAAATGACCATAAATGGTAATGTTCTTCGGTCTCATGTTGTATCCACCCACTTATGAGCCCCTCTGTTGTGTATAAAAGGGGACCGTGTACGCAAGTTCTTTGTGCTACTCTATGCAATACTGAAGATTGTTGTGTGGATTGTAGGACCACCCTTAAGGGTTAATAAATGCTGTCTTTGTACTTTGCAGTTTCCGTGCCAACTTCCTTATAGATTCCATTACAGGAGAGCGAACCCTTGTGTCCTGCGGGCCTAGCTGGGGCCTGTACTCATCAGTAGGTTAAGTAGGCTTTAATAAGAGCGGCACAGCAATGCACCCACCGGGTGGTGACTGCAACTTCAACTGCAGAGCATCCAGTCTTCCACAGTCAACATTCCTATGGAACACAGAATGCTGCACAAAGGTAAACATGGTGCATGCAATGAATACAAGTAAGAATTCAACACCATGAAGGGCTTGATTTGTGTGGCTAAGGAAAGTAATGTAAAACAACGCAGCAGCTTGGATTGCATTACATTCTATGTCTTAGTGGTAGGCGTTCGATGGGTGGAGCATGGGCATTTTTGTGCATCCACCCATGCATTTCAAGCAATTCCAGATTCACTAAGGTTTGGAATTCCGTGAAATCAGTACACCTACCACAGAGAGGCGTTATGAGGATAAATATGTTTATTCCTCCTTGTTGCTTCCTCTTTCTGTGTGTAATGATTTCTGCATCATGCATCAAAAGAGGAATATGACATTTTGGATTGTTTTTGTTCAGTAACGTACCCCTTCCTGCACAAAAGCGATTCCGCTGGTAATACAGGCTCCAATGCACCTTGGTGCATGAGTGACTGTGTTGGCACTAGGCAGAGATATTCGGAGATATAGGTATTTTCCCACTCTCTCCAGTTCACACTATGCAGCACAGCAACTTTGCTTGCTGCCCTGTGTAGTGTGAACGCTGATAAATACACTCCTAAATCTGGTAATTCACAGCTATGATGTAGCAACAGTGATTAACAAAAGCTGTTACCCACTGTTGTAATATCATAAAGGAAATCCAAGCTGGTCTAACAGGCCTCCATAACATAAAGATATAGATGGGTAAAAAGTGAACAATGGCCATGTTTTCACATCCGGGTTTCTGAGTGACAGCATAGAGAACTCTTTTTATCTATTTGATGTCACTCAAAATTCCTCTATGAAAAACATTACTATTATCTCATGTGCATGATATTGCATTGTTTCCTAATGCTCTAAAGTAATTTGTGACTTCCCAACCTCGGGCCTCATATAAAGTTTGGTGGACAGAGTAAAGGCAGTCAGGGGGGTGGAGGACTTTTGTCCACCACCCTGGCTTTACCCACCCTTTTTTCCACCACCAACCAAGTTTAGAGTTGACCCCTGGCCCTGTGGTGAACTCTTTGGGTTTGCATGAATCACCTTCATGGTGGTTTATAGAAAAGCCATTTAAGTTAGGTGTGCATCTGACATTAGTGACAAACGCTTACACAAAGCCTTTAAAACGTTTTACTTTTCCAAAAACAATGTACCCAAAGCAGGAGTTTTTGGAAAAGTAAAACCTAATGCTCCCAACACCATCTGAGTTTTCTCCGAGGTGTGGGGTCATTTGTTTTTATTTTTACAGTCCTTCACTGCCAGGATATTCCTGGCAGTGGCAGACAGTAAAATATAAAAATAAATCTGACCTCGTATTCTAAATTAGGCAGACAGTTGAATGGTGTATGTGCTATGGCCCATAATCCCTCAGACTGTCGGTTGTACGTTTACGCTAACAGAGTAAATTTTACTCTGGCTGCGTACATATGGTAGTTCACCCGACTAAAAATTGGGCAGGTAGACGAGAGTTTGATGACAGGGTACTCCATCGCCAAACTCTAAATCGAGCACTAAGTTTGCAGTCTATAAGTACTAATTCTTTCTTGCACGCAAACACCAGGGACAATAGAGAACATATCATCCTAAAATCTACTGTACCAAAAGAAACCAGATTTCACATATTTATACTACATCACAACCTTGTCAGCCATGCTCATGTTTTCCTCATGGAATCTACAACTGTGAAAGAAATACCTATGCATTAACTACATTTTCAGTATTTTGCTTGTGGCACAAGCCTGCTATCCACATACTAAGGTATACTGTGAGCAACAAAAGTGTTTCATCATGTTTCTTTAACATGTTTTCTTTGGAAGATAATATTTAGCAATATTACTAAGAAAGCATATATTGATAACTTCTTAATTTTCTTTTAGTTTTACGGGATCGACTGCACAACTCTTTGTAAGTATAATATCTATTGCAAGTTCCACAATTTACCCCATATGACTTTCTAACTTGTAAAAATATCCTATGGCTATTCATGTATATTTAGAGTTGTTTGTTTTTTATGAATACACGTGTGTTTTAGCACAAGAGGTGCTTGCTTAGAGCTGATGTTTCAGGAACAGTTTTGAGTAGCGGCATACCGAAACTTGAGTGGGCACCCTGAAAATTACTTGAAGGAGGCCCCCCATGCTTCAGACCCAGTCAAAAGATCTCATGCCAGGGGCCCGCTGCCTGTGCACAGTGCCAGATGGAGGCCCTCTAGAGCTCAGGCCCCTGCGCTCTGCAGGGGATATTGTAACGCCACAGGTTTCGAGTGGATATATGTCTAAAAACATTATTCTAAAGTTACTGAATGTAAACTATATAGGTGGTGTTGCTATTTTCAAGGTATTCATGCTTTTCTTTGCTTAAAATTTATGGAAAACATTAAATACCAGACGGGTCCTACCGACTACTGGCCCAAGGGTGCACTACCTCTGACGCTTGAAAAGATTGCAGTGTTGGCAGCACACCCTGATTTTACATGTCCATTTATCCTCATTTTAAATGTGTATCATTAAGTTATATCTGGGTGCTTGGGTAGAGGGTCATGTTACTTAAAACTCTTACATCACCCTATTTGACTGTGGATATTTATCCAAGTATAACCCCTAACACTCAGAAGCTGTTTAGGGTCAATCCAATATTTTCATGCATAAATGGTACTTGTATTTTAACGTTCAATAATAGCAATTCAAGTAGTTCATTCATATATATTACCACAAAGTCCCAAAAGGCCTGGCGAAGCGCTCATAGGATAAATTTCAAGTTGTTTTATAGCAAGTTGATGAATTTAGGGTTTGAGTTTCTCAAAACTTGCTTCCAGACAAGGCAGCACACAAACGATTACATTTAAAATGTGGGTGGTGTATTCTCATTGGATGGTCAACTGTTGTAAGAGACAGAGGACTGTTATTACCTAAATATATGAACCAATGTCCATTGGGGCCATAACTGTCTAGTTCACATACGCTGAAACCAAATGGCAGCTCCCTCGTTATGCCGATGTTTCCCCATTGCAGTCTCGATGACAAATACACACTATTCACCTGTTAATAGGTGCACAATGATGGGGAGTTCTTAATTTTTTTGTTTTTTAAACTTTATTTATCATTTTCAAATAATGTGCATTACGTTGCTATTAGCAGCATTTACAGTATAAACATAAAAGAAGCATTTACATGTGGCGTAGGGGCGGCTTGCTCCTCCATGGGGACGTAAGCAGACATCTATGAGAAATCATTATTAGAGTTACAGCTTCAATCACCACGTATAAATCTCGTAGTTATACATCATCAGCACATGTCTAAGTTTCTTAAACAAACACTTAAATGGGATAAAACGTCCGGCCTTAGTACCACTGTGGCCCTACTTTCGCAGCATGCATGCCCCCATATCCTCTCTATCTATTGTCCACCCCTCTCCAATCCCATTCCTGTTCTTCTGGTTTTTGGCCATTCATATCACTTTTGGTTTCTGCCCTGCAGTGTAGGTAAGCCTTAAATGGTCCACATATGTCACATGGTCTGCTGCGAATCGGCTTCAAGGTGTTAAATGTGTCTGCATTTGAATTAAAATAGGTCATGTCGGCATATCACTTCAAGATCATCAGCACCAGGCCTTTCATCCAGCGCATCGGAACTCATCTCTTTGCCAGTAGCATGCCCATTGCCACCTGTCTTATATATTGTTTTGGTTCCTCACAGTCTAGGCCCAGTAAGTCTAGCATTGAGGAGTCTAGCACAAACAGTCACTTTTAACCAGAATGCATGTATCTCAGGATTGAACCAAGCAAGATGGCCGAACCCAGCACTCTCAGTGCCACATCTTACACACTTATCCTCATCTTGCAGGCCATATCTAAATAAGCGGGCTGGGGTATAATATACTCTGTTAAGGTATTTAAAGTGCACCAGGCGATGCAGGCCATTTTGTGAAATGCTCTTATTGATTGAGCAACTGTATTCCCATTGTGTGTCTGTTATTATTACACCCAGGTCCTCTTGCCATTCCTGTTATGCCTTTCTATTTGGTGAATCATCACTATGTCGCATACGTTTATATAATGTTGAGGTCCCACGGGTAGGGTAGGTCATCTGGAGCAAATATGTCAGGGAGGTTATTCCAGGCGGTTCTGCTCTGTCTGCGCCCAGCAGTGTTTGCAGGGACTGATGTGCTCAGAAGGCTCAATGACCCCCAACTCCAGCATCTTTTGGACCTCTGTCCTGATGCAGTTCCTGACATGTCAGGCTGTCTGTAGATTGTATTCTTCACAGGCAAGCTGTCACTTGTGTCCACTTCATGGGTACACCAGGTGGTTTGACTGGATGTAAGGGAGAACATGTGTCTGTACTGATTGAGGACTTGCCTGCAATCAGTCTGTTGTTGACCAGTGAGGCTGCCTGCCAAGGCTACTCCATCTACTGATTCATCATCAGGGTTCTGAAAGAGGAGATCAGGGAGAGGGTCACTCTCTTCCTCCTGCCCCTCATCAGTTGTCATGAGAAGGCCAATGTCAGCCCTGTCAACAAAAGCTTTCAGGCGGTTCACATGAAGTACCCTATAGGGACTTCTTGGAGTTCCTAGGTCCACCAGGTAGGGACCTCACCTTTTTTTTCAAGGATGGTGTGGGGGCCACTCCAATTGTCTTGGAGAGCTGCTGGGGCCACAGACTCCAACACCCACAGTTTCTGGCCTGGCTGGTCAAGACAGCCTTTTGGTCATGCCAAGCTTTTTGAAGTTCTTGGTTGACCTACAGATTTTTGATGGCCTTCTTCATGTACTCAGCCATGCGTGAACGCAGGCCAAGGACATAGTCCATAATGTCCTGTTTAGGAGGTTTGAGAGGTTGCTCCAAACCTTCCTTCACTAGACACAAGGGGCCACTAACTGGATGTCCATACATAAGCTTAAATGGGCTGTAGCCAACCCCATTCTGAGGAATCTCTGTGCAGGCAAAGAGAAGGCAGGGTAGTAAGACATCCCATTTTTGCCTAAGCTTTTCTGGGAGTCTCATGATCATACCCTTGAGGGTCTTGTTGAACCTTTCAACAAGCCCATTGCATTGTGGATGGTGGGGTGTGGTAAACTTATAGTTTACTCCACACTCTATCCACATGGCAGTAATGTAACTAGACATGAAGTTTGTACCTCTGTCTTTTAAGACCGAATGTATGACATTACCACGCAAACATTTACAACGCATGCCTTTACAACGCAGTTTTCACATCGCAACATCCATTACAACAGATTATTTTACATTGCATGCCATTACAACGCATTTTAGAAACTACATTTACAACGCTTTCCATTACATTGCATTATACCATTACAATGCATACCATTACATTGCATTTAAGATAAGTTTGGATAGTGTAGTGGTAAAAATTACTATTCTAACTCCAGTGAGTGTAACAGTAGGGTAAGTGTTGGATAGTGTAGGCATAAAAATGACTATTCTAACTCCAGTGTGTGCAATAGTAGGGTAAGTGTTGGATAGTATAGGAGTAAAAATTACTATTCTAACTCCAGTGAGTGCAACAGTAGGGTAAGTGTTGGATAGTGTAGGGGTACTATGCATTGTAATGGTATGCATTGTAATGAGATGCGATGTAATGACATGCGATGTAATGCCTATGTTGTAGTGACATGCGTTGTAATGACATGCTTTGTAGTGACATGCGATGTAATGTCTGCGTTGTAATGACATGCGATGTAAAGGATGTTGCGGTGTAATGACTGTGTTGTAAAGGTAGTGCGATGTAATAACTGCGTTGTAAAGGTTGTTTCCCGTTAAGACCTCCTTAGGGAAGCCCACTGTGGAAAAGATTTCCATGAGGGCCCTAGCCACCACAGGAGCTGTGGTGGATGTAAGTGGAATAGCTTCTGGGTACCTAGTGGCATGGTTCACTACCATTAGCATGTAGCTGTGCCCAGATGCAGTTGGAGGGTTCAGGGGACCAATGATGTCAATCCCTACCCTCTCAAAGGGGACCCCAACCACTGGAAGTGGAATTAAGTGGGCCTTTGTGGTGCCACCTGACTTACCACTGGCTTGGCAAGTAGCACAGGAGCGACAAAACTCCTTTGTGTCTTCAGACATATGAGGCCAGTGAAAGTGAATGGCAAGCCTCTCCCAAGTCTTGCTTTGCCCTAAGTGTCCTGCAAGAGGAATATCATGTGCTATGGAGAGGAGGAAACCTCTGGGGTATTGCCAACCTCCTGGCGGCATGAGGCTTGGGGTCTCTACTCTCAGAATACAAGAGTCCATCTTCCCAATAGATCCTATGGGGCCCACTGATATTCCCTGCTTCCTCAGCAGCAGCTTGCTGTCTAAGGGGTGCAAGAGAGGGGCAGGACTGCTGCTCCAAGCTCAAATCTGTCCTGGAAGGGCCCCCTGCCCCCAAGAATTCTGCCTGGTCAGGCCCAAGCTCCTCTGGGGCAGTTCCTTCACAGGGGCTAAGACCATCTCTCTCAGGAGACTGATCTTCAATGAGAGTTTGTGAGGAGGGAAATTCTTTACCCTTCCTGCTCCTTCTCTTGGGAAGCACCTGGTCCATTTTTTCAGGATCCAGTGCTTTTTCAATGGTGAGCTGTTTGGCCTGAGACCTGGTGACAGCAAACACACTGGCAGAGATGTCCATCATCCCTGCATGAGTCCTGAACTCCACTTCGGACCAGGCTGAAGTTTCTAGATCATTGCCCAACAAACAATAGACAGGTAGGTCTGGAGATACCACGACCCTTTTAGGTCCAGTTTCCCCTCCCCAGCTGAGATTCACAACTGCCAGGGAATGGTCAGTCCTGACGTTGCTAGCGTTGGTAACTTGGTACACTTGTCCAAGTATGACCTGTTCAGGGGAGACACGTTTCCCTGTCACCATGGTGACACTGGCCCCTGTATTCCTATAATCCAGTGCTTCCTTCCCTTTGATTAAAGGCTATTGTGTGTACTTGCCCAAGTTAGTGGGACTGGCTAGTAAGGTGGCAAGATCCATGCCACCATCACAGACCAACACAGCCTGAGTTGGTGTTCTGATTAAGTCAGAACCCATCTTAGTACCCAAGGTTAACCCCACTAATCCCTTGTTTGCTGTACTACCACTTTTGCTTGTGCTAGGGGGAACAAGTGCCTTAAGAGCAGTGGTAGTAGGAGCAGTTTCCTTGGCCTTTGGACAATCAGCATCTTTTGTCCAATGGGTCTTCACCTTACAGAAGTAACACCAAGCTTTCCTTTTGCCTTTCTTGGAATTTCGGAATTCACCCCAGATGCAGGTTTTTGGGGCCATTGAGAAGACTCTTTCATATCTTTGGCTTTGTCCCCACCCTTATCCTGAGATTTAGAAGAATCTTGCTTCTTCTGGTCACCTCCATTACCATGGTTTTTCTGCTTAACCCTGGTGTGAACCCATTTGTCTTCCTTCTTTTCCAATTCTAGGGGTGAGGTCAGATCAGAGTCTACCAGGTACTGGTGCAGAATCTGGTTCTCACAATTATTAAGGATCTGCTTCCTCATAATCAAATTGTACAATCCTTGATAGTCCTGAACCTTGCTTTCATGAAGCCAGCCTTCCTGTGCCTTAATAGCACTGTCTACAAAATCTACCCAGTCCTGGGTGTGTGCCTTTCGGGTGTCTCTGAACTTAATCCTGTACTGTTCAGTGGTTAAGCCAAACCCATGTGTGAAAGCACTCTTCAGTGCTGATTACTTGTCAGCATCCTCTTCTTTAACCATGAGGAGCTTAGCTCTACCTTTCAATCAAGCCATTTATAAAGCGCACTACTCACCCGGAGGGTCTCAAGGCGCTAGGGGGGGGGTGCCGCTACTGCTCGAACAGCCAGGTCTTGAGCTTCTCCCTGAAGTAGAGGTGGTCTTGGGTCAGGCGCAGGTCGGGAGGGAGGGAGTTCCAGGACTTGGCGGCCAGGTAGGAGAAGGACCTTCCTCCTGTTGTCGCTCTTCGGATGCGGGGGACGGCGGCGAGGGCGTGGCTGGCTGATCGGAGATGGCGTTTGGGAGCGTAGAAGTTGAGGCGGTTGTTGAGGTAGCTCGGGCCTTGGTCGTGTAGGGCTTTGTGTGCGTGGGTGAGGAGACGGAAGGTGATTCTCTTGTTGACGGGGAGCCAGTGCAGGTCTCTCAGATGTCCGGAGATGTGGCTGCTTCGGGGGATGTCGAGGATGAGTCTGGCTGAGGCGTTCTGTATCCGCTGGAGTCTCTTCTGGAGCTTGGCGGTGGTTCCGGCGTAGAGGGCGTTGCCGTAGTCCAGTCGGCTGGTGACAAAGGCCTGGGTGACGGCGTTGACTTGTCTGGTCATGGAGAGGGAGGAGTCCAGGATGAAGCCCAGGTTTTGTGCGTGGTCTGTCGGTTTGGGTGCGGTGCCCAGGGCGGGGGGCCACCAGGAGTCGTCCCAGGCGGAGGGCGAGGAGCCCAGGATGAGGACTTCCGTCTTGTCTTAGTTCAGTTTCAGGCGGCTGGTCATCATCCACTCGGCTACGTCTTTCATCCCTTCGTGGAGGTTGGCTCTGGCGGCGGCGGGGTCGTTGGTCAGGGAGAGGATCAGCTGGGTGTCGTCGGCGTAGGAGATGATGTTGAGGTTGTGTTGGTGTGCGATGGGCGCAAGGGGGCTCATGTAGACGTTGAAGAGGGTGGGGCTGAGTGCGGATCCTTGGGGGACGCCGCAGATGACTTCGGTGGCCTCTGACTTGTACGGTGGTAGGCGGACTCTCTGTGTCCTTCCGTCGAGGAAGGAGATGATCCATTCTAGTGCCTTCTCCTGGATTCCGACGTTGCTGAGGCGCTGCACTAGGGTGCGGTGGCAGACAGTGTTGAATGCCGCGGAGAGGTCTAGGAGGATGAGGGCCGCTGTTTCTCCGTTGTCCAGCAGGGCTCGGATGTCATCGGTGGCAGCGATGAGGGCGGTCTCGGTGCTGTGGTTGGCTCGGAAGCCAGACTGTGAAGGGTCGAGGGATCCATTCGTCTCGAGGAAGGCGGCCAGCTGCTTGTTGACGGTCTTCTCGATGACTTTGGCTGGAAACGGGAGGAGCGAGATGGGGCAGTAATTCTTGAGTTCGGTGGGGTCCGCTGTTGGTTTCTTTAGTAGAGCGCTGAGTTCGGCGTGCTTCCAGCTCTCAGGGAAGGTGGCGGTGTCGAAGGAGGTGTTGATGATGTCTCGCAGGTGGGGTGCGATGACAGCGTCGGCCTTGTTGAATACGTGGTGAGGGCAGGGGTCGGTCGGAGATCCGGAGTGGATAGAGTTCATCGTGTGGATGGTGTCTTCTGTGTTGATCGGGGTCCAGGCGCTGAGGGTGGTGGTGGGGGGCGTTGGTGCGGTCGTGGGGGGCGTTGTTTGTGGGATGAAGCTGTTGTGTATGTCAGCGATCTTGTTGTGGAAGTAGGAGGCGAGGGAGTTGCAGAGGTCTTGCGATGGGGTGATGTCGTTGTTTCCGGCATTGGGGTTGGAGAGCTCTTTCACGATGTTGAAGAGTTCCTTGCAGTTGTGTGCGTTGTTGTCCAGCCGGTCCTTGAATGCAGTTTTCTTGGTGGCGTGGATAAGTTGATGGTGCTTCCGGGTGGCGAGCTTGAGGGTGGTCATGTTGTCCGGTGTTGGCTCCCTTCTCCAGGCTTTCTCGAGGGCTCGGCAGTTCTTCTTGGAGCTCTTGAGTTCGTCGGTGAACCATGGGGCCTTCTTGCTGCCGGGTCTGTTGGGCGGGGTCCTCAGTGGGGCGAGTTCATCCGTGCAGGTGCTGATCCACTTCGTGAGGTTGTCGGCGGCCTGGCTGGGGTTCGCTGAGCTGGCTGGGGGGTGCTGTCTCAGGGAAGCGGCGAGCTGGTCGGCTGTGATCTTGTTCCAGCTTCTTCGAGCCTCCTGTTGCTGGTGGTGGTGGATCGTGGTTCTTCTGAAGGTGAAGTGGACGCAGCTGTGGTCCGTCCAGTGGAGTCCAGTGGCGTGGCTGAAGGCGATGTCTTTGCTGGATGAGAAGACGGCGTCGAGTGTGTGTCCGGCGAGGTGGGTGGGTGTGGACACCAGCTGCTTGAGTCCGAGGTTGGCGAGGTTATCGAGCAGGGTGGTGGTGTTGCGGTCGTTGTTGTTCTCCAGGTGGAAGTTGATGTCCCCCAGGAGGATGTAGTCAGCGGAGGGGAGGGCGTGCGGGCTGATGAAGTCGGCGATGTCTTCGCTGAATGTTGTGCGTGGTCCCGGGGGTCGGTAGATCAGGGTGCCTCTGAGGGTGGTCTTGAGGTCGGTGTGGATCTGGAAGTGTAGGTGTTCGGCGGTAGTCAGGGTGTCGTCGGTGTTGGTCGTGATGCGGATGGTGTTCTTGTGGACGATGGCGATGCCTCCTCCCGTCTGGTTGTCGCGGTCTCTCCGGGTGATCTTGTATCCCTCTGGGATGGCGATGGCGATGTCGGGCGCTGAGGAGTCGTTCATCCAGGTTTCCGTGAGGAAGGCAACGTCTGGAGATGTGGTGTCGAGGAGGTTCCAGAGTTCGATGGCGTGTCTGTGGACGGAGCGGATGTTGAGCAGGATGCACTTGAGGTGGTTGCTGCTGGTGTTCGGCTTGGCGGGTGCTGGTGCGGGGCAGGTCCAGATGCAGGTGAACTTGCAGGCAAGGCAGCTGAAGGGTCCGTGGGTGCGTCTCGGGGTGGCTTGGTGGCATCCCGGGGTTCGGCCGGTGTTAAGTGCGTTGAGGGTGGCGGCGTTGTACGTCTGGCGGGTGGGCTGGGGTCCTTGGGGGCCAGGGGTTCGGGCGCTGGGCGCGGGCCAGGCACGGACGGGCGCAGACGGGCTTACCTTTGGCGCACCTTCGGCGCACAATCAGCGCGCCCGCTGCGCGTCAACGCTGCGCGTGCGCACGGTCGCCATTTATGGCGAAGTGCAGGGAGGGAGGAGCAGCTGGGAGGCGGGAGCGGGGAGGAAGGGGGCGTGTCCACACTCCCGGCGGCGGGAAGCGGGAAGCGGGAATCGGGGCGGGTGGGCGCAGGGGACAACAGCACAGGGGGGGGCAACAATACTAGCACAGGAGAGCAAGTAACTAAACAAAAATACAGTACAAAATCAGACGAAGCGACAGAATGGCAGGGAAGCGGGAAACAACGAGCGGCGGCGGGGGGGCGTGGCCCGAAGGCGGGAAGGCTCAGGAAGGCAGAGCGCAGCGGCAGGCAGGCGGAGGGCACACACGACAGCTGGTGGCCGTGCGGCGCGGGGGTGTCCTATGAATAGGTCACACTCACCTGTGCTGCACGGTCGCCATTTATGGCCAAGTGCAGGGAGGGAGGAGCAGCTGGGAGGCGGGAGCGGGGAGGAAGGGGGCGTGTCCACACTCCGGGGCGGGTGGGCGCAGGGGACAACAGCACAGGGGGGGGGCAACAATACTAGCACAGGAGAGCAAGTAACTAAACAAAAATACAGTACAAAATCAGACGAAGCGACAGAATGGCAGGGAAGCGGGAAACAACGAGCGGCGGCGGGGGGGCGTGGCCCGAAGGCGGGAAGGCTCAGGAAGGCAGAGAGCAGCGGCAGGCAGGCGGAGGGCACACGCGACAGCTGGTGGCCGTGCGGCGCGGGGGTGTCCTATGAATAGGTCACCTTTGTTAGCAAAGGAGAGCCACAAGATAGCTGCCCACTGCTCTTGAGGGACCCTCTGAACTTTACGGGCCCTCTCTAAAGCAGTGATCCATTTATGGCTATTATCCCCCTCCTGGTAAGGAGGGACTATCTTGTTCAGGCACCTTTGGTCAAAAGAAGTTTCCCTAACCCTAGGGACACTGTTGCTGCCACCATGGGACTATAGCCCCAATTTCTTTCTAACTCTCTGGACTTCTAGGGACTCTTTGTCAAGGGCCAACTGATCTTGCCTGAGCCTAAGTCTTGCTTTCTCAACGTCAAGCAGTTGGTACTCCCTGTCAAAAGAGTTGTCCCTCTTACTAGATATGGAGCTCCCTATAGAATGTCCTGAAGCATTGGATTCTCCTTGGTCTACTCTGGACCCTCCCCGGAGGGATGGTGGGAGACCCATTTACGGGGGCACCCTCTGTGCCATCTACACTATCCTTTGGGGGATCTGAGTTCTCCAGGTGAGAGTCATGAGTCTCCTCCTGGTCAAGTCAGAATCAAGGTCAACAAGAGGGTTCCCTCCTGACCCGTCTTCTGTCCCTGGCCCACCCACTCTGTCCTGGTCATCTGACCCACTAGCTTTCTAAAGGTCATCCAACAGTATCACATCTAGGAGGCGTTGAGTATTAGGGCCTTTCCCTGTCTTTAGCCTCCTAGAGGAACACAGGGCCCTCAGTTCATGGAATGTGACTTCACTGTATCTAGAAGGCAGAGAGCCACTAGAATCGCCTTTAGAAGACATACTAGGTGTAGTGAGGTGTTGTACCTACCTAACCTAGTGGGAACTAAACTCTCTGAGGTTGGAGAAAGGGTTATGCGGACCCTTAACTACCCAACCCTAAGTTCAGTAGAACTTACTTATTCTAAGCTTGCATTATATGTGCCCAGTATTAGTGATGGTTTTTCAATTAATCCACACCAAGATTATCTGGTAAAATAATGGAGGCTTGAATCCCAACCGCTGCACACCAATGTGAGAGGCTGGCTCAGTGTATGATGTACACTGATGTAAGTGGACACCTTGCACTGATCCAGACAGCCCGTATGATGATTTTAGTGGTCTTAGACAACCTTAGAAGGCTCTCTAAGTGATAGCTGTGGAGAGCAGTGTTCATGCTTAGTCCAGAGGCAGTGTAAAGCAGCTTGTTTTACCAGAACATAATCTTAAAGGTATAGATTAAGTAAAAAAAAAAACACACAGTGTATTTATAAAAACAGGTATTTATTATAAGACACTCACTAACACATACATATATCTCCTAGCCGGAGATATACACAATGCACACAATACTTTTCAATAGAAACAGGTAAGTACCACAGAATACACAGTGATCCCCAGGGGGTGACCAAACCATATACTACAATAGCGGTCTGCGAACCATGGCTCGAGTCAAGACAATAGTCAGAGGACATAGAAGTGCCGGGGACCCAAGGAACAACCCAAGGAGCCCCACAGAGGTCGTGTGCAGTGTAGGAACACAACCGTGTTCTCCTCACAAATCAATGTGTCAGTCGCAGTTGCAATTTTAAAGAAAGTGGACCCTTCCCAGTGGACCCTGAAGAAACCTCTTGGCATACAAGAGGTTGGAGAGCCTCCCCACCTGTGGATACCTTGGGAACCAGGATACCTGCACCAGGGAAGCTGGGTGAATAGGTGTGAAGTGGTGTCGGAAACCGTTGTCGAACTCAGTGGGAGACTTCAGAAAGATGCCACTGCTGGAAAAGGTGAAAGTGTCCGGTGGAACCCAAAGGTGGATTCAAGATGTGAAGAAAATGCAATCAGAGGGGACAGAGTCTATGCCACTCAGAAGTGACCAGGAGGCACGGAAGACAAATGCCCACAGATGTCAGGTGTTGCAGGAGAGCAGACGTGTCCTTGGAACTGCAGCTGTGTAGACCAGGCGACGATGTGGAAGACCAGGAGCCGTACACGAGCTGTCCCACGTCGGATGGCGAGAGTTGAGGGGTTGGTGTCCGGTGGGAGCACCAACAAGCCTTGGCAACTGCAACCAATGTGGAAGTAGAGAAAGGTGCAATGTCGGGACTAGCAAGGTACAGGAGACTCACCACCAGCAGGCCCCGAGCAATCAGGGGAGCCCAAAATAATTCAAATGTGACCCTCGTCAGGACCCCCAGGCCAGAAGCAATGGAGTCGCAAGAGGTCCTCGAGCAGCTACCAAAGAAGCAGGCCCATGGCACAAGCAATGCGGTGTGGTCAAAGATTCTGGTCACTGGAGATGCTTGAGGTTGGGGCTACTTGGAGCCTGAAGATCTTGGTGGAAGGAAGCTAACAAGCATTTGCAACAGTAAGTCGACATGGTGCACAGGAGTTTGGTTCCTGTGGCTCCAACAAGAGATACTGGCCTCAAACTTGGTGAGAGGACAGGGTAGTCTTCGAGGGATGTGAAGAACCACCACCTGTGTTACTGAGCCTTTCGGAACCTGTGGGAGCCCAGAAGCAGCAGACTGGTCAGCTTAGTTGCGGTGCCTGCAAATTCAGAGAAGGTACTCCTTCACTTCAAGAGAGATGCCCACAGGCTCTGGAAATTTTTCTGTATGGAGCACAGGCATGAACATTGCAGCAAACGAGCAGGGCAAAGAGATCAGGAGCAGCAGGAGTCTTCCCGGTTGCAGCCTTGTTGCCCAGAGCAAAGTCCAGTGAAGTCCAGAGTGCCCAGACGGTCGAAGTTGAAGTGGTGTCTGATTGAATCTTGTCCCATGACGAATCTAGGGACCCACCCTCAGGTAAGCCCTTAAATCCCCTAAGGAAAGTGTTGAGACAATCCAGAGGTCCCTCCCTAGGGAGGGCTGGACAAGGGGGAGGATACTCCCCTGTCATTTGTCCAGTTTCATGCCAGAGCGGGAGCCAACATCTCCATGAACTGGTATGAACTGGACTATGCATGGAGGGCATGCAGACTTTGTGACGCTGGCAAGCGCTTCAACCCTGTCCCAATACACTAAACCCTGTCTGGGAGGTGGTCACACCTCCCTGTGACAGGATGCCTATTGTTCTGCCTTCCCTCGCTCGAGCTTGGCTCAGCAGCAGGAGGGCAGAATCATGTCTCTGGTCGGCAGCAGCCATGTTGTGCTGTCCGTGTCTAGAAGACTGGCACCAGCTTACACAGGCTGAAGCGGCAGGCCTGTAGTGATAGGTCTTCCATAGGTGGCATAATAGATGCTTCAGCCTGTGGGGGACCTCTGGGGTGCCTATGCCCCGTGTATATTAGTACCATACCCCAGTATCCAATCTGGGGTGTACCTAAGTACTTACCATAAAAATTTAGGGGAGAAAGCAGAGAGACTGGGGTCCTGATTAGCAGGATACCAGTCAGACTAGTTAGAAACAGCATTAATTCTAGCAAAAAGTGGGGGTAACCATAGAAGCAGATCCTACTTTCCTACAACTACCAATCTCGACTTTCCACTTTCAGTACTGTGTACAACACCATCAAGTGGCCAGATATGAAGCGTTAGGTGAAGGTTTTATACATGAACATTGGGAGCTTCCTTTCAAATGTCAGTGTCAGGATAAGGATCCTGAAGTTTTTCTCAGTAGTTCCGTCTGTGAGAAATCCTTGAGTGGGTCCCTAGTATACAAAGATGTTTTATTGCATGGAGCATCTTAGGCGTCCATGGCATACTTGTCTTGCTACTTGATAGGATCTCCAGCAGCCATGATATGTCTGTTTATGTTTATATATTTCTAAAGCGCTCAAATGACGAGGCGTCTTGACGCTGAAAGGTGCTGTAGCAGGGGAAGGCGGAGTATGACGGCCTATGTCGTTGCAAAGAGCCTGGTTTTTAAATATTTTCTGAAAATCTGAAGGTTGGGTTGGAGCCTCATAGATTGGGGCAGCTTGTTCCAGAGTCTGGCTGCACAGTATGTAATTGTGCGGCCACCCCAGCCTTCTCTTTTAATCTTTGGTACCCTGACCAAGCCTTGAGTGGCTGATCTTAGGTCTCGCAAAGGAGCATATGATATAAAAACATTTTCAAGACCTTCAGCTGCTCCACCATAGATTGCCTTGTGCACATATGTGAGTGCTTTAAAATCTATGCATTGTTTTATAGGCAGCCAATGTAGGGAACGTATCCCGTCCGAGGTGGATTGTCCTTTGTGTAGGCCCAGAATCAGCCTGGCAGCTGCGTTTTGCAGGGACTGTAGCTTCAGCAATTGAAACTTGTTTATCCCTAAAAAAAGGGCATTAGACTAATCTAGCTTGGAGAGAAAAAGATCCACCATAACCGTTTTTTGGAGTTCCTGGGGTATGTAAGGAAAAAATGTTCTTAACTTCTTCAGTAAGAAAAAACACGAAGACGTCAAGCTGTTGACTTGAGCAGCAAAATTAAGTTTGCTGTCAAAGAGGACCCCCAGGTTTCTGACCTCCTCTACAGGGGACGGACATTCTCCTGCCTCAATCGGCCACCATGATAGATTCAACAATGGCAGGCTGGGTCCAAACTCCATCACCTCTGTTTTATCAGTGCTTATTTTTAGATAATTCTGACCCATCCAGGACAAGATTTCCGAGAGGCATGCATGGAAACTGCATGCAACAGATTCAGGCTGATTGATGGTGGATATAATGAGTTGAGAGTCATCAGCTTACGATACTAACATGAAACCATGTTTCCTGACGAGGTCGGCCTGAGGTGTGACATAAAGATTGAAAAGAGTAGGAGAGAGGGCCGATCCCTGTGGCACTCCGCAGGGGAGGTGTCATATCTCATGCCCTCCCAGAACAGCCTGTGCTCTCTATTTTCTAAGAAGGAGGCTAATAGGGCCAAGGCGGTTCCTCCCACTCCCAGGTCCCTCAGCCGCTGCACCAGTACAGTGTGATTGACGTTGTCAAACGCTGCAGAGAGGTCTAAAAGTACCAAGACTGCCCTCCCACCGCCATCCACAATCTTCCGGATCTGTTCAGCAGTTTTTACAAGTGCTGATTCCGTTGAATGTCGTGACCGAAAGCCGTGCTGGGAAGAGTCAAGCAGGCCGTGTGTGTCTAGGTGAGCGGCGAGAGATCTGTTCAGATGTTTTTCTAGAACCTTGGCTGCAAAAGGAAGTCCTGCAATAGGACGATAGTTGTTAAGATTGCGGGGATCCAGGCTGGATTTCTTTTAGCAAAGGGGTAATGACTGCCTTCTTCCAGATGGCGGAATATTTTCCTGAGCTTAGAATTTGGTTCACGAGTGGGGTGAGATGTTCAGTGATTTGGCCTGCAGCTTGATGCATGATGGTTGGTGGGCATGGATCTGTGGGTGCTCCTGATTTTAAGGAGAGGAGAATAGAGTTAACCTCTTCTTTACTCACCGGCTGGAAGCTAATCAGTGTCCGGCTGGTGCATATAACAGACCCAGTCGGATCCGGAGACTTCATGGTGTGTGAGAAACTATTGTATATTTTATTTACTTTCTCTTCAAAGTGTTCCGCAAGGGAGTTGCAAAAATGTTGATCTGGTTTGAAGGTGCCAACCTGTTGGGGTTTTGCCAGCAGGTTAACTATTTTAAACAATTCCCTAGTGGAATTTCCAGCATCTTTGATTTTTAATGTGAAAAAGGTCTTTTTAGCATCTACAATTGCTTCTTTGTATATTTTCACAGACAGACTATAAGCGATTTTCTTTAGGTCATCATAGTCTATCCGCCAATACCGTTCTGCCTTTCTACATTTGATCTTTAGGTCCTTAAGTTCGAGAGTATACCATGGGGCTGATTTCTTTACTTCCTTTATTGTAACTGTTTTTATTGGGGCAACCCTATCGGCTGCTGCCAGCATCCAATCATTGAACTGCTGTACAGCTTTATTGTTATCATCTTCTACCTTGATAGGGCCTTGGTCGAGCGCTGATTCGAATATTCCGTCTTTAAGTTTACCCCATCGTCTTATTTGACGTTTGACTGACCTTGCTTGTACTTTAGGCTGGGATTGAGGTCTATTAAGAGTAAAGTAAATGGCCCTGTGGTCAGACCAAGGCAGGTCTAATAACTGAGAAAGTATAAGGCCTGAATCATTAGTAAAAATCCCATCCAGCGTGTGACCTGCTGTGTGGGTAGATTCAGTTATCAGTTGTTTTAGGTCGAAGGCCATAAGGTTGTCTAAGAGTCTGATGGTATCCAGGTTATTATTTAACTCAAGGTGATAATTAAAATCGCCCAAGATTGTAAGTGAGTGGGAATCCGTATATGACTCCAAAAGAGTCAGTAAGGATTGCAAGAAAGTGCTCCTTGGGCCAGGGGGGCGGTAGATTAGTATGCCCTGGAAGGTCTGCTCATTGTCCAGTTTTATATGAAATTGTAGTGCCTCTGCCGGGAGGGTCGAGTTAGACTCTACATGAAGTTTAAAACTTGCTCGATAGAGAATAGCTATCCCCCCTCCCTTGCCTGACATTCTCTTTTGAACTGAATATGCATAACCATCAGGGACAGCAATATTCCAGTCAGGGATAGAGACATTGTCAGTCCAAGTTTCTGTCAAAGACTAGGTCTGGCACCGTAAGCTGAATAAAGTCCGCTAGTTCGTGTTTGTGCTTAACTACGGATCGGACGTTGATTAGAAGACATTTAAAGTGTTTAAAACTGTCACCCTTCAGGTAATCGGATGTCTGCACTGTCTTATCCTCCCTGGGGGCTGACTCTGCCTCCTTGTTATTTTGTGCGCTACCCCCCGTCCTCCATCTTTGATCATTTCTCTGCAAATTGGGGCTTAGTCTAAAAGTGCAGCCTGAGCATCCAGCAACCGTTCTAGTGTCCTCTGCTATCAGTAGATTTTTGTGGGCACATGGAGCAGGCATTAGATCCAATAAAGTTGGCCTGCTATAGCTAACTGGGGGGCGAGGACCAGGGGTTCTGGCGCTGGTCGCGCTCCGGGCGCCGACGGGCGCAGACGGGCTTGCCTAAGGCGCACCGCTGCGTGACCGCTCCAGCGTGGTTTAAGTAGGAAAGTGGCGGCCTGACGTCTAGTGCGTCAACCCCGAGTGCAGTGCGGTCCCGATCTACGTCCGGGAACCGCCAGGGTCGAACGCGAAGTGCTGCCTATTACAATGAGGCTGACAACTATTCTGAGGTGAGCGATAGCACTATTAAAGGAATTAGCAGTGTTCTTTTTAAAAAGTATTCAATATTAGCAGCAATATGTATTAAGCATTAAAATCGATAATAGCAGCAAGTTCAATGCTTAAAAACCAATAGCTCATAGAGTGTAGAGAATAGCAAGGTACATAGCGTTTCACCTTAAAAATCTTTAAGCCATCGCATGTCCTGCTACATACACGCTGCGCGACCGCTCCAGCGTGGTTTAAGTAGGAAAGTGGCGGCCTGACATCTAGTGCGTCAACCCCGAGTGCAGTGCGGTCCCGATCTACTCCGGGAACCGCCGGGGTCGAACGCGAAGTGCTGCCTATTACAATGAGGCTGACAACTATTCTGAGGTGAGCGATAGCACTATTAAAGGAATTAGCAGTGTTCTTTTTAAAAAGTATTCAATATTAGCAGCAATATGTAATAAGCATTAAAATCGATAATAGCAGCAAGTTCAGTGCTTAAAAACCAATAGCTCATAGAGTGTAGAGAATAGCAAGGTACATAGCGTTTCACCTTAAAAATCTTTAAGCCATCGCATGTCCTGCCACCTACACTTTCAGATTACTCTAGAATGGGAGTTACCTAATGTTGAACAGTTGAGGTTGCTGTGGGATAAAACCAAAGGTTACCTATGTGGGGTCTTCCATTGTTACTTATTGTACACAAGTCCTGTTGCCGCCTGCCCGTACAGTTAGGGAGTATCTGCTATGGCCTTCAATTAATCTTACCAATGTGAGTTTTGTTGCGGTGAGCAACTGAAAGCCTTATTATTTCAAAAAGATGTGCCTTAACTTCGGCCAAGGAGACGTTTGACTCCATACCAACTTCCCACAACATTTTAGGAAACTGGTACATTGTATTTTTAACATCTCTAGTACGACTGGAATAGCGGAGTTTTTCAGAGGCATAGGCTCTGGGTTGGTTAGCACCTTACAGATGGTGTTTGAAGTTATTCCATCTTTTATCCAGTCTGTCTTTTGGAGCATCTTTGGAGGTCTTCCTCTGGATCTGCTCCTAATTGCTGCAATATTGCTTTTAATATTTTTGCTTCGCAATGGATCTCCTATTTCGAGATCGAATGGAGCTGGCACTGCCCCGAGTCCTGTTGTGCCGTGAATGCATGGTGTATTGCTTCCTTTGTTTTGGGAACTGGATGAGTGTTGGTTCCTGTCATTACGGCCTGTATGACTTAATTGCTTGCAGCCCATGTTCTGCTGTCTCCTGTGCACTTACAAGTATGCCCTGGACCTGTGCTGATGAACCTGCTGAAGACCCATTTGTATAGTTGTCCCTTGAGGATTCCGTTGCACCTGGCCACATTCTACGAGCCTCCCTGGGTTGCTTTTGCACCTGGTGGTTTGAATCTTGACTCTGTCTAGCCGGAACCCCAATTGGTTGTTTCGTTTCTGCAGCGGTTGCTGTGGGGGTGGATTGGAACATACTTGCTCTATCAACTTGCTCTGAGGTGTGCCTCTGGGATCTCACTGGGAACAGAAATGTTTTTTCTATCACTAGGAACACATAAACATCTGACTCTTCTGTGTAGTGGAAACTTTTTATTCGGCCTGGTTTTTAATTTCCAAATTTCTATTCAATTGCCCCACATTTCATTACTTTTATATCTTTTAGATTTGTTGGCTTTATTTATGCTTTGGGCCTGCAAATAGCATAAGTACCTGTTTTTAAGTGCTTTTTATATTTGATTTTTAGCAATTTCCCTTGGATATGCGGATGCATTTTTAGTAATGGAATGTGTTGCTTTAGATAGCTTCTTTGTCGACTTATGTCCTAGGAGTGGGTGTCATGTGCCCTGGTTAGACCTAGTAGGTGATTTTGCCATTTTTACATATACACGGCTCCTTCCCAAAGTTGCCTTAATTTTCCACATCATCTTTTGACACACATTTGCGATACTTTGGGTTTGTTTCCAGGAAGCACCGACTTTGCTTACACAAACCATCTTTGCAGGAACAATGTCGTAGTGCCTTGGCATTATGTACAAGTTCTGCCCGTACACTGTGAAAATGTGTTTGTTATTTATGCCCATATGGTGACAAAGCTATCCGTAGAATACACACAATGGCAGCCTGATCACAGTTTCGGCCCAAGGCAACGATACCTTTTTCCATAAATAAACATCTGTTTCCGGGTACAATCACAGGAGGCACTTCTTCTGACTTCAAGAGGTCCCTGCAAGCTGAAGCTTTCGACCAGCAGCTGACTGACATCTCTGTGAGGGGTGTCCAATTTGCGGCCAAGACATTGTCCTACATTCCTACCCACCGGGTAATGGGTATTTACTGTACGCAGATGACCTGGTGCTCATAAGTCGAACGCAAGTGGCTCTACAACATCTATTAGATGCCACTCAATTATATTCTGCTGAAAATGGCATGACCATTAATTTAGACAAATCTAAGATCTTGACCTTAAATTCATACCAGCGCAGGAGGGCGCACAACTGATCTCTAGCTAAGAAGCCACTGGAGAGAGTTAATGAGTACAAATATATGGGAGTGATATTGGATGGTAAAGGCTCCTTCGCACAACAAAAGGAGGCATTAAGCAAGAGAGGGACTGCATTAAAAACTTAAAGAAGTCTATAACTACTTCAAACCTCACCCCACTTCTTGAGGTCATTCAGGCCAAATTGGTCTCAATAATCTCCTACTAAAGTGCATCAATGAGAGGTAGAGATGCATCGTAGTGGGTGCTTTTAAAATTATTTTTAGTCTACCCAAGGTTACATCGCCGGCACAAATCAAATTGGGGTTCGGCCTCCAGAAGCAAGAACTGGAGCGAAGAGCGTCATACACCAAATGTTGGCACAAGATAAAAGGAGCTCAACCGGAATCTCTGAATGCCCATTTATGGCCTGAACTAACAACCAGGAATACCTGCCCTGCAATAATCTACCTTTGGGACTCACTTAAGACTGTAGGATCTGAAAATTTGTGGGAGACTGCACCCTCTCATCAATGTTACAAACGGCTAATAAATAAAACAATGAAACAAGCCTCCCTGACAGAAGACAAGGCAACATTGGCAGGCAGATCTCATGGATAGATTGTACTATGCAGCTTCACAAGGGCTGCACTGCAATCTTATCTGAAGATGGAATTCACCAAGTTGCTTATTACATCTTCCTCCCTGGAAAAGAAGTCCAGTTGTAACATCGTGCAGGCTGTGTGGTCAGGGCAGAGAAAACCTGCTTCATTTGCGAATATCTCTTGTCTGAACCGAAGAGCACCTGCTCTTTAAAGCTAGGGGTATACGTAGCTGCAGATAGGTGGTCATGGCATGCTTTGTGGCAGAGGACTTAGAACTTAATTGTGGATTGGTGAAGTTTTTGAAGCTAGTGGAAAAGAAACAAAAAGCTCAAGGGAAGGACGCATAAAATTCAGGGGTGCACATTGAAGCCCTTTAATTTAGCCTGGAACAAAAGGCCAATTTTGTTAGATTATGGAATTTTGCACATGCTGTTTTTTGCTGTTAGCGTTATTTATAGAATTAGATGTCATACATTTTAATACAGATTGCACACAGTCACTTTAATATTGGTTTGGGCCGCACACACTATTGATGGACTGGTGTTCATATTATTCAGCCTACTCCTTACTTGTTTTAATCTATAATGCCTTTTCATTCTTTCTTTACTTGTTTTTTGTGCTTAAACTGTAGCCACGCAGTTATGATGACGATTGTTTCGAAAAATATTTAAAGGCAATGATTATAGCTGTTGATGGTGGGAAACAAATTCAGTTGGGCCTGCAGGACTAGATTAACCACTCTAATTGTAAACTCATTGACATTTACGGCTGATGTGATTTGAGCAAATTTGATCTTTTCATGTTACAGCATGACTTGTGTGTTTTAACTTAGCTGGTTCTTACTGTCTGCTTTTTAAAATGGATTTTTATGGTATGGTCTTACGGTTTTATTGTATGATGTTACAATGGTTTTAATAAACCTAGCAAGATATTTAATTGATTAAACTTGAAACAATAGTAGGGAGAAGGAGATTAAGGCGTGATCAGAAATTGTAATAGGTTTTTCTGATGAGTTGGTTATTTTATTACATAAGTGTCTAGAGGCCAAAAGGTTGTCAATCCTAGAAAAAGTAGAATGTATGTTTGAGTAAAATGTGAACTCTTTTGTAGTGCAGTGTGCTAGTCTCTAACAGTTTAGTGGTAGAGAAAAAGGATTTCAACATGTGAAAAAATGTATTAGGCCTAAGTTTGAAAACAGATGAATGGTCTAATAAGGGGTCAGAAATCAGATTAAAGTCTCCTTCCATTATCAAAGGATCATTGCCAAGTTTAACAATATCTGTAGTGACATTTTTTCAGAAGGAAGGATCATCAATGAGGGAGCATAAATATTTATCAAGTTAAGACCATAGGTATAACTTTAATTTGTGTATATACAAATCTACCATCTGAGTCTGTAACAATTGTACTTGCGATATGAATAAAGAAAGAATTGCCACACCATTTTTCCACACCTTAGCTGGTGATTTAACAATATTACCAATCCATCCCTTGGACATATATTGTAAAATGTTATCATTCATGTGTGTTTCTTGCAGAAAACATTTATCAGCATCAAACTTTTTAAGATATTTTATTACTTTACTCCTCTTGACTGGATGTCGAAGACCTTTTACATTTAGAGAAATAATATTTAGCTTTTGTTGGTGGGCCATAGATGTAAATAAAGGGGTAGAAAAGGAAAGAAATAAGTAGAAGAACAAACATAAAGTAGCCCAAAACACAAGACAAACAAAACAAAGAAAGGTCAAACAAGAAGACCACATATTAAAGTTAGTAGTTGAGACGAAGGTGCGAAACAAGACGGAATATACTGCATATACCTGCTATAATGAACAAAGAAATACAACACAGTAACCAGCTGAGTCTGAGGGCTGCGACTCCATTGTGTTGATTAAGATATGTGGTCCATTCTTACGGGGTAGAAAAGGATTTAGAGACCTCAATATTTCCAAATATGTATTGCAGAGGGATCAAAAAGACCATATTTATAGCCTGCATCCTTTAGTCGTGGTCTAAGTTACGAGAATTGGTGATACATTTTCACAGTCTCTTTCTGCCTTCAATAAAGAGCGCTGTAATTTCTCTCACCGCCTTTCTGCTAAGGAGAAAATGGTGATGCCGAAGAACTTTAAATATAATTTGTTTTGATGTGGTTTACTGTAAGAAGGGCTACAGTGTGCCTGATCAATTTCAAGTTGTTGTGGAAATTTAATAATAATAATTTAATAATAAAGTTGAAGTAGAGTGGATTCCAGACAGACTGTACAACTTTGACCTTCAACATATTTAGGGACATTAAAAATGCATAGGTTTTATTGGCGATTTCTGTCCCAAATCTATAATGGACACTTGTATAGAAAAAATCTTGTGGACTAGAGGAGTTATTTCAGAAATTGCTCTTAAGTTATCCCTTATTATCTCGTTGTCTGAGATTTTCATGGAGAGAGATGCAATGTCTCTGTGGATATATTTAATATCCAACCAAATAGCGCCTGTATTAAGGTGAATCACTTGGAAGATTCTTGTCAAAGATACTTCTTACGATTCAACAACTTTAGCTTTGGCTGGTGGAGGGGAAGGAGTTTGTTTTCTATTATTAGTATGAGCTGATGATGCTTTCACTTCCATTGTATTGTTTGCAAAATATGAATTATGAATACAATAGTTGGTGGTGTTGATAAGAGAAAATATAGGTAAGTAACTCCAGTTAGAACAATCAGGATGAACTGGACAAATAGTAAGTCCTGCTATGTCCAGGGCGTTAATATAATTAGACAAGTGAACAGGTTTTAAATATAGTGAAAGTAGTGGAATGTGCTTTTAAAATGAAGTTGCATTTGTGTAAAGTCAGCAGGCAGTCTGAGAGGAACATATTTGGGATGAAACCAAGTTCACCAAAGCCAGTCTTCAAACACCCTGACTATGAAAGAAAGTCCCTTTAAATAGAGTAAGAGGCAATCCCTTCAAGAAGGCAGAGATGGGCATAACTGAAAAAGTCAGAAGTCAGAGGCTGCTAATCAGTCTCTTCATGAAAGGGTGGGTCTCTGCGTGAGGAGGTTGAAGAAACTCTTGAAATGAGCCTCACTGCAGGAAGTAAGCGCCAAAGCAACGAAAAATCTCAGTTTGATTCGCACCACCATCTTACATAAATTACAACATCCAGGAATGTGAAAAATCTCCTCAGCCTCGTTGGAATTATCGTCGTCTGGCAGATATGTGAGTAGCTCACAACGCAGCTGCCATCTTGCTGTGCGCGCTACCGACTCCCTCCCCACTTAAATGGATTTGAGAATCCACACACTATAGCAGTATTTTATTCTTCCAAACCCTGACAACTAGACCAGCCTGATCTACATAGTACTACTCAGTTTTTCACATCTGCTATTCTTCACTGGTTGGATGACCCCATCCCCTTTTCACTTTTATTACACCCAGTAAATGCCTGAGTCATGACTTAACTCTTTATACTGCACTCAGCAAGCATGCCTACACAGGGCTGAGTGGAAAGTATTAAAGATCACCTGATTATGCCCTCCACTAAACTCTTTTTTTAAGTTTGAAAAAGATAACATTTATTGAAAAAGAAAAGGGAAAGGGTGAAAAAGGTAGAAAATAAAATGTAAATACACATAGATGATAACTTTGAAAGTTCTGATAATACATAGGTAAAACGTCCTATATCAATATAGCACGTAAATACAAGTATACTAAAAATCTGGTCAAGCAATAGAACAATGCATAAAATATAATGAAAGCAGTAATGAGAACAACAATGAAGCTAAGAACAAATGAGAATGTCAGGGGGGTTTCAACACTTCTTGGAGACCACATAAACAAACATTTGGGGGCTAAGGAAATTGGGAATACATAAGCAGTATCTAACCTATGATTATGACACACGGAATACCACCAAACCTGAAAAGACAAATCAGCTAAGTTTTTCCAGTGTTTGATAATCTGTTGAAAGGCTACTCCCAAAAGCAAATCCAAAACCTGTAAAGGTAAAGAACAGCTCGCCCAGTTCTCAGATAGAGAGCCTAAGAAAATATTGATAAATGAAAAAAAGAACCCTCAAATGAAAAATGTGGGTAATTTGCTTCCAGACCTGCTTCCAGAAGTCTTGAACAAAAGGACATAAAAAAAGTAAGTGATTTAAATCAGCATTGGAGGATGAACATGACCAACAAACATCTGGGAGTTCAACATTGAACTTATGCAAAAAAGAGGGGGAGAGAAGTAATCTATTGTAAATAAAAAAGAGTGTTTGCGTGGTATTAGCTGCTCTGGATGTTTTCCTTAATTTAAGCCAAATGCGATTCCAAACTGGAATAGGCCAATCAACTTGAAGGTCACGTTCCCAATCTAATTCTACTTTAGTTTTATCCCTACGAGGGGTTGGTTTATGTAAATATTTATAAATTGCTGAGGCTTTGGGACCAGAACTTAAAAAAGTAAAAGCATTGATGGAAGGATCCATCGGTTAACCCAAGGAAGGGATAATTTTCTGAATTGCTATGTTTAAAGCATGTTGTAACAAAATATATTTATCAGAAAAAGAAGTAGGGAAGTTAAATATCCATTTAGCTTGGGAGAAAGATAAAACTGTGTCATTTTGAAATAGCCGATGAACCCAGAGGAGTCCTTTTTGTCTCCAAGATCTCCAAGATATGGATTTATTGTTAATCAATACACAATGATTATGCCAAATTGAGGAATTAAGAAGTGAATTGATATCAGAAGAGCTCTTTAATAAGAAAGGGTCTAATAGTTTATGTGTAAATTTGATAATGGGTGTAACTAATTTTTTAGGTTTCTTGGAAAAAGAGAGGAATTCTGAGAAGGAGAAGAGAGCAATAAAGGATTGTTCAAGGGATACCCAGGGCGAAGAGTCCACAGAAGGTTTTTTGAGCCAATGAGAAGATTGTCGAAGAATAAAAGCTTAATGATAAGAAGGAAAATCAGGGAAATTTACCCAAACCTTCTGTTTTAGGACGCCTAAGCTTTGCTAATGACATTCAAGCTTAATTCTTACTCCAAAGAAAGGAAGACAACAAATAATTAATATTTTTGAAATACTTTTGAGGTATAGTGACAGGAATATTAGAAATAGTAAATAAGACAATTGGGATAACATCATTTTGATGGTATCCAACCTCCCCCACCAAGATAAATACAAGGGAAGCCATCTATCAATAAGGGAGGACATTTTTGAACAACAATTATCTAAATTAAAGGAAACTGAAGAATGGATAGAAGGGGGAAAATAAGTTCCTAATTATTTAATATGATCTTTGTTCCAAGAGAAATTGGTAGATTTAAAGTCCTCTTTAAAGGTAAATTTAGTTAGGGGTACAATTTCACACTTGTCTTTTTTAATTTATAACCAGATACAGAGGAATAATATTGTGTTTCAGATAGAAAAGCAGGTAGTGAAGAAGAGGGATTAGAGACTAACACTAGAATATCATCAGCATAAGTTGCTAGTTTAACATGTGAATCACCAGAAATGAAAGCTTGGAAGTCCGTATTTTGGCAAAGTTTACTCAAAAAAGGTTCTAAAGCTAAGTTTAAAAGAAAAGGGGATAAAGGACAACCTTGATGGACACCTCTGCCCAAGGTAAAGTTCGAGGAGGTAAGACCATTGACAAATATAGTGGCTTTAGGGTTTGAATATAAACGAGATATTAGTGAAGTAATTTTAGAACCAAAGCCAAACCATTTGAGGGATGAAAAGATAAATGGCCAGGAGACTCTGTCAAATGCTTTCTCTGCATCTAATGCTATAGACGCTAAAGAATCAGATAAATTAGAAGATTTTGAAAGAATATCAAAAAACAATCGAGTATTATCAGTAAGAAAGCAACCTTTCACAAAGCCCGATTGATCTTTACCTAAAAGATCCGGAAGAAAGGATTCTAGGCGTAATGCCAGTGATTTTGAGAACATTTTATAATCAACGTTAACCAAGGAAATTGGTCTGTAATTTTTGCAGAGACGAGGATCTTTTTTGTCTTTAGGGATAAGACAAATGAGAGCTTCTAAGAAGGAACCTGAAGCACAACCAGACTGTGAAAAAAGAGTCAAGAGTTTATGCAATTTAGGAAGGAGAAGTTGGGAAAAGTGAGAGAAAAACTCAACAGTGAATCCATCAGGACCTGGGGCTTTGTCCCTTTTAAGGGTACGTAGAGCATTATTAAGTTCCTTTAATGAAATATCCGATTCTAACGATTGAAAATCTATACCACGGTCTGAGGTATTAACAGTAGAGGAAAAGTAGTCTGAAATGGATTGATCTGTAGGACATGTTTCAGGAGTATACAAAGAATTATAAAACATATGAAATTCTTGCTAAATTTCCGAATCTTTAAATCTAGGTGTCTGTTGAGCATCTAGTATTGAGTCAATATTGAATTTGTTTTTCTTTACTCTGAGGTAGTTTGCCAATAATTTACCCGATTTGTTATTACCACCATAAAATTTCGCACTCGATTTTAGCAAATAGAGGGAGGCTTTGTCGGTAGATACCTTATTAAATTTGAGTTTGGTCACTACTAGAGCGTCTAAACAGTCTTTTGATTTAGATGTGTAATATTTATGTTCTAGGGATTTTATTTTAGTAAGGAGGTCTGTGGCGGATTTCCGGGCCATAAGGCGCTTTTTAGAGACAAAGTTAATAACAAAGTCATGCGCGGCTGACTTAAAGGCAATTACCTCGAAACACGTGTCCAGGGATGGCATTATTTTTTACACTCGTGGCATAGGCGTACTCTCCGCTGCCACTACAGTATCCAGAGTTCTATGGGGCTATTTGCTAGTATGACGAGCAGTGTGCGACCTACTCTGTTTTTGTATTTAAGCTCCCTTGAGCGCGTTGGGCTGACGAGCCTTGGTACCGCACCTGCGCGCCGTGAGAGGTATTTTACCTTTAATATTTTGGCAGTCTACTTGGCACCCCTCACACCTACCTGCTCCCTGCTGACGAGAGGCAATTACCTCGAAACACGTGTCCAGGGATGGCATTATTTTTTACACTCGTGGCATAGGCGTACTCTCCGCTGCCACTACAGTATCCAGAGTTCTATGGGGCTATTTGCTAGTATGACGAGCAGTGTGCGACCTACTCTGTTTTTGTATTTAAGCTCCCTTGAGCGCGTTGGGCTGACGAGCCTTGGTACCGCACCTGCGCGCCGTGAGAGGTATTTTACCTTTAATATTTTGGCAGTCTACTTGGCACCCCTCACACCTACCTGCTCCCTGCTGACGAGAGGCAATTACCTCGAAACACGTGTCCAGGGATGGCATTATTTTTTACACTCGTGGCATAGGCGTACTCTCCGCTGCCACTACAGTATCCAGAGTTCTATGGGGCTATTTGCTAGTATGACGAGCAGTGTGCGACCTACTCTGTTTTTGTATTTAAGCTCCCTTGAGCGCGTTGGGCTGACGAGCCTTGGTACCGCACCTGCGCGCCGTGAGAGGTATTTTACCTTTAATATTTTGGCAGTCTACTTGGCACCCCTCACACCTACCTGCTCCCTGCTGACGAGAGGCAATTACCTCGAAACACGTGTCCAGGGATGGCATTATTTTTTACACTCGTGGCATAGGCGTACTCTCCGCTGCCACTACAGTATCCAGAGTTCTATGGGGCTATTTGCTAGTATGACGAGCAGTGTGCGACCTACTCTGTTTTTGTATTTAAGCTCCCTTGAGCGCGTTGGGCTGACGAGCCTTGGTACCGCACCTGCGCGCCGTGAGAGGTATTTTACCTTTAATATTTTGGCAGTCTACTTGGCACCCCTCACACCTACCTGCTCCCTGCTGACGAGAGGCAATTACCTCGAAACACGTGTCCAGGGATGGCATTATTTTTTACACTCGTGGCATAGGCGTACTCTCCGCTGCCACTACAGTATCCAGAGTTCTATGGGGCTATTTGCTAGTATGACGAGCAGTGTGCGACCTACTCTGTTTTTGTATTTAAGCTCCCTTGAGCGCGTTGGGCTGACGAGCCTTGGTACCGCACCTGCGCGCCGTGAGAGGTATTTTACCTTTAATATTTTGGCAGTCTACTTGGCACCCCTCACACCTACCTGCTCCCTGCTGACGAGAGGCAATTACCTCGAAACACGTGTCCAGGGATGGCATTATTTTTTACACTCGTGGCATAGGCGTACTCTCCGCTGCCACTACAGTATCCAGAGTTCTATGGGGCTATTTGCTAGTATGACGAGCAGTGTGCGACCTACTCTGTTTTTGTATTTAAGCTCCCTTGAGCGCGATGGGCTGACGAGCCTTGGTACCGCACCTGCGCGCCGTGAGAGGTATTTTACCTTTAATATTTTGGCAGTCTACTTGGCACCCCTCACACCTACCTGCTCCCTGCTGACGAGAGGCAATTACCTCGAAACACGTGTCCAGGGATGGCATTATTTTTTACACTCGTGGCATAGGCGTACTCTCCGCTGCCACTACAGTATCCAGAGTTCTATGGGGCTATTTGCTAGTATGACGAGCAGTGTGCGACCTACTCTGTTTTTGTATTTAAGCTCCCTTGAGCGCGTTGGGCTGACGAGCCTTGGTACCGCACCTGCGCGCCGTGAGAGGTATTTTACCTTTAATATTTTGGCAGTCTACTTGGCACCCCTCACACCTACCTGCTCCCTGCTGACGAGAGGCAATTACCTCGAAACACGTGTCCAGGGATGGCATTATTTTTTACACTCGTGGCATAGGCGTACTCTCCGCTGCCACTACAGTATCCAGAGTTCTATGGGGCTATTTGCTAGTATGACGAGCAGTGTGCGACCTACTCTGTTTTTGTATTTAAGCTCCCTTGAGCGCGTTGGGCTGACGAGCCTTGGTACCGCACCTGCGCGCCGTGAGAGGTATTTTACCTTTAATATTTTGGCAGTCTACTTGGCACCCCTCACACCTACCTGCTCCCTGCTGACGAGAGGCAATTACCTCGAAACACGTGTCCAGGGATGGCATTATTTTTTACACTCGTGGCATAGGCGTACTCTCCGCTGCCACTACAGTATCCAGAGTTCTATGGGGCTATTTGCTAGTATGACGAGCAGTGTGCGACCTACTCTGTTTTTGTATTTAAGCTCCCTTGAGCGCGTTGGGCTGACGAGCCTTGGTACCGCACCTGCGCGCCGTGAGAGGTATTTTACCTTTAATATTTTGGCAGTCTACTTGGCACCCCTCACACCTACCTGCTCCCTGCTGACGAGAGGCAATTACCTCGAAACACGTGTCCAGGGATGGCATTATTTTTTACACTCGTGGCATAGGCGTACTCTCCGCTGCCACTACAGTATCCAGAGTTCTATGGGGCTATTTGCTAGTATGACGAGCAGTGTGCGACCTACTCTGTTTTTGTATTTAAGCTCCCTTGAGCGCGTTGGGCTGACGAGCCTTGGTACCGCACCTGCGCGCCGTGAGAGGTATTTTACCTTTAATATTTTGGCAGTCTACTTGGCACCCCTCACACCTACCTGCTCCCTGCTGACGAGAGGCAATTACCTCGAAACACGTGTCCAGGGATGGCATTATTTTTTACACTCGTGGCATAGGCGTACTCTCCGCTGCCACTACAGTATCCAGAGTTCTATGGGGCTATTTGCTAGTATGACGAGCAGTGTGCGACCTACTCTGTTTTTGTATTTAAGCTCCCTTGAGCGCGTTGGGCTGACGAGCCTTGGTACCGCACCTGCGCGCCGTGAGAGGTATTTTACCTTTAATATTTTGGCAGTCTACTTGGCACCCCTCACACCTACCTGCTCCCTGCTGACGAGAGGCAATTACCTCGAAACACGTGTCCAGGGATGGCATTATTTTTTACACTCGTGGCATAGGCGTACTCTCCGCTGCCACTACAGTATCCAGAGTTCTATGGGGCTATTTGCTAGTATGACGAGCAGTGTGCGACCTACTCTGTTTTTGTATTTAAGCTCCCTTGAGCGTGTTGGGCTGACGAGCCTTGGTACCGCACCTGCGCGCCGTGAGAGGTATTTTACCTTTAATATTTTGGCAGTCTACTTGGCACCCCTCACACCTACCTGCTCCCTGCTGACGAGAGGCAATTACCTCGAAACACGTGTCCAGGGATGGCATTATTTTTTACACTCGTGGCATAGGCGTACTCTCCGCTGCCACTACAGTATCCAGAGTTCTATGGGGCTATTTGCTAGTATGACGAGCAGTGTGCGACCTACTCTGTTTTTGTATTTAAGCTCCCTTGAGCGCGTTGGGCTGACGAGCCTTGGTACCACACCTGCGCGCCGTGAGAGGTATTTTACCTTTAATATTTTGGCAGTCTACTTGGCACCCCTCACACCTACCTGCTCCCTGCTGACGAGAGGCAATTACCTCGAAACACGTGTCCAGGGATGGCATTATTTTTTACACTCGTGGCATAGGCGTACTCTCCGCTGCCACTACAGTATCCAGAGTTCTATGGGGCTATTTGCTAGTATGACGAGCAGTGTGCGACCTACTCTGTTTTTGTATTTAAGCTCCCTTGAGCGCGTTGGGCTGACGAGCCTTGGTACCGCACCTGCGCGCCGTGAGAGGTATTTTACCTTTAATATTTTGGCAGTCTACTTGGCACCCCTCACACCTACCTGCTCCCTGCTGACGAGAGGCAATTACCTCGAAACACGTGTCCAGGGATGGCATTATTTTTTACACTCGTGGCATAGGCGTACTCTCCGCTGCCACTACAGTATCCAGAGTTCTATGGGGCTATTTGCTAGTATGACGAGCAGTGTGCGACCTACTCTGTTTTTGTATTTAAGCTCCCTTGAGCGCGTTGGGCTGACGAGCCTTGGTACCGCACCTGCGCGCCGTGAGAGGTATTTTACCTTTAATATTTTGGCAGTCTACTTGGCACCCCTCACACCTACCTGCTCCCTGCTGACGAGAGGCAATTACCTCGAAACACGTGTCCAGGGATGGCATTATTTTTTACACTCGTGGCATAGGCGTACTCTCCGCTGCCACTACAGTATCCAGAGTTCTATGGGGCTATTTGCTAGTATGACGAGCAGTGTGCGACCTACTCTGTTTTTGTATTTAAGCTCCCTTGAGCGCGTTGGGCTGACGAGCCTTGGTACCGCACCTGCGCGCCGTGAGAGGTATTTTACCTTTAATATTTTGGCAGTCTACTTGGCACCCCTCACACCTACCTGCTCCCTGCTGACGAGAGGCAATTACCTCGAAACACGTGTCCAGGGATGGCATTATTTTTTACACTCGTGGCATAGGCGTACTCTCCGCTGCCACTACAGTATCCAGAGTTCTAGGGGGCTATTTGCTAGTATGACGAGCAGTGTGCGACCTACTCTGTTTTTGTATTTAAGCTCCCTTGAGCGCGTTGGGCTGACGAGCCTTGGTACCGCACCTGCGCGCCGTGAGAGGTATTTTACCTTTAATATTTTGGCAGTCTACTTGGCACCCCTCACACCTACCTGCTCCCTGCTGACGAGAGGCAATTACCTCGAAACACGTGTCCAGGGATGGCATTATTTTTTACACTCGTGGCATAGGCGTACTCTCCGCTGCCACTACAGTATCCAGAGTTCTATGGGGCTATTTGCTAGTATGACGAGCAGTGTGCGACCTACTCTGTTTTTGTATTTAAGCTCCCTTGAGCGCGTTGGGCTGACGAGCCTTGGTACCGCACCTGCGCGCCGTGAGAGGTATTTTACCTTTAATATTTTGGCAGTCTACTTGGCACCCCTCACACCTACCTGCTCCCTGCTGACGAGAGGCAATTACCTCGAAACACGTGTCCAGGGATGGCATTATTTTTTACACTCGTGGCATAGGCGTACTCTCCGCTGCCACTACAGTATCCAGAGTTCTATGGGGCTATTTGCTAGTATGACGAGCAGTGTGCGACCTACTCTGTTTTTGTATTTAAGCTCCCTTGAGCGCGTTGGGCTGACGAGCCTTGGTACCGCACCTGCGCGCCGTGAGAGGTATTTTACCTTTAATATTTTGGCAGTCTACTTGGCACCCCTCACACCTACCTGCTCCCTGCTGACGAGAGGCAATTACCTCGAAACACGTGTCCAGGGATGGCATTATTTTTTACACTCGTGGCATAGGCGTACTCTCCGCTGCCACTACAGTATCCAGAGTTCTATGGGGCTATTTGCTAGTATGACGAGCAGTGTGCGACCTACTCTGTTTTTGTATTTAAGCTCCCTTGAGCGCATTGGGCTGACGAGCCTTGGTACCGCACCTGCGCGCCGTGAGAGGTATTTTACCTTTAATATTTTGGCAGTCTACTTGGCACCCCTCACACCTACCTGCTCCCTGCTGACGAGAGGCAATTACCTCGAAACACGTGTCCAGGGATGGCATTATTTTTTACACTCGTGGCATAGGCGTACTCTCCGCTGCCACTACAGTATCCAGAGTTCTATGGGGCTATTTGCTAGTATGACGAGCAGTGTGCGACCTACTCTGTTTTTGTATTTAAGCTCCCTTGAGCGCGTTGGGCTGACGAGCCTTGGTACCGCACCTGCGCGCCGTGAGAGGTATTTTACCTTTAATATTTTGGCAGTCTACTTGGCACCCCTCACACCTACCTGCTCCCTGCTGACGAGAGGCAATTACCTCGAAACACGTGTCCAGGGATGGCATTATTTTTTACACTCGTGGCATAGGCGTACTCTCCGCTGCCACTACAGTATCCAGAGTTCTATGGGGCTATTTGCTAGTATGACGAGCAGTGTGCGACCTACTCTGTTTTTGTATTTAAGCTCCCTTGAGCGCGTTGGGCTGACGAGCCTTGGTACCGCACCTGCGCGCCGTGAGAGGTATTTTACCTTTAATATTTTGGCAGTCTACTTGGCACCCCTCCCACCTACCTGCTCCCTGCTGACGAGAGGCAATTACCTCGAAACACGTGTCCAGGGATGGCATTATTTTTTACACTCGTGGCATAGGCGTACTCTCCGCTGCCACTACAGTATCCAGAGTTCTATGGGGCTATTTGCTAGTATGACGAGCAGTGTGCGACCTACTCTGTTTTTGTATTTAAGCTCCCTTGAGCGCGTTGGGCTGACGAGCCTTGGTACCGCACCTGCGCGCCGTGAGAGGTATTTTACCTTTAATATTTTGGCAGTCTACTTGGCACCCCTCACACCTACCTGCTCCCTGCTGACGAGAGGCAATTACCTCGAAACACGTGTCCAGGGATGGCATTATTTTTTACACTCGTGGCATAGGCGTACTCTCCGCTGCCACTACAGTATCCAGAGTTCTATGGGGCTATTTGCTAGTATGACGAGCAGTGTGCGACCTACTCTGTTTTTGTATTTAAGCTCCCTTGAGCGCGTTGGGCTGACGAGCCTTGGTACCGCACCTGCGCGCCGTGAGAGGTATTTTACCTTTAATATTTTGGCAGTCTACTTGGCACCCCTCACACCTACCTGCTCCCTGCTGACGAGAGGCAATTACCTCGAAACACGTGTCCAGGGATGGCATTATTTTTTACACTCGTGGCATAGGCGTACTCTCCGCTGCCACTACAGTATCCAGAGTTCTATGGGGCTATTTGCTAGTATGACGAGCAGTGTGCGACCTACTCTGTTTTTGTATTTAAGCTCCCTTGAGCGCGTTGGGCTGACGAGCCTTGGTACCGCACCTGCGCGCCGTGAGAGGTATTTTACCTTTAATATTTTGGCAGTCTACTTGGCACCCCTCACACCTACCTGCTCCCTGCTGACGAGAGGCAATTACCTCGAAACACGTGTCCAGGGATGGCATTATTTTTTACACTCGTGGCATAGGCGTACTCTCCGCTGCCACTACAGTATCCAGAGTTCTATGGGGCTATTTGCTAGTATGACGAGCAGTGTGCGACCTACTCTGTTTTTGTATTTAAGCTCCCTTGAGCGCATTGGGCTGACGAGCCTTGGTACCGCACCTGCGCGCCGTGAGAGGTATTTTACCTTTAATATTTTGGCAGTCTACTTGGCACCCCTCACACCTACCTGCTCCCTGCTGACGAGAGGCAATTACCTCGAAACACGTGTCCAGGGATGGCATTATTTTTTACACTCGTGGCATAGGCGTACTCTCCGCTGCCACTACAGTATCCAGAGTTCTATGGGGCTATTTGCTAGTATGACGAGCAGTGTGCGACCTACTCTGTTTTTGTATTTAAGCTCCCTTGAGCGCGTTGGGCTGACGAGCCTTGGTACCGCACCTGCGCGCCGTGAGAGGTATTTTACCTTTAATATTTTGGCAGTCTACTTGGCACCCCTCACACCTACCTGCTCCCTGCTGACGAGAGGCAATTACCTCGAAACACGTGTCCAGGGATGGCATTATTTTTTACACTCGTGGCATAGGCGTACTCTCCGCTGCCACTACAGTATCCAGAGTTCTATGGGGCTATTTGCTAGTATGACGAGCAGTGTGCGACCTACTCTGTTTTTGTATTTAAGCTCCCTTGAGCGCGTTGGGCTGACGAGCCTTGGTACCGCACCTGCGCGCCGTGAGAGGTATTTTACCTTTAATATTTTGGCAGTCTACTTGGCACCCCTCCCACCTACCTGCTCCCTGCTGACGAGAGGCAATTACCTCGAAACACGTGTCCAGGGATGGCATTATTTTTTACACTCGTGGCATAGGCGTACTCTCCGCTGCCACTACAGTATCCAGAGTTCTATGGGGCTATTTGCTAGTATGACGAGCAGTGTGCGACCTACTCTGTTTTTGTATTTAAGCTCCCTTGAGCGCGTTGGGCTGACGAGCCTTGGTACCGCACCTGCGCGCCGTGAGAGGTATTTTACCTTTAATATTTTGGCAGTCTACTTGGCACCCCTCACACCTACCTGCTCCCTGCTGACGAGAGGCAATTACCTCGAAACACGTGTCCAGGGATGGCATTATTTTTTACACTCGTGGCATAGGCGTACTCTCCGCTGCCACTACAGTATCCAGAGTTCTATGGGGCTATTTGCTAGTATGACGAGCAGTGTGCGACCTACTCTGTTTTTGCATCCCAAATAGTAGAAAAGGGAAGAGCATCTGATTCATTAAAAGAGAAATATTCAGTAAAGAAAGAAGTAAAAGAAGATGTAAAGACAGGGTCGAGTAGTAATGAATTATTAAAGCGCCAGCGTTTGGGGGCAGAAGATTTATGAAGAATGTCTAGAGAGACGGAGACTGGGGCTTGGTCAGAGATTAGGATGGAACCTATGTCAGAAGAAATTAGAGACTGAGAGAGGACATGAGAAACAAAAATATAGTCAATACGTGACTGTAAATGGTGTACTGAGGAGAAGAAAGTATATTCTCTCAAGGAGGGATTGCATAATTTCCAGGCATCAACTAGGTGTCTATGTTGAAAAGAGTGTAAAAAAGCCTTATGTGCTTTGGAGGGAATAAAAGAGGAAGTGGAATTACGATCAATAAAAGGATCAACAATCATGTTACAATCCCCAGCTAAAATCAAAATTGTCTTGAGGTAGTTGCATTCATTTCTCTGAAAGGTGGGACCAAAATGAATAGTCAGTTATAGTCGGGGCATAAATATTAAATAATGTAAGGGGGTCTTCTTTACCACGAGTTCTGTAAGAAGCCAGCGACCTATGTCATCAGTCTCTTGTGAGATAAGTTTAGCATAAAGAGACTTATGACAGAGGGTAGCAACGCCATTGTGTTTGCCATCACCTCGGAAAAGAAAACCTCTCCAACCCAGTCTCTCTTCAATTTCAGGGATTCAGATTCAGTGAGATGAGTTTCTTGAATTATGGCTGTATCAACATTCCGTTTAGAAAGATGTGAAAGGACACGTTGTCTTTAATAGGGGAGTGTAAATCCCGGACATTCCATGTAACAATATTGAATGTCATCTCAAAATCATTAGGAAGATAAATAAGATAAGACCAGATAAAACAATGCATTTATCAAACAGTAACCTGTATACTAGTAAAACAGAGTATATTAACAATTGAACAACGAGTGAAATACTTAAACAGATAATTACTTTTAGAACAAAAAAGAAAGAGACAGGTAAAGTGAATAGCAAAAAGGGAAGAAAAAGGAAAAGAAGTTGAGTATGAAACTGAATTGAGAATAAAAAAGAGAAACCAGAGAGTAGAGTATAACAGATTAGAATTTAATGTATAGAAAGGTCACAGAGAAGATAAAGAAAAAGAATGATGAAAAGGAAAAGAATAAAACGTAATGAGTAAGACCACGAGATAACATAGGTGTAAAAAAATAATGAGATGAGGAGAAGGACAAAATGTTAAGGAAAAAGAAGAAGAATATAAGAACAAAAAATGGAACACACATACCTATAAAATTCCAAAAGTGGGAAGGGGGAGGGTGAAACATCCAGAACTTACGAAGGGAGGCACAGATGAAACTGGGAAGACAAGGTGCGAAACAACAACGAACGGACAACAAAGGTACCTGTAAGGAAAAGAAAAACTGTTAAAGACTCAAAATAACATCCTACGAATAATAATAGAATTGAAGAAATGTGAACTCAAAAATGATTAGGGCATTCTGAAGCAAAAAGAAAATACAACTTATCCAGCAATACAAGAAGTTGAGGTCACAACAGTAATATTTACATAGACAATGAAATAATCATCCATAATGCGAGGAAGAAGCAACACAGCTTGGGTACCTATAGGAAAGAAATTTATAAGTAAGATAAAAAGATAATAACGTTGGGAATATAATAACAGTGAAAAAACTAGAACACATGATTAGTTAAATATATCTGAAATAGAAAAGGAAAACATGTTATATAACAGAGCAAAAAATACTAATGAAACAATGTGAAATAAATTAATATAATCAGCCATAATGAAGAAGATGCACATAGCAACAGTCTTACAGAAGTTAAGAAAGCTTTTTAACTTGAGGGGATCTTCGTAAGTAGTAGTTTTGTTCTTGTATGTGACCTTGAAAAGGCAGGGATGGAAGAGATCATATCTATTATCAAGATCATGAAGCTCCGGTCTCATCTTTAGAAAGTCTCTACGACGATCAGCAGTACTTTTGGCGTAGTTTTGAGAGAAAAACGTGTGGCCTAACCATGAGGTACGTGACTTTTTTTTAGGGTGATAAAACTTTGAGTAAGTCTGTATACTCCAAAAAGTACAAAATGATCCCTCTTGGTCGAGTAGAAGTAAAAGTAACTGCATGTTGACGACCCAATCTGTGGGCGCACTGAATATTTAGAACCAGTTCTGTAGGAATATTCAACACCTTCGGCAAAAATGAGATGAAGAAGGAAATAGGATCTGCACCTTCTGTGTTCTCTGGCAGGCCATACATTCGTGGTTGTTTCTACGATTTCTACTCTCCAAATCCTCAACGTGTTTCTGCAATTGAGAAACTTGTGATTGAAGAGCATGAACTTTGGACTCGGTCACTTGAAAAGAGGAAACATTTTGCTGCACCAGAACTAGTCTTTCGTCAAGTTGAGACCATCTGTCAGTCACAAATTGAAGTTTGGAATTTGTTTCTTCCATAAAAGGTTTTAAAGACCTTATTTCTTCAAGGAGTAAGTCCATAGAGTCAGGCGTAGGAGATTTTGTTGGCGATGGAGGATCTTTTTTAAGTCTTTTAGTTGTAGCCTTTACCGAATTGGCAGAAGTAGGAACTGTTGAATGTGACTGTGAGGAGGTGCCAGTTTTAACTGTGGATGTAGAAGCAGATTCCATCTTAGCAAATTCAGTAAAAATCTTAGAATTTTTGATGAACCGGTGAGAAGTAGACGTAGATGATAAGGAAAGTCTCCGCAATCTCCCCATAGACTGAGCAAGCAAATAGTACAAGGAAAAATGCAGAGCATATGCCGATATAGAGCAAACAGTTATTATATGCAAGAGCTGGTCAATGACAGGAAGTCAAAGAATTATTGAAACATAGGAATAACTCAATAATATGACAGAAATATTGAATAGGCCCAGTATGTTAACAATATTTGTTGATGAAAAATAGTCTTTATACATAGAAGTGTTATAAGGGAGTAAGAAAGTTAAATAACATACCAAAAGTCAGCATCTCAAAAATAATCCATATTGTGAGTATAAGCATGAGGAGAAAATAACAGTTCACTTAGAAAGGCATATCAGCAAGTAAGGATATTAATTAATGAACTCAGAGTTCAGCTGTAAGCAATACATCGACAAAAATTGGCACAAAATGTTCATTGTTGTGAAAGCGCAGAGCCTTATTCAAAGAATGAAGGAGCAGAAGAAAAAATATGAGACACAGTAACCTGCAAGGGCATCCTGACTGAAATTAGAGATGTGTAGCAGCCGTTTCTGTGAAGAAATACAAGTGTGACTGCCATAACCATAAATTCTCCGTGAAAGACCCAATTAAACTGTCAGCCACGAGGAAACTTTCAGCTGATTACTTGCCGGAGCTTTAAAACGCACAAGTACATGTATCATTGCAGACTTCTGAAGAGAAGCGTTTCAGCGCTTGAACTCTTAGAACTTACCGCTTCTGTGAGGAATTGCGAGCGAATCAAACAAGCGTTGCTGCCATAACAGTAAAAGACTCCAAAGGAGACACAATTAAAGTGTAGACTATCAGTCACGATGAAACTTCCATTTGGTTATTGTCCAGAGCTTTAGAGCTTGGAGATATGCATAACGCTGCAGATTTCGTAAGATAAGCGCTTTGGTGCGTAAACTCCTAAAATGGTGGTGGGGTGAATGTATGACATTGTTCTGCATTCTGACCATCAACTTGTTGTTTTTGCATTTGTCACACCAAGTGGGAAGGGTATGCCCAGACGTTGGTCCCGTGCTCTCCATGCCACTGGAATCAAGCTATCCTGGCTGAAGAGGGGTGAAACCCCGAAACCAGTCCTAGGATGCTTGCTTCCAGTCCAGGGAGGACCTGGCTTGGCAGTTCGGGCTAGACTGTTCCCATAAGGCACAGGGTCAAGACTGATTTGCATATGGCTGGGTTCAGACTGGAACGTCATGGTGAGCAAAAAAACGATGGATTTAGGCACAGATCTGTGTACTGGGGTGAATGTATAACATTGTTCAGCATTCTGTCCATCAACTGTTGTTTTTGCATTTGTCACCCCGAGTGGGAAGGGTATGCCCAGACGTGGGTCCTGTGCTCTCCATGCCACTGGAATCAAGCTATCCTGTCTGAAGAGGGGTGAAACCCCGAAACCGGTCCTAGGAGGCTTGTTTCCAGTCCAGGAAGGACCTGGCTTGGCAGTTCGGGCTGGACTGTTACAATGAGGCACAGGGTCAAGACTGATTTGTATATGGCTGGGTTCAAACTGGAACGGCATGGTGAGCAGAAAAACTATGGATTTAGGCCCCGAGCTCTGTACTGAGGTGAATGTATGACATTGTTCTGCATTCTGTCCATCAACTGTTGTTTTTGCAATTGTCACCCCGAGTGGGAAGGGTATGTCCAGAAGTGGGTCCCGTGCTCTCCATGCCACTGGAATCAAGCTATCCTGGCTGAAGAGGGGTGAAACCCCGAAACCGGTCCTAGGATGCTTGTTTCCAGTCCAGGGAGGACCTGGCTTGGCAGTTTGGGCTGGACTGTTCCCATGAGACACAGGGTCAAGACTGATTTGCATATGGCTGGGTTCAAACTGGAACGGCATGGTGAGCAAACAAACAATGGACTTAGGCCCAGATCTCTGTACTGGGGTGAATGTATGACATTGTTCTGCATTCTGTCCATCAACTGTTGTTTTTGCAATTGTCACCCCGAGTGGGAAGGGTATGCCCAGACGTTGGTCCCGTGCTCTCCATGCCACTGGAATCAAGCTATCCTGGCTGAAGAGGGGTGAAACCCCGAAACCAGTCCTAGGATGCTTGCTTCCAGTCCAGGGAGGACCTGGCTTGGCAGTTCGGGCTAGACTGTTCCCATAAGGCACAGGGTCAAGACTGATTTGCATATGGCTGGGTTCAGACTGGAACGTCATGGTGAGCAAAAAAACGATGGATTTAGGCACAGATCTGTGTACTGGGGTGAATGTATAACATTGTTCAGCATTCTGTCCATCAACTGTTGTTTTTGCATTTGTCACCCCGAGTGGGAAGGGTATGCCCAGACGTGGGTCCCATGCTCTCCATGCCACTGGCATCAAGCTATCCTGGCTGAAGAGGGGTGAAACCCCGAAACCGGTCCTAGGATACTTGTTTCCAGTCCAGGGAGGACCTGGCTTGGCAGTTCGGGCTGGGCTGTTCCAATGAGGCACAGGGTCAAGACTGATTTGCATATGGCTGAGTTCAAACTGGAACGGCATGGTGAGCAAAAAAACGATGGATTTAGGCCCAGATCTCTGTACTGGGGTGAATGTATGACATTGTTCTGCATTCTCTCCATCAACTGTTGTTTTTGTATTTGCGACTGTAAGGACAGCACAAATTCGAAATACCTTCTTTAAAAATGAAGTTAAGGTGGCGCTTTCAGAGTCCGCATGAAGACACGCACGTCCAAAGGCGAAGGCAGTGTTTCAAGCTTGGCAAAGGACACTCAACTCGCACGTATCAGGAGTTTTCAGCGTCACTCAGCCCAAGCTCATGGAGTATCTGCCATCTTCTGTGGGCGGTAAGCCATGCCTCCCCTCCACTAAACTCTAAATGAGGCCATTAGTCACTTTTTTGGTTTTCATAATCCCTCCGTGGGGCAAGACTGGAAGCTGTAATATGGTCAAACCAACTTTCCCTCAATTTACATAATCCAAAATATTATAGGCCATCAATGTTTCCCCTTAATGGGCTAGATGTACAGAGATTAGTAATAGCAATTAGCAAGTAGTGATTCTTTGCGAATCGTTAATTGGTAATTGCTAATACCAATGTAAAAAAAGTAATATCTGGCCTTTTAGCGATTCATAGACAATAGACATACCCCATGAATATATATGAAGTAGGTTGCAATTTGTGACCCACTAGGATATGCTGCCATCACAGGGATGGTGGCCAACAGTGGTCAGCAGACCACCATGTCTGTGATTGCTTTTATATAAAGCAATCATTTCTTTATTAAATCCAGGCCATGTTACTTAAAGGAAACAGGATGCTTTTAAAAATTAAAAGTGCAACGTTTTCTTTTTCTTTCTTAAGAGTAGGCAGTGGTCCGTGGGACCACTGACAGCTTTTAAAAAATATGTTTTTAAATACTCTGAAACATGAATGGGTTACTACCAGCTTTGAGTTGGTGGTAAAGTGCAAATGATATGCGACAGCATTCATGAGTGTTGGGTTATGTGGGAGTGTTGATAATGCTGGTGGGGAGTGTGTGCTGCAAGTGAATTGGCAGTGGGTCCTACCATGGTGTGTGGTGCAGCAGGATGAGAGGCGTCTTGAGATGAACTATCGCAAGATCGCTGCAGAGGATTGCTGGGGGAATGATAGAGCCAAGGTTTTTGGTGCTGGGTGTGGCCCAGGCATGGATGGGCGCAGATGGACTTGCCTTTGAGGCACCAGGAGCACGCCAGCTGCGGCACTGCACAATGCCCATCATTTTCTAGGTCCTGAGAGGGGTGAAGCGGGGGGTGGGTGAAAATACATGATCGCTGGAAGACGCTGGGGAGATGCAAGAAGAAGACGCTGGAAGACACAGGTAGGAAGCTGAAGCATTAATCACCTGTGAGGGTATCCAGGCAAGTGTGTAGGCGTGTGGTCCCTGCAGAGTTATTTGAAGAGCCAGGATTTCAGCTTCTTGAGGAACTCAAAATGTATGGAGGAGGCTCTGATGTGCTGTGGACGTTAGTCCATGTTTTGGGTGCAATGTAAGAGAACAAGCTACTTCCTGATCTGCTTTTGTGGATAAGGGGGGTTGTCTGCGAATGAGGCTGAGCCTAGGTGTCTGATAGGCTGGTGAAAGTGAATGAGGTTGTTCAGCTATGCTGGTCCGCTGTTGTGCAGAGCTTTGTAGGTGTTCATAAGGAGTTTGAATTGGCTGTGTTTGTGAATGGGTAGCCTGTGGAACTCTCTGAGGTGGGGTGAGATGTGGGTGCGGTGAAGGAGGTTGAGTATGAGTATAGTGTTGGTGTTCTCTATGGTCTGAAGTCTGTGTAGGAGTTTCTTGTCGATTTCGGCATGGAGCGCATTATCATAGTCAAATCAGCTTGTGATGAGTGCTTCTGTGATGGTTAGTCTGATGATTTTTTGAAAGCCCCTTAATAATATTTTGTAGCCTACGCAGTATGTGGAAGCAGGCAATACTTACTAAGCTGATTTCTGCCATTATGTTGAGTTTTCATTCAGGATGATGCCCAGTTTTCTGGCCTGGTTGGTGGGAGTTGGGGCTGGTCCTAGGCACTGTCGGCCTCCTTTGAGGAGGTCTTGTTTCCGAAGACTAGTACTTCCGTCTTGTCAAAGTTGAGCTTCAGGCAGTTGGTTCTCATCCATTCAGCTCTGATGGTCATGCACTTTGTGAAGTTGGTTCTGGTTGTGGTTGCCTTCTTCATTAGGGAGAAGATGAGTTAGGTATTGTTGGCATAGGAGATGATGGTGATGCCTTGGGATCGGATGATGTTAGCGAGTGGTGACATGTAGATGTTGAACAGAGTTGTGCTAAGAGATAAACCCTTGGGAACTTTGCTGATCAGGAACCTAGTCTCCGATGTAAAGGAAGGGAGTCTGACTTTTTGGGTTCTTCCTGTGAGGAAGGAGCAGATCCAGATGAGTGCGGGTCCTTGGATTCCGATCTCGTGAAGTCTTCTGATAAGTGTGCATGGGAGACTGTTGAATTCTGCAAAGAGGTTGGGGAGGATGAGGTCAGCTGTTTCTTCTCAGTCCATGATGGTCTGGATGTCATTGGTGGCTGCGATGAGGGCTGTGTGAATCTGTTGTTTTTTCTGAAACCTGACTGAGTGTTCTCCAGTAGGTTGTGTAGTTCAATGTGGCTTGTGAGTTTCATGTTGATGGCCTCCCCTATCACTTTGGCTGAGTAGGGGAGGTGGGAGATCAGGCAGAAGTTGTTCAGTTGATTCAGGTGGGTCGATAGCTTCTAGAGGTGGGCGTTAACCCCTGCATTCAGCCAGTCTTCCCAGAATGTGGCGGATATGATAGAGGTGTTAATGATGTGGGTGAGGGCGGTGCTGATTGTCGGTGCTCCGAGCTTATAGATGTGGTGTGGTCATGGATCTGTATGGACCACCAAGTGGATGGTTTGCATGATCGTCACTGTATCCTCTCTGGTGAGAGTTTTCCATTGGTTCAGGTAGCCATTTTGGAAGGTGATGGGTAGGTTGAGGATGCGATCTTTTGAGTCTGGTTCATGTGCGAAGTTGTTGTAGATGTGATTTTTGGAGTCTGGTTGGCGTGTGAAGTTGTAGAGGTTCATGATTTTGCTGTGGAAGAAGTGTGATAGTTGGCAGCAGAGTTTTTGGTAGGAGGTGGTGCTGTTGACGGTAGCTGGGGATCTCATAAATTCCTTAATTATCAAGAAGATCCCCTTGTGGCTGTTAGAGCTCCCTCCAATGCTTTCAGCTAGTGCTTTTTTCTTGGTGTCTCTCGGTTGCTGATAGTAGTATCTGAGTGTGGCCTTGTAGGTGGGTCTATTAGTAGAATTGTGACTGGCCCTTCATTTTCCCTGTAGCTGATTGCAGTGTTGTTTGAAATCTTGGAGGTCCTGTTTGTTGGTTCTACTTTGCTTCTTGGGTTTGATGGGAGAAAGGGAGTCTGCGCTGTTCTTCATCTAGTTTTTCAAGTAGATGATGTCTTGTTGATGTCGTCGGTGTGTTTAGGTGTGTCGTTGGTGTGTGTCGTTGGTGTGCGATGAGAACGTTGAGCCAGTCTGCATCTGAGATTTTGCCGCAGCTGCGGCTGGGTAGCCTGATGCTGGCGGATGCGTTGGCTTTCGGTGTGTTAATGTGGAAGTGGTTGATAGAGTGGTCGGTGCATGTGAGTGGTGAAGAAGAGATGTACTTGAAGCTGTCGCTGGTGGAAAAAATGGGCTCAGAGTGTGTCCTGAGATGTAAGTAGGGTCTTTGACCAGCTGGATTAGTTTGATGTTTTTCAGTCTTTCGAGGGACGTCGTGAAGCATTGATCGGTTCTGTTTTCTAAGTGAAAGTTGATGTCGTCGAGGAGTATGAAGGCTCTGAAGTCTGTGGTGAGAGAGGCAATGAGGTTGGTGATGAAGTTGGAGAATGAAGCTCACAGTCTGTTTAGCAGGTAGACGAGGCTTTCCAGACAGTTGCAGCTGGAAGTGCAGATGCTCCATGAATAGGGGGAAGCTTTCTGTGGACATTGAGCACTTGATGGAGTCTTTGTAGACGACTTTGAGTTCTACTCCTGGCTTGTGGAGTTGGTCCTGTTGTGCGAATTTGTAGCCAATTGGGATTTCCATGGCAATGTCGGGTGCCGGTGTGGAGGTGAGGAAGGTTTCTATGAAATAAAAAGGAGGTCCGATGCATTGTTGCTCAGCAGGTCCCACATTTCGGACATGTGTTTGTTGAGGAATTGTGTGTTTAGGAGCAGTGAAAGTTGGGGTGTGAGCTTGCTGTGGCGTGTTGAGTTATGTGGGGATGGTGTTGCTGGTGCCTGTGGGGGGGGGAGTGTGGTGGGCTGCAGGTGAACAGGCAGTGGTTGCAAGTGAAGGCACATACAGTGATGTGCGGCAAAGCAGCAGGAGGAGAGGTTCCCAGGTCGATCAATTGCAGTAGCGCTGTAGGGTAATGCTGCTAGACGATCAGGCCAGGTTCGCGGCCCAAGTGTGAATGGGCACAGGAGGTCTTGCCTTGTGCATGAAAGCGGCGGACTGGCTGCGCACATCCCCACTGGGGCTGCACAGCTGGTACTATTGTGTAGGTCCTGAGAGGAGCATGGAGAGTTTGTAGGAAGGGCTACCCAATCACCAGTGTGGAGGGAAGGAGTGGGGAGACGCAGGTAAGGAGTGGGAGCCAGGAGATTGAATGGGCGGGGCCTGAGTGGATTGCAAAAGAGGCACAAAGCAGGGAGAAAACCAAGGGAAGAAGCTAAAAAGGTGTGTGTGAGTGAGAGAGAGAGAGAGAGGGACGAAACAGTGGAGTTGCAGGAGCGAGGCCGGAGACTCATGGTGAGAGAGCTCAGCTGGGTCCGAAAGGGTCTTAGTGGAATCTGGGCCTATGCACTTGCTCAGTAGCGTCACCCACCGGGTGCCATTAGGGAGGCCCTGGGCGAGGGGAGGAGCACAGGGGTGGTGGGCGGGGCTACCCGATCGCCAGAAGACGTGCAGGAGGAAGACGCATGAAGAAGACATGGGAAGCAGGAGAAAGGTCGGGGGAGTTAAGAGAAGGAATGGGAGAGGGTGGAGGCTGAGGGGGATTGCAAAGAACGAGGCAAAAAGCACGGAGAAAACTAGGGAAAGAGGCTAAAATGGTGCTAAAAGTGGCAGAAAGCAAGTGAGAAAACTAGGAAACGATGCTAACCGGAGGCAGAAAGTAGGGTGGAAAAACAGATAAAGATGCAATGGGGATGTTAACAAGAGACAAAAAGTGGGGTAAAAAACAAAGAAATATACAAAAGAGATGCTAACAAGAGACAGAAAGTGGGGTGAAAACAGAATTAAGCCATAGAGAAGCAGACGCAAACGGCAAAAACAAGAATCAGAAAGCCGAGAGGGTGGAGCCGCCGGAGCGAGACAGGAGCTTGTTGCGGGAGAGGCAGGTCGGAAAGGGCCTTGACTGGTCGGTGGATCCTTCATAGAATAGCGGCCTCTAGGCCTTGCCCCCTGCTCATAATCCAATTCCCTGTCGCAGCCTGTGCTGGTAGCACAGCACATCGTCTGCTTGGCTGACTCTGAACCAAGCCCTGCTGTAGTCCTGCACCTCACAGCGAGATAAAAGAACATTCCAGTGACCTTTTCAGGTCATGCTGTTCGCTACTGGGTCGAGGGCCCAGATGTTATGTTATGTTATGTTACCTGTTTTGTAGAGCGCAAACAGCTGCCCCAGCGACGGGGCGTCCCGGCGCTAGAACCGTAACACAATCAGCTGGCAACGAAAGAGGGACCTACGGGGAGGGAAAGAGATGGGTTTTGATCGATCTGCGGAAAGCTAGCAGATTATCCATGCAACGGATGTGGAGAGGGAGGGAGTTCCACAACTTGGCCCCCAGTAGTTTGAAAGAGCGCCCTCCGATGCGACAGAACTTCGTATGGGGTATCAAGGCTAGATGTTGCCCCATCGACCGGAGATTCCGTTTGGGATTATAGGGGGTCAGCAATGAACGGAGGAGCTCTGGACCTTCGTTCTTCAAGATTTTAAAGGCAAATATGAGGGCCTTGAACTGGATGCGGGCTTCCATGGGCAGCCAATGTAATCTGTAAATGGTCGCTCTCACTGAGCACCTTCTTGGAAGACCTACTATAGCTCTTGCCGCCAAATTCTGGATTCGTTGGAATCTTTTTATCTCAGCTTTGTTTGCTCCTAGCAGCAGGACACTCGCGTAGTCCAGTCTGGACAAGATGGTAGACTGTACGATGAGTTGTCGTGTCTTGGAGTCGAAGTAGCCTAAGATGGGGTAGAGACTTCTCAGTAGGCCAATGCAAGTTGCGGCAACTTTTTTGGTGTGCGACTGGAAGCTAAGGGTCGAGTCCAGCCATACTCCTAGATTTTTTACTAAATTTTTTGGAGGGGGTGCTGGGCCCAGCGATTGGGGCCACCAGAGATCGTTCCAGTTGTTGCTGTTTTTCCCCATTATCAGCACCTCGGTTTTGCCACCGTTAAGTTGGAGGCAGTTTGCTGTCATCCATTTGGCGACAGCAGTCAGTCCATCCCTGAAGTTGGTGGCATCAGGAGAGGGGGCCTCACTAAGGCTGATGACCAACTGAGTGTCGTCAGCGTACGACACCATTGTGAGGCCCCATGTCTTAGCAACCTCCGCCAAGGGTTGCATATATAGGTTAAACAGGGAGGGACTGAGAGCAGAGCCCTGTGGGACTCCTTGTCCTATATCTTGGGGTTGAGAGATAAACGGAGGGGCAGATACCCTGAATGATCTGTTAGTTAAAAATGAACGAAACCATTGAAGCGCCGAGTCTACGATTCCTATATTTTCCAAGCGTTTTAGTAGAATGGCATGGGAGACCGTATCAAAGGCCGCGCTGAGATCGAGCAGTATCAGCGCGGCACTTTTGCCGGTGTCCATAATTTCCCGTAAGCTTTCCGTGGAGGTGAGGAGCGCGGATTCCGTACTATGGCCCGGCCTGAACCCGTGCTGAGAGGGGTCCAGGATGTTATTTTTCGCCATATACTCACTGAGTATTTTATTCGCGTGCGCTTCCGCTAGTTTAGCGACCCATGGTAACAGTGAGACCGGCCGGTAATTCTCTGGTTTAGAGGGGTCTAGGGAGGGTTTTTTATAATCGGAGTTACCCAGGCCTGTTTCCAGCAGGTGGGTACCGTGGCCGTAGCAAATGAGAGATTAAGGATTACGGTTAAGGATGGGAGGAAGAATTCCAAGGCTCCTAGAAAGTGAATTGGTCTCATCGGGTCTGTGGGTGCACCCGATTTCACCTTCCTACAGAGTTTGGTGAGTTCTTCACCGGAGATAGCGGGTAGGCATGTGAGCCTGACGTCTCCGAAGGTGGCGTTGGGGGGGCTGATGTCCTCTGGACTGTCCTGGGTGAAGGTGTTGTATATTTTCTTCACTTTATCCGTGAAGAAGGTAGCTAGGTCTTCACATTGTTGCGTGGAGGTGATGTGAGCAGCTGGCTTGCCCCCGTTTTGTAATTTTTGCACGATTTGGAAAATAGTTTTCGTGGGGTTTGAGCTGGCTTTTATTTCAGAAGCGTAGAAGGCAGCACGGGCTGTCCGAATTGCCTTGTGGTATGATTTCAGAGTAGCCAAGTATGCGATTTTGTCCTCCTGCTTATATTCCTTCCTCCATTGTCGTTCCGTTTTTTTGCAGGCTTTCCTCATTATTTTGAGGTTCTCGTCATACCAGGGGTTGGAAGGAGTATTTCGCCCTTTAGTCCACTTGGCTGGTATGATAGCGTCCAGTCCCTTGGTGATCCAGTCCTGGAAAGACGCATACGATTTTTCTATATCGTTTATGTTCTCCAGGGTAGGTCGCCCTAGGCTGGCCGCAAGGTCACATTGTTGGAGTTTGTGCCAAGGTCGCTTTAGACAGGAGGTGGGTGATTTTTTTACAGGAGGGGAGTTATTCGGAATGGAGAGGGTTACTAGCGAGTGATCAGTCCAGGCCATGGGTTTAGGATCGTCAGCTCTGGCCTCGGGAATGTTAGTGAATACCGGATCAAGCAAGTGTCCCGCTACATGTGTGGGGGATTTGACGAGCTGGGTTAGTTGCAAGGCAGCTAGGTCCCCTACAAAGTTGCTAATTTTAGCATCCGACATAATGTCTAAGTGGAGATTGAGATCTCCTAGAATCGTGAAGTTAGCTGAGCCAGTGATCAAGGCATGCGTTACTTCACTAAGCTCTTCCGTGAAGTTAGTAGAGGGCCCCGGAGGTCTATAGATAAAAAGGCCCGAGAAAATGCAATGGGGGCTCGTGGAAATTTTGAAGCGGGCGCATTCGCAGTCCGCAATACTTTCATTTTGAAAGGAGCAGGTAAAGGGGGATCTATAGATGGCTGCAATGCCACCTCCTCTTGAGTCTCTATTGATGCACGTCATAGAGAACCCGTCCGGTATTGCTAGATTGGAGATGCTAGTGAGGTCGTCTTTAAGCCATGTTTCACTTAGAAACATTATATCTGGGTTCTCGTCCATTAGGAGCGTTCTTACCTCTGCATGGTGTTTAACCAGAGATCTGACGTTCAACTGCATGATGGTAAGTGATGTTTCGTTCCTTTTAATCTCTTTATGGCCTATAAGGCGTGGTTCCGGTATGGCCAGATTACAGTGCTTGCAGTGAAGGGCGGTTCGACCAATGCAACCTTCTGTATTGTTGCATCTAGGGCCGGTGTTGAGCGACCACAGTATGTTACTGTCATAAACGAATTTTTGGGCAGGACTTGGCGAGGACGGGCGAAGACGGGCTTGCCTTGGGTGCGCCTTCGGCGCGCTGACGGCGCGCCCGCTGCGCCCGTCCGCTGCGCGTCCGGTGATTGCACATACTTAAAAGAGGGAGAGGGGGCGAGTGGGCGTGGCCTAGAGGTAGGCGTGGCCTCTACTCCTCGCCGTCAATGGCGGCAAAACATTTGTTTTATTGTGGATCGTTGCAGCGAAGGAGTCGCTGTTTAAGCGTATCTCTAGCCCGCTATGGAGGTGGCAGACGGGTGAGTGCGCGTTTAAAAAGAACCGATATATTTCAGTAAGTGACACAAGAAAAATGCAAATTTTAAAAAAAAGTCCGTCGTCTCCCGTCTGCTCAACTTGACAAATATTTTACCAAATCTAAAAATCTTGTAGTTCATAGATTTAAATTCTTTATGAGAGTACAAAAACCCACAGAGAGTATTGACTCATATGTTACTGCTTTGAAGGTTCTAGCTGCGACTTGTGAATTTGAAGAGTTTACTTCACAGCTAATAAGAGATCAGCTTGTAGTTAGATGTAATTCCCAAAAAATTCAAGAACGTCTCCTCACTTGTAAAAATCCATCTTTGACCGGTTTCTGGCATTTCAGCCGTCTTCAGCCAGGCTTGCTTGAAATGCAAGTCGACCTGCAGTGAAGACTAATTGTCATTCAGTTTGTTGACATAAAAAAACATTACATCGCATTGGTAACAAAACTCCAATTAAATTAATTGTTTTGAAATAATGTGAGACCACTCGGGACCGCTGGTTGATTTCATGTTCTCTCCTCCCTGTAGATTCTACTCGCTCTCACATTTCGTCCTGATGATGATCTCGAATTATTGAGATTGAAACGCCCTCGACCTCTGTAACAACCAAAGCTTCTCTATTGCATTAATTTAATTGGAGTTTTGTTACCAATGCGATGTTATGTTTTTTTATGTCACCAACCCCTCACTTCACGCACCTTCACTATATCTGTGTGAGCACCAGAACTATAAAAAAAAAGTGATACTCCATTTATGCTGTGAATAAATGTGATGTCAAATCAAGCTTGTGTCCCGGCATATATTGCGTCACGAGTCCTCCGAGGACTCATTCTTTGTCTCTCTTGACTAATGCTCATTTAAATAGTAGTAGCCCAGGCTACCCGAGGACCCAAGTGGCCTCTATTGCACCATTGTCTTCTATATAATATAGATCACCCCAGTTCACAATACTGGGGTCCCTTTGTTCTTGACAGGGCTTTAAGTGGGCCGGGTCTCACCGGGTCTGAGCACCGGCAGTTTTTTAAAGGGGGCCTCGAAACGGGTCTCTATCAGGCTCTGTTTGTGCCCTGGCACAGGTGGTCCGTTTTTTGTTCCGGACTGCAGTGACAGCATGCACATTGATGTGCGTTTGCTCACACTGCTCACTTCTCACTAGTGGAGAAGTTATGGCATGACATCATGCCAGGTGAGCGTTCTAGGGGAAGGGAAATCCTTTAAAGAGAGTCATTTTCTCTCTGGATTTCCCTTCTCTTTTTGAAACTCAGGAGTAGCAACATTGTAGTGGTGTCACCAGGGCTTTACGTGGAAGCTTTTTTAATATTATATACAAGCCGCGGTTGCTGCTTATTTCTCTTACGCTACTAACAACTATTTATAAAGCCAATAGTCCTGACTTTTTGTAGGTATGATGTTACTTGTTGTATCATATAGCTGGATGCAATGACAGAAACCACAAAATACAAGTTGGGCGGCACACTATACTAAGCACAGATTTTTAGCTTAAGTGTTTCTAAGCCACGTGTTTAATTACATTGGCCACGCCCCTTTGAGAGACCCCTAGTTTTTTCATCCCACTTAAAGCCCTGGGTGTTGCCTATGCAATTAATGGCGTGGCTTAAAACACCTAAGCTAAAAACTTGTCCTTAGCATAGTGTGCTGCCCGAAAGGCATTTTGCTGGTTCTGTCATTGCATCCAGATATATAGTACAGCAAGTAACATTATACCTACAAGCCAGGACTATTGGCTTTGTCAATGGCTGTTAGTTGAATAATATAAATAAGGAGCAAATATGGCTTCATTGTATATAATATTAAAAATGATTCAGTTCTGAAATGAGACATGAAAGAACTACGAGTCTCTTTGAAGTTACATCAAAGGCAGTGAAGGGTGGCACTGATGCAGAATTAAGATTTTTTTTCATCTTGAGGGTGAGGGCAAAAACGGAGAGCTAGATAGGGACCCGTATCAGCACCTGCTTTTTAGAACTGCCGGTGCTGAGCACCGGCGGGACCGGCCCACTTTAAGCCCTGCATGCAGTGCAATAGGACATAGTAGAATTGGGTCACCAATAGTGCCCGTGCATGTGAACAGCGTGACTAAGGATTAGCTACTGAACAGTTTTTTTCCCCAAGAATCTGCACGCATAGAAATGTCGACACCACAAACATCATAAGACGTGACCGGCTAGGATAGGTTATAGGTCATTCCTACGGCCTTTTCCCCCATTCCAAAACTTACACCAGCACAATTCCAATGCACCACCAAAACACAGGGCCCATACCAAAATGTTTTTATTTTATTTATTTGCAAGTCTCATATTGCTCATACCTGACCCAAAGGTATCAAAGCACTGTACGGTATACAAAACATTTTGCACCATAATTTGGTGGTTACATACCATGATATGTACATGTTACAGGGTTTAATATATACATTAAGCCTGGTGGCTACAGGAGGATCATTCTAGCAAGTGGTGAGTTGAGTAGCTTGTAGTTTGAACGAGGTCAGATAGTGTTGCAGGACAGTAAGAGTTCTTGCACAATACTCTGTGGTTGTGTCTCCCAGATTTTCTGTACGGTTGTGCACACGTATGTTGGAGCTTGCATAAGTTTCCGTTGGGGTCAGTTCTGGGGTCATCTGTTACGGAATAATTTATAAAGAAAGCATCACCCACAAAAAAAGCACACGTGTATTCATTATATTTTTTTCATTCACAGAGAATGGCTTTCAATGGAGGATTGAAACCGAATACACTAGTGACTGCCAACATTGAGATATCACAAAACACATCAAGGTATGCAAACATATATCTGAAAGGTGTATTTTGGGAGGGGGTTACATTTTATCTCAGGATTATAGGAGCATATTCTTGCATTTCCTTGCCTCGGCTGTTCTCTGCTCTGGCAACCAGTCAGCCATTCACATCGAATTCAGATCTCCAGAAATACTTTTATGACTAATATATATAATGGCTCATTATATACCTTCAAGAGCACTGCCCTCGTCATCTCAAGAAGTGCCTTCTCTCTTGGATTTAGAAGAAACTGTTTGATTACTATTAGGAGCAACGGAGGACATTACATTCTGGATATAAACGTGGGATTTACCTTTTAACACTTGTAGAATGGACAAATAACAACCGGTTCTGCAGTTTGTCAGTCTAGCAGTGACAACAGGCCAATTCTTTAGCAATGAGCATTTATGAATGCCACACTAACATAACGTAAATAGGACTCGCACTCTCTCTATCTCTCTCTCACACATCAAGCTTTACTCAAAGACTCTAAATATGGGAGAATGAGATCTGACTTGTCCCTCGAATGTTTAGGTCGAGTATTCGCGACCTCTTGTATATACTTTAGTATATACTTACATGTGTATGTACTTTGTGGCCTCTGGAGATTAGCCCAAGGACTTGTCTGCTTTCGCTTAGGGACTTTGTTTTCTGTTCAACTGCCTCTATTTAACTGTCTTGATTGAAAACGACCAGCAGAGGTCAGTAAAATACCAGAATTACTTTCTGCTGAGGGACTTTCTTTATTTATTTTTCTGGCAACTGCCTCTATTTCCCTTTCTTGATAGAAAATGACCAGCAGAGGTCAGTAAAATACCAGAATCACTTTAGCATTCTCTAAATTCCAGTCCATAGAAATTGTCTTCCACAAGCACCCGTAGACAATAATAAATTTTTTCAAATCTTGTATTTTCAGTATTATGACCACCGAAGGCCCTGATTTTATATTAAAAATAGAGCTTTTGACTATACCATTTCCCACTGAAAGGCAATATTTCTCTCCATGTGTTCCTATACCTGGCGTGTCACACAGTCTGGTGCTTACTTGTCCTCCATGTTAAAGAATAGTAGATGTTTCAACACCCAGACTAATGTGCTGCATAGCTAAATACATATAAGGTCCCAAAGGTGAGACCGATTGGATTGCAAATTCTTGTTTTATATGTGCTCCCCCTGAATAGGATATTAGTGTAATCCTCCTCCCCAACTACTTCCTCTATTTCATTCACAAGGATAGATGACTTTCTGTACAAGACTGATGCAGACATGTTCAACATGAACCAATGTCTTCAGAGAGCAACGTACACACAAGAAGGGCGACTAACAAAGGATAGCTGGCTTCCAAATGCATGTGTGACATGAACACATAATTAAAGTGCACTTGAGTTACAAAAAATAAGATGCAGTCTAAGCAACCATTAGCTAAGCCAGTCAGCCATGCTTGCCTTTCTTTACATGTAAGCGAGACCAATTGGTATTACCAGTGCTTGTTCAAGACAACCTTCAACGTCTGCCAAGATCAATGTTGTAGTCTCCAATGTCTTTCAAGATCAATGTTATTGTATCGTCCACAATTCTGCTGCAAATTTTCTATTGACCACTAGGTGGCAGCGAAAGGCAGCAAACTGATATTTAACAAGCATTTCCAATGCAATACTCTCGCATTTACGAGAGTTTGAGCTATTGATATTGTAAATCACAATGCCTTTTATTTATGTCTTGTTTTTAAAACAGATAAATAAAAGGCATTGTCATTGACAATGCCAATAGCTTAAACTCTTGCAAATGCAAGACCTATTGCATTGCAAATGCATTTGGCATTAGGAGAGAGCGTGTCCCCCCAAAAGTATTTGAGAAAATAGTACTTGGAGGCTGTAGTTAGAGCCTACAGGGCAACAACAAACGTACCAGGGTGTTTCCTCATGGGAGGTTAGACAATTTGAGAATGCAATACTAAGGAGGGACTACTAAGCCTATTAACCAATGAAAAGCCACAGTTTAAAATGGACCTTGACACAAGCCAATAAAAAATACGAATGGAGAGTAGGCGGAGCTTCATGTCCATACCTTACACAGCATGCGTCTCATAGCAGCGCATGCACCGCCCAGGCTCAACCTAAAAAGGCTCCCAGCTCATGCAAGGCCTTATGACTCCTTACACGTCGAAAAGAACACTGAGATCAGAGGATTACAAAGTCTTAGTGGCCCCAAAGATCAAGATGCGGAGGTAGCTCATTTGCATTTATGGCACCCACACTCTGGAATGCCTCGCCCCACACACATCAGACTGGACAGATCAGAAATTAGCTTCAGAAAAAAGTTGAAGACCTACCTATTTTAAACATTAGACATGCAAAAAAGAACTGTACCAGAGTTTTATCACCAGTGCTGGGTGGCCCGTTGGATAGCCATGCACTATATAAATCATGATGGATGGATGAATGAATGATGTTAGACATATTACAGTGCTGGTTAGACATTAACGGGCATGTCTCTAATGATGATAGGCATGCAGTGACTATAAGTGTTTCGAGCATGGGGCGATCTCATGTGATGTTAGACATGCCACTGTGCTGGTTAATGGGCGTGTCCTTGATGATGCTAGACAAGCAGTGATTATAAGAGTTACCAGTGTGGGCGGGGTCTCCTGGGATGTTAGACACGTCGCTGCGCTGTAGATGTATGTTGCTAGGCTCAAGGTGCCATCACATCTTGTCAGAGCTGAATGTTAGCTGGTTACAAGATAACAGGTGCATGATGGGACAGTTCCATTATACAGTAAGCAGTGTCTGTGCAGTGGTTCTAAAGACACCCTACAATGATGTAACAGAAGGACAGGTATCAGGTATGCACTAGGACTGGCTCATTATGCTTCAAGAGACAGCACATTATTCAGAATGTTATACTGTTACAAGTACATTATGCAGCACATTCTGTGGCATCATCTCACTACTTTAACCTTCTGAATACAATTTGCTACAAAAGACGTCCAATAGGCTAAGTAAAACCTATGGCTAGTCAGCAGATTCTATGGAAACTGTCAATCACTGCAAGTTATGGCTGAGTCTTCCATGGACGCAAGGGAACGCCCTTATTTCAGCACTGTCCTTTATAACATTCAGAATAAAACAGTTTGTGTAAAACATATACAATGTTGCAGGGGCGGCTCTAGGCTCATGGTGGCCCTGTGCAGGGAGCGCAGGTAGGGGGCCCCGGAAGAGGGGGTCCGGGCGGGGCGGAGCTCAGGAAGGTGTTTTAATAAAACGTCCAGAAAAGGCGTTAGATGACCAGTAACATGGTAACAGAAAAACAACGTTTACTTTTTGAGTGCTCATCACTTGGATACTTTGTTTTAGAATGCGCGTCCGTAAGAGAGTTCGGCCACAAAGTAGGATCCCTCCAATCACATAAATCATATTCAGAACACGGGTCTGTAACATGGTCTTGCTCTTTGGCTTCCTTTTCAATACCAGCATCATCCGTCTGTAAACTCTGAACCTCCTTCAGAATGCCAGATGTTGATGGACCGATGAATGATGTTTCAGTTTCTCTGTCTGAGGGTCTTTTGTAATAATCCTCATCCTGAGTTGGTAATTGCTGCATGTTTGTATCAATTTCAGAGTCACCTTGTTCATTTTCATTGGTCTGCTCATGAGTATCATTCTGCTCATGGATATCATCATTTTTTTGTTCTTCTTTATGGTCGTCAGCGCCTGTTTTACCTAGTGCATCAGCAGAACTCTGGCCAGAGGATTCTCCATCTTTAGGTTTCCCTTGGGTGATAAAGTTCAGGATTGCTCCTTCCTGTGACACTACGAAAGCCTGCTGAGCCACCTTTCTCTTTCGTTTCGAATAACCAGATTTGTGTACTCGAATTCTCTTCATTTTGCTTGCAATGCAGCGGGCGAGGCTAGCAGTGGGTAGGGAAAAAAAGAAGACAATCAGCAGTGGCGGCTGCTGAAAGATTTTGATGTGTCATTTTTATTTTCTTGCAAAAACAACAGTTGATGGACAGAATGCAGAACAATGTCATACATTCACCCCAGTACAGAGATCTGGGCCTAAATCCATCGTTTTTTTGCTCACCACACCACCCCAGTTCAGACATGGCCATATGCAAATCAGCCTTGACCCTGTGCCTCATGGGAACAGTCCAGCCCGAACTGCCAAGCCATGTCTTCCCTGGACTACACAATGAAGGACCAGCATACCTTAATGAACGAGTGAATTTCCACCAACCTACCAGGAAAATATGTTCCAGAACCATCTCCCTAGCAGCCACCCAATGCAGCCGCTGATAAAACAGTGGAGGCCGCTACTTCTCCCACCTGGCAGTGAAGACCTGAAAACCCTCCCCCTGCACCTCAGAGCCTCACCATCGCTCCAGCAGTTCAGGAAGGACCACAAGACCTCGCTGTTCAACCAACAAGCAGCATGATCCAGCAGCATGAATCCCACACCGCCTCGAGACCCTTATGTGTGAAGCAGCTGAGCTTTACAAACCCTGACTGATTGATAGTAATTACCCTTCCCACTACATGTATGACACATTATGAGGACTAGCCACATATGGAAGGTTTATTTGAAGAGTGTTATAAAACTATAGGGTAGATCATGTGACTTGGCATACAAGGTCTGTTTTATCAGTCCACTGAGAACAGTAGAGCCTGGAGAATAGTTCATGATCTATTTGGGAAGTGACCTTAGCAGGAAGAGAGTAAGCTACCTTGAAATCATGGCACACAGAGACCTGTTTATTCAGAGAGGGACAAGGAGCCTAGTTTTGAATCAGGTCCTGCTCAGAAGGCACCAATGGAATATTAAGAACAGGAAGAGCAGTTCCTATGGGTAGCTAGTTGGGAAGGGAGAGGAAGTGGAGAAGCACAGGTCTTTTCTTCGTAATGCCCTCACACACCCCAAGGGATGTCATGCTTCATCATTTGGGCATTTGCCCCTCGTCAGGCCGGCGCTGCAATGCCTGACGGGCTCCCGAAACCGGGGCTCTTTGTCGGGGATCTTTTGAAGAAGCCGTATGGGTGCGTGTGGGTGTGAGGGCAGGGTAGTGCACGAGGAGTGAGATGTTTTAAAAAAGGTATAGGGCCGTCCTACTTATTTAAGTAATTTTATTAATGAGGTAGCTCTAGCCTTGGTAAAAAGAGGTGTAGAAGCCCTATTTAGGAGTGATGGCCCGTAAGGGCTAATTATGTGAGGGTGTGGTCAACATGTTTCGTGCCCCAGCTGCCCCAAAAGGGGTAATTACTAAGGAACTGGTACTGAGATGAGGATAGACCCCTCACGACGACCCTCACGGGGCCCAGAGCGAGGGTAGGACGCCAGCAAGTTGCCAGTCTACCTACAAATCGGAGCAACTTTTGTGCTCTGTTGTCATCCCCGTCTGTCCGGAACTAGGTCGTGAGGGGTCTATCCTCATCTCAGTACCAGTTCCTTAGTAATTACCCCCTACCGTTCCTAGCAACTAGTGCTAAAAACGGTAGTGCACTTACCTTAACACGTTCTGATTTTTTGGTCCTGACGAAGTGCCATTGACCCTTTTGGGGCAGCTGGGGCACGAAACATGTTGACCACACCCTCACATAATTAGCCCTTACGGACCATCACTCCTAAATAGGGCTTCTACACCTCTTTTTACCAAGGCTAGAGCTACCTCATTAATAAAATTACTTAAATAAGTAGGACGGCCCTATACCTTTTTTAAAACATCTCACTCCTCGTGCACTACCCTGCCCTGACACCCACACGCACCCATACGGCTTCTTCAAAAGATCCCCGACAAAGAGCCCCGGTTTCGGGAGCCCGTCAGGCATTGCAGCGCCGGCCTGACGAGGGGCAAATGCCCAAATGATGAAGCATGACATCCCTTGGGGTGTGTGAGGGCATTACGAAGAAAAGACCTGTGCTTCCCCACTTCCTCTCCCTTCCCAACTAGCTACCCATAGGAACTGCTCTTCCTGTTCTTAATATTACACAGAGACCTGTCTCAGTACGTCACTAACTGAACCTGAAGACAGCCTACAGGTAACCAAAGACTCGTCCACTTTACCACATTGTCAAAAGACAAAATACAATATATTTAATTAAGGTTTCTTGTATAGTGCCATATTCCAGCAACCAGTTCTGCTCGCTTTACAGAGCACCTATTAAACAAGGATTAATTACAGTGAGTCCTAAGGCTATGAAAAGGCACTAGAGGTTCACTGAAGCAAAATGAATGTGCAAGGAACATCCAGTCAGGAGACAACTTTCAAGCAGACGTACGAATCACTAGCACAGCGTACCAACGACCCCATGGGCCGTGGCATAAGCAAGGAAAATGGCCCCTTTGGATGCTGCTCAGGAAGTAGAATATAGCAATTATCAGGGTTCAATGGGCCCCTGAGGGTTTTGGGTCTCAGTACCACTGTACTTGCTGAACCAATGGTAACTATGCCCCTAGTATGGACAGAGAAGGCTGCTTCACCAATTGCAAACTGAGGACTAGTTAAACTAGTTTTCTCTGCTAGTCACATGACAAGCACTGGAATGTAATTAAAGAAATGATCAAGAAGCCAGTCTCCTACCAAGGTCTCTGCAAAAGGGCATTAGATTGAGTTAACATGGGTAGGCACTGCCATCCTATTCCAGGCGCCCATCCATTGGAGCTTGCATTTCATGTCTGCCTCAACACCATATAAACAGACATATCCAAATGCCAAGTACATTCGAACACTCGATGTTTTAAAAGATTTGTGCAGGCAGATCCACTCATTAGATCACAAGTATCAGCTTCATACTCTGTTTTCATGATTGTTGATAAGTAATTGTAATCATTTTAATGAATCCTTAACATTACGTCTAACACCTCGTACCCTGCTCTCCTCTTCCCCCCAATACGACCGTGCCTCCCAAGTTACACCTCCAAAAGTCACCATGCCTCCCCTCAGCCACAAGTAAACACCGCCCCTGCACTCCTGACTCACATTTCCCTCAACATACAGCGCCAATCTGTACCACTCCCTACCCCTGGCGCACAGTGACCACCTCTCCGACCTGCGCCCTCTCAGAGATGAATCGTGAGAGAGAGGCTCTCTCTCACGATTCATCATGCCCTCCCTTCCCATGACCACCAGAATACCTCCAGCTCGCCACCTCACATGGCTTACCTCCACCCAGACCCAAAGCACACACCATCTACAATAACATCCTCACCCAACCTTCCCCACGCCCCCGGCTCCTCACCCCCACGGGCTGGGATACATTCCTATGCCTGATCTGCCCTCCTCCCCAGGGCTCCCCACACCCTCGTCCAATGGCTCATCTTCCCTCGGATTCACTCTGCAGTGGCACACGCTGACCTCCTCACTCCCCCTCCCCATGCCCTGACCCTCGGGCTGCTCACCTCGCAGCTGGCACCAAAGGTTGCACACTGGCATGCTATCCTCTGCAAGGCGGCCTTTCTTGCCCAGGGTCTCTAGGCGCGCCGGTGCATGGCCTCGGCCGGTCTCGGTGCTGCTCGCTGCACGCCGGGCACGGGTGCTGCCACCCCTCCTGCTGCCAGTGATGCATGGTGCTTCTGTAACCCCTTCGCTGCAGGACTCGCGGGCACTGCGCATGCGCGCGCATGCGAGCCTCCGGAGGTGCCAGATCTGGACTATTAAAACAAGCTCGATTCTCCTGGAAAAAAAGTTCTAAACAAGCACAAGACCTACCAGAAGAGCCCGAAACAAGGCCGACCCCACACAAAGACGAGACTGGGTTAGAAAGGAAAAGAGTATAAGAACAACCATTCAGCGTGCATCACATTAGATTTAGCACGCCTCAGTCGTTCATGCGCCAAATCCCTGCCAGGGGCCGCCACGAATATGTATTGTATCCGATTCCTCGTGGTGGCCCCTGGGGTTTGGTGGCCCTGTGCAGGTGCACAGCTTGCACATGCCTAAGGCCGCCCCTGAATGTTGAATTCAGCAGGAAGACATGTACACGTCCCTGAAATAAAAGGGGATCTGTGGCTCTAGGCAGGGTTTTAAAAAGTGCTTTTAGTTTTAGATTAACTCTGAGTTCACACATTGAAATAATTTAGAAGCACGATCCTTGTTGGCATATCTGAACATTGTTGCATACAACATTATCTGTAGGCCTCATCACAAGACACTTTAGGATTAAAGATCTCCTTCTTTAAAATTAGGCGCAGAATATGTCAGATTCTGCTAAACCTTTATTGCGTGCCAATTTATGCTGCTCTGAGAACACAGAAGGAAAAGTGAAAGGTGGAAAGTTTCATGACAGAGCATAAATCATTCTTTTCACCTTGTTCGAACTGCATTTTAATGTTTTCCATTTTCCTTTAGACTCTAGAGCTGAATGCCCTTGCCCAGTCTGTCACACTAACATTAACTGAGAATTCTCACATCTTTAATGAGTGAAAACTGCAATCAACAGGCGAAAGGGGGCCATAATCTCTCATAAACTGCATTTGTTATGTTATATGAATATGTAGAGTGCTGCTATATACATGTGAGTATGTAGGAGCTGAAATTCAATGTGCAGTGCTTAGCAGGTTCGGATTCCTCTCAACTTGAAACGTGTCTTTGCTGAAACCTGCACATTACACAGCAGGTGGTGGGTTATGTGGTTAATGTGGCATTCCACAATTATGTGAAAAAAGCGACGAGGTCACAATTGTGGAACTCAAGAAGCCCTGATTATAAGTAAATAAATGGATGGCGGGCTGCCTCTTAGGCCTCTCTTTTATAATAGATAAATCTTACTCTTTCACAGGTGTGACGTCACTTTGCTGTGCATTAATGCATGCAGATACCCTAATAACGCACCGTGCCTCTGTATAGCAAGTTCTCACGCGACACAGAGTACTACATTGTGCTTCAATCAGTACAAGCATTAACCCTCACTTGCTAAATGTATTTATTTGTTTATTTTGCATTTTTATGTAGCATGGACATTACTCGAAGGTATTCGAGCACTTTTAATAACATATGCTTCGTTACAAAAGATGCAAAGTTACAAGCAGCTGCTAGTTATGATCATTACATACGGCACAAAGTTGCAGGTAGAAACGGAGATATGTACTCATTTCGATCGCTACAAAGGCCCGGTCCTACAGACTGTTAGAGGATGTATGGGGTGTAAGTAGTGGCAGCAAGGTTAGGTTAGGTGAAACACAGGTAGTGCAGTTAGTCTCGGGCGGGTACATTACCAGGGGGGCCTTGGCTTAGGGAACAACTGGTAACAAGGAGGTGCTCCTCTCTTCCTTCCATCCACTCGGCACGTACCAGGCTTGCTCTTCATGATGCAGGTGCTGGCTCGGTTCCTAGAGCCTGCAGACGGATCCGGTATGCTCCCCGGCTTCTCCCTGAGCAGCTGCAGGAAGTGCTGTTTGCAACTAGGAGGATAAACAACAATAGAACCTGATCTGCTTAGGCGAAACTCAAATAGTTGTTTGAGCATGGATAGTGGAAGTGTATTTCCATCCTACAAAACAACCCTTCATTTTTAGGTCTCGCCTAGGCAGCGCTTGCGCTGTCTCGTTGAGACATGCAGTATACACTATTAGTGGGGAAGCTTCGTGGAAGCTCCGCCCACTCTCCACCCATTATTTTCATTGGCTTGTGTCTTAAATGCTGCCTTCAAATTGGCTGTAGGCTTGTTAGTCCCTCCTTATGATGGACATGTCTTCATTTGTGTCCTTCCACGGCTATTGGCCCCTTTACTGCAGACTACTTTCTTTCTGTGCCTCGTGCATACCCCCCTCCCCCTGCAGTCTGATGCATGGTTTGCCTTTATCATGTTGGAGCAATCTTTCTCGGAGCGCTTTATAGGAGCACCAGTTACCGTTATGCACGGACACATTCAGGCGCCGGGAGATCAAGTGACGTTGAGCCGAGGCTCGAACTCAGTTCCCCGGCGCCTAAATCAGCAGTCTAGCTCTCCCCTTTCTACAACTTTGAAAATACGGGGACGGAGATTAAGTGACGTTGTGCTGACGCCGACATTCATTATTTGGTAGGCGCAGGGAGATTAAGTGTATACGAGCACCAATTACCATTATGCACGGACACACTCATTATTTGGTAGGCGCCGGGAGATTAAGTGTATACGAGCATCAATTACAATTATGCACGGACACACTCATTATTTGGTAGGCGCCGGGAGATTAAGGGACGCTGAGCCGACGCCGAGGCTCGAACTCAGTTCCCCAGCGCCTAAATCAGCAGTCTAGCTCTCCCCTTTCAACAACTTTGAATATACGGGGACGATAGTGGTAGGCGTGTTTTTGAAGGAAAAAGGGGTGGAGAGAGAAATCATCGGGCCGGTTCAAAATTCCTTTCAATTTGGTAAAACGGTGAGTTAATATAATGGGATGACTTTGTGTTCCAATCTCTTCACCCCCCTCTCAGGGTAATACTTCACTGGACGTTATTGCCACCTTTTAAGAAACGCGTATACACAAATAATAATCCCCCCCCCACCCCCGCCCCGCCCCGCCCGCCCGCCCGCCTGCCGTCCGATGTCAGGTTTGCCTTTATCATCTCCGAGCAAACTTTCTTTTTGCATTTTTATATAGCGCTAACGGTAGATTTATTGGAGCGCTTGATACGAGCATCATTTACCATTATGCAGGGACACATTCATCATTTGGTAGGCGCCGGGAGATTAAGCCGGAGTTGAGCCGGAGCCGAGGCTCGAACTCAGTTCCCCAGCGCCTAAATCAACAGCCTTGCTCTCTCCCCTTTCAACAACTTTCAAGCTACGGGGACGATAGTGGTAGGCGTGTTTTTGAAGGACAAATGGGTGGAGAGAGAAATCATCGGGTCTGTTTAAAATGTCCTTTAATCTGGTTAACTGGTGTGAGTGGCTCACAGTTTTTATTCCAGCACACAAAGTCCTAGAAATGCACGGACCATAAAAAGCTAATTCTATTTTGTTGGTGAATAGTTCGAGCGTTCCTTGAATGAGATGAGGTAATGGAGCTGTTTCATTAATTTGCGCTCTCTGTTCTAGCCAATGGGGAACCGAGGTTGTCACATCGGAGCGCACCACTGGTGTCTGCTCAAGCTAATGGCGTCGTTGTTTGAAATGCCTTCCGAGGAGTCAGAGTTGAATGCAAATTCTAGAGGTTTCTTGACTTGCCCCTGTTGGTTTCCCTTCCGGGATGGAGCGTGTGAGAAGGACTGTGCTGGACCCCGAAGAAGCCTCCGATGAAGCGTGAGTGAGTGCAACGGGACTGGGGTATTGCTTGATTACTTTACTAATCAGTCTTCTGCCCATCTCTTACGCCATACTTTGTGGTACGTTTACTATTTTAAGGCTTTTAGCAACCACGTTTTAGAATATTTATGTCCTTAGATGTACGCAAAACCGCAGGTACTAGAATGCCATAAAAAAGTTATTTGGGGGAGGTTGGGGGGGACGGGGTTTAAACATCGGCATAGACAGGGTGCAGTCATGTGACCGAGAGGCACACTGAAAGTCTAATATGGGGTTTATGATTCTCTTTAATGGGAACAAACCGAGATTCACATGATGTAAACGCGCACATGAACAACTGTTTACTGCTCGCAAACACCCTGGTGCCCCAAGTGCCAACTTTGTATTTAAGTGAAAGTGCTGCGGAGCTGGGTGCTGTGAGAAAGAAAGGCTTGTGACAGAGAAAACCCGTCTGTGCACTTTCTCAATCTGTGTCCCTCTGCCCCAGCCTGGTTGGGTGGCATTCCTCCCGTAGTTATCAGATCTTGAGTTTGCACAAGTGTGGTGCACGATGGGACGTTACTGCTCTGAAGTGCCTTTGTTTACCATAGACCCATCATCGGCGCAGCACTAGAAGGGCAGAAACATGTTGTGAGCGTGGCAAGTACGGAATATTTGGATGCATTGCAGCCTTCCCCAAAACAGTCCCTAAGGGTTATATTTTATTTGAACACCTGCCCGGGAATAATGTGCTGAAAGATTATAATCCAACAGATATTCAAAATGATGGAACCGCGGGGTCCAAGTTTTTTCCAACATCGGCCCTCTCTCCCAAGCGCTTCCTCCTCCTCTCACTCCTAAAATTCAGCTGCGTCTTTCCCGGGCCCAAACTCAAGCTGTGCAGGAAGATTAACGCTTTGAGGCGGAGACTTTTCAGACTTTATTAGAAGCCGCTTTGTCTATCTGCATTAATCTAAGGCAGTAAGTACACTTTGACATTTTCATTTGCAGGAATGTTTCCCTTAGAAGTAGTCATTTTACTTTAGAGTTATCTAAAAGGCAGTGTGAATTGCCATGCATCACTTGTTATTTATAAGAGTCATTTAAAACTAAGTCTGTGCTCAGAAACGTTCCTTTTTGTGAGTAATGTTAAAGGAGCCAGTGTGCGCCGTGAAAAGCGCTTTTCAAAGTCATGTTGTTAAACTTTCGAAAGGACCAGTTAAATTCTACTTAATATTAATATTTGATTGTATCAAATTATTTACACAAGTAAACACACTTCATTATTAATAAATGAAGCAGCTTTCAAAAGCACTTTAGCCCAAAAAATTGGCAGGGCGCTACATTTTTCATGTTGTGGCCCAGTTATTTGTTTATTTAGCACACGTAGTAAGGGCAACACACATTACAGGAACACAGCAATGGAAAACATTCCTGCAGTAACGTGCTTGCATCCGTATGGCAAAGCTGCGCACGCAATATTGGGGTGAATATTTTTGTGTAGCATGTTTTTGGTTGCCCTATACTGCATTTAGTTGACACTTTTGGGCTTCTGAACTGGCATTCCAACTTTTGGAAGAGACAATCAGTTTATTTACTTGCAGTACCCCAGGGCGTGTGGGGCAAGATGCCTTTTTTTGTTTTTCAATAACATCCTCTTTAAGGAGAAAAACATTTATTAACAGCAAAAAAACAGGCTTATATTGTGCCATTTACACATTTTAAACATGCGGGTAATGTATATCACATAATTCCATTCCACACCACATGAATCCACTCTAGTTCAAAACACATGGGTAAATGACATTCTCATTTGTAGCACCAATACCTCTAGCTCCCACAAATGCGAGACCAATTTGCATTGCAAATGCTTGTTTAGGTGTTGTCCCAACTTAAATTCGCCGTATATCTTATGATTTAAAAAAAAAAAAACAACAACTTCAGAGTAAACAGTCACTAAGTTCCGGCACACTACCCTACAAATAAACAGGTATGTATACCACACAAAATGTGCACCAATGTGTAGAAAAATGTAAGCAAAGCAAAGTAGTACTTCACGTGCGCACCACCAAGGGGGGCTTACTGGTTAAACATCACCAGTCATGCCCACGTTCCTCGTCATAGGTTGCTACCTTGTGAAAATAAAAAATTAGTGTCCAGAAAAACAGTGAAGGACGGTGAACATGTGAAAAATAATCACACAAATCACTCCTGTGTAATTAAAATTGAATTAAGCCGGACAGTCACTGAAGAGCCACTTTTATTATACACTCGTGGGCTTATTCAAAAACCTACTGCATGTTTGCAGACCATGTAATGATGGGCCGACATGTTTCATTGCCTATTCATTCTAGTGGCAATTTCTTCAGGGCATGGGGAATGTGTCCACCCTGTCTGGACCCGTTTTGCGAACACACTGTGACTGCTGAAACAAAGAAGGTTCATTGAAAGCACATCCAGCCAGTATAGTATTCTTAATACTACAATCATCCTGTACTTCATCACACCCACAGGACACATATTTATCTACCCGGTAGTAGCCGAGGCCCTTCGTAACAGCTATCCACCACGTCGACCAGGAACTCTATAACCTTCAGAGCCCTGTTTCATAAAAGGACACGTACGTTGCCCATATGCTGTAAAAACAAACAAACATTAGCACCTTGAATTGGAACAGTTTGGTCATGAACCAACTTTTTTGAATTTATTATATGGCAAGGGGACAGACCCAGAGCAACAGATGTCCAGCACTCAGCCTCCAGTCCGAATTTAAAACAATATTCCCAAAACACTAACTACACAGCCAGCCATCTTTATAACACTTGAATTACACATGGCTCTAGTGCTGTCTGAAACTACTTCAGATTACTTCAATTGCCATCACACTGTGTTACTAAAAGCGGCAAGAAAACACTTTAACTTTTTTATGGCGTGTCTGTAACTAGGGCTGCAAACCCCCTTCGGTTATCTAAATACACTGGATCGAGCTGCATCCGCTCCTGCTACGTACAAGATTAATCATCCCCGTTAACATTGAACGCGCATCTGTGCTTTTGTATCCTGCAAATTAATAAGGAAAGTAACGCGGTGCCTCACATTCAGTTGCCGAACATCTTACCGCGTTTGGACCGACAGCAAGCCTGGTCTCATTCCTCAACTCTACACGGAAACACCCGCCTGATTTAAGTGCGGCGCGGAAGTTCCATAGATCTTCCCAAACGAACAAATCACATGATCACTGCTAACAGAAACGGCACCATATTGGAATGGTTCAATTTTAAACATAATTAGATAGGGAACCTCTGCCACACCACACGTGCAATTTAAAAAAACTTATTTTGGGGGTTGGATTTTGTAAACGATCTTTATTAGCACCCAACAAAGCACATTTAAAAAAAATACATTTTGGTGTTCTGTTTTATAACCAAAATGTATTCATGCCCGACAAATCTCATCTTAAGAGCCTTTCATTTATTGAAGCTACGAACTATACTCATCCTACAATAGACGTATACCCAAACTGAATCACATCATGTTTACAATGCCACACAGTTAGGCTGCTTCCATCCTTGTCATTAAGTTTTTTCATAAAAACCTTGCAAACCACTCTATTGAGATATATGTCCCCCAATTTCATTAGGAGCATAAGGATCATGGGAAAACCAAGCTGTAACACTACCAAAAGCTCGTGATGAGATTTCTTAAAAAACACCAGATCACTAAATACATCAAAACAGCTGGTTTTGGACAATATCAGAGCCCTGATATTAGGGATCAAAGACTGACCCTGTTCCACTCTATAGAGTCATTCAGCCCCAGTTGGTCTACTTTCTCCAGAAAAATCCAGCGGGCCTCTTTCTTAGAAAGTCTTTTATTATGGGTGTCCCCCACCACTTATTCCAACACAACCCATGTTAGGGACCTTATATCATGATTTTCATTTTTAAAATGTTGTACCAGTCTTGTCATAAGTTTCCCTGCTCTGATTGTGCTTCTGAATGCGAATCTTGATTTTTCTAGATGTAAGTCCTATATAATGTAGGCCACACACACACGTCAACTGATAAATCACATTCACTGTGTTACAGTTTGTGAATTTAGTCAAGTGCCATGTCTTCCCATCACGCAAAATGACTTTATTGGTCCTCATCGTCAGATCACAGACAGAACACAACCCACACGGGTGATGTCCAGCAGGGAGTGTGGATTCTTTAGGACAGGTTTTTGAACAATAATGTACCAACTTATCTTTAAGATTACAGACCCTCCTACAAGTGAATCTAAGTTGTGGCATTTTGAAATCTGTGGTTGACAATAAGGCCTAATGTTTCCGAATGGCCTGACGGATCTTACTGACCAAAGGGTCAAAAGTCATTACCACAGGAAGGCAATCAGTTTTTGATCTTGCATCTGCGTGGAGTATTCAAGGCCCTCTTTCTGGCATTTTTAACTATCTTCCTGGGGTATTTTCTCTCCACCAGCTTGTCGCACAATACCTCTGACTGCTGTACATAGTCACTCGTAGATGAACAATTTCTGCGGTAACACAGAAACTGTCCTACAGGCAGATTATCTCTAAGTGCCCGAGAGTGGAATGAATTGTAATGCAGCAATGAGTTCCTGTCAGTTTCTTTTTGATGTACAGTCATGCACAGTTTGTCATTACTCACTACTATATCCAAGTCCAGATATACTGCTTTCTGGTTACTAAAAGACCACATGAACCTAAGACTGCTATCTAAGGTATTCATCCAATTCAAACATTTGAGCAGCAATGGCTCCGTGCCTGACCAGATACATAGAACATCGTCTTTATACCGCTTCCAGAGGCAGACATTCCTCTGGAAGGGATTAGATGGATGGAAAATGCAGTGTTCCTCGAACTGGCCCACATAGATGCAGACAAGACGGCGCGAAAGTCGCGCCCAATGAATCCCCGAGACTTGCAGAACAAGCATTGGCATAGCCAATAGGTCTCGTCTTTGGGACCTTATAAGTATTTAGTTATGCAGCAGGTCCCAAAGGCGAGACCTATTGGCTATGCCAATGCTTGTTCATTTTGCCCTTTTTGATAAGACACATGAGCAAAAGAGGACTATGATATGAATTACATTTTACACATTTGAAATATGAAAAAATATGGCAAAAATAATCTAAAATGTTTTAGATATTTTCAGGGAAACGCAAACGGCTCAGTAGCCTGGTGTAAGTACCACACAAAATCTCACCATGGCTGAAGAAAATGTAATTGTCAGTCTATTTACTAGCCAAGTAAGTTGTGTCAAACCTCAGTAGAACAGATGGCTCTTCTGTATCAATTTTCATCTCAGTGACTTTGAAGCGTTCTTTCAAGTGCAGTGAACACAGTTTACCATTAATCTTGTCTATGAGAACTGTTTCATAGGCCTCATACTTTGTAGAATTCCTAGAGACTGCCCCAGATAACACACACGTCTCTTTGGCTAACCACCAGTTCATGCCTGAATGTCATGCTTCAATTCCAGGAGTGACCAGGCGTGTGACCACCATCATTGTGTTGTGCTTTAGTGTTCTGTATATGAATCAATATTTTTCATGCTTTATTCCTAGCAAATTAATTATTGGCAGTGAATTGTACTGGAACCATTTAGACTGGCTAATTAGTCCTCCAATTTACCCAGGAATCCTGAATCTTTTGGCATTACAAATGTAAGCGATTCTGTGCGTGAGCAGTTGATGCTTTGAAAACTATTCAACTATACCAGTCTAAATTATTATCTTAACACTACATCTTTCAGGGTATAGTTGTACCATCTGCGACTCTGTACCCATAAGTGGACCCAAGTCACTTTTCCACCTGGATTTCCAACAACCTGAGTGCCTTGAGTGTTCTTAATATGTTTTTTTTACTTATAACATATATCGTTTTCTTTATCAGTGGTTCAGTGAATAATGTTTTCAACACAGGAACAGTCCTTTTGTGTCTGTCAGTGTTAGCATATGACTTTAAAGCTTGACTGAACTGAAGCTATCAAAACCTCCGGAGTATGCAACATTAAAGTCTCTGCATAATTATTTAAATCAGTTTGCTCCTGCAGGACCACATGTGTGAGGTCACACTTTTGGAACCTCCTTCAAATGCTTACAGTTTAGTAGGATTTTGTTGTGCTGGGGAGGGGTTGAGTGGGGTCTGTTTCCGCATTGAAAAATGTGTCTCCTTCCGAGTTTAGCCGTTGCCATGTACCATGCCCATAATCACAGTTCTTGTAAGCCCCATCTATCATATATAGCATTATGGCAACCTTTGCCACACAAGTGATGGCAGTGTATGACAAGGGAGACCTCCTTTGGAATGAGAATGTCAATTTGTTAACAACTATTGACTGGGATGCCCAGTACTATTTTGCATGTCCTGCAATGCTATGCATTGGTCAAAAACACTTGCGCTTAATTTCAATGAAGAGATTGCCACATGTCTCTCTTCCCTAACAAAGTATGAGGTATCCCATCCAATCCAGAAAAAGTTATTTTGGGACCTAAATTGTAATATTTTGGAAAAAATTCAATAGCTTTGGAATTGTTATGATTTTAAACAATTCTGCCCTTCCTATAAATGAAGATCTAAGTTTCCTTAAGTGTACCATGATGGCTCTAAATTGCCTCTCTGCTGTACTAGATTGCGGTCAAAACATGCTTGCATGACTCAACACCTGAATGAACAGATCATAGTCCGCTATGTGAAAGGGACAGTGAAAGTGAGGTAGAGGAGACCATCTTTTGAGGGGAAATTGTATTGACTTTCACCAGTTTATTCTAAAAATGAATAATACTCAAACATAAGAAGCTTTGGCAAAGCCAATAGATTTCGCCTAGGCGAGATCTATTGGTTTGTCAGTGTTTTTGTAGACATGTTGCATAGATGCGCGAGCTAAATGGATTAAATCCCAAAAAGTAAAAAAGAAAAGAAACCACTAAAGTGCTTTAAAAACAAATGTTTTTATTAAAACCAAGCGCGAGGGGCAATCCATAGGAAGGATGTACGGGGAGGAGTGAAGGAGCACCTCCAGCTGCCGCAGACTTGATTCTTTGCATGGCATCCCGCAAGATATAAATATCCATGTACGTAGAGGTAATGTTAGAATGCCTTTACGTCTGTGGGCCTGGTTGTGCTTGGACACGGACCAGAGCACCCAGGCTAGTGATGACAATGCTTTAAAAGTCACACAAACAGCGCATAGGATAATGCAGAGGTCCATGATAGATGGTGGTTAGCAGATACAGGAAATATGGCTGGATATCATATAGGGATAGTTGTGGCAGACTGGCAGATTGGAGGGCACACGATGTAAGTTAATTGTCACAAGCAGGCGTCCTAAGGTGTGACAGACGCAATTGGCTTCGATGGGCAGCAATCGTAGCATGAGACGTGTACCTACAACAAGCTGAAATGATGATGTGAGAATGACATACATTAAATGTGTCAATACCTCAGAATCAAATTTGTGCGATCTAAATAAACAAACTCCCTTAAACAAAAAAAAAGGCAAAACACGAGCGGACCGGGAAGGCCCGGAGCAGCAACAACAGTCTGGGGCCAACACAAGGGAGGTGCGGGGAAAGAAGGAGGGATGAAGAGAGGCGCAGAAGACTGACTGCAGGCATGCACTCTTGGAGATAGCATGTTGAAAAGCGCGCACGCCTCCAGCGGCAGCAGGGAGAGGGGAGAGAGGAGAGCAAGGCGCGATAATTGATAATTGATAACATATGGCGCCAGCTGATCGCTCGTGCACTCGTTGCCATTGGAAGCAATGCAACGCGTGCACGTTTTTGCCAAGAAAGCTGTGCCGATTACTAAAGGTCTCTTTCTTATGCAGCGCATGCGCGCTGCATAGGCGAGACCTAAAAAGGTCATTTTTGTAGCTGAAATAGTTTCTGGTAGGAGCATTTTCAATGCATTGTAAGACAAAGGATTGTGGAGTATCGTAAAACCACTCTTCCTCCCCAAGAACTCGCGCTGCTGGCATCTTGGGGTATGCAAGTATACAGTGACTCAATATCAATCGTCACCAAAAACTCAGACTTGGAGTCAAATGTAGTGTCTTCCAAAATGTTAAGGATATCCCTGGTATCCTGAACATAGGCAGGTTGTTTTAAAACAGATTCCCTTAAAAAGAAGTCGGCAAATTGTGGCAAAGGTTCAAGTACCGACTGTACTCCCGAGACTATTGGACGCCCTGGCGGAGGCCGCAGGGCCTTATGTATTTTCGGTAATATGTAGAACACCGGGGTCCTTGGTTTAAAATTTACTAAAAAATCAGCTTCTTTTGCGGTAATCCATTTTCTCTCATTTGCTTCGCCTACAAGCTGTTTGATAATTACCAACTATTAATTAGCGGGATCACGAGACAATGGACGATAATTCTCCTGCATGCCTAGCAGTCTCATGACTTCATTCTCATAATCAGTGGCATTCATACCCACCATGGCCCCACTCGTGTCCGCTGATTTTATAGTGATCAAGGGATTCTCTTGTAAACTTCTCACTGCCCGCCAGTCATCTCTACTCATGTTGGTAAAAGTGTTTTGCTGTGCAGTGTGTCCTAAAGAAGTGATCTCTTCTAGTACTTTATGTTAAAAAACAAGGACCTTGAGGCCCAGAGTAGAAGAAGGAGGACAGAACTGTGACGGATGATGCAAATTGGTACGGAATAAAGAAGGTGGATCCTGTATTTTATTCGCAAAGTGCTTCTTGAGTTTAATTTTTCTCATTGTTTCTTGAAATTCAATGCGACATTTGAAAGAGTCATGTGTAGGGGTGGGAACAAATCCCAACCCTTAATTCAGTACCTGTAGCTCATTTGATGTGAGCACATGGTCAGATAAATTTATCACAATATTGTTCATGATTGATTCCTCCCTCAACTGCGAGTGATTCGTGGTGAAAAGGTCTGCATGGCCGATCCTGATTCTGTCGTGTATGTCCTCTGCCTCTTTGACCACCCCCTCTGTGGCCTCTCTGATTTTGTCCTAAAAAAAGAGCGCAGTAGCGCTCCCAAGTCTTCGTTAGATTGCTCTGGCTGATTAAATCTAACCCTATTAGCTTTATCTGCTTGTGCTCCTACCTCGTCCTCTTCACTGGAAGTATTATCAAACGTCCAGTTGTATGGTGTACGCCTAGCTGGTTGTCTCCCTCCCCTTGCCAGGCCTCCCCGTTGTCTTGTTTCAGTCCCTTGTTGATAATTAACTGTCCTCAGTGTAGGAAAATGCCCATGCATGGGTGAAACGTTCTAAATTACGTTTAAGACCTTTTATTTTTTGATTGATCATATAATTTTTATAATCAGACAAATCCTCCTGTATCCTTGCAAACTGCTCCTTTGTATCAGCAAGCGTGGTGTCTCTTTTTATACTTTCCTCTAAATCAACAATCTCTTTGAGGAGTTCTTCGCTGATCCTCTTGGCAGTATTAAAAATGAGGATTAGCCAGTCCCGGGTACATTTATTGGCATTATAACTCCAATCGACCCGGAACTGGCTATCCTCCAAAAAGATCCTTGGTTCAAACCACACCAACAGGCTCGCCAGGGCCGCATCTGCTCTAAGGTACTCTGTCATCAATGCCCCATGCAGGGCAATCCTTACTTGTTTCAACTTAATGGTATTCAATTTTTCCCATTCCTCCCTAGCTGATGTAGAATTTGCAAATGATGCCTCGGGGAGAAGTGAAGGACCTGACAGAATGGCCGCTATCTGATCATCTGAGAAGGCCTACAAATGAGTGAATATTGAAAACACCTTTTTCAACAACAGTAGTGGTTCTATACTGACTGGGATGTGCTAGGCTTTTTACCCCAAAAAAAAGCTCTCACGGCACAAGTCTTTCAAACAAAAAGGACTTCTAGAGGGCCGAATCAGATCAGGTTGCCCTCCACTCAAAGTCATAAACAACAACAATAGAACCTGATTTGCTTAGGCGAAACTCAAATAGTTGTTGAGCAAGGATAGTGGGAGTGTATTTTCATCTTACAAAACAACCCTTCATTTTTTAGGTGTTGTCCCAACTCAAATTTGCCGTATATCTTATGATTTAAAAAAAAAAATAACTTCAGAGTAAACAGTCACTGAGTTCTGGCACACTACCCTACAAATAAACAGGTATGTATACCACACAAAATGTGAACCAATCTGTAGAAAATTGTGAGCAAAACAAATTAGCATCTCACGTGCGCACCACCAAGGGGGGCTTACTGGTTAAACATCACCAGTCATGCCCGCGTTCCTCATCATAGGTTGCTAACTTGTGAAAACAAAAAATTAGTGTCCAGAAAAACAGTGAAGGACGGTGAATATGTGAAAAATAATCACACAATTTAATTTGTAATTAAAATTGAATTAAGCTGCACAGTCACCGAAGAGCCACTTTTATTATACACTCGTGGGCTTATTCAAAAATAAAAACCTACTGCATGTTTGCAAACCATGTAATGATGGGCCGACATGTTTCATTGCCTATTCATTGTAGTGGCAATTTCTTCAGGGCACGGGGAATGTGTCCACCCTGTCTGGACCCGTATTGCGAACACACTGTGACTGTTTTAACAAAGAAGGTTCACTAAAAGCACACCCAGCCAGTATAGTAATCTTAATTAATACTACATTCATCCTGTGCTTCATCACACGCACAGGACACATATTTATTTACCCGGTAGTAGCCAAGGCCCTTCGAACCAGCTAGCCACCACATCAACCAGGAACTCTATAACCTTCAGAGCCCTGTTTCATAAAAGGACACGTACTTTGCCCATATGCTGTAAAAACAAACAAACATCAGCACCTTGAATTGGAACAGTTTGGTTATGAACTAGACTTTGTTTGAATGTATTATATGGCAAGGGGACAGACACGGAACTACAGATGTCCAGGAATCAGCCATTCACATCAGTCTGCAGTCTGAATTTAAAACGATATTCCCGAAATACTAACTACACAGCCAGCCATCTTTATCACACTTGAATTACACATGGCTCTAGTGCTGTCTGAAACTACTTCAGATTACTTCAATTTCCATCACACTGTGTTACTAAAAGCGCCAAGTAAACACTTCAACTTTTTTTATGGCGCGTCCGTAACTAGGGCTGCGAACCCGCTTCGGTTATCTATATACACTGGATCGAGCTGCATCCGCTCATGCTACGTACAAGATTAATCATCCCCGTTAACATTGAACGCGCATCTGTGCTTTTGCATCCTGCAAATTAATAATGAAAGTAACCCGGTGCCTCACATTCAGTTGCCGAGCATCTTACCGCGTTTGGACCGACAGCAAGCCTTGCCTCATTCCTCAACTCTACACGGAAACACCCGCCTCATTTAAGTGCGGCGCGGAAGTTCCATAGAGCTTCCCAAACGAACAAATCACATGATCACTGCTAACAGAAACGGATTTCAAAATGGGATTTATCGGTTGACGTGTGTGTGTGGCCTACATTATATAAGACTTACATCTAGAAAAATCAAGATTTGCATTCAGGAGCATTTAAGTACAATCAGAGCAGGGAAACTTACGACGAGACTGGTACAACATTTTAAAAATGAAAATCATGATATAAGGTCACTGACCATGATCAACAATACAATACATAGGAGCATTTAACGGTCTGTCACCCCACCCCCAACTCCCCCCTCCCACTCCCCACCAAAGATCACACAGGTCCATACTATCTCATCCGTAGCATCAAAAAGAAGATCAAAAGGTCCTAATCCAGGCTCACCACGCCCCTGCTCCTTTCCACCCCTCCCCTATACTGGACCCCAGACTTAAACCGGCATCGAAGGCTCCTCTAACGCCGGAGGTTCCAGCCAGAGGCCCCGGTACTCCGCCCATCGCTTCCATATTTTATAGTGTTTGCGTGGGCACCCCCTGGCCACAAAGATGGGTTGCTCCAGACCCTTCCAAAAGTCCAGACCATTTTTCCAGGCAGCCACCAAGGGAGCCCTCGTCGCCTTACAGGCTTTGGCAATGTCTCGTTTCTCCAGAGTCAGGCCTAGGAGCATGAGGAGTCGTTTATAGGCATTGCCCCCCACCCCCTCCATAACATGTAGCAGTGCCAGCTGTGGTGTGCGGTTAAGGTCCCAACCCAGGACCTCTGAGAGACAGGCAAAGACCCCCCTCCAGAAGTGGTCTAGCGATGTGCATTGCCAAACCGTATGTATAAATGTACCCTCAGCCCGATCACAGCGAAGGCACTCCGGGGAGACGATCATCCCCGCCCGCCACAATAGTGTCCTAGTAAAGTAGACCCTGTGTAGGTATTTGAATTGGACTAGCCGAAGTCGTATCGCTATGGCCGCCCCCTGTGGGGCTGCCAGGGCCTCCGTCCAATCCTCCTCTTCCAGCCCGCCCACATCTGACTCCCAGTCCCCTCGGAGTTTCTGAAGTGTAGGGGAGCAATGAGTGACCAGGGACTGATAAATACGCTAAATCTTTTTTGTCTTGATCCCCCATAAAGACTTTCGCTTCAATGGGACTAAACTCGGGTATGGACTCCAGGCCCTGCAGGCTAGGGGACAACGCGTGGCGCAGCTGTAGGTAGCGATAGAATTGAGCCTGAGGCATATGGAACTCCTCTTGGAGATCTCGAAAGAATTTTAGTGTCGTGCCCCTCAGGACATCACCCAGGGTGGAGATACCAATGGCTTCCCATCCCCGAAACCCCGGAAGGGCCGCCAAGTGGGGCAGGCGCCCACTGTCCCACAAAGGAGTCTCCTGGGTTAGGACGTTCCACCAGCCCATGCGCCGCAGCCTCCAAACCATGAACACCACCCGCGTAACTGATGGCAGCACGCTCCATAGCCGTGCCGAGAATAAAAGTGTATATAGTTTGTGATGCTCCATAAGGTAGCGTTCCAGTGCATACGCCGGGTCCTTCTTCTCTCCATAACACCACTCATTGAGGACCAGCAGGTGCGCGGCCTGATAATACGAGAGGCGATCCGGGGATGCCAGTCCCCCTCAATAGGTGGAAAAGAAACATGTACGTATGGCCACTCGCACCTTCCCTCCTTCCCACAGAAACTGCCCCAATACAGAATTCACCAGTCGGAACCATCTAGGCGGGATCGGATACGGGTGATTCAGCAGCTGGTAGAGAAATCGGGGGAGCGCCACCTGATTGAAGATCGCCGATCTGCCAAACAGTGTCAGGGGCATGCAGGACCAGGACTTAAGGTCTGCACTAACTCGATCCCAGCCGGTACATCCGAAAGTACCACCCCCAGATATTTCAATCCACCTGCAGCTGACTGGAACGCGGTCGCCCACGAGCCCACCCCCGTCTGACCTCCCAACACCCACAATGTGGATTTGCGGGGATTCATGTACAGACCCGACGTTTCCCCGAAGATCCGCATTATACGCAGAAGCCGTGGCCCCGTCCTGTCGACTGCCATCAGGAAAAAGAGAACGTCGTCCGCATACAGCGCAAGTCTATCGGAAAGGCCCGTGGCCCATTCAAATCCCTGTACCTGGGCATCCACACGCACCCAGGCCGCCAAGGGCTCCATGGCAAGGGCAAACAGATACGGCGATAGGGGTCATCCCTGCCGCGTTCTCCTCTGAATAGTAAAGGTGGAGGAGGCGGCACCCGCAACCCACACCGACGCCGTCAACCCCGTATACAGGAGTTTCACGTAGGAAAGAAAGCATGGGCCCAGGTTGAGTCTGGGAATCAGAGCAAACAGGTAGACCCAGCTCAGGGAATCAAACGCCCTGTCCATGTCTGCCAAAAGTAGTGCCGCCGGTTCCCCGAGTCGTTGAATCGCCGCAGTCGCCACCTGAGCCATTCTGATATTGTGCCGGGTTGCCCGTTGAGGTATGAACCCCGCCTGATCGGGGTGCACAAGTGACGTGATATGGGGCAATAGTCGATTGGCCAGCGCCTTCGCCAGGACTTTGGCCTCCACGTTTAAGAGGGAAATGGGGTGGTAAGAGGCATGATGTTCCGGGGGACGCCCGGGCTTATGGAACACCACCACTTCTGCGTGTCTCCAGTCCGGGGGAAGCACACCCTTTTCCCGGGCCTCCTCCACTACCGCCTGGTAATGTTGGGTCAATTGCACATTGTACCGACGAAAAAACTAACTCGGAAACCCATTGGGTCTGGGCACTTTCCCAGGGTTGAGTTCCCCCAGGGCCGCTCCCAGTTCCTCGTCCGACAAGGGGGCCTCCAGCTGATCCCGCAGCTCATCTGACAGTGCCTTAGGTGGCAGATCTGTAATAAATTTCTCGAATGTAGCGGCCGACAGACATTCCCGGGGGGCATAAAGGTCCGCGAAATATGTAGCAAAGCTCTCTGCAATAGCTGGAGGATCGGAAATCGGGGTCCCCGCCAGGTCCAAAATTCCCGGTAGGGCCTGAGTGTGAAAGGTGCCCTGACAAAGGCGATGCAACATCTTACTCAACTTGTCCCCCCATTGGTACACTCTGCTGCACGTTGCCAGCCAGACTTCTCGTGCCTCATCCATCAGCAGAGATGCGCACTCCTGTTGGGCCAAGAGCAACTGCTGGACTCCCAGAGCACTCCCTGACTCACGGTTCTGTCGCTCAAGTATCTCTATGTTCGCCTCCCTATGCTGCCTGCGTGCCGCCACGCACCAAGAAATGTCCACACCTCGCAGAGTGGGCTTCAACGCCTCCCACAGAGTGGCCGCACTGGAGACGGATCCTACATTCGCCGTCAGATACTGAGCTATGGATTCGCTCATATGAGCTGTATATTCTGCCTTCTGGAGGTTCCACACCGCCAGGCACCACCGAAATGGCTGCCTTCCCCTGCTAGCATCTAGTTTTATGAGCACTGGGGAGTGGTCCAAGAGACCCCGAAGCAGAATCTCCGCCGCCGCCACCCTACCAGCCATCGCCCGGGGAAAAAAAATATAGTCCAATCTAGAGAAGGATTTGTGGACTGCTGAGAGGTACGTGTACTTCCGAACCGCACCATGAGCACGCCGCCATGTGTCAACCCAGTCTAGTCCCATCACCAGAGAGTGTGGTTTTGTAGGGAGATCACTCCTACGACCATCCCCAACCCCTGTCCTGTCCGTAGTCGTGTTCATAACGTCATTCCAGTCCCCGCCCACCACAGACATTACATCAGGCATGTCGGCCCACAGAGATTGTAGCCGCTCAATTAAATTCCACTGCAAAGGGGGAGGGGCATATACACTACCTAAAATCAGGGGGTCCTCCCCGACCCTACCCCGGATAAACAAGTAGCGTCCCTGCATGCGTGCAGGGGACCCTGCGATGTATCAGTACGGCCACGCCTCGAGACCCTCTCATAAAGCCAGCATGAAAAACCTGTTGAAACCCATAACGCTGCAAGCAAAGGGCCTTCGTGCCCATGAGGTGAGTCTCCTGTAACATAAGGACATCAGCCTTCGCCCTCGTGTGGTGGAGTATGGCCCCCCGCTTGATCTTGTCCAGGGCCCCTCGTACATTCCAACTCAGGATACGGAGACCACCCTGCGTCCCTTGCCCACCATCGGGCATTTTAACCATAGGGGGTTGCATCATTGTTCAGTACTAACATGGAGCTTCGGTGGCGTGTGTGTAGCCTGTAGCGGATCTGTAATGGAAGTGCGACCTGAAAACAGCAACAACCCCTCCCCAACAAACCCCCCACTCCATACCAAAAAAAAAACACTGAAGTATCTGTCGCGGCAGGGTTGGTTCCCGATCCCCAATGAGGGATGGGAACCGCCCCAACCAATGGATCCCCAATTCCCAGCCCATAACCACCTGGCAGGGCTCCTGCCAGTTCACACCTGACGGTAGGTCAAGCCCAGTTCAGGACATCCCGGATATCAATAATTGAAGTTTCACAACGCAGCACCGGCAACCTCCACTAAGGATCCAATGTCTGACCCCCCAGGGCCGGCCCTCCTCGGGTGGAGGCACTGCTGGACTGCGAGCGGCGCCGGGACCTCAATCGTCTGTCGCCCCTCTGCCGCTGGCCACGGGGGACCCCCGAGCTGCATCACTCAAGGATGAATTTGATTCCCTACCCGATGGTGTGTGGGGCCTCACCCGCACCGTTTCATCTGTTCACTTGAAGACCTCTTCTGGAGTATCAAAGAAGTGAGTGCGGGAACGAAAGACCACCCGGAGACGGGCCGGAAAAAGCAGGGCTTCAGGAAGCTTGAGCTCTCTCAGCCGGGCAGCCATAAACGACTGACGTTGCTGCTGGACCTGCCGGGTATAATCAGGGAATATCAGAATACGAGTATTATTGAAAAGCAAGGGTTCTTTGGCCCAAGCCTGCTTCAAAATGGCGTCTCTTTCCAGATAGTTCAATAATTTGGCAATGACTGGCTGCTGGCGAGCCCCCACCAGAGGCTTCTGCATGAGTGCCCGATGGGCTCGCTCCACTACAAAGCATCGGGGGGGGAGCCAGCCCTCCAGCCAGGTCGTGAGAAAGTGTTCCATATTTCCCTCTTCACAGCCCTCCGGAAATCCAACGAATCGGAGATTGTTGCGTCAGGCCCGTCCTTCTGCATCTTCCGCTCTGAGCGTGAGGCCCTTTTGGACGGTCTCCATCGCTGCCACCTTTCGTTTTAACTCCGTAACGTTGTCCTCCACTGCAGAGATACGAGTCTCAGCCTCAGTAATACGGGACACTGCATTGCGTAGATCTTGCCGCAGCAGCATAACGTCCGCTCCAACCGCCCCTATTTTCGCATCCAACATGTCCCTGGATTGGGTGGTGGCGGCCATAAGGGCCGCATTGTCCGGCACTGCTCCTGGTTGGCCCCCAGAAGCTCCAGCCGCCGCCCCCAGGCCGGTAAATTTGTCAATAGGCCCCTGCCTGGTCGAGCCGTCACCTCCCTTGTCTCTGGTCATGATTGTGTCTTGGGCTTCTTGGGCTGGCCTAACCTTGACCAAGTGATGCACAAACACAGGTGATAGCAAATCCCGCTGCCCGATCTAGCCGCCGAGTGTGCACTGGTCGGCACCAGGCCCCACTTCTCTGGCTCTCTGAGCACCCCAGGGGCCCAGGCCCACCGGGCGCGTGGAGCCGTGGATTCCATTCAACTAGCTTCCGGAGCGATGGTGCCACTGATCAGCGGGTGGAGCCCACCCACCCACATTGCCAAGTATTCTACATGCAGGCCGCGGCGGGCTCCCCCAGCAGCCTATCCCTCACTCCTGCAGCCCAATCTATACACCACCGAGAGCACCAGCTGCCCAGATTGATTCCTGGAGTGGGCGGTGGGGTGTAGGCAAACAACCCGATCTTTGGTCCCCACCTCGCGGCCCGATAATGCTGCCGAGCCCCTCTGCCTACACCTCTCTATAGGGTGACCATGTGGGGCGCAGGGTCCTCCCTCCGGCCGCCGCACCGAAGACCCAGCGGGCCCAGGATATCACTACTGGGGTGGGGGCAGCCCAACAAAGTGTCCGGTCACTCCCAATGCAGTCCAGCTGCCCCGCCGCTCTCCCGCCGTGATAGTTAATGCGGAGGGGAGAGGGGCACACTATTGCTCAGCGTGTAGGCCCCAGAGAGTCCGATGTGTCCCAATGAGGGGGGCAAGGTTGCTAAGCACAGTTGCGGCAGCCCCCCCACCCAGCCGATCCCCGTTGTAGCACTGAAAAGGAGGAGGGGACGGGGGCCCAACCACCACTGCCGCACCGGAGCCGCAGAGAGAACCAAGCGTCACTAAGGAGGGGGGGCGAGGCAGCCTACCAATCCCCCGCCAGCCCCCCACATGGCCCGAATGTGCCGCCGGTCCCCACCACTGCACCAGAGAAGAAGGGCACTTCGAGGAGCAGGCCTGCCGCCCCTGTTGCCGGCCGCCTCAGCCCTCGCACACCTCAGCCCCTAAGATGACCCAGGTTCAGCCGCCCCTCCTGCCGCAGGTGCTCCATCTTACCACCGCGGCCCGGCCGCTGGATCACCGCGTCTCTCTCTTGCAGGCCCGCCGTCTTAGTCGCCGAGTCCCAGCGCGGTTCCCCACAGCCCGATCGGTTGGCGGGCCTCCTGCCGCAGGGACAGTCCGCTCTCCGCTGCCGGATGTGCCCAACGGCCAGGCCGAACTCCGCAGCCAGCCATTGATCGCAGACAGAGATGCCGCTCACAGCTCCCGGGACCCTCCTCACTCGGCCAGGCCTCTCCCCCGCAGCAGCGGAATCACAGCTCCACAGCAGCTCCCAGCTCCTAGATTTCACCAGTCAATAGAGTAGCAGGTACTGTGCCACAGACACGTCGATTTCTGCCTCAAACGGTCCAGGATGCCAGGATTATCATCGGATGTATGGCGGGCTGGACGGAGCCGGCTTTGAACACGTCCGCCATGTAGGCTTACCAAGTCACGCCCCAAGAAGCTGATTTTTTAGTAAATTCTAAACCAAGGACCCCAGCATTCTACATATTACCGAAAATACAGGGCGTTCAATAGTCTTGGGAGTACAGTCGGTACTTGAACCTTTGCCACATTTTGCCGACTTTTTTTTTAAGGGAATCTGTTTTAAAACAACCTGCCTAAGTTCAGGATACCAGGGATATCCAGATGTCCAGGCTGACTGCTGGACATCTGTAGCTCTCTGTCTGTCCCCTTGCCATTTAATACATAAAAAAGCTAGTTCATGACCAAACTGTTCCAATTCAAGGTGCTAATGCTTGTTTGTTTTTACAGCATATTGACAACGTACGTGTCCTTTTATGAAACAGGGCTCTGAAGGTTATAGAGTTCCTGGTTGACGTGGTGGATAGCTGGTACGAAGGGCCTTAGCTACTACCAGGTAAATAAATATGTGTCCTGTGGGTATGATGAAGTACAGGATGATTGTAGTATTAGGATTTCTATACTGACTGGATGTGCTTTTAATGAACCTTGTTTGTTTAAACAGTGACAGTGTGTTCACAATACGGGTCCAGACAGGGTGGACACATTCCCCGTGCCCTGAAGAAATTGCCACTACAATGAATAGGCAATGAAACATGTCGGCCCATCATTACATGGTCTGCAAACATGCAGTAGGTTTTTATTTTTTAATAAGCCCACGAGTGTATAATAAAAGTGGCTCTTCGGTGACTGTGCGGCTTAATTCAATTTTAATTACACGGGGGTGATTTGTGTGAATATTCTTCACATGTTCACCGCCCTTCACTGTTTTTCCGGACACTAATTTTTTGTTTTCACAAGGTAGCAACCTATGATGAGGAACGTGGGCATGACTGGTGATGTTTAACCAGTAAGCCCCCCTTGGTGGTACACACGTGAGTTGTTACTTTGTTTTGCTCACATTTTTCTACACATTGGTGCACATTTTGTGTGGTATACATACCTGTTGATTTGTAGGGTAGTGTGCCAGAAGTCAGTGACTGTTTACTCTGAAGTTGTTGTTTTTTAAAATCATAAGATATATGGCGAATTTGAGTTGGGACAACACCTAAAAAATGAAGGGTTGTTTTGTAGGATGAAAATACACTCCCACTATCCTTGCTCAAACAACTATTTGAGTTTCGCCTAAGCAGATCAGGTTCTATTGTTGTTGTTTATGACTTTGAGTGGAGGGCAACCTGATCTGATTCAGCCCTCTAGAACTCCTTTTTGTTTGCAACTAGGAGGAGCCAGAGGTGTGGCTACAAGCAGTGTCGGCTCTTCACAACGGAAGTAGGCAGGTCTGCCATTAGTAACAAAAAGAAAACGTGCCACGATTGGCAATAAACAAAACAATATTTGCAATGCTATAAGTCGCGCATTTAAATGGGAGACCTACAGCATTGCAAACAAACCACTGAGGAGAGGAAGCTGTCCAGCACTGCCATTCCGCCCATCGCCCTCCTCGCTGCAACTGGGCACAGGCTCCGCTGAAAGGTAGAGAACAGCAGCCACATATTAATCAAGCAAACGGCCACCATTATCCCAGCTGTCTAAATGTGCGTGAAGCATGTCGTCCAACCTAATGGAGAAACACAATAAAGGAAATAGTACACGCCCCGTGTAACAACCAAGTAAAGGGACCAGTAGCCATGGGAGGATACAAATGATGACATGGATGTACTAAGGCGGGACTAACAAGCCTCATAATGAATCACAAGACAGCATTTACAAAGGACAAAAACACAAGCTAATGAAAAATAAAGGCGGGGAGAGTGGGCGAAGCTTCTCTCCGTACTGAACTACCACAGCTCTTCGCAGAGCAGCGCTTGCGCACTGGCTCAGGCTCGACCTAAAAAGTGGCTTGTTTGCAGTCCTACATTTGGAGGAGAACAAATGATGAGCATGCTGACGGGGAAACCAAACAAGCATTTGCAATGCAATAGGTCTCGCATTTATGCGAATTTAAGCTATTGACATTATAAATGACAATGCGTTTTATTTATGTTTTTATGTTTTTAAAAACAAAGCATAAATAGAAGGCATGGTCATTTACAATACCAATAGCTCAAACTCGCGTAAATGACAACGGGAGGGAGGGAGGGTAGGCGGGAGGGGGGGAGAGAGGCACAGACAACTTGTGGGGTAAAGAAGGCACGGACAATGGGAGGAGGAGCGGGAGGGGGTAAAGAAGGCACAGACAACGGGAGGGAGGGCGGGGGGTTAAAGAAGGCATGACAATGGGAGGGAGGGCGGGGAGGTAAAGAAGGCACGGAGAACAGGGTAAAGAAGGCACTGAGGGGGTTAAGAAGGCAAGAAAACAGGAGGGAGGGTGGGGTTTTATAGAAGTCACAGACAGATGACGTGCCTGCAGTAAGAGAAACTCGACAAAGAAAATAGTGCTTAAAGACAAAATAACAGGCACTGTGTAACAACGGAAGTAAAAGGGCCAGTCACCATAGGAGGTGACAAAGTAAGAGGAGGCGGTACCAAGGAGGGACTAACAAGCCTATTTAGGAATCAGAAGCCAGCATTTAGGACGGACAATGACACAAGCCAATGGAAAATATGGGCGGAGAATGGGCGGGGCTTCTATTCCCTACTTCACTACAACAAGTCTTGCAGCGCATGCGTGCTGGCTCTAGGCTCGACCTAAAAAGGGCCTCCTCCATTTTGTGGGCACACACACCATGCTCTACAAAATGACATGGGCAACCACGTCAAAGGCTTCTAAAAAAAAAAACTTTGGCCATGCCGCGCAGCATTGGTGATGCTGTACAGCAGCACTAAAACCACTGGCAAGGCCAATAGGTTACAAAGGCGAAAACTAATTTTCATCATGGGTGTCTGCACTGTAGGCAGTCCCAAAATGCCGGGCCAGGAAGACTTGTCCTCTCTGTCGCTGCCAGTGCACTTTTGGGACTTCTAGGAGGACAGTGTTTGATGAACTGAATTGAGCAGACCGTGTTAATTTCATGGTCCTTGGCTTGAGGTGGGAAACGTGTTTGTTGTGAAGAGTTATGTTATATTTTGTAGTACTTGTGAGTGACTCACTGTTATTTGGTATCACTACTTTGGGCTTCCTTTTGAATACAGTGCAATTTTAGTTAGGCTCCACTGCATTGAGTGATACCAATACTCCAGTATTTGCCAAAGTCAGTATTACAGGCCGAATCTATCTATCTATCTATCTATCTATCTATCTATCTATCTATCTATCTATCTATCTATCTATCTATCTATCTATCTATCTATCTATCTATCTATCTATCTATCTATCTATCTATCTATCTATCTATCTATCTGTCTGTCTGTCTGTCTGTCTGTCTGTCTGTCTGTCTGTCTGTCTGTCTGTCTGTCTGTCTATCTATCTATCTATCTATCTATCTATCTATCTATCTATCTATCTATCTATCTATCTATCTATCTTACACACACACAGCATCACTTTCATTGTCAACGCATATTCTCATAAAGAGAGATCACCTCCCATTTCAAACAACAGTCCTCTGTCTCTACATATCATGGCACGTTACTGAAGGGAGAGGAAACAAAGGCCTCATTTCTAAGACGGTATGCGACCAGGCAAAGGGGGCACAGGCCTTATTTGTTCTCTCCGTGTGTCAAAATCCTCGTCTACCTTCCAGTCACTTCAACTTTTACTCATGTGCAGTTCCTCAGCCACCCATCATTCAAGCACATCTGTTAGCCAGTTGTCCAGCGATAGTCCCTCTGGTTTCAGCAAGTAGATGGTGAACATTGTTGGCTAACACCAGCCACAATCATGCAAACTTAATTTTCATATTTTTCCCCTTGGTCTTCCACAAATTAACAAAAGATAATATTCCAGCTTGTCTTCCACCATAGAGCCCACAATCCTTCACAATTTCAACATTACTTCTTCTCACTAGCTTAGTACCACTCTACAAGCCCAGATCTCTTTCTGGCACGTTGCACACTGATATGCTGATATGTTTTGACAATAAGTTATGGAACAGAAATCCTCCTCTAAACTCCATACAGAGGGTAGCATTATGGATAACATTCCATCCTCCAAGCCGCAAGGTCTACAGTAGAGAACACTGATGTCACCTTGCAGTCTTTGCATTTTCGGTGTGACCTCCAAAGTGGTTGGGTGCTACCAAGAGTGTGGTGTGGATGTTCCCATCAGTGATGGACTCTTGTTTAAGTTGTGACCTTTCATTTCCAGGGTGTCCTCTTCAGGGCCGTGACCACATATATCAATATGCTGCATTTCGTGAAGTGGGGGATAATACATGACCAGAGATGTGGACTCTACATACTACAAAGAAAAGCTTTTCTAGTCATGCCCACTTCATTAGGGTACAGGCAGAGAAAATGATTCTGCCTATTGCAAAGAAAAGGTTCCTGGACATTCCCACTTTCACTGGAGCACAGCCAAAGATGCTAATTAAATCAGTTGACTTGTTTTGAGGGAAGACCCCTTTTTAGGTCTCGCTTGAGACAGCGCTTTAGCGCTGCTCTGGCGAGACTTATAGTAAGCGAGTTTTGGCAGTGCAAACAGTGGCTTTTCAGGCCTCCAAATACAGTGCATGTGCGCCGTCCGGGCGCGCGCACCATTTGGAGGCCTGAAAGCACTCGTTTGCTTTCACTTTCGCGGGACACACGGCCGCTTTGAAGTGTGATCGCGATCACTTACATTTCGCGGGCGCTTTGATGTTCTCAGTGAGCCGCGCGGCCACTGCGAACATCAAAGCGCCCGCGAACCGACGAGCCCTCCAGCCAAATGTAACCCTCGCCTACACCCCCTCTCGACAGAACCTAACCACCTACCCCCTGCTCCACCAAAACCAACCTCAAACTATGCCATTCCCCCATGCTCCGACCACAGTAAAGTCTCACCCGTTCCAATAAAACAACCCCTCCCTAACTCCAACACACAGGCTAATCTCGACAAAAACACATCCAAATCACCTCATCGTAAACACAACTTTGGCCTCCCTCCTCCCCAAATTAAAACCTCGCCCCAAAACAGGAGTCTAAGAAAATCAACTCAGGCCAACGTCCCCTTGCCACAAACAAATAACCTCGAACCGCCCACCCCTTTCTGCGTCAAAACGAACCTCGGGCAACGACCTGCTTACCGACCACGTTAAATCTCCATTGCGCCCCACAGAGCAACCTCGGCCAACCCCACCTTTTCATTAAACTACCCGTCTTCCACCTACTTAACTCCAAAGTCTCCCTCCCCTATCGAGCAAACTAAATCCAACCAACAACTTTGAAAGATCAAACCCAACCGCCCCCTCTCCTACACACCCCTCCCCCCCCCCCCCGTCCGATTAAAAAGCCAGTTCGAATCAGCCCCCATTCCAAAACACTAAATAGGGGCAAGGAGAAGATAAAAGGACCCCTCCAAACTAGTCCCCCACCCAAGTAGTTGTCAACAGGTAATGACCCGCCGCATTACACCATTTTTCCTTGCGGGTGGACGGACGCAAAGTCCACTGCTCAAGGACAACGCCGGGTCCAAAGGCTTGTTTTCCTTCAGATTGCCATCAGCCAGCGGCCCTAAATCCACCGCTCTTGGTTCATTAGTTCACACTTGAGTGCAGTAGGGGCGGTGGTGGGAACAGAGGGGCAAATATTTTCTGATCTGACTCGATACCAATAATTGGATTATTCGTGCCCCGTGACGATAAACCTACCCCACCTTCAACGACTTCAACTCCCACCAAAAGCATAAATTACAACTACCTACATTGCCCTCCCTTACTGCTAGACTACATCACCCATAATCCCACAAATTGCATAGTGAACAAACAAACAAACACAACTTTATATGACGACCCAATAACCCTCAAGCTTCCACCGTGATAGTTGAGATTGAACAGATGTTTTTTTGTTTTTGTTTAACTCAGAGAATCCTTGGCGTGACAACGTTAATTTGTTAATTTGTAAATTCCTCTTGTTTTTTCCTTCTTCTTTGGGGTGCTGCCAGGGTTGGAATGGCATTCAATACATCAAACTCACAAAGACCTGAAGCACACCCTCTTTTATCCAAAGTTTAGTAATCAAGTTTATCAATTTCGGCGTGCATACACTCTTGAAGCGCTCCATTCCTTTAGCACCATACGAAATCTCACAGAAATATGGCACGCTCATTTGCGTGTCAAAAAAGAGTTGCACAGCCTGATACAAGTGAGCTATTGCCCAGAGTCACAGGGTGCTGAGCTGCCGCCGGCTCCGATGCTCCAACCGTGAGCCGGTGCTCCAGAGTCAGCCGCTCCGGCCTGCTGCACCACACCTCTCCACTCCTCCTTTGCCTCAGTCCATTACAATTTGCCTACTAATGTAGTATTTATTGACTGCCATATTGCACTGCTTGTTAAATGCCCAAATGCCACAAATAAAGGGCTTTCTAAAAAAACATAAAAATATAATAAATTCCAACGGATGCAACTGGGATTTGATGTTTGATTCTGCAGGATAATTTAAATGCAAACGTTTTATTCTAATATTTGATTACCAATAGTATTTTCCATTAGCTAACTCAATAAACGTATGATTTATTCCTCTGTCTTAGGTTTGTTTTTGATTTTGTGCAAGATGATAAAAACATCCCGTTCCACATTGATGCACGATTCGACTATTTCAAGAAACTGTATACATGTGCCAACCACGAGAAAAATAGCGTGTGGGGAACAGAGATGGAGAAGTTTGATAATTTTCCATTTAAACTTGGAAAAAAATTTAAGGTAAGGGAAATTAAAAGTGCAACTCTTAATTTGTTTATTTGATAGAACAGAGATGAGATTATTGAATCTACTCTATGCTGGACAGGTGCACTTTACATTGCTTTTTTTACAATTAGACAAAAAAGTATATTTTTTCTAAGGAGCGTGCTGACTGTGTATTACTCATAGGTATTTATTGATGAAAGGCAAAATCACTGAACCAGAGTGTAGTATAATCACCAAGAACCCGAGACTGATCAACAAAGTCACAATGTAAATGGGCCAGGAACCTGCAATGCGATCCTCATCGATATATGTGAAGTCCCTTAACAAATCCCAGTATAGTGGAACTGACACACAAAACCCCCAGACCTAGGCCATAGATTTTAACATGGACCTGCATGAAATAACTATTGTAGTGTAATGTATTGGTATTCATATAGTCCATTTTGAGAGGTATAAGTGACGCACTGGTTATTTGAGTAATTAACTACCCCATATGTATCATTCATGTAATGCTTTCTATCCCTGACAATGTCTCATAGTGCCCTGATTTGGTCTCGCCTGACCCAGCGCATGCGCTGGTCTGGCGAGATTTTTTGAGAGGGCTCCAAAAAGAGCTACCAGGCCAGCCTAGAGCTACAGTGCTTGACCGCGATTACTTTCACTTTCGTGGCCGTACGGCCACTTTGATGTTTGTTCGCCATCGCACGGCCGCTTGTCTCTCGTATCCTCCCATCTCTTATCTTGTTGCAGCTGGGCACTGGTTTGTTCCTTCCTGTTTTGTACCTTCCTGTGTGTGTACTTGTGCATAAAGCATGTTAACGTTGGCGCCGTTCTTCTGTTCCGACTCTTCCTCAATGCCGGCTTGTGTTTTTTACTTGGTTGTAGAGGGGAGAGTGGCATGCCTCAGAAAGTGCCCGTGAGCTCGTCTGTACACTGAGCCTGTGTGCGCGGGAAGTTGAGGCCTTATTCGTCATCTTTTCTGCGAATGAGTTGGACCTGTGTTAGGGCGTGTGTTCACTTCTTCCAGCAGCGCAAGGAGACTTGAGTAGGTGGAGGAAAAACCTGGTGGCACAAACCCCCATCTTGTTTGTTACCGTGCACACAAAGTTGCATTTGTGAAGAGTCTTTTATTCCGCCTGATATTTCTATTTATTACTTTATATCTACTGATGTGCAGCCTCACCATATTCATTGCATTTCCCGGAGCTATATAGGTCAGTGAAGCTCTGAGTCTCGTTGGTTTATAGGCACATGTTATGGGGACTGTCGCACTTATCACAGCAATTCGACAACCTGGTCTAAATGTCTGCATTGAAGAATCGGAGCTCCGTAGGTCTTGTAGCATGCTTCATCATCGGTAACCATACCCTGTCCAGGTAAGTAAGTATTACCAGGATGGATTCAGCGTCACTGTTGGGGGAGTTCTTAATAACTGTTTACTGGATAAGCGCAGGGATCCACGGTGACATTTCCTTCGTGTTAAACCTAATGACATTTCTTTACTAAGCGGCCACCTTAGGTAAGATTAACATTTAGAAGTAGGGTCTGTCTTTCATTTCAATGACTTGTCGCAAAACACAGTGACTGTGCAGACAGTGACGCACTTTCAAAATGTTTTTTAGTAGTTACTGGTACTTAAAGAAGAAAAAAAGGGAGGAATAAAACGCCTAGATTAGATTGTTTATGTAGATGACTGTTTTTTTTCTCTGTTTCGTTGGCGTCGTTATTTTTTTTTAATCACAAATGTTATTGCATTTTGTTAAGATATGACATTGCATGCAACACCGACTGGCTTGGAAGTGACAGCATTGAAACAGACAAGGTTACATATATCTACAGTCAAGTAAAAAAACAATATAAAGTGTCGCATGAAATTGAAAACAAAAAAAAATCAATCATAACTAACCCATCTTTCCCCCAGGCCATGTCACTTAAGTTAGGAAATCCGAATCTGCATCAACAGTCTACAGAGGATATAGTGATGCTATAACTATGCAAGGGGAAACCAAAATCAACATCATGTCTGTGCAAACAGGAAACCGAGAGGGAAGCCAGCTAAGCCAGCAACACTATGGCATCACTAAGAGTACCTCCAACATTTGCGATATTAATAGTACCAGTAGCGTGGTGAACACTGACTAATAAAGCCATACATTTACTGAATTTGCCTTTCTACACCTATTTAAGCATATATGCTTGTAATACACGGATTTACTTCAATATGAGGGAGCTGTACTCTTTTGCGTTCTTCAAGCTTTCAGTACCATTTTGAACTCTTGGAGAGATGTGGTTGTCTGAATGTTTTTTTTTGGGTAGGGTGTTACAGTGATGGGGGCCTAATAGTAATCTGAACCTGGAGGTGGCTTAGGGTGGAAAAAGGTCTGGTTAGTTGGTCATAAATTCTTGGTATGAGTGTAGACAGTATGTTAGGCAGTAGTTAGTTTCTGTGTCATTTACTGATTTCAATACAAGTGTCAGGAGATTTTATATGGTACTTTTTTTTGGCAGAGAGCCAACCAGATTAGTGACTGTATGGTGGAGTGGAAATATGCCTATATAGATTGTACAAAGTTCTGGTTGCAAAGTTTTGGACCTTGTTGAGTGGTGCAAAAATAACTGAGGGAGGCCCATTGGAAAACCTGTTTCAATACCCCTACATGGGCGTAGCTAGAAATAGTTCAGCAGGTGCTATTCCACTGGGATCCAGGGCTGTGAGGGACTCACTTCATCCCAATTAGCAACCGTTTATTACTACCAAAATTGGTAATGGGTCCCAATTTCATTGTTTCCGTTACTGCTAAGCACTGCCTTGCTACGCTCCTATAGTCAAACCTGCTGAATACTAATGAGTTACTCCGTCTTGAATGGAATGAGAGAACTGATTTCTTGAATTTAAAACAATCCGCATCAACCTGCAGTTACTCTCTGTTGGATATATAGCGATTCGTTTTCGTTAATGATTTGAATTGACTTGAGCCACGAGGTTTCTGGACGAAGGGGTAACTTTGAAAGCACTGTTGAGGGAAGTAGATGGTGTCCAAGTAATGGGTGCTGGATAAGGTTGGAAAGCGCAGGACTTTAATTTTGGAGGAGCTGAACACAACGAAGGAGGATGCCTAGCAGAGCCAGCCGCCACTGCCTCCGCATTTTGCTTCACACTCTTTTCTTGTCCCTCCTAAACTGCTACTACTTACACTCCACCCTGTCTCAGTAATGTTCCTCTCCACGGCTGCCATTACCTTTTTGCGTCATGCTGATCTCGTCTCTTCTTACTCGTACTCTTCCTCACTTTACTCTCTCACTGACTGACTCTCACTCACTGACTGACTTTCACTCACTGACTGACTCACTAACTGACTCTCACTCTCTCTCTCACTGACTGACACTCTCTCTCTCTTTCACTGACTGACACTCTCTCGCTCTCTCTCCCACTGACTGACTCTCTCTCTCTCACGGACTGACTCTCTCTCTCTCTCACTGACTCTTTCTCTCACTGACTCTCACTCACTCTCTCTCTCACTAACTGACTCTCACTCTCTCTCTCACTGACTGACACTCTCTCTCTCTTTCACTGACTGACACTCTCTCGCTCTCTCTCCCACTGACTGACTCTCTCTCTCTCACGGACTGACTCTCTCTCTCTCTCACTGACTCTTTCTCTCACTGACTCTCACTCACTCTCTAACTCACTGACTGACTCTCACTCACTGACTGACTCTCACTCACTGACTGACTCACTCTCTCTCTCTCACTGACTGACTCTCTCTCACTGACTCTCTCACTGACTCTCTCTCACTGAATCTCATTCACTCTCTCTCTCTCTCTCTCACTGACTGACTCTTTCTCTCACTGACTGACTCTTTCTCTCACTGACTGACTCTTTCTCTCACTGACTGACTGACTCTCACTCTCTCACTCACTGACTGACTCTCACTCACTGACTAAGTCTCACTCTCACTCACTGACTGACTCTCACTCACTGACTGACTCTCTCTCTCTCACTGACTGACTCACTCTCTCTCTCTCTCACGGACTGACTCACTCTCTCGCTCATGGACTGACTCACTCTATCTCTCACGGACTGACTCTCTCTCTCTCACTGACTGACTCACTCTCTCTCTCACTGACTGACTCACTCTCTCTCTCTCACTGACTCACTCTCTCTCTCTCACTGACTGACTCACTCTCTCACTGACTGACTCACTCTCTCTCTCACTGACTGACTCACTCTCTCTCTCACTGACTGACTCACTCTCTCTTTCACTGACTGACTCTCTCTCACTGACTGACTCACTCTCTCTCTCACTGACTGACTCACTCTCTCTCTCACTGACTGACTCTCTCTCACTGACTCTCTCTCACACTGACTCTCACTCACTCTCTCTCTCTCTCACTGACTGACTCTCTCTCTCTTTCTCTCTCTCTCTCTCTCTCTCACTGACTGACTCTCTCTCTCACTGACTGACTCTTTCTCTCACTGAATGACTCTCTCTCACTGACTGACTCTTTCTCTCACTGACTGACTCTCTCACTCTCTCTCTCACTGACTGACTAACGAACTCTCTCACTGACTGACTGACTCTCTCACTGACTGTTATACAGGTACTATTTCCCAACCTTCACCCTCTTCCTATTTATGCCCCTACAACAACAAAAAACCTTAACAAGCAAACATTGGGACAGGCAGATATAAGTTGCCAGTATTAAAAGGACAAAAAAAACTCAAGACATTACTTATTGTTAATACTTTTTTAATATAGTTGTTCAGTTGTACATAAGGCTTTCTTGGTCATATAGAAGGTAACAAAAATGCTTCTGACACTTCTTTATTATAACTTTTCAGCATGCTGCAGACTTCTGTTCAGCACTGCTTAAAGACATAGGCAAAGTCAATATCTCTAGCTAAACACTTATAAGGTCCCAAAGGCGAGACCTATTGGCTATGCCAATGCTTGTTTTTATTAGGGTCCTGGGTGCCCTTCAGGTGTTGTAGTTTGCCTATGTGAGAAAAAGGGGCAGGGAATGAGGCTTGGAAGCAGTGTAGAAGTGGAGTGAAGACCACCAGAGTGTGTAAGCATGGGTGTAGTGGAGAGTGTGAGAATAGATGTAATCTAGCCTGCAGTTACTTGCTGTCCTAGATTGTCAGGTGCTATGAATAGGGATCGCCGATGATGGCATCTAGACAGCCTACATGTTAGAAAACTGTGGGGGCTATTTACTAATGTTTTACTTGAGCACTCGGGTGGCGCAAAGCAATGCAAACTACTGCAGCGATTTACTTAACATTAAAAAGGCCCATTTGCGAATTGCTAAATTTTGCAGCATTGCTTCTGTACCTGGGCAACCTTTAGTGAATCTAGGGCCAATGTTGGGCAATGTTTGGTTGTGGGAATAAATCATAACTCCTCCAATTGTTCAGTACATGTGATGTCACTGTGGGCTTAACCTCCGAGGACAGTTAAGGACCATATGGTAGCATCTTGCTCATAAGACAAGAAGTGGCTATGCCCAGTACAACTGGCTGTGCTGCTACACTGTAGTGTGTGTCCTATATTGTTTTATGCAATCTCCCTACTAATGATTTTAATGATCTTCAATAATTTGAATCAGACTTTGGGGTAAAGCCATTTTGTTTGGGGTGGGCGGCTGACCACCTAAAGGAATTATAATGCTCTATGTAGGGGGAACCCTCAAAATCACCAAATGAATCTGAGTTCAACCTCTGGTAAATATGGCATAGAGCAGAAAGGCTTAACTTAAGGCATTGTGTAAAGTATTCATGCAGTACCAAAACAGTAATACAACCATAACACCAAGCAATAGAAATACCAAACCGAATCAGAAAAACAGAGAAATCTTTGAATAACCAAAATGACACCAAAATGTAAAACATTCAGGGGGCAGAGAGATGCTGCTGATATGAGTAGTGTCTTCCCTTGGCTGCCGTGCTCATGCCCGCCACTGACAAGTGATTCAGCCAATTGCTAATATGTCGATTCACTCCAACATGTTGGGCTCCCTGCTGGAAACGCCGAGGCTGAAGCCTTAGGAGGGGTGGTATTGCTAAGCTGTGGGGGCTTGCCCTTTCCTGGGTGCTGCAAGCTGTGTGCTTTGAATTGCCTGGTGTTTCTTGTCCTCCTGTCAGCCTCAGCTCATCGTGCTGCTCTCGCACCCCCATTACTGTGCTCAACATATGCGGGTATCTGAGTGAGTTAAAGACCTACGACAGGATGGTGGCTGGTGGGCTGTGTCTGCCCGAAAGAGTTGAGGTCCACAGAATATTGATTGGCCCTTAAGCAAGGATGTAGGCTTTGACCACCCTCTCTCCCTCTGCCCCTCAGAGCCGGGAGGCTGACCCAGAATTGTCATTATCACCCAACTTTTTGGTGCTCTGAAATTTGAGATTAAAATTTGCGGTGAGCAGGAGAAAAATCACTGCGAAAGCCTTCGGAAATCCATGCAGGTATCTCTGTGCATCTTCATTTGGCAGGCTTGTGTCTTGGGGTGGTGGCCATCAGCTTCAGCCAAGGGAGGAGGTAAGTGGCTAATTTTATTGTTGGATAATCAAGGGGAGAATGGATGAATGGATCGCTTGTACCTGTATTACCAGGGTCCAGTGTATTGACCAACTTAAAAACCCTCATTCACGTACAGGGATTGTAAAGTGGTATATCTTGGTTCTCCGCTTATCATAACCATGAAAGCATCATCATCGTGTCCTTTTTGACAAAATGCTTTCCTCCACCTGGAGGTAGGCCAACTGGTGATAGCAGTAGTGATCAGTGATAACGAATAGTGGGGTGAATAAAAATTGCTTCCTATTCCTTCCCAACTGAACTTTATTTGGTAGGAGAGGAAGCATGGTTAAAACCTGTGGTGGTGCGCATATAGAAAAGTCACTGTTCTATAGCACCTGATTGTCCATGTGAAAGGTCGACATGTTTCAGTCATTTTACGCGCCCATAGGGTTGGGGGCTTTCGTCAGGACCTATATAGCAAGTGCTAATCCTAAGCACTCTCTCTGGGTAGCTAATTCGATCACACTTCTTATTTGAGTCAGGTTCAATTGTACCTATAACTGGGACGGTAGAAAAAACCAACATAAATCCAATAACGTACATTTAAAGATACCTAGTGTAAAATTAACAGGTATGTGCGTATGTGTCTCCAGGCGGAAACATAAATATTAAACTCTTTTGAATATCTAAATGGCAGAAAGAAAGGAGTGCCAGAAAAAACAGATTATGCTTATCCGTCATTGCTATGTGTCTAATCACCGTTTAAAACAAGAAATTCACAGAACTCTTACGAAATCTAAATGGCAGAAAGAAACAAGCATTGGCATAGCCAATAGGTCTCGCCTTTGGGACCTTATAAGTGTTTAGCCATGCAACAGTTGCATAACTAAATACTTATAAGGTCCCAAAAGCGAGACCTATTGGCTATGCAAAGCGGCCGTGAAAGTGATCGCGATCGCAATCACGATCACGATCAAACATCAAAGCGGCCGCGAAACCGAAAGTAATCGCGGTAAAGCGCGCACCCGCGCACATGCACTGTGGCTCTAGGCTGGCCTGGTAGCACTTTTTGGAGCCCTCTCAATAAGTCTCGCCAGACCAGCGCATGCGCTGGGTCAGGCGAGACTTAAAAAGTGGCAGTGATAACAGACTGTGCTTATCCTTCAACACCGTGTGCAAGAACGACAAAAGAACTGCCCCATCTTCCTGATCAGTTAATGGTGTTAGGAAGCTCTGTGAGTTTTATTACTGGGATACAGATGTGTGGCTTGATATCAGACATTTAAATTATTGTTGTTCGCACATTGTCGCGCTGTATTGGGGTTTACTTATGTGCCTCTTTCTTACTGTGAAATTCAACGGACCACATGGGTGGTGTTAAAGCATGAGCGCATTAAATACCCTGCTGCTTTACAGTCGCACACCGTGCCTTATGATTCAATTAAATATAAGTAAACTGATCAGCGCACGCAGTACGCGCAGCGTGCCTTGCATTTTACTAAATAACAATGGATTATACAGGGCAAGAAGTGAGATGGAGACCCATCATAAATAATAAGTAGCGGCTCAGAAATAGTGCAGCGCTCGCGTACCTTGGTATTTCCAGTTAACGACTCCCTCGGGGGACGGCAGGCTTTGTTACCTGCTGGTTTGGGGAATAAATACAGGACGTTACCTTTAGCGTGCAGACCGTATGTACGGTGAACGCCTTTCACGTTTATGATAAGCGGAGAAACATGATATATACCGCTTTAACATCCCTGTACGTGTAAGGGGGTTTTTAAGTTGGTCAATACACCGGACCATGGTAATACAGGTACAAGTGATCCATTCTCCCCTTGATTACATATCTCTGACCAGAAGCTGAATGGATCCGAGCTTCTATCTCCCTCGCTTGATTATATACTAATTTTATGGTTGTACATATGACAAACAGACCATAATCAGTAAGGCTGATTGGAGTTGCTGTTTGGGCTGTCCTGAACTGCCTGGAGCTGTTGGAATTGATGATGCAAAATTTGCCTGTGGGATCTAACCAATCAGTAGGTGTGTGAGAAGTTGGCATACATGCCTCAGCCCCTGGTAGGCCTCTGAGGTACCTATGCCCTAGGTACATAGTATACCATATACTAGGGGCTTATAAGGCACTCCAGAATCCAATTAGATATGTACCTAATGTACATGGAAACCATTTTAGAGAGGAAGCAGCTAGGCTCGGGTCCTGATTAGCAGGGCCACAGTCAGACTAAGGTCGAAAAACAGTGAAACACCAGCAAAAAGTGAGGGTACCCATGTGAAGCAGATCCTACTCTCCTACACAACCCCCCTCCCCCAAACGGAGGGACATTAAACTAACCTTGACCAGTTGAGTCTTCATGTTCTAAGTGGAAATACCTAGAGAGTCCATCTGCATTGGCAAGGTTACGCCCAGGTCTATGTTCCACTGTAAAGTCCATCCCCTGTAGGGAAATGGACCACCTAAGCAGTTTGGAATTTTCACCCTTCATTTGTTTTAGCCATAAGAGGGGCTTATGGTCTGTCTGAACAAGGAAGTGAGTACCAAACAAGTATGGCCTCAACTTCTTCAGAGCCAAAACCACAGCCAAGGCCTCCCTCTCAATGGCTGACCAACGTTTCTCGCTAGGGGTCAGCCTTCTGCTTATGAAAGCTACTGGCTGATCCTGACCTTAATCATTCAATTGTGACAGTACAGCCCCTACCCCCAATTCAGATGCATCTGTTTGGACAATGAACTTCTTGGAGTAGTCAGGACTCTGCAGAATGGGAGCAGAGCACATGGCCTGCTTCAGGTAATCAAATGCCTTTTGACAGCTTGCTGTCCACTGAACCTTTTTGGGCATCTTTTTAGAAGTTAAGTCATTCAGGGGTATCACTATTGATCCATACCCCTTGAGAAATCTCCTATAGTACCCAGTCAGGCCTAAGAAGGTTCTCACCTGAGTCTGGGTAGTTGGAGCAATCCATTCCATTATGGTCTGGATTTTGCTCTGCAATGGTTGAACCTGGCCTCCACCTACAAGGTGGCCCAGGTACACAGCCTGACTCTGCCCTATCTAGCACGTAGTAGCCTTGATAGTTAGGCCTGCTTTTTGCAGGGCCTCCAAAACATTCCTCAGGTGGACCAGGTGATCCTCCCAGGTGGAGCTAAAGACAGCAATATCATCTAGATATGCTGCACTAAAGTCTTCCAGGCTTGTAAGGACTTGATTCACCAACATTTGGAAAGTGGCAGGTGCATTCTTCAAACCAAAGGGCATTAGCACAAACTGATAGTCCCCACTAGGGGTAGAAAATGCTGTCTTTGGCTTTGCATCATCAGCTAGTCTGATCTGCCAGTAGCCAGCTGTCAGGTCAAATGTGCTTAGAAACTTGGCTGAGGCCAAAGTATCAATTAGCTCATCTGCCCTGGGGATGGGATGGACATCAGTCCTAGTGACTGCATTGAGACCCCTGTAGTCTACACACAACCTCATTTCTCTCTTTCCATCTGTGGTGTGAGGTTTAGGTACCAGGACTACTGGACTAGCCCAAGGGCTAACTGAGGGTTCAATCACACCCAAATCCAACATCTTTTGGACTTCTGTCCTTATGCAGTCCCTGACATGGTCAGGTTGCCTGTAGATCTTATTCTCCAGAGGTAGACTGTCCTCAGTGTCCACTTCATGAGTGCACCAGGTGGTCTGACTGGGAGTCAGAGAAAACATATGTCTGAACTGGCTGAGAAGGTTTCTGCAGTCAGTTTGCTGCTGGGCAGTGAGGCTGCCTGCCAAGGCGACACCATCAACTGACCCATCATCAGGGTTCTAAGAAAGCAGGTCAGGGAGTGGGTCACTCTCTTCCTCCTGTCCTTCATCAGTAGCCATGAGCAAGCCCATGTCTGCCCTGTCAACATATGGTTTAAGTCTGTTGACATGAAGTACCCTGTGGGGACTCCTAGGGGTTCCAAAGTCTACCAAGTAGGTAACCTCCCCTTTCTGTTCAACAATTGTATGGGGGCCACTCCATTTGTCCTGGAGGGCTGCTGGGGCCACAGGCTCCATCACCCACACTTTCTGTCCTGGCTAGTAAGCAGTCAGTACAGCCTTTTGGTCATGCCAGGCTTTTTGCAGTTCCTTGTTAGCCTCAAGGTTTTTTTTAACCTTTTTCATGTATTCAGCCATCCTGGAGCGGAGACCAAGTACATAGTCCACTACGTCTTGCTTTGGGGGCTTGAATGGAAACTCCCATCTTTCCTTCACCAAACACAATGGACCCTCGACAGGGTGACCAAACAAAAGTTCAAATGGGCTGTAACCAACCCCCTTTTGAGGCACCTCCCTGTATGCAAATAAAAGGCAGGGCAAGAGTAGGTCCCATTTTCGGCTAAGCTTCTCTGGGAGTCCTTCAATTATGCCCTTTAAGGTTTTGTTTAACCTTTCAACTAAACCTTTGCATTGTGGGTGATAGGGTGTGGTGAACTTGTAGTTCACTCCACACTCCTTCCACATAGCAGTCAAGTAACTAGAGATGAAGTTTGCATCCCTGTCAGATAATACCTCCTTAGGAAAGCCTACTCTTGAGAATACACTCAAGAGAGCACTTGCCACCACAGGTGCTGTAGTGGTCCTTAGGGGAATTGCGTCTCGGTACCTGGTGGCATGATCTACCACCACCAGTATAAATCTGTGCCCAGATGCTGTTTGGGGATCCATGGGACCAACAATGTAAATCCCTACCCTTTCAAAGGGCACCCCCACCACAGGTAGTGGTATCAGGGGGACCTTTGTAGTGCCACCTGCTTTGCCACGGGCTTGACAGGTTACACAGGAGCAACAAAACGCCTTAGTGTCTTCAAACATGTGGGGCCAGTGAAAGTGAGGGACAATTCTGTCCCAAGTCTTGTTCTGGCCCAGGTGTCCTGCTAGGGGAATATCATGGGCTAGTGTCAATAGGAACCCCTTAAACTTCAGAGGTATAACCAACCTCCTGGAGGCACCATGCTTGGGTCTCTACTCTCTGAGTAAAGGAGTCCATCATCCCAATAAACTTTATGGGTGCCACTAGCATTCCCAGCAGCCTCATCAGCAGCTTGCTTTCTGAAGGGTTCAAGAGAGGGGCAGGTTTTCTGCTCCTGGCTCAGATTGGACTTGGAAGGGCCCCCTGTCCCCAAGAACTCAACCTGGTCAGGTTCAAGCTCATCTGGGACAGTTCCTTCTTCAGGCTCAAGATCATCTCCCTGAGGAGACTGATCAGCATTCTGAGTCAGATGGGAAGGCTCTGCCTTAACCCTACTGCTCCTCCTCTTGTGAGACACCTGGTCCATTATTTCAGAATCCAGGGCCTGTCCAGCTTTATACATTTTGGCCTGTGACCTAGTCACAGCAAAGACATGAGCAGGGATCCCTAACATTTCTGCATGTGTCCTGAAATCCACTTCAGCCCAAGCTGAAGTCTCTAGATCATTGCAAGCACTGTACTGGTAGGTCTACACCTACCACAACCTTCTTAAGGCCAGTTACCCCTCCCCAGGAGAAGTTAACAACTGCCAGAGAATGGTCTGATCTGACATTGCTAGCATTGGTCACTTGGTACCTTTCACCAAGTATAATCTGCCCAGGATCCACAAGATCTTTTGTCACCATTGTGACACTTGCTCCTGTGTCCCTGAATGCCCACGCCTCTAATCCATTTATCAAAGGCTGTTGTCTGTATTTGCCCAGATTACTGGGACTTACACAGGGGGACATATCAGCCCCCATCACAGACAAGCACAGCCTGAGTTGGAACTCTGATTAGGCCAGAGTCCATCTCAGAACCCAGGGTCAACCCTACTACACCCTTATTATGAACATTGCCATCACCTATTGTAGCTGTACTAGGGGGAACAGTTGCCTTAGGGGCAATGGTGGCTGGAGTAGATTCTTTGGACTTGGTGCAGTCACTGGCCCCGTGAGTTTTCTGTTTACAGATTTTGCACCAAGGTTTCTTTTGGCCTTTTTCCTTGTTTGACTGTGATTCCCCATTAGAAGAAGATTTTTGGGGCCCTTGAGAAGACTTCTGGTCTTTACCCTTGTCCCCACCCTTGTCAGAGGTCTTAGAATCCTGCTTCTTTGGGTCACCACCTTGGTTCTGTACTTCTGCCTCACCCTGGTCCTGACCCATTTGTCTGCCTTCTTTCCCAATTCTGGGGGAGAGGTCAGATCAGAATCTACCAGGTACTGGTGCAACAGCTGATTTTGACAGTTATTAAGAATCTGCTCCCTCATTATCAGATTGTACAATCCTATGAAGTCACACACTTTACTGCCCAATAACCAACCTTCCAGAGCCTTAGCAGCTCAGTTAACAAAGTTAACCCAGTCTTGATTTTGTGCTTTTTGGGTGTCTCTGAACTTTAACCTGTATTGTTCAGTGGTTGGGCCAAACCCATTTATCAGTGCACTTTTCAAGACTTTGTAATCATCAGCATCCTCTTCTCTTACAGTGAGGAGCTTATCTCTACCTTTGTTTGCAAAGGAGAGCCATAAGATTGCTGCCCACTGACCTTGGGAGACCTTCTGTACTTTACAGGCCCTCTCCAAGGCAGTTATCCATTTCTGGATGTCATCCCCACTCTGGTAGTTAGGGACAATCTTACTTAGGTTTCTATGGTCATAAGACCTCTCCCTATCTCTAAGGAAAGTGCTGCCACCAAGGGACTCTAGTCCCTCCTTTTTACTAGCTCTGTAGAGCTCTAGGGCTTCCCTATCTAGGGCCATCTGCTGCTTTCTGAGGTTGAACTTGTCTTGCTCATACTTCAGCATTCTCTCTCTCCTCTCCTGGGAGGTTTCCCCTTCCTCTGTGAGAAGAGACAGAGGTCCCTATAGAGGAGTTAGACTGGACAAATTCCCTGGAGAGAGATCTATCCCTTCTAGCCCTACTTTCAACTCTTCCTGGAGGAATAAAGGAGGGAGCATTGTTGTCATCCTCCTCATCCTCATCCAGGAGAGCTGGGTTCACCAGATTCTGATCGTTGTCATCAGTCTGGTCAGCATTAGAGGTAGGGTCAGGGGAGTTTCCACTGGGCCTGGCCCACCCTCAGCTGCTGCCCCTCCCACTCCGCCTACCCCACCAGAACCGCTAGGTCCTGGGAGATCATCCAGCTTGAGTATCTTTATGAGATGCTGGGTGGTTGGGCTTTTGCCTGTCTTCAGCTTCCTAATGGAACATAAGGCCCTAAGCTGTGCAAAGGAGAGATCGCATATCTATAGGCGAGAAGCTCACTGGCTTCTGGCAGGGACCCACTGGTTCCTGGCTGATTAGACATTACTAATGTGGTGTGGTGTATTGCATTACCTACACTAGTGTGGCCTACTAAACTCTCTTGAGTTGTAGAAAAGGTGTGCTATCCCTTAACACACAACTCTAAGTTCAGTAGAACTTACTGTATACTAAACTTTGATATTATATGTACTTAAGGTACCTTTAGTGGTTTTCAGTTGATCAATACAATTGAGATTATCTGGTAAAACAATAGCAAGCTGGAATCCCACACGCTGCACACCAATGTGAGAAGTTGGCCTGATATATGCTGTCCACTAGTTCTAGTGGGCACCTTGTATCAGTTCAAACAACCCCTTATGGTGAATAGCTTAAAGACAACCTTTATTGAAAGCTATCCTAGTGGTAGCTATGGAGAGCAGCCATCAGGCTAAGTCTTGAAGAAATGTAAAGCAGCTTGTTTTTACCAGTCTATAATCTTTTGAATGATCAAATGAAAGGACAACCACACCAGGTATATATTGAAAATATATGTATTTAAGATAAAACACACCCCTCTAGTCTCTTTATGAGACTGGAGTTTGAAGTACTTAATTTAAGTTAGGAATCAACAGTAATAGCACAAATACATGTTTGGGCCCTAGGGGCGTACCAAACCATATACCAACAAAGTGGTATAAGAACTATGACTGAACTAGACACAAGGCTTAGAGCCTGTAGAATCGCTGGGACCCCAAGGAACCACCCAAGGTAGTGACACAGGGGACCCACGGGGGCCGTATGCAGTGTGTAAACACAACCGCAGGTTCCCGTAAGCTTCTATGGACAATGTCACGGTTGGAAATTTAAAGATTATGGACACTTAGAATCGAGTTAGGACCAAACCCTTTTGGACTTAGGAAGTTCTAGGGCTAGAACCCATGGGAGCACCAGAGTACTCGTGTTACCTCACCCAGGGAAGCCGGGTGCATAGGTGTCTTTTGGTGTCGGGTCGCGTCGTCGATTTCAATATCAGCTGGCGAAGAAGTGCTGCTGCTGTGAAGAGGAGAAGTGTCCGAAGAGATCCAAGCCTGGATCTAGGATGGAAGGAACCTGAAAGCAAAGGGGACAGAGTGTGGGTCACTTGCCAGTGACCAAGAGCAGGATGGACCAATGCCCACAGATGTCTGGTGCTTCAGGTGAGTTGACGGGTGTCTTGACTCTTCAGCCACGAGGTCCAGGAGGCGTTGACAAAGTCCATGAGCTGGATTAGAGCTGTCCCACGAAGTCTGTCGAGTGCTGCGGTGTCGGCAACCAGAATGGACCCAACAAGCCTTGGCAACGGCAAGTCTCATGGAAAGAGAAGGACGTCGGTGCAGACCAGCAAGGTCTGAGGGACTCACCCAGTGAGGGTAAGTCAGGGCACGTCTGGAGCAACCAGGAAAACCCAGGCAGAAGAGGAGTTGCCTTCGTGGAGACCCACTAGCCAACGGGCTAGCGATCGCAAAGGAGCCTCAAGCGGTCGCACTGGAACCCGGCCCACAGGTCACTCGTGGAGTGGAGGCCAGAGATCTTTGGTGCAGTCAGTGCTCAAGGCTGGGGCTACTCGGAGCCCAAAGCAGAACTTCAAGGATAAACAGGAAGTCGATGTACCAGCAATAGTCACGGTTCCTCATCACCCATGATAGCTACCGGCCTCAGCTTTGCTGTGGACTCAGGGTAGCCTCGGGGAAGTCAGGAAATCCACCTCTGGTGATGCAAAGACTTCGGCGTCCAACGAGAGCTTCGGAATTGCAGACCGGACAGTTACTTCTTTGGTGTCTGCCAAGCAGGGGAGTCACTCTTTGACCCCAAGGGAGATTTCTTCAGTCTTCTAGTCAGGATAGAATGTCGAAGGTTCATCCAATCAAGAGAGATGGGAGCTAGAAATACATGCAGCAACCGCCTTTTTTAGGACGTGGCCAGACAAATCAGAGGGGACGAAGAAAAGTTGTTACATGGACAGACCAAGAAAGACAAGTCCAAACCAGGAGCATGTCCAACATAACCAAGGACAAACCCGGAACGAGCACGACTCATTAGTAATCAACCTGACAGACATAACCCTTACAGAAGCTCAAGAAAAAGTGCTGAACAAAGGACTCGGATACGTACCAACCCCTAATCTGGATGTTTTCAAAACAAAATGCGAAGTCGCAAAATTCTGTAGAAAACTGAAACTGAAAGCCTTTTTCTCTGACAAGGAGACAGAGCAAAAAGAAGGTGATACGTCGCTACGCCTCAAATCTACCTTTTGCCCATTAAACCACCAGGTTCCCATTGAACTTCAAGCTTTTGAACAAGCCATAATGAAAGAAATCGGCGAACTAACAGAATTGAAAAAAACATTTATGAATCTAACAAAAGCAGAAAAACAAGCCTTGGAGACATTGAAAAACAACAAAGACATGATAATAAAGCCAGCAGATAAGGGAGGAGGTATTGTTCTGATAAGTAAAGAAGGGTATAACCATCAATGCCTTGACCTACTGTCAGATGAGAAATTCTATACTCCAATCACTATTGATCCCACAGCAAGATTGCAGCAGACAATTAAGATCATGGTGGAAGAAGCTGAAATCAATAGATGGATATCGCATAATGAAGCAGATTTTCTGAGAACGACCTCGCCAAGAATACCATACTTCTACTCCCTCCCCAAAATACACAAGGAGAGGAGACCACCTCCAGGTCGCCCCATTGTGTCGGGTATAGGATCAGTCCTAGAACCGCTTTTACAATTTGCGGGCCATTTTTTAAAACCATTGGTCCAACAAACACCAACTTATTTGAAGGACACTCGCAACCTACTAAATTTCTTGCAGAATGAAAACTTCTCTTCTGACACAATGCTTCTGGTAGGTTTCGATGTAGAAAGTTTATACACCAGCTTACCCCAACAAAAAACCCTTGAAACTTTAGAGACAATACTCTTTGACCAAGACTAGACATATCAAACCCAGAGGCATTTCATCCTACAATGCTGTACCTTGGCTCTCAAGGAAAACTATTTCGAATATGAAGGGAGACTATACCAACAGCGACACGGAACTTCGATGGGTAGTACCTTTGCGCCTAGCGTAGCGGGACTCTACGTTAGCGCATTTGAACAAATGTACATACAAAATACAAGAAACCCATATAACACAAACATCCGTTTTTGGAAACGATACATTGATGACATCATGGTGATCTGGGAAGGTGACCAGGAAAGTCTAAGCAACTTTCATCAATGGATGAACGAACAAGATGAATGTCTGAAATTCACCTACACAGCTAACAACATACAGCTAGACTTTCTGGATCTCACTATTTATATTGAAGATGATACCATCAAAACACGAACATTCTTCAAACCAACTGCCAGAAATAGTCTCCTGTCATTCAATAGCTTCCATCCACGCCCACTGAAAGAAAACCTACCATACAGCCAGTTCCTACGGCTCAAACGTAACTGCAGTGATTTAGCAGAATACAAAAAACAAGCGGACGACCTGAGTTCCAAACTTTTGAAAAGAGACTATCCAACCAAAATCATCTCTAAATGCAAAAAAAGAGCTAGGAACCAGCCTAGGGAATATCTACTAGAAACCATGCCTAGGAACCCCGCAGATAACACACCGACCTGTGTCACCACCTACAGCACAGCGAGCAACGCTGTTAAGAAAATAATTAACAGAAACTGGCGAATTCTGATTTCAGGAGATTTGAAATGGCAAAAACCAAGGTTTGCGAATAAGAGGACCAGGAATCTAAAAGATATTCTGGTGCATACACGACCTTCAGCTCCGCCAAAATTGAGAAATACCTTATGGGATTTACAACCAGTTACAGGTCACTACCCGTGTGGACAGTGTTCAGTATGTCATCTCACAACACCAACTAAGACTATCCAACTGACACCAAACCTAAAATGGACTATAAAACAGCACACCAACTGTAATACAGCCTTTGTTATCTATATGATTACATGTCCGTGCAATCTTAGGTACATCGGAATGTCATGCAGGAAAACAAAGGTGAGAATCTGCGAACACAGAAGTAATGTGAAATGTAAGCGTGAAACTACCAAAATGAGCCGTCACTACATTGAACAGGAACATTCTGTGGATGATTTGAAATGGATCATAATTGAAGCATTGGTAGGATCCAAAAACAATGCTGAAAGAATTCTTTTTGAAAGAGAACAAAGATGGGTTCACCGCCTCAGTACAGATACTAAAGGTCTGAACGATAATATACCTTGGCTCACTTTCAAGTAATGTACATGTCACCTGACCAGTTGCTGTGATTTGGTTTACAAGTCAGAAGACGGTTTTTCTGACTCGCTCCTTATTTCCTCTTCTTTTTTCAGAATGGAACATATACATATATAGGCCACACAGGCATCTCACATATCCAATCCACAAAACATTTTACTGGTTTATCCAGACCATGCTTAGTGGCTTCACCTTCCCAACCGATAAGAACTTCTGTAAGTTACACTTTATTGAACATTTCTCACGAACAATTCTTGAGTCCCTTGTTAGTGTTTACCCACAGAGTAAAAATCGGCGAGACACGGGATCTCGTCCAGCACGAGCCCTGCAAGCCAGCGTCAGCACAAGTCGTGCTCAGCCCGCAAAGGAGGTACGGAAGGACAATCCTCATGACGATCATCAGCCGCTTTCACAAACCACAATCTAACGGAACTCGTAACTTCCCACGCCCTCGTCTCCCCTCTCCCTTCCCTGCCTCCCCCTCCTCTTTCTTCCCTGCCCTTCCCCGTTTCTTTACCAATATAGGCGAGACGCTAACGTTGGCAAGGCAAAGCCGAAATACGGACACGTTTTAAGGTAACCCGCCCTTTCCTTGTTTTCTTCGCTGTTTGCATTGAGTTAATGCTTTTTACCATCTATGAGTGTATTAATTGCAAACATCGCCCAAATCACAGAATGATCTTCCTCACCGAATTTTGTTGTTGACGATTTAGCGCTATGCTCTGTACGAACCCTACTCTTTGGAACAATGTTTTTTATCGAACCAAACAGGTTACAGACAAAGGGAAGCATATCGATAAACATGCCCGACACTTTGATCTACGTACCGTATCAATAGATATCCATTTCTAGGGCTTTTTCTTACAAAGTATATTAGAGATTTGCCATTGTATATGTTGCTCTACAGTATCACAAAGAATTGCCATTTTTTCGTTTTTTCCTTAACTTTCTTCACCAAATTTTCTCCATTCAGTAACACCAAATATGGTGCTCGTATCATTGATTGTCTCTTATTAACTTCACTCCTATTTTCTTGTAGGTAACAATAACCTTGAGACATTGCTAGCTATCATATTTATGAAGAGAGCAGAATTCCAAATTTTAGAACTGGGCATCACCAGCTCTTACTACGATTAGGTCCTGAAGAATGCCCCACGACCCCCTCCTGGGGCACTAGATGGGCAGAAACATGTCGACCTTTTGATATGGACACCTAATGTGCTCTGGTTACATAATTTAACCTACAGCACCACCTTTTCTTATTTTTAATAGTCTCCCCACACACCCACCAGATTAAATTTTGTTCCTTGAGGGCAGTGTGGGAAAGACACTTTTAACTCCACTATCACCATTTTTGCACCAATATTACTGATCACTACTAAGAAGTAATGGTTCCCTCCAGGTGGAGGCAGCATGGAACACAAGAGACCTAATGATAATGCTGACGCGTATTCTGAAGGCGGAGAATCAAGATAAACCGCCAACACCACCTTAAAATACGCGATTGAGGGTTCTCATAATACCTATTTAGGTGTTAAAGGTTCAAACAAAGTTTTAAGAACCCCTACTTCTAGTTACAAGTGATCCATTCCCCTTTTTGATTTATGATAGAATGTCGAAGGTCCAGGATATGTGTTGCAAAGTTTCGTCCAGGGTAATCTAAAGTCGCAAAGACTGGGTTCCCATACTTATACAAAGTTTGGGGGTTGGACATACTCTAGGGACCCACCTATGGGAGGGTTTGGAAAGAGGGTAGTTACACCCATTTCCTTTCTCCAGTTTCGCGCCAGAGCAGGGGCAGGTAGCCCCTGCAACCGGTTTGAACTGGACTATGCACAGGGACACCAAGTGTGCCCCCAGTGCAGAACTTCAAAGCACCAGAGAGTGCTCCCGCCCAGCCCCAATACACATCTGCCTGTCTGGGGAGGGGGTTACACCTCCCTTGGACAGGAAACCTATTGTCCAGGCCTCCCCTGCCGGAGTTTCAGTCAGCAGCAGGAGTCCAGACCCGTGTCTGTGGCAGAGGCATCCATTTTGTGATGCCAGGGCTTTAGAAAGTCCTACCGGGTTAGACCAGTGTGAACATGTTTCCCCCTCTAGAAGGATGGAATGCTACCCCCGCCGCCAGAACTGGTGGGGGCGGGGTAGTATTACAAAGCATTTGACACCAAACACAACATGTTTCCGTGCAGCCATCCAAAAGTTAGCATTTACCGCGAGGTTATAATGCACTTAAGAGTATATGGTCAGGCTGCACCACAAACAGCATCAGAGGAGGTACTACGAATGCTGCAGAGGGGCTCTGCTCATGCAGCGGCACCCTCTCACATAAAAACCAAGCACTCTGCCTTCAGGATTGTTAAGGCCTGCCATAGGAGTGATTTATAGGTTTTTTATGTGTGTGCAATGGTAGTGATATAGGTAGCCTATACCACTGTAAGGGGTGCAAGCACACCCATACCCAGGCTGCAGTAGCAAACCTGTGGTGCCATTTTGGAGTGCTTCCCAGGGGTGGCATAATACATGCTTCAGCCCCTGGTATGCCTCTGAGGTACCTATGCCCTAGGTACATAGTATACCATATACTAGGGGCTTATAAGGCACTCCAGAATCCAATTAGATATGTACCTAATGTACATGGAAACCATTTTAGAGAGGAAGCAGCTAGGCTGGGGTCCTGATTAGCAGGGCCACAGCCAGACTGAGGTCGAAAAACAGTGAAACACCAGCACAAAGTGGGGGTACCCATGTGAAGCAGATCCTACTCTCCTACAAGGTGTCTGTCAGTCCTGCTCTTATAGTTGTATTGTCGTATTGGGGCAGAACAGTGTCATAAGCATCATAGTGGGTCTCCGAGTGCTACTAATTGACTGATGGTGACTGGTTGGAGGTTGGATTGTGCCCCTTCTTACCTTACCTCCACCTATCCCACCTGCTCCATACAAGCCTCTCTCAAAGCATCGTTCAGTGGTGAAGCGCAAGGCGATGGAGGCCACTTCCAGACCTGTAAGTCTGCAAACCCCTCCCTTGAAAACCTCCAGAACTACACTGGATGGGTTCTTGCATAGAGCAGTGAATGTTGTTAACGTGGAAATAGAGTTGGCAGAGTGGCGCTTATCGCTCTCCTCCGTGCCCACTTCCCTACCATGCAACTCAGGAACTGTCCATTCAGACTTAGAATCCTTCTCTGGCACAAAAAATGGACACCCAAAATGGGGAAGTAGGGCTAACGGTTCTCCCATCTTGCCCTGCTTGCCCATCCTGGTCCTTGTTGCAACCCTCGTCAAATATCACACTGCTGGGGACATCACAGGAACTACCCCATGGGCCCAAACCTAGGGGCAAAGCAGGCACAAGAAAGAGAGTTGATGATGGGGCCATTTTTAAGAAGTCGGGTATGTCATTTTCGCACCTCTATCTGGAGGAAAATACAGAAGAAGGGGTGAAAACCAAGGTACTATCTGAAACCATCTGTAACAAGGTGCTAGAGCTCCTGAAAAATAAGCGCGCTCCCATTCTGGCTCATTTGGAGAGGGCTGAGAGTAAATTAATCAAGCTAAGCTAGGTCTGCTTTGTCTTCCTGACTACTAGAGGCAGTGTCAGTGGCTGTGCCAGTGGGGGCTTCTCCTGCTATTCCATCTGCAGGGCCTGTTCTGATCAGCTCCCTCTCCTCTCAGTCTGAGCCTTTGCCTCCCAACCCACTAATTCCAACTAGGAACAGGTGCCATACTGCTCAGGGAGCAGGGGCCCATGACATAAATGCACCCCTACCGCAGGAAAATGTGGGGAGTAGGGATCTTGAGAGGGGCAGAAGTCAAGTGCATGGCTTCCCGGTCTCAGCCCATGCCCTCGCCCATTCAGGTCTTCATGTACCTCTTATGTGATAGTTCTGAAGAATGTGCCAATCCTTGAGCCCAACCAAAGAGAAGATCCCCTAGCCCATAAAAATAAAGTTACCTACTGACTTGGGGCAGGCATGAAGTGGATGTGTGATCTTTTAAGGGAGGTCACAATGGTCAGTAGGTCCCCTTGGGTGGATCTGGGTGCAACGGAAGTGGCTGGGGATTGTTTAGTAGTTAACTTTAAGTCACCCCACACATCTCAATCGATGTTGAGGCTCTCTAGCAAGCAGTCCCAAAACTCTATCCAGGTTTTACCTTTAGGTTACATTTACAGGCCAGAGGTCCTTGCTGCAAGGCACAGGGAAATAAATGAACTCCATCAGGGGACTGGGAACCCAATTTCTAATATAGAGGTAACAAACTCATTTTAGACGCTCAGTTCCTTGGAAGAGCTGGATTGACTCTTTACCCCCAATTGTACAGTGGCCCATTACCATGATCACATTCACAAGGAAGGGTGCGTACCAAATGATCTATTGGAACAGGTGGAGTAGAATGAATCGCAAAATGGATTGCCAAAGAGGGGAACTCACTTACCACCTGCTGGGTCAGGCCTCTGTATAGTGTCAGGGAGGCGAGGATTGAAAGGGCTGAGAGTTATATCATGGAACATTGCTGGTGTCCATTCCAATCTCAGGAACCCAGACTGACTCTCTACCATTAAAAAAGCAGTCATTGTCCTATTGCAGGAGACGTGGGCAACTGAGCATTTTGTTATAAATGGCTTTCATTCCTCGGCATGGAGAAACGTACACTAACGCTGGCAGGGGAGGGCGCTTTTGTCCTCCGAATTTCGGGAGGTCACCAGCCCTGCGTTTGCTGCGCTTATCCGATGAGCAGAAGGAAGAGTAGGGATCAAGACCTGTAGAGACAGCGGGGGGTGGGGCTGATGAGCGTGGAACAAGGGGAGGGGGTGGGTAGGTGTTGGGGGGGGAAGGCGGGGTTCAGAATTTTCTGTTTGACGGCACCCATGTTGGAACTCTTTATGGTATCTTCAAGACGGGCAAAGTCTAGTTTTGAGCCTAAATCTTAGTGGTAATGGGCCCTGTCACTCATTTTAAATCCACAGGGTGCTGATAATTCCCTTTGTTGGTGTTTCACTGTGTGTTTTGAAATGTCAATAAAAGATTTAAACCATAAATGGCTTTCATACAGCATGTAACCCTGCTGTGCCACCTCGTGCAAGCAGAGCTAAGGGGGGGTTAGCAGGTCTGTGCTCTGTAAAATGAACATGTTCCTCGTTAAGAACAATCTGTATTAGGGCCAATTATCTGCTGACTGTAATGTTGACCCCATACTGTTTTGACTTAGTATTGATCAACCTCCATAGTAGATGATTTAGAGAGCGACCTTGTGTCTTTTCTGGATAGTCATAACAAAGAGGCTCTGATTGTGTGTGTGGGGGGGGGGGTGGTTAATGCATGGTTCTGTGGGAGTGCTGATCACTCCTTATGTGGCCTGTAAACGTCAACGGGGCGAGGAGTATGTGCATTTCCAACACATATTTTTTAGGGATGCCTTGAATAGATTGCTGACCTCCAGAACCCTGGTCTTTACTAAAGAATCCAAGTGTCTGGTCACCTCCTTTCACTACATTTACTAGTCCCCAAAAGGGTAGTGATATCGACTTATTTTTACCATCACAGGACATAGATAGGCTAACATTTGACCACTGCGTTTTGATTTCATGTGTTAGTGACTACAACCCTCCCACCTTAGCATTGGACCATACACCCATGCTGGGGAAAGGGACAGCAGGGGAACCTGCCCATCTCCAACTCATGAAATGGGGGTATTCATATAAAACAGGCGAGGGTGTTTAGGGACACCTTTCTGAGTACGCTTGTAAGTGAGAACAGTGAGGCATTCTCATTACACTCAAGGAAGATGGGGACACCAGAAAACATCACTACTGTGTTTAGGTCTGTTTGTTCTGCAGGGCACTGGGTGTTGTGGCAGTCTAAAGTCTCAAAGAATCCCCCACCTGTAGGCTGATTTGGTAGTGCTTGCACATTGATTCATAATAATCTGAAACTGGCCTCCTCTACTAGACTGCACCCAGAAAGTGATATAGTGAATGCTAGAAGAATCTAGCCTGGAGGCCAGGATATCAGTTCTAAGGGAAGAAGCTAGGGAGGAGGCTCTGCTCTGAAGGTCTCAGCATTATTATGGAAGGTTATTAACAACCCTTTCTTTTCAGGGTAAGAGAAACCTTCTATAGATATGGTCATCCCAGTAGAGGCATGGGTTGCCCACTACAATGGTATTTTCAATCTAGATAATAGAGCCCCTACCCGAGAGGGAGAAGTGATAGTCTATGGAAATTCAGAGCTGTATTCCAACCTTGCCGACTCTATAGAAGTCAAAGACGTAATCATTGCCCTCAGGCAAAGTGCAGTGGGGAAAGAGCCCAGATAGTGTTCCTCCAGATCTTTTCAAAGATAACATTGCGCAGTGGTCCCTGATTCTGACAAACGGCTTTAAAGCTTCCGTCTGTGGGGATGTCATACAGACATGGAAGGTAGCGGTTGTGATCTCCCATCTTCAAGAAAAGAGACTGTCATGATCCCTGCTGCTACTGACCCATTTCTCTCCTAGATAGCTCCCTCAAGACTCTTGGCAGGATTTTAGCAAGCAAACTGGAGGATTGGCTGGAGGAATCTGCCTCCTTACCCAGAGTCCAGTACGGGTTTCGGCCAGGTCTGGGTACAGTCAAGCAATTCTTGAATCTCCAGTTGGTCATTGGCAAGTACGTTAAGGCAAAGACAGGATCCATTCACCTAGCATTTAAGGACCTCTCTTCGGCCTTTGACACAGTCAATGGATCTAAGCTCTGAGGGATAATGGCAAGGATGGGAATCGACCCAGCCATAATGGCCCTGCTACAAAGCACTGGGATCCTCTGATTAGGGTCACGTTTGGCACGGAGGGTGAACTCTCTCCTGAAATGAAATCCACAATGGGAATCAGACAAGGATGCTTGATGGCCCCCTTATTGTTTCTCATTTACATTAATGACTTTGAACTGAGCCTGTGCAGATCTGGGAAAGATCTCCCCAATGTGTTGAAAATAAAACAAACAAATAATAAAAAACAAATACAATGCGGTGCAATAATCAACCATCACAGGCAGTCATGATCGATATACAGTTACTATCAAAGCTAAAACATGGGGTCAACAATTCGATCACATATCATACAGTTTCCTCTATTTTCAAAAGGCAGATATCTTCGTTGTCTATCAGTGCTAAAGGGGAGTCGGGGAATGGGGTACAGAGCAAACCCCTGCTTTTGTTCCATGCGCCCCAGATGTTCGTCCATTTGTGCGGACAGCCCCTACTCTCGTAAATCAATCTCTCTGCCTGCATACACCAGTCCATATCGGACTCCCTGTCAGTGTGGCGCAGTGGGACCCCTCCCTTCCATGTAACATGCTATATTCCGTTTCGCCAGCATGCAACCCAAAGAAACCGATAATCTTTCTAAGCGGGAAAGGTCGGTGGCCTCCCAGATATTTAAAAGACATAGCCGGGGGGGAAGGAGTAATAGGTACCTTACTGATTTGGGACAAATCTGATACGACCCTCCCCCAATACTGTTGAAGGACCGGGCATTTCCATCACTGGTGCAAATGGGTACCAACATAACCACATCCCCGAGGGCAAGCCGGGGAGTCTAGCAAACCCATCTTGACCAGCGAGGCACTTGTATAATAGACTCTATGGAATAATTTAAGCTGTATAAGTTTGAAGCGGGAACAAATCGCCACCTCGCAGGAGGAGGTGAGGGCCTCCCACCAGTCGTCATCGTCCATGTCCCCAATGTCGGCCACCCATTTGGAACGAATTCTATCCTGGGCGTCAGGTGTGTTGTTTTATGATAGGTTATTGAGATGACCTTCTCCTGGAGGTAGTCATCCAAGAGTCTGTTGTCCAGGGGTGCAGATACTGGTAGGTCCGTTCCTTTAGGGATCGCCCGGCTAAGAGCACTGCAAGCTTTTGCAGTTGGTAGTCTCTCTGTAGCTCAGCAAAAGGAGTAACTCCACCTGCCTTCCACATATCGCCAACCTTAGAGAGGCCGATTAGTTCCCATTTATCGAATCCCGGGTGCCTAGACAACATCCCCAATCGGCCTGAGTCAAGCAACGGGGTCACCCGCATAACTCTGTCTTTCCATCCAAGAGCAGCTGTCGCTTTGCCACCATGGTGGAGGTTGGTAAGAATCTCGGAGAGTATTTCGCACCGCCATAAAGTGCCCTAAGATAGCTACCTAGGAGCATGTTATGTCTGTCCATCCTATAGGCGTGGTCTGCAATAGGACGATGTGTCCAGTGGTTCAAGACCACGAGCTGAGAGGCCCAGTAGTAGGATTCAATGGCTGGCAAGGCATTGCCGCCTTCATACCAGCTCTTTGTAAGCTTGGTAATGGCGAAACTGGGAGCTCCAACGTCCCAAAGCAAGGCGCGCACCTCTGCGTCGACAGATTGAAAGTAGCGAGGCGGTACCACGTGCGGAGTAGTCTGTAGGACATATAGAAAGTGCTGTAGCGCCATCATTTTGTAGAGGGCAGCTTTACCTAGCAGCGTGAGCGGCAATGTTCTCCAGTGCTGTAAATTCGCCCAAAGGCGGTTCAGGTGTGGCACCAGATTCCTATTATAAAAAACTGAGGAATCTTGAGTAACGTAGATACCTAAATACTGGAAGCCGTCTGTTACAATTTTGGCTTCGCAGCCTCTGAGAAGCAGTGGGGATCTCCGCTCAGAACATAGATCATGCATTTATCCCAGTTGATAGTGTAACCAGAGTACTTTTGAAAGAGAGTAAAAATATGTAGTACCCTGTGAATTGAGAAGCGGGGCCTTGCTAGATAAAGCAAAATATAATTGGGAGATCTTACCACCCCAATCTGCCGACCAGTTGAGACCTCTGATAAGGGGGTCCCTCTGTATCCAAATAGCCAGTGGCTCGAGAGCCAAGGCAAAGAGCAATGGTGACAGGGAGCAACCCTGTCTCGTGCCTTTCCCCAAGAGGAAGGGAGCTGACCACGCACCGTTTACTGCAACCTGTGCCATGGGCTGTGAATAGAGGAGGCATACCCAGACAAGAATCGAGGACCGAACCCGTATCTCGAGTGCAGCAAACAAAAAGGGCCACTCAATCATGTTGAATGCCATTTTGGCATCAAGTGACATAATGATGGAGTCTTCTTGGATGGTAAAGGCCTGCCTTATCACCCCGTACAGACAGCGGAGATTCAACGCCGTGTTCCTAGCCGGCTTGAAGCCGGATTGGTCCGGGTGTATTAGTTTATGGAGATAGGGCGAAAGGCGCCACACAAGGAGTTTAGCTAGGATTTTGTCTTCTGGATCCAAGAGGGAAATGGGTCTGTACAAACTGCAATGTTCAGGAGGCTTTCCCTTCTTATGAATGACCGCAATTGTCGCAAGACGTTGTGTCTCAGGTAACACACCCGCCTTCACATTCTCGTTGTACATTTGCACAAGTAATGGGGCAATTGAGGAGGCATTGGTTTTGTAAAGCTCAATGGGAAGGCCACTAGGGCCCATTGCCTTATCGGACTGCAAAGCGCCAATTGCCTTTGACACCTCTTCCCCCGTCAGGGCGGCATCAAGATCTTCTACCTCTTGTGGTTCTAAGACTGGCAAAGGCAAAGTGGATAACAGTTCTGCCACCTCTTCCTAGGAGGATGAATTCATTGTAGTATAATCCCGCCTGAAATGGTCAGCAAATTCCTCCTCAAGCCGCCCTCTGTCATGTAATAACCTACCCTCCCTGTCGATAATCTGAGCAACCCATCTCTTAGCCATCTCTCTCTTATCAAGCCATGCAAGCAGTTTACTGGCTTTGTCGCCTATGTCGTAGACCCGATGCTGCGTGGCCTGGTACTGGGCCCTCACCGATTCCTCTGCCATATCTCTATACTCTTTTTGTTTAATAGCCAATCTATGAGCAGTATCCGATACACCCGAGGACACCAGGTTCCCCTCAAGTCGGGTGATCTCGTTTTCCACCTCCTCCAGCTGTTTACGTTTCTCCCTTTTATAACCTGCTATCGCTGCTACCCCACATCCCCAAATCACAGTCCTGTAGGCTTCCCAAAGTATTAGATTTGACTCAACAGACCCTTCATTTACGTTAAAGTAATTTTTTGTGGCCTCCGTCAATGTGTGCCTGATCAGCGGCACTCTGAGGTACCATGGATTAAGCGGCATATCGCAATGGTTGGGGGGTGTCGCTCCCCCATAATATGCCAAGATCAGGGAGTGATCCGAGGAATCCGGGATGCTCCTGGGGAGAAAGGAGATCTCGCCAAACATGGGAAGCTGGGAGGCCTTGCTAAAGAGATAATCTATACGAGGGAGACTCCCATGTGCCCCAGAGTGAAATTTGTAGAGTTTGGATGTGAGGTTACAGGTTCTCCAAACGTCGATAAGACCCAGGGCCCCCAAAAAGTCCTCCCATAGTTGGCTTCTCACGTTTGGTCGGCATGCGGTCAAGTTCACCATTTAAAGCTGTGTTACAGTCACCCCCCATCAAAATGTCACCTTCTGGCAAATTCAAAATGTGTGGGCCCAGATCGTGCAATGTAGAAGAATGGAGTCTGGGGGGAACGTATAGGGAAGTCACATTGAGGGATCGACCCTCCCACTGCCCAGTGCCATCACATATCTACCCAAAGGATCCCACGTAACTTTTTGGATTTGGAAAGGGAGGGAGTTACGTATCAGGACACCCACACCTCTATCCTGCATGAGCTACCAGTTTATAAACCCACCTATTGAGAGCGCAGTAGGAAACTCCTTGGATATGTGTGTCTTGGAGTAATACAATGTCTGGGGTGTGTCGTTTAAAAAATTGCAGAACTTCGTTTGATCCGATCACCCAAACCATTCACATTCCAAGAGATTAATTTGAGGCGGCCCAACAGTGCAATCGTAGCATAATCAGCACTCATTCATAATGGTAGCTAGGGGCCCCTCCTCAGGAGGGGTAACAAAGAAAGGTAACTCTGACCCCCACCCGATCCCTGATACATGATAAAACATGAAATAATGCCTGTGTAAGCAATGGGAAACTGACAAGCATGCTGCTGACCATGGCTGCGTTTAAGAAAGCACCCCTCATTTGACTGCACCGAACAAACAAAAAACAACACCCAATGAAACACCCCGGAGCCCCCCCTACCCTGCCTCCCTGCAACGTGGACGTAGAACTGCTCATCCCACAATTTTGCAGAGTGCCTGTGTACCCAAAGCGAACATACTGAATAAGGGAGAACGCTACAAGCCCAACTACCCAAGAACATGAGTAATTTCCCCCAGAACTACTATTGTGTAAGTCTGCATACATCACGTTGATAGCAATGAACCCCTGTAGGCAGAGAGCTCCTATGGCTGCAAACGAAGTACCACAACCTTTAGAACACAGATGAAATGTATGTAATATATGAACTTGCCTACTACCTACAGCTGCCAGCCGGAGAGATAAAACACTATACAGAGCACTAAAGTTACATCGCTTCACATAGTCACCCTCGCTCTCGTGGGCTGCTCAGTAAACTCAGTCACCCACTGCATGGTGCGAGAGTCTGCTGCACATGTGAAAGAGGCCAGGGCGAAATCCTGGACCCCGGCTCAACCTACATCAGTCGCCTTCCCGGTCACTTCTTCCATGGCGGCCGTCCTGCCACTGCTGTCTGCTGGGGGAGGCACGTCCCCCACCCCCAGAGGAGCGCCAGACTTCCAGCCACTCGCAGGATTCTTCCAGGGTCTGGAAAAACCATGATTTCCCCTCTGCCTGGACCCGCAACTTGGCAAGGAATAGCATGGCGTACTTGAGGTTGTGGCCTCGGAGGGCCCACTTTACTTCCAGAATAGATCAACGTTGTTGTTGCACCTTATAGGTGACGTCAGGGAAAAAAGTAATGGTGGCGTTTTCAAACTTGAACGGTGGGGCCGTCCGCGCCGGGGGGCCCTGGTTTGGGAGGCCCCCCAGCACCATGTGTGCAGGCTCCACTGAGAAGAATTGTGAGAGGGACCGGGGTTGCAGGTGGTTTTGGATTAAGTCCTCCACAAAGAAATATGTGGTTTGCCCCTCTGCCTTGTCGGGCAACCCTAAAATTTGCACATTATTTTTGCGTGCGCGCCCCTTGTAGTCCTCCAGCTTTGCCTCCAAGTCTGATCTTTGGGTCAATAGTCGCTTTACTGACGCTTCGAGTACCGTTGTGGAGGCCTGAAGTGTGGAAACGGAGTCTTCAGCTGCTTTTACCCTGTCCCTCATTTTGTGGAGGTCAGCACGGATAAGGGTGACCTCAGTCGAGACTGTGTTGACCTTATGTTTCAGCGTCATTTGGACACCCTGAATCGCCGCCATAGCATCCACCAACGTCCCCCTGCATCGCTATGTTGTCCTGGCTCTGGGTCATCTTGTTTTTTAGGTCTCGCCTGAGCTAGCGCATGCGCTACTCTGCGAGACATTTAGAATACAGGTTTTTAAAATGCTACCAGACGGCCTAACGCTTGCGTTCACGCGAGCAGCCGCCATCTGCCTCCCTTCCAGAGTGATCACTGCTGCGCATGCACCACTCGCGTGCTTCGCGATCACTATCGCTTTGATCGCGATCACTTTAGCTTTCACGGCCGCGCGGCCGTTACATTTACGGCCGCGCGGCCAATGTTTGTTGCCGTAGGTGCTTGTCCCATCTCCCCCACCTTGTGCACTCTCTTTTGGGGTTTTTCCGCTATCGTTCTTCTCTCTCTCCATTTGCCACCCTCCTCCATGTTGCCTATGCCCACCCACGCATCCCCTGTTGCTTCTTCCCCTCAGCGTTTCCCCCAACCTTGCTTCCCTTGATTCCTCTTCCCCCTAAGTTGCTTCACCTCTCTGCTACGGTTACTTACACCCCATCCCTGTGTTTTCTTTCCCCCAGCCGCTTATCCTGTAAGGATGCTGCCAAAGTTCAATCTGTTGGTCTCCATTCAGGGTCCATATAAAATAAAGAGTAACTTATTGTGGATGCACAGTTTTATCCCACACAGAAAATCTCCATACTCCCTCTGCCGCCAGGTTCCTTTCTATTACATGTTGCCGGGTGATAACAATAGTTGGCCATCCTCACAGCATTAAAGGCACACGGGTATTCAGTTTAAATCTAATGTGTACGATAAGGGGAACTTACAATTAAATCAGAGCAGATAGGTTCTCCTTTCTCGAACAAGAGAAGGTCTATATGTGAGGTCAACCACGTGGAGCTGAACATCACAACAGGGTGTGATGGGAGAACACAAAAATCAAGTAGGGAAAATATGTATGTTAAAATAGGTGCCATGCTGGACTGCAGGGGGGCCACACACCAATCCTGAGCTGTGATATGTTTCAATCGACTGTTCATGTCCATATAATGAATGCTAAACTTTACCTTTTGCTTACTAGAAGTAGATGAAAAGTGCAAAAAATAGGACAAAGACAATCATCACAATTAACTAGCCTCCTATTATCATTTTAGCATGGGGCAACACCTCATTTTCCAATGCCCTCACGTAAACAGGGACTGATGCTGCATGTTCGATCCAAATACATGATCTATCTTAGCAAGGGGAAGAGAGAGGGCAGGGTTTCTGATAAGTTCATCTAGATATTATCATTGGGACCAGGACCAGGCCCTGCAAAACCCGGATGCAGTAATTAGGCAATAAAAAGTTAACAGCCAACACACACAGGAAACAAACAAGATCAATCTCAGATCTGAGCTAGGCATCTTTGTGAGCTGGGTCTTCATGCAGTTTTTCTTTATTAGATCTCAGCGAAGTAGAGGGTATATTTAGCATGAATAGTAAAAGAATACTTGTGCTTCCCTCCCAAAATAAACAAGATGTAGGCATTTCCTAACTCGCCTTCCATATTGTGCTGGTGGAAGCACCACTGCGGCAATGTTATCTTAGCTGAGCTGATTTTATCACTTTCCAGGACCGCAGAGCAAATGGTGTACCACTGGCTCTCTCCATAAAGCATAAGGGCCATATGCAGCTGACACAGTAAGTAGCCAGGCTGCATTCCAAGGGTTGGGAAGATGTTGCCCTCCCTAGCAAATTAGGGACTTAAGAGTTTCGCTTTAGTAGGATAATATAGGTGCCCAGAAACTGATTCTGTGGTGTGCTTTGAAACCGTAAATGAGTTTTGGGGGAGCAAAACGGAGAGTGGGGGCTTATGAGTAAGGGACAAAGTACACTGGAGAGAGCAAAAACACACATGCACTCGGATGGAGTTTTGGAACAAAAATAAAATATAGCATTGCAAAAGCCAATAGGTCTTGCCTGTGCAAGAACTATTAGCTTTCAATGTCTTTTAGCCAAATTGTACAGCAGTGGGCTGCTGTGCACCGTGGCTGAAAATCAGAAAAAAGCATCATGATACAGCTAGCCCTGATCACTAGAGGCAGTGATCTGTTTACTTAGTTTGGGATTATTCTTTGCCTCCTCCCAAAATGTTTTCAGCAACAAATGGCAATTACACCTTGCAGCAAACGTAAACCATCTAGGAATTAGATACACATTTATGCATCAATCTTTTTTAATGGAGGAGAAACTGTGAGCTAAAGACTGAGGACACTGGACAAAACACAAATGAAGCAATAATAACAACAAGCATTGGCATTGCCAATAGGTCTCGCGTTGGGACCTTGTAAGTATTTAGTTATGCAGCACAATATCCTTGGTGCAACAACATCAACTGTTGCATGGCTAAACACTTATAAAGTACAAGGTTTAGCAATGCAACAGCTGATGTTGTTGCACCAAGGATATTGTGCTTCAAAACTAAATACTTATATAAGGTCCCAAAAGTGAGACCTATTGGCTATGCTTGTCTTCGGTGGCATCCAGCTTTGTGTGGGCAAATTTCGTCAATTTTAACTGATGGGTCTGTCGGGAGCCTTTCGGAGCGGCCATCATGCCCAGTCATGGTACCACTGATGACCACAAGGGAGGAGGGCCGCAGGGGCGAGGACGACCAGCAATTCTGTCACAAAGAATCCAAGGGGGGTACTGGCGGTTCGCACCGAACTCCAAAGCACCTCGGCAGGGACCCCGAGAGCAAACTGAGTCGCCAACGTCGTAAAACAGCCACCCCAATGATGGTCCGGATAAGGCCGCAGTGTACCAGCTGCCCCACCTGTATTGGAGTAGAGAGCATTCAGGGGCCAATCTGGGGCCGAGTAGTAGTCAATATGCACCACCCCTGCACGTGGGGCAGTTAGGAGCTTCCACAGATAGGAGAGGCCGATGCAACCAGGCGCCTCACAGCGGCAGAGTTATCAAAACGGGCGGGGGGAGGTGGTAAAGCAGATCCCACACTTCCCCACTCACCGCTAGGAAGCTGAGTAGAGACCAAACGCGATGTGCAGCAATGGAGTCGAGCGCACCGGAGCCCACCCAGCGCCGCTCAGCTGCTATGTGCGGTCCAACGGAAGTCAAGTGCGAGGAGCGGTTGGGACAGTACTGGAGGACGACAGGACCATCCAAACCATAGGCGGACAGATAAGGCACCCGGGTCTTGGGCAACATCAGCTGGTAGTGGCATGAACCAGATGGTCAGCACAGGAAGGGCTCAGGTAAGTACCCCGCCAAAGTAATCAGGAGCACCAGATTGTCCACACCTCATGCCACGAGACTGAAGAAAGCAGGGCAGGGCAAATCTCATCTCCCCGTTCCAGGCACAACATGAAGCAAAACAAGTCAAAAGGCTAGCGGCGAGGCCCAGCTCCCCTCCCACAGGTTGCCGACCACAGACATCATAGGGGGGGAGAGGGGAGCCTCCCAGGCCACTACTGCTGGGCATCCTGAACTGCAGTGGGTCAGATCTCCCATCCACCTCCAGGGCGTGGACCCAGTCAAGCATCGGGGAGAGCGCGGCAACAGGGCCTCATGCAGAGTCAAGCCGGCCCGGGCCGCAGGAGCCGCGGCACCACAGAAGCAGCATCCCTAGCCCCAGAGGTGAAGCCGCTGCTGGCAAGTGTGCAGGGCCTCTGCCACCTCCCTGCAGCATGCCACAGTGCAGAGGGTAAAGGAGACAGGAGACTACACTGGATCGTAGGCCCTATTCTCACCTCTGCAGCACAACTGCCGCCAGGATCACCACGCCAGTCCCGTGTCCACCGGACCCCACACCTGCGCCGGATGTGCGGAGATCCAGGTGGGCGGTCATCTGTCATTCAAGGGCCCAAGGTGGTGGTGATATTGCTGACAATGTGGTGTGAGGTAAGCCACTATCCCCTGCATCTCAGCAGTGCAGCAGGCCCCGCCACTCTGTCTAGGATCGGCATTTCTCCGGGGGTCTCTGGTGCATGGGCGGTGCCCCACTGGTCACAGTGCTGGTTCAGTGGAAGGAAGAAGGAATATGGCAGTCACCGATCCAGGGTTCAGGTCGGAGCTCTATTAGTTTGCAGCCGCCATGATGGCTGTCCAAGCCATGCCCCCAGCAAAAGATTAAGTTGGCCCCTCTGGGTGAAAATTTGGGAAAAAGCACAAAGCCTCAATGATAGTCTATGAGAGTGGTAGCGAGGGAACTCGGCATGATTCAAGGCTGACCACGATGGAGCCCTGGTTAGATACAACATGTAGGTTAGACCTATTGAAAAGTAAGTGTAGGAGAGTAGGATCTGCTTCACATGGGTACCCCCACTTTTTGCTGGTGTTTCACTGTTTTTCGACCTTAGTCTGGCTGTGGCTCTGCTAATCAGGGCCCCAGCCTAGCTGCTTCCTCTCTAAAATGGTTTCCATGTACATTAGGTACATTTCTAATTGGATTCTGGAGTGCCTTATAAGTCCCTAGTATATGGTATACTATGTACCCAGGGCATAGGTACCTCAGAGGCCTACCAGGGGCTGCAGCATGTATCATGCCACCCCTGGAAAGCACTCCAAAATGACACCACAGGTCTGCTACTGCAGCCTGGGTAAGGTGGTGCATGCACTCCTTACTGTGGTATAGGCTACCTATATCACCACCATTGCACACACATATAAAACCCATAAGTCACTCCTATGGCAGGCCTTAACAATCCTGAAGGTAGAGTGCTTGTTTTTTATGTGAGAGGGTGCCCCTGCATGAGCAGAGCCCCTCTGCAGCGTTCGGAGTACCTCCTCTGATGCTGTTTGTGGTGCAGCCTGACCATATACTCTTAAGTGCATTATAACCTCGCTGTAAATGCTAACTTTGGACTGGCTGCACGGAAAATGTCGTGTTTGGTGTCAAACACTCTGGAATACTACCCCCCTAACAGTTCTGGCGGCAGGGATAGCCTTCCACCCTTCTAGAGGGAGAGACATGTTCACACTGGTCTACCCGGTGAAGACTTTCTAGAGCCTTGGCATCATAAAATGGATGCCACTGCCACAGACACGGGTCTGGCCTACTGCTACTGACCGAAACTCCGGCAGGGGAGGCCTGGATAATAGGTTTCCTGTCACAGGGAGGTAGAACCACCTCCCCAGACAGGCAGATGTGTATTGAGGCTGGGCAGGAGCACTCTCTGGTGCTTTGAAGTCCTGCACTGGGGGCACCCTTGGTGTCTCTGTGCATAGTCCAGTTCAAACCAGTTGCAGGGGCTACATGCCCCAGCTCTGGCGCGAACCTGGACAAAGAAAATGGGTGTAACCACCCCTCTTTCCAAACCCTCCCATAGGTGGGTCCCCAGAGTATGTCCAACCACCTATCTTAGTATAAGTATAGGAACCCAGTCCTTGAGACTTTAGATTACCCTGGACGAAACTCTGCAACATATATCCTGGACCTTCGACTTTCTATTTCAACTAGAAGATGGAAGAAATCTCCCTTGGGGTCAAGGAGTGATCCCCTGCTTGGCAGGCACCAAAGAAGCAACTGTCCGGTCTGCAACTCTGAAGCTCCCGCCGGATGCCGAAGTCTTTGCATCACCAGAGGTGTATTTCCAGACTTCCCCGAGACTACCCTGAGTCCACAGCAAAGCTGAGGCCCGTGGCTATCGTGGGTGATGTGGAACCGCGACCCCTGGACACCGTGAACTTTTGCTGGTACATCACCTTCCTGGTCTTCCTCGAAGTTGTGCTTTGGGCTCCGATTAGCCCCAGCCTTGAGCACCTACTGCACCGAAGATCTCTGGCCTCCAACCCACGAGTGACCCGTGGGCCAGTTTCCAGTGCGATTGCTCGAGGCTCCTTCACGATCGCTAACCCATTGACTAGTGGGTCCCCACGAAGGCAACTCCTTTTCTGCTTGGGCTTTCCTGGTTGCTCCAGACGTGCCCTGACTTACCTTCGCTGGGTGAGTCCCCCAGACCTTGCTGGTCTGCACCAACGTCTTTCTTCTATTTCCACTTGACTTGCCGTTGCCAAGGCTTGTTGGGTCCATTCTGGTTGCCGACACCGCAGCACTCAACAGACTTCATGGTACAGCTTGAATCCAGCTCCTGGTCATCGTTGATGCCTCCTGGACCTCGTGGCTGAAGAGTCAAGACGCCCGTCAACGCACCTGAAGCACCCGACATCTGTAGGCATTGGACTATCGTGCCCCTGGTCACTGGTAAGCGACCCAGACTCTGTCCCCTCTGTTTTCAGGTTCCTTCCATCCTCGATCCAGGCTTGGATCTCTTTGGACACTTTTCCTCTTCATGGCAGCAGCACTTCTTTGCCAGCTTCCATTGAAAACAACACCGCGACCCGACACCAATAGACACCTATGCACCCGGATTCCCTGGGTGACGTAACTCGAGTACTCCGGTGCTCCCGTGGGTGTTGGCCCTAGACACCTCTAAGTCCAAATGGGTTTGCTTGTAGTCATCCTCTAAGTGTCCTTAACTTGTAATTTTCCAACCGCGACTTTCCCCATAGAAGTCAAAGGCGATTCGCGCCTGTGTTCTAACACTGCACGCGTCCCCTGTGGGTCCCCTACATCACTACCTTGGGTGGTTCCTTGGGGTCCAAATGCTTCTAAAGGCTCTAGGCCTTGTGTCTAGTTCAGTCGTGGTTCTTATACCACTTTATTGGTATATGGTTTGGTACGACCCTAGAGCCCAAACGTGTATTTGTGCTTTTACTGTTGAATACTGACTTGTAACTTAAGTACTTCGAACTCCAGCCTCATAAAGAGACTAGAGGGGTGTGTTTTATCTTAAATACATATATTTTGAATATATACCTGGTGTGGTTGTCCTTTTATTTGGTCATTCAGATTATAGACTGGTAAAACAAGCTGCTTTACATTCCTTCAAGACTTAGCCTGAAGGCTGCTCTCCATAGCTACCACTAGGATAGCTTCCAATAAAGGTTGTCTTTAACCTATCACTGTAAGGGGTTGTTTGGACTGGTACAGGGTGCCCACTTTAATTAGTGGACAACATATACCACTCCAACTTCTCACATTGGTGTGCAGCGTGTGGGATTCCAGCTATTGTTTTACCTGATAATCTCAATTGAATTGAACAACTGGAAACCACTAAAGGTACCTTAGGTACATATAATATCAAGCTTAGTATACAGTAAGTTCTAATGAACTTAGAGTTGTGTGTCAAGGGCTTAGCACACCCTTTCTACAACTCAAGAGAGTTTAGTAGGCCACACTAGTGTAGGTAGAGCAATACACCACACCACACTAGTAATGTATAATCGGCCAGGAACCAGTGGGTCCCTGCCAGAAGCCAGTGGGCTTCTCCCCTATAAGTATGAGGATCTCACCTTTCCTCAGCTTAGGGCCTTATGTTCTATTAGGAAGCTGAAGACAGGCGAAAGCCCAACCACCCAGCATCTCTCGGAGATACTCAGGCTGGATGATCTCTCAGGGCCTAGTGGGCCTGAAGGGGTAGGCATAGTGGGTGGGGCAGCATTTGAGGATGGACTTAGGGGTGGAACTCCCCCTGGCCCAACCTCTGCTGCTGACCAGACTGATGACAATGATCAGGATCTGGACAACCCAGCTCCACTGGATGAGGATGATGAGGATGAGCACAATGCTGAAGGTAGGGTTAGAAGGGATAGATCTCTCTCAAGGGAGTCTTTCCAGTCTAACTCATCTGTAGTGGCCTCTATTTCTTCTCACAGAGGGAGGGACACCTCCCAGGAGAGGAGAGAGAGACTGCTGAAGTATGAGCAAGCTCAGCTTCACCTCAGAAAACAGCAGATGGCCCTAGATAAGGAAGCCCTAGAGCTCTACAGAGCTAGAAAAAAGGAGGGACTAGAGTCCCTTGGTGGCAGCAACTTCCCTAGAGATAGGGAGAGGTCTTATGACCATAGAAACCTAAGTATGATTGTCCCTCCCTACCAGAGTGGGCATGACATCCACAAATGTATAACTGCCTTGCAGAGGGCCTGTAAAGCACAGAGTGTCCCCCAAGGGCAGTGGGCAGCAATCTTATGGCTCTCCTTTGCAGACAAAGGTAGAGATAAGCTCCTCACTGTAAGAGAAGAGGATGCTGACGATTACTAGGTCTTGAAAAGTGCATTGATAGATGGGTTTGGCCTAACCACTGAACAATACAGGTTAAAGTTCAGGGATACCCAAAAGGCACAAAATCAAGACTCGGTGGACTTTGTTGACTGTTCTGCTAAGGCTCTGGAAGGTTGGTTATTGGGCAGTAAGGTGTGTGACTTCACAGGATTGTACAATCTGAGACTGGAGTGGTGTAGAGTGGAGTGGCTTGGAGTGGACTGCGGTACAGTGGAGTGCATAAAGTGGAGTGGCATAGAGTGAAGAGGCATGGAGTGGATGGCATAGAGTGGAGTAGCATACAGTGGAATAGCGTAGGGTGGAGTGATATCAGAGTGGAGTGGCTTATAGTGGATTAGTGTGGTTTGTCACGTCAGAAAGTGGAAGGGCATATTGTAGACTGGAGTCGTGAGCCTTAGAGTGGATAGTCAGCCAGTAGGGTAAAGTTTCATACAATAGAGTGGAGTGGAGTGGAGTAGAGTGGAGTGGAGTGGTGCAGTGCAGAGTGTAGACCTCCCCTCCGGCTCAGCAGTTGCCCGAGGTACCGACGGAGAGAGCGGTGCCTCCTGTTTCCTGAGCAGTTGCCAGGTGAGGCGAGGCGAATACCCAGATTTATTCGGGTAATTTCTTCCACACCTATTCCAGGTGCAGGTCGTATGATTTACCTTTCTCACATTTAAGTTGCAGTAGCTTACTTGGTCCTGACGAAAGCTAGGGTACATCCACCCAAGGCTGAAACATGTCGGCCACCTCCACCACAGTTATTTGTTAAAACTGTCAAAAGCACTGTTTTAATTTGGTACCAAGGCAGCACCTCATTAAACTATTTTTGTGCCTTGTTCCCAATTTTATTACACCACATTCACTTAATTGCACTGCACACATCACCCCACACAAATTCCTAGAGTGGTCTTCTCATTGTAACAACATTGCCACACGAGCATCCGGGACGTACTCTGAACCCTGCCTCATGACAACTTGGCGGCACCCGGTTTCCAGATAAAAGTCCCTGGTTTCCCAAATGATGAGGCAAGCCACTTTATGTGGGTGATGGGAACCTTCGATGCATTCATAGATCTTAAAATGCATGCACATATCCAAAGCGATGTTTTGGTAGGAACACATTTTTATGGTGCAGCTGTATGAAGTTCACCTAGCCCTATAGACTCACAGTTAGTTATGTATTTATAGAGTGTAGTAAAGTACCATACAGTGGGGTGGTATGTCATAGAGTAGAGTGGCATGGAGCACAGTAGAGCGGAGTGGTTTAGCAGAGAGTGGAGTAGAGCATTATAAAGTGGACTAGCGTATTGTAGAGCAGAGTAGAGTGGAGTGGCATGGTGTAGAGTAGAGTAGAGTGGTGTGACTGACTGGTGTAGCGTAGAGTAGAGTATAGTGTCTTACATTAGAGTGGAGTGCAATAGAGTGGAATACCGTACAGTGTAGTGGCCTAGTGCCATACACTCACCTGGCCTCAACCGTGGTGATGACACTGAAGCTGATGCTGGACCTCCTGTCCCTCTCAGAGCCTCAAAAGGTCAAGGAACCAAGCTGCTCAGATCATGCATAGCCTCCTAGGGGGAATAGGGGTTCGGACAAAATACGAGAAGAGACTTGTGGTTTTGGATCTGCTCAGCGACTGTACGACAGTGCGTAACAGGATCTGTCACTTCTGAAATCTTCTACTTTCGGGAGGTAAATGTGCACTAGACACGAACCTCTGGTTTTGAGAGGAGGCAATGCGCTAGTAATAAAAAGACGAGGCTGTTACCATCAGTACACTTACAGGTTCTACATACAATGAACATGCATTAATTTCAGTGACATACACATACAGGTTTCGTCAGCAGCACGGCAGCAGAATAAGCAAAAAACCAGATTGGAGTGTGTCACTCCCAGGTATAAACTCAGAACACAGGTTGGAGTTACTTGAAGGGCCTGGAGTATAAATACACAAGAAGAGCTTGTTGTATATCACAGAGAGGGCATAGAGGAAAAGTCTATAATCTTTGAAGACTTTGGATTAGGGGTGGGCGGAATTTACGAAAGTGACTTTCGCAAATTATCGCGAAAATGTTAAAAATCTCCGCAAACACGCAGAAATATCGCGAAGATGCGGAAGTTTTTTTCCCGCCCGTTTGCGGTATTTTCTGCGTGGTCGTGGCTCGCCAACTTACCCATGCGGTTGCTCGCGGGCACGGCCATCTTGTTTTCACTCTTCTCGCGGTGCATGATCGCGAGAAGAAAGACGTGATCGCGCGACCAATGACATTACTGCGGGCGCGAACTGTCGCGAGACAGCGCAAATGGCTACCAACAATCCAACATCTCGTGGAGAACGCGACCGGATCGGGAAAACTTGTCGGCGAACGCGGGGATTCAGGTAAGGCGATCGCGCGCGCGCAAGAATGTATTATTTTACAGCGCGAGCAAGAAACAAATTATCGCTAAGCTGCGGAATGCGGAAATTTTGACATTTTCACGCTCTCAGCGGAACGCGAAAATGTCAAATTATCGCAATTTCTGCGAGCGGAACTGAAATTTAGCCCAGGCCTACTTTGGATATTCGGTCCTGCTTACTTCGATTGGAGGTTTAATGCTCACTTTCCTGGTATCAAGTATTTAGCCTAGTTCTTCTTCTTGACTAAAGTTCAAAGAAGATCTCTAGGCTTTGACTCAGGGAGTCGCGGGGATTCCGAAATAGCTGTGCAGGAGGGAGAGAGGAAGAAGATGTCAAGGGAGCTGGAGCCACAGGAATCACAGTTTCAGATGGACTTGAAGGAGACAGGAGCGTTTCTTGGTTCTGGCGGGATTCCTCAGGTGAGTGGGAAGGTTAAAGCTTGTTCCACAGGGAGCGAAGCCAAGCCACAATTCGAGGTCAGGCGAGTTTTAAATACCCTCTCAAACACTCAAGGACGTAGCTAGATCACGTGTGGCACGTGGGGCACATGGCTATCTGAAAGGTTCTCAATCCTTGGAGAAAACATGTGTTAGTACACTCTCTTTGACTTTACAGAACGAGCAGATGCAACTTGATGATCGAAAACAAATGTATCATTTTTGCTCGAATGTGCATAAGGAAAAACAACACCAAAGTCCCAGTAGCAGCGGGAGCACGGCTTGCCATTGGCTCACGAGATTCTGAGGGAAGCTTGCAGGGATTCAATACAAAACCACACCAAGACCCTACTAACAGCCGGGGAAGATAATCTATTGATTCATGGGTTTGGGGTGACGTTTGCAGGGATTCAAGTGCAATGGATCTATGGGTTCTGGGGGACACTTGCAAATACTCAAGTGCAATGGAATCACAGGTTTTGGGGAACATCAGTCAAGGTATCATAGCACGCCATAAAGAACCACTGGGGTAAAGCAACATGATCCCTATGCGCTAGACCACTAAGTTGAGCACAGAAAGGAATCGTGACAGAGAGTGCGCAGGAGGGGATTGTAACAGAGAGGGTGCATGAGGGGTTCGTGACATTGAGTGAGAGGCATAATGTGAAATACCGTAGAGTGGCGTGGCATAAAGTTGAGTTACATAGAATGTAATAGCATAGAGCGTAGTGGCATAAAGTGGAATGGCGTAGAGTGAAAAAGTGTAGACTGGAGTAGCATTGAGTTGAGTGGCGTAGAGTGGAGTGACATAGACTGGAAGGGCATAGAGCGGAGCAGTGTAGAGTGGAATAGCATGCAGTGGAGTGGCGTAGAGTGGAATGGCATTGAGTGGAGTGGCATATAGTGGAGTGCTGTATAGTGGAGTGGCATAAAGTGGAGTGGTGTACAGTGGTATAGCACAGAGTGGAATGATGTACAGTGGAGTGGCATAGAGTGAATGGGGATACAGTGGAATAGTGTACAGTGGAGTGGAGTAGACTGGAGTGGCATAGTGTGAAGTTGTGCACAGTAGAATAGAGTAGAGTGAAGTGGCGTAGATTGGAGTTGCATGTCACAAACTAGACTTTACAGTGGTGTACCATAGAATAGTGTGGAGTGGCATAGAATGGAATGGTATGGAGTGGATTGGCATCGAGTGAAGTGGCACAGAGTGAAATACCATACATAGGAGTGAGTAAAGTGGACTGGCAGAGAGTGGAGTGGGGTAGAGTGGTTTGTCATACAATGGAGTAGCATGCAGTGGAATAGCTTAGAACGGAGTGGCGTAGAGTGGAATGGCATTTGAGTTGTCATCAGTGATGTCATAAATGATGTCATAGAACATGTCATCAGTGATGTAATATGTGAAATCATAAGCATCTCATGACAGGGGCGCAAGTTATAGTTAGCCTGCTAACTATAACTGGTGGTTTTCTGTGTTTTTGTTTAGTTCTACATGTTAATGTTGTCTCTGACATATTCACTTAACTATAATGTTACTTTAATCTTTGTTTTCTTCAACGAATTTTAGTTGGTTTTTTTAAGATCGTTTTATTACATTTAACTATATTGTTAATTTAACCTTTTGTTTTTTCATTGAATATCTAGGTTTTTTTCTAAAGTAAAGTAATATTTTATTATAATATGTGAGCGAAACCCCCCTCCAAAAGGCAGTGCCCGGCTGGAGGTTAGCTGCACCGGCCCTACAGCCAAACCCCCACATGCTGACACCTCTCTGTTGGATGGCAGGAGTGCATAGTAGGGTGTGACCAGGGACTGGCCCCTCTGCTGAGGACTGTCTATGCATGACAGAAGTGAATAGTAGGTTGTGGGGAGGGATTGACCTCTGCTCGGACCTCTCTTTTGGATGATGGGTATGCGTAGTAGGCTGTACTGACCTCTTCTTTCAGACATCTCTCTCAGATGATCGGAGTGCATTGTAGAGTGTGTGGATGGACTGGCTTCTCCCATCAGACAGCTCTCACAGATTTCAACTGTGCGTAGTAGTCTGCGGGGAGGAACTGCCTTTGTATGTCAGACTTCTCTCACAGATGACGGGTGTGCATAGTAGGGTGTGTGGATTGACTGGCCTCTCCTTTCAGACCTCTCTATCAGATGACGGGTGTGCATTGTAGTCTGTGGGGAGGGACTGCCTTCTCCCTTCAAATGTCTTTCTCAGATGACAGGTGTGTGTAGTAGAGTTTGTGAATGAACTGGCCTCTCCTTTTAAACCTCTCTCAGACAAGAGGTGTGCATAGTAGTTTTTCAGAAGTGACAGGCCTCTCCTGTCAGACATCTCTCTCAGATAACAGGTGTGCGTAGTAGGGTGTGTGGATGGACTGGATTCTCCTTTCTGACCTCTCGCTCTGATGATGGGTGTTTGCATAGTAGGGTGTGGGAAGACCCTTCACTCTACTCACAACTCTTCCCAATCCATTGGGCATAAAAAGCAAACACCATCTCCCATAAGACTCCTTCCTACAGTAAAAAGTGTGCATACTAAAGTCTATTCAAACATCACCTACTCCTTCCTACTTTTCACATTCACGCAAAAGAGTATCGCAAGAACGTAACATTTAAAAAAAAAAAAAGAATTAACCTACTCATCACAGTACTTATCTCCTACACACATCTTCTCAAAAACAAGGACCACCATATGCATGCCTACTAGTAGAGTGTATTGAGAACTCAATTCAATTCAGCTTTATTCGGTACAAATTAATGACCATAAAAGCATACACAATCACAAAATCAAAATATACAAAATATGAACGACTTATAGCAGACATAATCATACATTTAAAAAAAGCCACTATGATTAGTTAAAACAATGATTTCATTTACACATTTAAAATTACATTTCGACATCTAAAAACACATGCTTTTCCTCGAATTGATGCATTTGTTTAAAAAAGTAGCAGTATAAAAACAGATATCCGCAGATTGTAAATTAAAAATCAATTTCATTGCGTGCTCAACCGTACGTGTTCCGTATTTAACAAACATGGGTTTAAGCAGGGCAATACGAAAGTTAGAGTACAGCTTACAGAATAATAAAAAGTGCATTGTACTCTGCTTGGAAATCCCGTCACATCTACAAGGTCCTAATGGATGTTTTTTCATTATCGGATGGGACACCAAGTGGTGCACTATTCCAAATCTCAGTCTGGTCAGCACAAATTTATGTGTCGGCCTGGTGACAAGGGTTAAATAGACAGGAAATCCATCTATGGCCAAATATCTGTTATAAAACATAACAGTGGACAAAGTACCAGCAATAACAGTTCGCTTCCTCTCAACAAAAGCTAGGAAGACCCTTTTTAACTCAACCTTGGGGATCAATAAAACAGCGTTTGGATCAGTTACAATATTCAAGTTAAAAATATCTGAGAAACACACAATAATGTATTTAATCCAGGGTATTGCTATGGCTTTATCTAATCGCAAACAGTCCTGGATAATAGACCTGGTAAAGGACTTCTCCTCATTCAACCAAATAGACCGCCAAACCATCAGAGGTCTAAGTGACAAAAGGTCAAGTAGGTAGGTCACAGATAGTTCCTGATGACATAAAGCATTAGAGGCCGATGTGGGTAAACATAAAAGTTTTTTAAGGAAGAAATTCTCTTCCAGTTGCAATTCATATGCGCAGCAATAACCCCAGATTCCTGCCCCATACAATGCAATTGATACACATCTAGCCTGATAAATTTTTATCATATCTCTGGTCCTACGATCCCCAATTTTCTGAGCAAATCTAAAAATTCCATGGGCATTTCTAGCCATTTTATTGCGTATGTTATTAAATTCATGTGTCCACTTTTTGTCATTAGAAAAAGTTATACCTAAATAACAGAATTTGTACACTTGCTGTACTTTTGACTTGTCAATAAAAAACCCTTTCACTGCATGTTTAGATTTTTTTGGGCCACAGATCATAGTGTACGTTTTACTTTTGTTAATGACTAATTTTTTGTCGTCAATAAAGGAAGCAAAGCTATCCATCAATCGTTGCAGCCCTATCGGAGTTCTTGATAACAACACAGCATCATCGGCGTATAGTAACACAGGTACTGAAACACCGTTGATCAGGGGAGCATCTGCATGTACTTCCTTTAAAATTGCATCAATACCATTTATAAATAAAATAAATAAAAGAGGAGCTAAAACGCAACCCTGCCTTATACCTCGCTTTACGCTAAAGTTCGGGTACATTCTCCCTTCCTACCGAAACGTACACATGTTTTAATCTCTCATACATCCTGGCAAGAAAATAAATTATGCCCTCTGGTGCACCTAATTTCAACAGGGTTGACCACAAAATAGAGTGATCAACCATGTCGAAAGCGCTGCTTAAATCAGCAAAGCACAAGTATATATGGCCAGGTTTGGCTTCACTATACTTCCCGATCAATAATTCTAAATTAATGCATTGATCGAGCGTACCCCTGCCTTTCCTAAAACCATATTGGCTATCTGCCAAAATACCATCTTGTTCTGCCCATTCTTCCAATCTTGCCAGCATAATCCTACTCATAACTTTTACGGAAGCATCCAGTAGTGAAACTGGTCGGTAGTTTTTAGCATCAGACCTGGATCCTTTCTTGTATATTGGTACGATAATAGACTCCTCCCAGGTCGGCGGAGGATCTGTACAAACCGCGGCATTGAAAACAGCAGCCAACAAGGGGCCCCATACTTCCGGTGCTTCCTTGTACACATCACTTGGAACCCCGTCCGGGCCTTGGGCCTTTCCTCCCTTACTTGCCCTAATCCCCCTTTCAACTTCTTCCACAGTGATTTCAAGTGGTAATATAGGCCATCTATCTGATCCAACATTAATATTTTTACCTGAATCAAAGATAGTTGAAAAATGGGTAATCCAACCTTCACAGGAGACATTTGCTGTTAACTCCGGTGTATTTGTCTCCTTAAGGAATGGGGAGTTGACTGTTGCCCAAAATAATGTGGCATTAGAGAGTTCCGCCGCTTGGTTAAGAGAATCCCAGGCCTGTTGCTGTAAAACCATCTTCCTAGCTTTAATGGCATTTTTATATTCTAGCCTCAGATTTGTTACTAATTTTTTATCCCTAGGCCTTATTGCTAGGGCCTGCTTAAGATCAGTCAGAGCAGCAGAACAGGTTTTATCAAACCAAACAAAACCAGGTTTTGTACCACCCCTGCTACCGCTTGTGAACTTTGCGTTAATGGCATTGTTGATTCCTATAAAACTAGGTAAGACCCGCTCATGATCCAATCTATTTTCTAAAATAAAAACAATGTCTGCTAAATTCTCCATAATAATGGATGCAGTCAATTCGGATGCTTTTGCGCCTATCCACCTCAGCCTTACCCCGTTAGCCCGGTGGGCTTCGATATTTCCAACAGTGGTCCCTGTCTCTCTATCGTTCTCCTCCCACAAAGTCATGGTCACAATAATACAGTTATGATCACTAGTGTCCATTATTCCCATTTCCAGTGGGGCAAAACAGTCGACAATACTGGAGGATACCAACACATGATCAATCACGGAGTTAGAGCGCCAATTCCTGAATGTTGGGACAGGTATACCATTACTGTCCCTACAGCAATCCAAAATTTCCAGGTCAAGGCACCCCATTAATGTATTCACATTTTCCCCATACATATCGTGACCAAAGTGTGGGACCTCCCATCCGGCATTGTTCGTGACCCCACAGGCCTTTGTAGATAATAATTCACATAACGAGGTATTAAAATCCCCACACCAGATAATATCAAATACTACATTGGAATCCAAACTTAGGGTATCAATAGCATTGGCCAAATCAGTTATTATTCTGCCCCTGGTACTATCAAAAATATTATTATAGTAATTGATCAGAAGGATGTTGCGGCTTTTGCCTTCACGAATCCAGATCATCTGGACTAGATCACCCACCGGCACATATTTTATCACCAGCATTTGGCGATGGACCGATACAAGGGTGAGTAAGCCCCCCTTAGCTCTTCCCGGACCCTCTCCATATGCTGGTAAATTATATGAAACAAATCCCTCATAGTCAATATTACTTTTGCACCAGGTTTCCTGGAAACATAAAATGTCGTACCTATTAATAAAAGTTTCCCACCCAGGGTCTCTACTTTTAGATTTCAGACCAGCTACATTCCAGCACACCAGTCTGGAACATGTACCTATTCTAGCGGTAATCCCAATGGGAGAACCTCGAGCATTTCCCTCCACGTTGCCAGCCCCAATTGTTTGGCCCATATCACATATATTCACACTTCCCTCGTGAATATTCTCTGCCTCGTTCTGATTAGGCGCATATCCGGAGCCCATAGATGTTATTTCAGGTACACAGTCGTACATATGTTCATCCCTATCGGGACCCTCATCCCTTGCTAAACATATATCCGTCTCTTGTATGCGTCAATCATTAGAGTCCAGGGAGCTAAGTGCATAAAATCTATTCTGTGTGGGGATATCAAAATAAGGTTTAGAGGTGGGCGGATAAGTAGAGATTCTAGTATTGTCCCTTCGGTTGGCATTAAGGTGATTATAAAAATAACCTAGTGCTCGGGCGCATACATTGCCATCGGAAATTGGGAGAGATGCAGCTCTTAGGAGGACAGTAGTAACATGCTGTGGGTGTTTGAAATTTATGATTACACAGTCCCCCTTTGAGCTTTTCCTAGCACTCCCTATCCAATTAACTCTCCTGGTAGTTAAGACATTATCAGAGAAATCCAATGGGAAACCACACTGCCTATTTAGCCAGGATAGACATTTGTTTTTTAAGGAATCGTGGGTTTCTTGGTGACCCCTATTATCAAGCGGCGGTACATTTGTTAGTACCACCACATAAGGAGCACACTCAGGTGGGAGATTAATAGCACACTTTTTGTTAGTTTCCTCCCATCCATTTATATTTCCTATGGCAGGCAAAGCCTTGCTGCTTGAGTGCATGCTCCTTTGAGGTGTTATGGGGTTAACACTATCATTCCCTTTATTTCCTATGGCTTCCTTAGAAGTGTCTTCCTGTACATACTGCTTACATTGATTGCTAGTTATGTTAGTTGCAGCAGTTGTGACAGTAGTGACAGTAGACACCTCTCCTGGTTTGTCCAAGGCCTTACTAAGCAAACCACCCAATCTAACAACCTCTTTTGTTAATTCCTCAATTTTTGAAACCAAAGGATCAATAATGCCTCTAATCTTTAGACCAATAATCTCCTCTAGGTTAATTACTATATCATCCTCTACTCCAACCTTATTAGATTTACTCATTACATTCGTTTCAAGGACTTTATCTGGTGAGGCTGCTCGTTTCCGCACACTACACAATGCCCCCTTCTTGATAGGGAATTTCCTACATGTTCTAACTGCCCGTGCTTTCGGAGTCGGTAAACATTGTTCTACCATATCAGGACAGTCTCCTATTCCTAACTCATTGGGGGTGGTTTGTTCAGACTCGAGCTGTCCCATTTCTACCAACTCTACCACTTCCAGAATAATAATGTCAGAATGATTGTTCGCATCCTCTATACTAGAAGCCGGTGAACCCCTTACAGGGCTCTCTGATTGCGGGGTGCTAATTTTCCCTAGCGACTGTCGCCTTTCAGAATTTATCTTACTAACCTTCTGGACCAAATAATTATCCATAGTGCGTGGACCAGAAGGGGGCTTAGATCTCGACATATTATAAACAGGCACAGTCCCCTCTAAAGCTTACTGAATTGTTATACCGTTTTCCCCGTCTTCTGTTTGTCCTATATTAAAAAAAAAAAAAAAACTTTAAAATAATAGCAAAGTCTTGGCAACCTACTCAATGTCACACCCGGTGCTTTATGTACCATATATGGTCATATACAGCGTTTCTGGCCCAGCCCAGTCTCTTTTGGCCTCTGAGGGCCACAGAGGGCCCGCCCTTTGCCCGGGCTTAGCCCGGCGCCGCCCGCGCGCGTCCCGCGACGCGGGAAGACCAGCGTCCTTTTAAGTGCCTCCCGGCGCGTAGGTAGCGACGCGGGTCGCTAGGGCCGCTGGGAGCTGTAGTTTGCTCCACTATCCGGTCCGCAAGATGGTGTTGCGGCGATGGCGGCGATGGCAGCGTTTCAGCCCGGGAGAGGGACGGCAGGTTTCCACAAGGTAGGCAGAGCACCAGTAATGACCCCGTAACCGGGCAGCAGGTGTCAGCTGTTCAGCGCAGCTCCGCGTTCAAATTTCCCGCTCCCCCGGTAGACCAGCGTCCTTTTAAGCGCCTCCGGGCGCGTAGATAGCGACGCGGGTCGCTAGGGCCGCTGGGAGCTGTAGTTTGCTCCACTATCCGGTCCGCAAGATGGTGTTGCGGCGATGGCGGCGATGGCAGCGTTTCAGCCCGGGAGAGGGACGGCAGGTTTCCACAAGGTAGGCAGAGCACCAGTAATGACCCCGTAACCAGGCAGCAGGTGTCAGCTGTTCAGCACAGCTCCGCGTTCAAATTTCCCGCTCCCCCGGTAGACCAGCGTCCTTTTAAGCGCCTCCGGGCGCGTAGGTAGCGACGCGGGTCGCTAGGGCCGCTGGGAGCTGTAGTTTGCTCCACTATCCGGTCCGCAAGATGGTGTTGCGGCGATGGCGGCGATGGCAGCGTTTCAGCCCGGGAGAGGGACGGCAGGTTTCCACAAGGTAGGCAGAGCACCAGTAATGACCCCGTAACCAGGCAGCAGGTGTCAGCTGTTCAGCGCAGCTCCGCGTTCAAATTTATTGAGAACTCATCTACTCCTTTTTACTATTCTCAATTCTTCGGGATTCCCGCGAGATCGTATAAACTAGTTAAAAACAATATACAGTTACACTTGTTTTCTTCACAGTAATTATCCCTTAGATACCTCCTCTCTAAATGTATGGGGCCAGCATGCCTTTCTGCTGCCCCTTTATATAGCTTTTTTTACTTCATCTCCTCAACATCTCCAATTTTTTACAGTAAACAGTAATGGCGGCAATTTCATTTCTAAACTTCCAATAGCAGACGTACAGACTTTTCTGCTCCTAGTGTATAATGTACTCATTATGTGTTTTTGGTGAAGCATTAGGGTTAGTTTACCGCTGCTATGAAATACTGTTCATGACATAGATGAAAGATACAAAACATACACACGCTCTACACTATCTTTAAACTTGTTGATGTAAAGGCATCTACCTGGAACTTATGACGGGAATTTTAAACACATCCCTATCATTCTGACTATGTCCCCCCTGCATATTATGTAGACACTGTACATTCGTGTGTGATGCATTATGCAAGTAGTATATTTTTCACTCTCTAAAGTCTTTCATTCCTTCCTCACTTTATTAAATACTCCCTGTATTGGGTTAATTGACCAGCTACTTTAACCCTGGCATATTGAGTCCTTTTGTGCTTTGTACATGTTATACCTGCACAATATTCTTCAAGCACACTTCACCATCTCAACACTTCTAACTGAAATTAGCTTACAGTTTTGGGTTATTTTGCAGTTGATCTTAAATCATTTTAAAAAATTTCTTGTGCTTGCTGGACTTGCACACATTGTGCATTCCACATTATCCATGTTCGTACAGTGATGTCATTGATTAGATCATTGGTTATGTCCTATGTGATCTCATAAATGATTTGCTTGTGTGTTTTTTTTTAAAACATCCGTTTATTAAAGAAACCAAACCCGGCAGCAAGACAGACAATAAGTACATCCTGGGCCATTAGGGCAGTACAAATTTCACTTGTGAGAGTCTATTACATAGCGTACAAAATCCTTATACCAAGGCAAAGTCTGTTACCTACTCATGCATTACGGTATGCATTTTCCCTGTTCCTCCAACACATTGCTGATTAACCAACAATTACAGACCTCTGTATAGTACCCAGCATCCCCATATCTTGTCCCACTTCTTTGGGCACCCTCTTCCATGGTACACCACCTTCTCAGCATTACAGCACCCATCCAGATTGTTCTACCATTTCAGAACACTCGGTGGTTAGCTCGCACCCCACTCCCTCGCTTTGTTGCGTTTAGCTACTATACTAGCTATCATCAGCCATATTTTAGAATATTTTGGCCATTTTATCTTGCCTGTCGCAAAAGGATATGCCACTTTGCTTCACATGGAACTTCTTGTTTGGTGACTTCCGACATGACCTGTATGGCGTCCTTCCAAAATTTTGTATCGCAGAGCAGTGCCACATGATATGAAAGAAGTTACCCGCCTCCTCACATCCCCGTCACATCTGTCGGAATTCCTGGGCCCAATCCGGTGCAATAGCTCCGTATAGGTGTATGATCTGTGTAGTATGTGTATTAAACAAAATCTCGACGTTATTGCCACCTCCCTTGGACTCTGTATCGCCTCTGTCCAGTCGTCATCTTCCAACGTCTCTGCTTCTCTTGTCCAGGCCTCCCTAAGAGTAAACAAGAGGTCTGGGGAGCTGTTCATTATCTTGTTGTATATCAATGAAATCGCTTTTTCAGGCATGGGGTCCATGAGTAGTCTATCCTCAAGAGGAGCATATTCTGCAATTTGGTCCCCATCTATTACATGCTTCTGTAACGCATGTCATAGCTGCAGATACCGTAAGAACTCCTTATCCGAAAACTGATACTCTATTTTTAAAACCTCAAACCTTATCAGTCTACCCCCTCTCCAGACATCTCCCAGGAGCTCAATCCCTATGGTTTGCTAGTGCTGAAATCCTTTTAGTTGACCCGCTTCCTTAAGGTGTTTACTGACCCATAGTGGTGTTCATTCAGATATCTTGTTCTTCCAACCCAGAAATGTAGTAGCTTCCCTCCAGATCTGTCTTCAATTGCGCTGCCCAATAATACTTATTAATTTCGGGAATTGCCAGCCCCCCTTCGTAGACACTGTGCTGCAACTTGTGTAGCGCTATTCTGGCCTGACTTCTGCCCCACAAGAGTAGCCTCAGCTCAGAATCTATCTGTTTAAAAAACACTAGTTGGTATCTTACATGGGGTGTTCTGTGTTCTGCAGAACATACAGGAACTGCAGCAGTGCCATCATTTTAAATAATGTGGTGCGTCCCATTAGGGACAGTGGGAGCTTCCTCCAGTGCACAATGTCTCTTCGCACTCTATCCAGCTGGGTTCCCTTTAGATATTATTATACCTAGGTAATTAAATGTATCATTTATCTCCAAAGAGCAAGCACTGGAGGGTAAGTGTGGTGTTGTTCCAATTTATTCTGTATCCAGAATAGGTGCCGAACAAATGAAATATGTGTATGATTCGGCCAACAGAGGAAGCAGGGTTGGTACCATACAACAGTATGTCATCAGCATATAAAGATATCTTTTCAATCCAATCCCCATCCCCGCTTATTCCTCTGATAAAAGGATCGATTCTAACCCATACAGCCAAAAGCTCCAGTGCCAGCGCAAATAGCATAGGTGAGAGAACACAGCCCTGCCTTGTGCCTTTATGCAGCTGTATGACCCTCGAGGTAACTCCATTCACTCGTACCTTCGCTAGCGGGCCCTCGTATAGTAACCGCACCCATGCACAGAAACAGGGGCTACAGCCAAACCTCTTCAAAACCGCCTGCAGGTATGGCCATTCCATGTTGTCAAACGCCATACATGCGTCAAGTGACAACAGTGCGGCGTCTTATCTTGAGTTGGCCCATTGGCCTGCAACACCCCGTACAATCTTCGTAAATTAAGACTAGTGCTTCTACGAGGCATGAACCCGGACTCATCGGGATGTATTACAGAGGAGATGACCGCTCCCAATCTATTTGCCAACACCTTAGCCAATAATTTAACTTCTACATTGAGTAAAGATATCGGGCGGTAGGACCAGCAATTGCCTGGTGGCTTACCCTGCTTTGGTATTACCACAATTGTGGCCAGTCTCTGATCTATTGGTAGTATGCCTGTATTGAGGGCTTCCTTATACATGGCTAGCATATGCGGGGCTACATTCGAGGATACTCCCTGGTAACATTCTATGGTTATTCCGTTAGGACCTGCTGCTTTGCCCGATTGCAGATCTCTCATAGCCCCTATTATATCCTCTGTCCTGAGCTGTTTGTCCAGCGCCTCCCTATCTTCGTCGGTGAGTCACGGGATGGGGAGATCTCTAAGCAACTCTGCGCAGTCTGGGTTGTGTAGGTGCCAAAGATCCGCTAGCACCAACGCCTCAGCAAAATCTTTCAGAGGGTCCTGTGCCCTCTCCCAGCCCGCTGCCGAAATTCTGTCCTACCCTGGATCCATAGTTGCACTCACGTCTCCACCCATTATTAAGAAACCTTCCGGTAGGTCTAAAAGTAGGGCACCCAGGTCCTTCAACATTTCTGACTGCAGCCTCGATGATACATAAACCGAGCAAAGATTTAGCGCCTTGCCATCCCACTTCCCCGTGAGAGCTACGTATCTGCCAAGCGGGTTGTGCCGTGTTTCCCCTAGAATAAAGGGTAAAGTTGTACAAAGCAGAATCCCAACCCCTCTCAACCCAGTGGTAAAACCTGCGTGTGCCACTAATTTATCAAGTGCCTTGCAGGTAGTGCCTTTGAGATGGGTTTCTTGAATCAGTACTATATCAGGATTCTGCCTACGGAGATATTGCAGCACCACTGTACGCTTGATTTTGTGTTCCAGAAAGTAATGGTTTTTGTGATAGATTTCCTGGTCCCCAGAAGGAAATGGAAAGGTTTAATTCACAAAATTGGGTTATTTACAACAGCAAATGGCCTTTTGGTATGTAACAACCCCAAATTGCGATATGGTAACATCTTACCGATCGCAATTTGGGTTTGCAGCCAAATTCCGAATTTGGAAGGGGCGTATTTAGAACGTCCCTGCCAAGTATTAACGTTTTGCAATTGAAATCCATTCTCCAAACCCTACTACACAAATATAGTGGTAACCCATTCGCAAACGAGAAGGGATTCCCAAGTTACTACCTCCCCTTTGTCAATGTTGGCAAACTTATTTTTAATAGTAGGAAGTGGTCCCATGGACCACAGCCAACTCTTGTAAAATGTCACTTTTTTTTAAACGCTCCCCTTTTTCCTTTAAGGAAAATGGGCTACATTAAAAAAATTGCTTTGTTTAAAAGTAGTCACAGAAATGGGACCCCAGCAGGCCACCATCGCTGTGATGGCTGTGAATCATTGTTCACAATTTTCGACCTACCTCATTGATATTCATGAGGAAAGTCTAATTGTGACCTACTACGATTAAGGGGCCTCATTACGTTGTCGGTCAGAAAGCATTTTGACCGACTCCTTGTCGGAATCGTTTCTGGCCGCCTCTGGTTCTGAGAGTCTGACCGACCAATTACGATGGTTCAGAACACTGTTCAGTCGGACTCCCCTTGACTTCAATGGGAGTCTGTGTTCTGACCGACAACACAGGCTCCCTTTGAAGAAAGCGGTGGTTGCGGAAAACCTTGCATCCTGTGGCGGGCAGCCAATTGTGCCTTCCACACTGTGCATGGTTGAAAAGAGGGGTCACATGAGTACCTCCACGGGCCCCAACCGGAGGGCTCCGGGGGAAGGGGGGCCTGCTATGGACCCCCAAAGTCAAACCGGCCAGAGAATCTCTGATGCCTGTAAATTAAGAACCCCAGGCTATCGGAAACGGGACCGCCCGACAGGCTGTCGGCAGGCCCCACATAAGCATTATGATGAGGCCACCACCATGGCGGTCGCAATGCCTATGTTTTGTATTGCAGTGGGTGCTGCTGGCTGTAGCTCCTGCCACAATGCAAAATGGGTACACCTGCCACATGGCGCAGACATATGTAGGGGGGCACCGTAGGTGCCCCCCAAAACCCACAGCTTAAGGCCAGGGGAAGGGGGCTAACAATGGGCCACCAAAGTCACTTTCTGCTTGCCTTTTCATGGCGGGTTAACCGCCATGAAAAGGCGGGCTGATAGCAACATCATAATCTCTACGGTGGTGCCTGGCAGGCACCGCCACAGTTGTAGGGGTATTATTCCCCTCAGATGCACCGGCGGGTTCAAGGAACCCCTAGGATGAGTGGCAGTCGATCTTTCCGGCCGCCACATATCTGCCCGCCATGGTAATATGGTGGGCAGATATCAGGGTTCCGATGTCGTTGGGACTGCCACCAATGGGCTGTTGGTGGCGGTTCTACCGTCATCATAAGCAGCCCCTAAGTCTCAGCTATAGTACTCACATAAAAAGTTACTTTAGATTTAAGGCTGGCAGTTTTCCATTTGTACTCATTTTATAGATATTTATGTATTTATTATTAAATATTGATAAAATAGAAGATGAGTCTTTTTGAGTGATTCTCAAAGCTGCCAGGCAGCACTTCCAGTCAATAGTTCAGATTGACAGCTGAGGGATTTAAAACAAAGGGAAACACATCTTAAACAGCTGGCTATAAGCATGTGCGTGTACTACAGTGCTCATGTTTTGATATGAGTGTTGTCATATATTATATGTGAGTATCTATAGCATTACAACACATCAGACATTCAGTCATTAGTACACATTTAGTGGTTAAATATATGCAGAAATCGGAACAGGTGACATACAAGGCCAGGGGCTGTCCTCGGAAATTCCGGAAGATATGGGCACCACTGATCAAGTTCTATGGCCTGGAAGTGGTGGGGGAGGCGGAGGAGGGGAGATTGCAGTTTGGAGACGTGGGAAAAGAGCCTTGAATGATGTAATGATAGTTCCCATTATTTGTACCTATGAACAGTGTAGCCATGACCCCTTATTTTTATATGACCAGGTGGCTCAGACCCCTCCGTGGATCCAACTAAAATGGGCATTTTATTTGTACAACTGCCATATATGTTATTATGCTTTGTCATCAATGGTGCATCGTGTAGTCATGCTTTTATTCTTCAAAAATAAAATAAAAATATTTATTAAATAAAATATATGCAATAATATACTAGTTTCAGCTCTGCTCTTTCACAAAGCCCAAAACAAATAAGGATAAACACAGATAAAATGAGCTCAAAATAATATGGATAAATATAGGCCAAAATGCCCCAAAACAATACTTTAAAACTTAGAGCCCTATTTAACACATATTAGAAAGTGTGTACTATTTTCGTAAGAATCAGGTGAATAAGTATTCATTTTTTTTTATAACCAATTTTTATTGATTTTTGGTTGCAACAAAGAACAGCACCATTCAGGAATACATCTTAAAAGGCAAGACCAGGACATAAACATATCACATTGGCATAAAAAGATAGGCGTACATAGCACCAATATCAGCAAACCCACTTCCAATCTAGATATCGTATCAGTCCAAATTAGTCTTCTATCACTCCGACCCACTTGCCCCACATTCGGCAAAATTTCTTAGGACAAACCGTGGCCACATAAAGAGGCCTTTCCTGCGCGGCACACCAGCCCACCCCTCTGTGCCAACGCTCCAATGTAGGTGCAGTAGTGTTCAGCCAGTGAGCTGCAATGTCCCTCTTGGCTACTGCTAGTGCTGTATTAAGGAAGAGTTTCTCAGCCCTGTTGCCATCCAGCCCCTCAGTGATGCCCAGGAGAACATGTATAGGGTCAAGAGGAACCTCCTAGCCCAAGACCTCCGCAAGCTCCCCCGTTACAGACTCCCAATATCCCTGTATCACAGCCAAAGCCATACCATATGATAAAAGTCTGCCTGGGAGTGGGGACAGCGGGGGCAGAGGGCATCAGAGCGAAGCCCCACGCGGTGAAGACGCAGCGGTGTAAGATAGGCAGCTTGTAGGAAGTATATTTGGACTAGCCGAAGCCTCGCTGAGACCGCAATTATTGTAGGACCCATCAGGGCGTCTCTCCAGTCAGCGTCTTCCAGAGTCCCAAGCCAACCCTCCCACATGTCCCGGAGTTGAGAGAGGGAGTTGGGGGTGTTGTTGGTAAGTGAACGGTAAATACGGGAGATCCCTCCCCCTCCCAGATCGCCGGTCATGACCTAAGCCTCAGGTGGACTATGCTTAGGCAAAGAAGTGCCATCTGAAATATAGGGACAGAGGGCATGGCGTAGCTGCAAGTATCGGAAAAACTGAGAGGAGTGGAGGGAGTGTCGGGCCTGCAAATCCTAAAAGGACCGTAGATGGGTACCGCTCCATACATCGCCCAGCAGGGAAATCCCGATGAGGTCCCAGGGCCAGAATCCCGAAAGGGAAGTAACCTCCCGGAGCCTGGTGCCTCACCACAAGGGGTTAAACCAATCGTGTACCGTAAGGAGCCGAGTTGCTAAGTAATAGAAATATAGGCTCGTCATCCCAAGACCACCATCAAAGGGTGGGATTCGGCATTGGGCCAGGGCCAGCCTGGGCTGCTGTCCCCCCCATAGAAACTTAGAGGCCAAACCGTCCATCTCACGGAACCAGGACTTAGCGAAAGAAAGATGTGTATTTTGAAGCATGTATAGAAAGCGAGGTAAAATCATCATTTTAAAAAGGGCTATCCTGCCTAGAGGGTTTAGGGGTAGCGTACGCCATTTAAGGAGGTCAGCGCGGACCCGCTTGACCAGTGGGGTGACGTTGAGTCACCATGCAAGGTCGGGGAGAAGGGCCACCCAGACCCCAAGTATTTGAAGGACTGCCGTCGAAGGGGGATCTTCGACTGCCAATCAAAGCATTCACGTGACAAGTGGAGGGGAACCAAAATGGACTTGGCAGGGTTTAACCAAAGGTCGGTGGTGTGCTCAAAGAGGTCCAGGGCTTGAAGGCATCTGGGCACCGATTGGGCCGGGTCCGCCAGAAACAGCAGCACATCGTCTGCATAGAGCGCGATCTTATCCACTTCAAAGCCGGGCTAACTCCATCCAGTGAGAGAGTGGTCAAATCGAATAAGGCAGGCAAGGGGCTCCATTGCTAAAGCAAAGCAAAACCAAAGGGGATGATGGCCGGAGTTTGCAAGTACTCACCCCCAGTCAACTGATCTTGGTTTAATCCATCATCATTTTTTAGCTCACTCCACTCCCCAGTTCAGACATGGCCATATGCAAATCAGTCTGACCCTGTGCCTCATGGGAACAGTCCAGCCTGAACTGCCAAGCCATGTCTTCCCTGGACCGGAAACAAGCATCCTGGGACCGGTTTCTGGCTAATCAGCCGTCATCAGTCAGGGCTAGCTTGAATCCAGTGGCAAAGTGAGCAAGGGACCCACGTCTGGGCATATCCTGCCAACTTAGGGCGAACACAGCAAAACCAAAGGGGATGATGGAGGGAGTGTTGAACATTGCAAGCACTCACCGCCAGTCAACTGATCTGGGTTTAATCCACCTTCATTCTTTATCTCACTCCGCCACCCCAGTTCAGACATGGCCATATGCAAATTAGTCTGACCCTGTGCCTCATGGGAACAGTCCATCCGGAACTGCCAAGCCATGTGTTGCAATGAAGAGAAGTGGTCGATGAGGTAGATCCAAGTAGATGTTTATTAGTTGATTACAAGATGGTAGTTACATAGTAGATGAGGTAGATCAGGTTGATATATGGTCCCACCAGGAACTGCATCTCTGCTGCTCAGCCCCTCTCTCCAACTGTCATACCTCCCAGTCAGCCAGGCACACCAACATTCCGTAAGGTCCTAAGGCATTCCATCATTCCATTCACATACACAAACATACTGGCTAAGCAGCAAGAACCATAGATACAACACATCCTCTTTCTTTACAAAATCGAAAAACAAAAAGAAACAAGCCTAAATGAGAGTATCACCAATATGCAGAAGACTTGTTAAAATATTGCATTCAAAATATACATCTTAAGTGAAGAAATGATGAATAATGACAAAAGATAGTGAGAATGCGAAATGAGAGAAGATATATAGAAAAGAATTAAGTGCAAAAGAGAATATTAGATTTTTACACAGCACCCATCCCCTTTCCTTGGACAAATAACCTCAAGAAAAATACAGAAAATTAGAAAAAGCAAGAATGGAAAAATATGACAAAAAGAATTGAGGAAAAGAAAGAAATTCGCATGGAAAGATTTCACCCTGAAAATGAGACTAGAACAAAAACTATCCTCCAAATCACCATATTAACTTAAATTAAATTATAACATGCCCAATAAGTACTCAACATTTCAACAATTTCAACCTTTCAATAATAAATTGCCCACAATACACTGAACAATTCAATTATTTCAGCAATTTCAACATTTCGATAATAAATTGCCCATTGTACACTGAACAATTCAAATACTTCAACGATTTCAACATTTCGATAATAAATTGCCCATTGTACACTGAACAATTCACATATTTCAACAATTTCAACATTTCGACAATAAATTGCCCATTGTACCCTGAACAATTCAACATTTCAACAACTTCGACACTGCACATTGTGCATTCAACATTTCAATATTTCGACAATTTCAACTCTGCACATTGTGCATTCAACATTTCAATATTTCGACAATTTCAACTCCGCACATTGTGCATTCAACATTTCAATATACTCCAATAATTTCAATTTCACCTTAAATATCGGGATCACTCCCCATTACTGGCACGTTGTCCTTACAAACTTGGCTAAATACCAGATAGTAAAAAGAGAATAACTGTAATAAGCAGCATATCCATGAACCACTTATTCTCACTGACTGAAAAACGTTGTAATAACTGTAAAAAGATTTTGGTATCTTGAATATTTCATCCTTTTTCTTGAAGTACGCTGTAGCCTTCAACCACAAAAAGTATTGACATATAAAATACAAACAACAACCACCAGATGGCACTCTTGTGAAAAAAAAATAAGCCTTAACTCGAACTTGTTCGTGATTGTTTCTGTTTCCGTGTTGATTCCAGAAATGATGACCGGTCTCTGTGCTCAAAGGTAGTACCGGTGTGAAAACATGTTCAGTTCACTCAATAAAAGTATCAATAGTTGGAGGTTGTATTAGGTGCCAAAATTGTGGTACTTTGATCTCATGGGTAACACCGATTCGGAAGAAAACATATTCACTGCACGGAAATCCTCCTATCACTGTTTATTTGCACTCCGTTGCGTTTCCGTAACCATGGGAACACAACAACAAAATGGCTGCTTGACGTTGCGTGACCTTGCGCAGTGACGTCTTCAAAGTCCTTCAGGAGTCAGAGAATACACAAACACGCTAGATGCCGATGACACAATGATTCTCCGCCGGAACACATGGAGATTCGACGACGTCATCAGTGTAAGGATGACAGCGTCGAAGAAGGATCGCTCAGCTGACAAACGGTGAGTGAGGACATGCGCGCACAAATACAGTCACACCAGCAATTTACTCACGGTTACATTAGGATGACTTCAAAAGTAAGGAATAGGTTAGTTCTGTAGTAGGGGATCTCTGTGTATAGTCATAATCTAGTGAATAGTCCCGCCCATGTGCGTGGACCCCGGAGCAATAAAAAATAATCTCTTAAGGTGTCAAATCATGCAGACCTGCATCCACCTTTAAGAGAGAATTTAATTTAAAGATAGATAATGCAACCCATACCCACAGGCTACACTGTCCAGTACTTCAACTAGAATTCCACCAACATCCACAAACAGCACTGCCTGTCCAGCTTTTCTCCACACAGGAAAAAACCCTGCCTCTACCAGCAAAAGCCTCTGGAATGATAGAGAAGAAGGAATGGACAGACAAGCCCCATAGGCTGCCATTATGTGGCTGAGAACAGGATACTGTGCCTTTAAGAAAACTTTCCAGAATTCCAGAACTTTCCCAGTATCCCAGAATGCACAGCAGGTCCCTTCTACTTTCAGTTCTTTTTTCCGGCTCCTGCTAGCAGGACCCTGGAGCATTGAGCTCTCCCTTTTCAAGGGTTATTTGTTACTTTGCAAGTGTTAGAAAGTCCTTTTTCCTTCTGGTGTTATCAGAATGACTGGCTTGTTCGACAAGTGTCCTGATTGTGGAAGAAAAAAGGCAAAGTCAGACACACACAGGGTGTGCATCGTCTGCCTTCCCCAGTCCCACGTGCCTGAGGAGTGTGAGATCTGCCGCTCTTTTTCAGCCAGGACCCTGAGAGAGAGGAAGAAGATCAGGCTCCAGGTCCTGGAGGACAGAAGGCTGAAGGCACGAGGTGGGTCTGGAGGGGCTGATTCTGCCCATGCTGAGGCCTCTGGGGGGCTCCCCAGGGGCAGGAAGACCAGCAAGCGTCCCCTCTCCTCGTCGACGTCGAGGGCGTCGACGGCGGCGTCGAGGGGGATGACTACGGTCTGTTCGCCATCTCCCCAGCGCTCTGGGGAGAAGCGGCGTCGACGATCGACGTCGAAGGAGCTGAACAGGCCGCCGTCGACGACATCGGCATCTTCTGCGACGACGCCTGATCTCGACGTCGACGCTCGCCGTCGAAGGGGGAGCGCCGCTCGCCGTCGGCGAAGAGGCGACGGTTGCCGTCGAAGCGATCGACGTCATGGAGATCGACGTCATGGAGATCGACGTCGAGACGATCGCCGTCGAGACGACGCTCGCCGTCGAGAAGACGATCGGCGTCGAGAAGACGATCGACGTCGAGAAGACGGTCGACGTCACGGAGGTCGACGTCACGGAGGTCGACGTCGAGGAGGCGGCCGACGTCCAGGAGACGCTCAACGTCGAGGCGGTCGACGTCGAGACGGCACAGGGGGAGCCCTGACGCCAGGAGTAAGAGGGGAACGGAGTCGCCGGGATCGGGGTGCTCCGTGGTGTATACACCCACTCGGAACCCTACGCCATCACCACCTCCGCCACCACGGCCACTGACTCCTCCACCACCACCGCCAACACCACCACCACCGCCACCGCCACTGCCAGTGCCACCACGGCCGGTGTCACCACCTCCACGTCCCCCCCGCGTTCGATACCACCTCGTACCCCGCTGGGGCCGCCTGCTGTTCCACCGAGGTCGGTCTCCCTGCCCCGGTATCCGACTCCGCCGCAGGGGACGCCGAGGCCGCGTCACCCACGGTCGCCGGGCCCGGCTAGACCGTCGGACAGGCCGAAGCCGAGGAGGTCGCGCTCCCGCTCCGTACAGGAGGAGAAGGTCGTGGAGCCATAGGAGGTCGTCGACATCGGGACGGCGCCATAGGAGGCACAGGTCCAGGTCATGCACACGGTCCTCGGCCAGGGACTTCTCGCCGGCGCTGTCGGACTCACCGGGGACTAGGGTGTCTCCGGTGGATGATCTGGTCTCCTTCCAGGAGGTGCTGCTGCGGGGGGCAGCCAAGTTGGGCATCTCGGTGACGATACCGACGCCCACGACGTCCGTGATATTCGAGACTCTACACAAAAAACACCTGTCTCGCCCTCTGCTGCCTCTAGTGCCGGGACTGGTGGAACCCGCGTTGGAGTTATTCCTCACCCCCGCGGTGACGAAATCCGCTCCCTCACGGCTCATGAAAAAGTATCGGGCCCCGGACTCGGACCCTGCGTTTTTACGGATGGACCCGAAGCCGGACTCTGTCATCGTGACGGCGGCGAGGAAGCAGCATGCGACTGCACCTTCATCGACGGTCCCGCCCGACAAGGAAAGCCGCTGGCTGGACTCGGCGGGCAGGAAAGTGTGTGGGACCGCGTCTACCACCATGAAGGCGGCAAGTGCGGGGGCACTGTTGGGGCGTTACGACCGGGCCCTGTGGGAGTCCCTCCAACAGTATGCGGACCTGCTGCCCCGGGACCGGAAGGAGGACTTCCTGGAAACGGTGCGAGAGGGCATGCTGGTTTCGAACCAGGTCATCAGTGCGGCAGCGGATGTCTCCTTGTTGGCGGCGCACTCCTACTGTCATGGTGTCCATCAGAGGCGTCACTCTTGGCTGCGCCTGACGTCGCTCAAGCCAGAGGCTCAGCACAGAGTAGCCAATCTGCCCTTCTCGGGGGAAACCCTGTTTGGAAAACATGCGGATGATGAAATGGCCCGCATGAAGGCGGTGGCGGAGACCCTGACGGCTGTCGGGTTGGAAAAGGCCGAGAAGAAGAAGCGCCCGTTCCAGAGGCGGTTCGGGTCTACGGGCAGAGAGCGGGCAGGGTTCGGGACAGCAGCAGCACCAACAGCAGCAGTTCCGGAAGCCCTTCCAGAAACGCCAGAGGGGTAGAGGAGGCCAGCAGGCTGCTACCACTACCAAGGGCCCGGCCGGGTCTCGGCCCTGAGCGACTACTTCCCCCTCAACCGTTACCCACTCCAGTGGGGGAAAGCATTCAACTTTTTCCGGCAGAGTGGAGAAAAATTACTCAGGACAAGTGGGTACTGAATATTGTTTGCAATGGATACAGTCTTCGGTTTATCAGCCCGCCTCCAGCGATTCCGCCGGTACGCTCTCAGTTTCAGCTGCGAGAGCTCCAGGCGGAGGCAGACATCTTGTTGAGAAAAAAGGCGGTAGAAGAGGTACCTCTGTCTCAAAGGGGAAGAGGTCTGCACTCTCGGTTCTTCCTCGTTCGCAAGAAGGACAAGAACGAGTTCAGGCCCATTCTGGATTTGCGACAGTCAAACAAATGGATTCGCAGAGAGAAGTTTTGCATGTTATCGTTGCATCAGATTTACCCTCAGCTGCAACGGGGAGACTGGCTCTGTGCCATAGATCTACAGGATGCGTACTTCCATGTGCCCATCGCACGGAAGCACAGGAAGTTCCTGCGATTCCAAGTCGGCGCCAATCACTATCAATACACAGTACTGCCATTCGGGCTCAAGTCTGCGCCCAGGACCTTCTCGAAGTGCATGGCAGTGGTGGCGGCACACCTGTGTAGGAACAAGGTGTTTGTCTACCCGTATCTGGACGATTGGCTGATCAAGGCATCATCCTTCTCGGAAGCGCAAGAACACTTCCGATGGACGTGCGCTCTCTTGCACAAGCTGGGGTTACACGTCAACATGTCCAAGTTGGTCCCGACTCCGGTCCAGTGCATACAGTACCTGGGATCCTCCATCGATACGCGGTCAGCAAGCGTGTCTCCTTCGGAGGAGAGATGGTTATCACTCCTTCGGAAGGCTCAGGACCTCAGGACTGCTCCATCGACGACGGTGAGGAAGGTGTCTTCGCTGCTGGGATCGATGGCCTCCTGTATCTTCCTCACGCCTCACGCACGGCTGCACATGAGACCACTGCAGGAGTGCTTGGAGGATCAGTGGGATCAGAAGACAGGTTCTTAGGACGACAAGATACGACTGTCTATGCATGCTCTTCAGTCTCTGAAGTGGTGTTTTTGGCGGAGAACCTCCTCAGGGGGGTTCCCTTCCACAAGGACATTCCCACGAAGAGTGTCGTGACGGATGCGTCTCTCCAAGGCTGGGGAGCGCATTCCGGGGACTTGCAGATTCAAGGACAGTGGTCCCCGTTGGAATCGATGTACCACATCAATTTCCTGGAACTCAGATCTGTCTTCCTGGCACTGAAGGCCTTCCTTCCTTCCTTCCAGACCAACTCGCTGCTGATACAGACGGACACTACAACCACTATGTATTACCTCAACAAGCAGGGGGGGTCGAGTTCGCGCACTCTGTCGCAGGAGGCGCAGGCGATCTGGCACTGGCTGCTGGCCCGAGGACTGACGATTACGGCCACTCATCTGCCAGGGGTACAGAATGCTCAGGCGGACGCACTGAGCAGGCTGATTCAGGAAAACCACGAATGGGTCATAAACGACGAAGTACTAGGAGAAGTCTTCGCAAGGTGGGGGACTCCAGACGTAGATCTGTTCGCCACTGCCGAAAACAGCAAATGCCGAGACTTCGCATCCAGGTACTACCAGCGGGGGACGCTGGGGAATGCGTTATGGATCGATTGGTCGAACAGCTTTCTGTACGCTTTTCCACCAATTCCCCTGATTCCGGCAGTGCTCATCAAGCTGTCCCAGTCCAGGGCGCGGATGATCCTGATCGCCCCGGAATGGCCCAGACAGTGGTGGTTCACGGACCTACTTCACCGGTCTCTCCTTCCTCACATACGGTTGCCGTGCAGGCCGGACCTTCTCACGAAGTTCGGGGGGCGGATGGTGCACCCCAACCTCTCGTCTTTGAGTTTGGCGGCATGGCTCCTGAAATAGTGCAATATGGCCATCTGAATCTACCAGAAGATTGTATGGACATACTGAAGGAGTCTAAACGGCCTTCCACTAGGACGTCCTATGCCTAGAAGTGGAAGAGGTTCTGTATCTGGTGTAAGTCCAAGAACTTTGATCCTACGACATGTAAGGAAGATGTCATCCTTCCGTACCTTTTACATTTGGCGCAGTCTGGCCTTAATTTCCATTCCATTAAGATGCATCTGGCTGCTTTGACTGCTTACAGGAAATGCCCTTCGCAGACTTCCTTCTTTCAGATCCCTGTGGTCAAGGATTTTTTGGAAGGCTTGAAGAAAGTGTTTCCTCCTGTCAGACTTCCCTCGCCTTCCTGGGACTTGAATGTGGTGCTGTCCAGACTGATGAAGGAGCCTTTTGAACCCATTCACAAGGCTTCGTTGCAGCACCTATCCTGGAAGGCGGCGTTCCTAGTGGCCATTACATCGGCCCGCAGGGTGAGTGAACTTCAGGCATTATGTTGTCAAGAACCTTATACTGTATCTCATGCTGCTAAGGTTGTGATGCGTACTCACCCTAAATTTCTTCCTAAGGTTATCTCTGATCTTCATGTCAACCAGACCATAACTTTACCTACGTACTTTCAGAATCCCTCTTCGCCAGCGGAAAGGTCTCTCCATTCCCTGGATGTTCGGAGGGTGTTGAAATTTTATCTGGATAAGACCAAGGATATTCGTAGGTCAGACCAATTGTTTGTTAATTATGGATCAGTCAGGACCGGTCTCGCGACCTCTAAGCAGTCCATTTCTCGGTGGATTGTGTCCTGCATACAATTGTGTTATCAAAAGGCTAATAAGACCTTAGGGGGTAACCCTAAGGCTCATTCCACCAGGGGCAAAGCTGCCACGACGGCTTTGCTGCGTAATGTTCCTATTGCGGAAATCTGCAAGGCGGCCACTTGGAAGTCGGTCCATACCTTTGCTGCGCATTACTGTCTGGACACGGATGCCAGGGCAGATGCTCAGGTTGGGCAGGCTTCGCTGCGAAATTTGTTCGCACAGTAGTGGTATTGTCTTGTGTGTTCTCCACCGCCGTTGTGTTGTGTGGGGATGGGCTTGCCATTCTATTCACTAGATTATGACTATACACAGAGATCCCCTACTACAGAAGGAGTAGTTTCTTTTCTGTAACTCCAGTTCTGTAGTAGGGGTATCTTTGTGATAGTCATAAGCGCCCGCCCTCCTCCCCGGTGGAGAGATAATTATTCATGTGAGGAATGCTACAGGTCTGGCATGCTACGCCTTCAAAAAGAACTGAAAGTAGAAGGGACCTGCTGTGCATTCTGGGATACTGGGAAAGTTCTGGAATTCTGGAAAGTTTTCTTAAAGGCACAGTATCCTGTTCTCAGCCACATAATGGCAGCCTATGGGGCTTGTCTGTCCATTCCTTCTTCTCTATCATTCCAGAGGCTTTTGCTGGTAGAGGCAGGGTTTGTTCCTGTGTGGAGAAAAGCTGGACAGGCAGTGCTGTTTGTGGATGTTGGTGGAATTCTAGTTGAAGTACTGGACAGTGTAGCCTGTGGGTATGGGCTGCATTATCTGTCTTTAAATTAAATTCTCTCTTAAAGGTGGATGCAGGTCTGCATGATTTGACACCTTAAGAGATTATTTTTTATTGCTCCGGGGTCCACGCACATGGGAGGGACTATTCACTAGATTATGACTATCACAGAGATACCCCTACTACAGAACTGGAGTTACAGAAAAGAAACTACTCCTTCTTATTGCCGACTTTCAGGAACGCTGGATGGCATCAGCTGGGCTAACTATAGTGAGTTACTTGTTTCTGGCAGGAGTGCCTCTTTGATATTCTGGAAAATTATTTTCAGAGTTTCATTCGTTCGTGGCGGCAACTTACAACTCTTCTTAAAGGCATTAACTGAAAGACTTCTTCTGTCATGAATTAATTACCGCGTTACCTTGGAAACAACTTTCTTTACTCTGTAGTATCTGTGCAAATTCTCGGTTGTCTTTCTTGGTTGTTGCCAGTTTCTAGTAGGTATAAAATTAACAATGGTTTGTTCACCACAGGATGCTCGTAGTATACACTCGTCGTTAATGCTGTGTCTCTCCAGCATATGTCACTTAATAATTTCAAACTGCTTAAATGAATTTCATTGATGAGTATGAAGCGCCCAAAGTAAGCTGTCCGGTTGATGGAGGACACTGGTGGGACCAAGATGGGCGTTCTTCTCCTTATTTCACATTTAATTTTCTTCAAGTAATTTCAGAACAAGTAGACTTGCTGTAAAAATTCAAATGTCTATACCTCAGGTAGACCGTAAAATTGTACACGCAGGTTTTCTTTATCCAGATCGTTGCCAAATGTTGCAATGAGGAGAAGTGGTCGATGAGGTAGATCCAAGTAGATGTTTATTAGTTGATTACAAGATGGTAGTTACATAGTAGATGAGTTAGATCAGGTTGATATATGGTCCCACCAGGAACTGCATCTCTGCTGCTCAGCCCCTCTCTCCAACTGTCATACCTCCCAGTCAGCCAGGCACACCAACATTCCGTAAGGTCCTAAGGCATTCCATCATTCCATTCACATACACAAACATACTGGCTAAGCAGCAAGAACCATAGATACAACACCATGTCTTCCCTGGACCGGAAACAAGCATCCTGGGACCGGTTTCTGGCTAATCAGCCGTTATCAGCCAGGCTAGCTTGAATCCAGTGGCAAAGTGAGCAAGTAACCCACGTCTGGGCATACCCTGCCAACTTAGGGCGAACAAAGCAAAACCAAAGGGGATGATGGACGGAGTGTTGAACATAGCAAGCACTCACCGCCAGTCAACTGATCTGGGTTTAATCCATCATCATTCTTTAGCTCACTCCGCCACCCCAGTTCAGACATGGCCATATGCAAATCAGTCTGACCCTGTGCCTCACGGGAACAGTCAATCTGGAACTGCCAAGCCATGTCTTCTCTGGACCGGAAACAAGCATCCTGGGACCGGTTTCTGGCTAATCAACCGTCATCAGCCAGGCTAGCTTGAATCCAGTGGCAAAGTGAGCAAGGAACCCACATCTGGGCATACTCTGCCAACTTAGGGCAAACAAAGAAAAACCAAGTGGGAAGGGTATGCCCAGACATGGGTCCCGTGCTCTCCATGCCACTGGAATCAAGCTATCCTGGCTGAAGAGGGGTGAAACCCCGAAACCGGTCCTAGGATGCTTGTTTCCAGTCCAGGGAGGATCTGGCTTGGCAGTATAGGCTGGGCTGTTCCCATGAGGCACAGGGTCAAGACTGATTTGCATATGGCTGGGTTCAAACTGGAACGGCATGCTGAGCAAAAAAATGATGGATTTAGGCCCATATCTCTGTACTGTTGTGAATGTATGACATTGTTCCGCATTCTGTCCATCAACTGTTGTTTTTGCCGTTGCTAAAGCAAACAGGATCGGCGAGAGGGGGCACCCCTGCCGTGTACCTCTTCTGATAGGGAAGGGACGAGATGGAGCCCCGTTGACAAGGACCTGTGTCCTGGGCCGACAATACAGTGTCCTCACCAGGTTGCGGAAAGGGATTCCAAAGCCCATCTGCTCCAACACTGCCTCCAAATAACCCCAATCAACTGAATCGAAAGCCTTCTCAAAATCTACAAGAAGGATAGACAAATAAGGGGACAGCAAGTGCAGGTTCGCAAGAGCAAGATGAAGGCGTCTGAGACAGTGTCTAGTCCCTCGGAGAGGCATGAAGCCACATTGATCTGGATGAACCAGACTAGCCAGGTGCGGTCTTATTCGGTTGGCCAGGACAGAGCCGAAGATCTTAAGCTCAGTATTAATAAGAGAGATGGGACGGTAGTCCGAACAACAGCTCGAGGGGGGCTGAGACTTGGGGATCACTACAATGGTAGCTAGGTCCGTCTCTGGGTAGGAAGAGCCGCAATCCACTGCTTCACTGTACATCGCCACTAGAGGTGAGACTAGGGTGTCTCGGTAAGACGCATACAATTCTTAAGGGAGCCCATCCGTTCCCGGTGCCTTACCGGCTGCCATGCGTGATATGGCATTGGACACCTCCTCAGGGGTGATGAGGAGGTCCAGTGCCTTCGCCTCAGATTCACTAAGGCGCGGAAGGGGGAACCGTTCCCTCCGGAGAAGCTCAGGGAGCGAAAGACTAGGCGCCCGTGCCGAATAGAGGGTGGCATAGTAAGCGGCAAAGCAATGGGCCACTGCTGTCGGGGCGCGGTGGGTCTCACCGCGCGCGTCTCTCACCTCTGGTATGATACAGTTGGTCATAGGGTAAGTGGCGAGGTGATGGAGGAGCTTCCCATTTTTATGTCCCCCACCATACACACGGGCCACGGAAGATCGCCAAAGCAATTTGGCAGCCTCCCAGGAGGTCTGTCTGATTTCATCTCTTAGGAACGCAATCCTCCTGTCTTGGGCATCAGTTCTGTCTTCAGGGGGCAGTGTCTCGCGCTGGGCGGCCTGTGCCTTCAAAAGTGTAAGCTGGGAGTCACGTGCCACATGGATGAGTTTGAGTTGGCCTTCGGCGAAGCCCCAAATGCTGGCCTTCCCGGCCTCTCAAAGGGTATGAGAGGAGGACACTGAACCTCGATTAGTGATGAAGTAGAGGCGAAGCTCGGCACCAACTTGGTCCTTGAACTCCTCGTCCCGGAGAAACCAGGCGTTGAGTCGCCAGATTGGGCCCGAGGACGGGGGAAGGGAGCCTATGTGCATCACCGGGGAATGGTCCGACAAGCCCCTGGGGAGGATAGAAATCATTTGAATTACCCGGCAAACTTGGGCCAGCAGGAAAACGTAATCTATGTGCACATGTGTGTGGTGAGAGGCTGAGGTATGGGTGTATTGTCGCGCTGTCGGGTACCAAAGTCTCCAGGCATCCCCGAGACCCAGGCTGACAGCCCATGTCAAGAGGAGGCCGGATTGGGCAGTCCTGGAGGTGTAGAGGGGCGAGTCGGTGTCAAGGCCGGGATCCATAACTGTGGTGAAGTCACCCCCAATAACGGTCAATCCTAGGGGCAGGGCAGCGACCTCTGAGGTGAGACTCTGGAGTGTGGAGGCCAACAGGGTGGGAGGGGAATAGACAGACAGTAGATGAAGAGGGCGATCTCCGAGGGTCCCCTCCAGGAGAATAAAGCAACCCTGAGGGTCATGCGTCACTTTACGTGCTACCAGAGGAGAGTGCGACGCACCAGAATAACCACTCCTCTTGACCCCCTGTTAAATCCAGAGTGCCAGACTCCGCCACTGCCATGCCAGGAAGGGGCAGTGATTGCCTATCAAGTGGGTCTCTTGAAGCAGGAGTATGTCTGCAGCTTGACGCTGGCCATATCGCAGGACAGCTGCACGCTTGACCTTGTCTAGCAGGCCATTAACATTCCAGGGCATTATATGGAGCGATGACGCCCCGTTAGAATCGCCGAACAGGGGGAAGTTGTGGAAGGGGCCGGGCAGCCGACGAGCATAGCAGAGGTCACGGAAGTGAAACTACGTCTAGAGCCAATGGACATGTTGTCATGGGGTAGGGTGATACATGGTCACCTAGATGTAGAGGTGCAAGACTGATGCAAAGAGCAAAGGAAACAAAAAACAGAACAAACAGGGGCCGCAACCCCAATACCTCCTACCCCCTCAACTCCCACCCTATACTTCAGGAATGGAAGCATCTGTCACCCGAACAATAAACAGTGAAGCGAAGGAACCAAACTAAAACACTTGGGAACAGGGAAGTCGTGGAGGACCCCTCCTCGTAGTAGGATGTTCATTATCTGTAGCCATCGGTGACAAGTTAGTCGTAAGCAGAGTGCTAGCACTGGATGATGACGGCCAACATCTGAGGAGACAAAAGAAAGGTTTAGCAAAAAGTTCAAGCAGGCCCTGGGAAGAGCGTCGGGCTGCAGGAGAGATCAGTGTCCTATAGGCCCAGTAAAGATGGACAAGTTTAGGCAGTTCCAGGGTCGGAGCAGCCCGAGGACCCGGTGCGCCGCCTGGCAGGGGAGGTCTCACCAGGTGGCTTGGGGTGAGTCGCCGTGAAGAGCCCATCGGAGAGTCCGAGCGTGCACGCCTCTGGCCCCTGCATCTACCATAGCGCCTGCTTCTCGGACAGAGGACCGGAATGTCCCTCCGGGCACGCCCATTGCAACAGGATGGGGCTGTGTTCTGGGCGTTTAGCCTCATAGAACGTTCCTCTGTTGCCCATGTCCATGCCACCTCAGGTGTGTCAAAGAAGAGAGATTTGTCTTGAAAAACAAGCCGGGAAGAGGAGCCTATACTGGAGTAAAGCGGGCGTAGTTTTTGCATGACCTCTCCGAAGGAACGGCGCTGGGTTTGGACCTCTCGGATGTAGTCAGGAAAGACCATAATCCGCAGGTTTTCATATTTAAGAGGTTGCTTTTTTCGGGATTCGGTCAAAATAGCGTTCCGATCCTTGAAGTTGAGGATCTGCAGAATGATCGGTCTAGGAGGGGCGCCTGGCTGCGGGCGTGGAGAAAGCAAATGATGCACCCTCTCGCCCGTGAACCAGGGGGCGAGAGAGCCCTCAGGCATCCAAGAGCGCAACCAACGCTCTATGAAGTCCTTTGCCTGACCCTGCTCCACACCCTCCGAAAAACCAATCAGGTGAAGGTTGTTTCGTCTGGACCGGTTTTCAGCATCCTCAGCCTGCCAATGCAGCTCCTGCTTGTGGGACTGGAGTTAAGTCACTTGGATCTTGAGCTGATGGACGTCGTACTCCACGGTAGATATGCGGGACTCCGTTTCTTTAATTCGGGCAGTTGCATTGTGGAGGTCCTGCTGGATCAGGGTCATGTCCCCTCGGACTTCTGCAATCTTACCCTTGGCCGAGTATTGCGATGTGTGGATAGCCTGGAGAATGGTAGAGAGGTCTGCCGCGGCAGGAGTTTCTTTGTCCGTGAGAACACCAGTTGCCCCGGAGTCCTTGGTGGTGAACGAATCCATCTTGGTTTGGGTGGCGGGAGTCTTGGGCACCCTGTTCCTGCCCATAGCTACTGTCGAGCAGTGAGAGAATGCAGCGTGGGCTCTGGGCGGTCAGGCAGGCGGGGAAGGGACGGTGGTCAAGGAGGAGGGAAGGGAGCACCGCACATCCAGTCCACACCGCTCCACGACCACCGTCAATGCCTTCATCAGCAGGAAGAGCTTCAGTCTCCCAGATCCACAGAGGGCCAAGTTTGGTTTTAGGCCAGGACTCCCAGTCCGCTGGAGCAGAGGGACTGAAGTCAGCCACCCGGCGGCAAGGCGAGAGATTAAGTCCGAGTCTCAGGAGGGACTGGGGTGAGACCGGGACCAAGAAGACACCGCCACTCGATGTAGTGGCCGAGACCTACCGGTTGAGGCCGCAGCCGATCGCCACCACCCAACACAAAGTTATCCAGGAGGGACAACCCCACAGGTAGGACCACCACTGCCTGAACCGGCAGTTGAAACACCCCTCACACCCCTCCAGAACACCAGGGGAGGAGGAGGGCCCCCCACCGCAGCAGGCCGGCCACCGAACTCAGGCACCACAGCTTAAGGTCAGGCAGGGCGGGGGGGACCGTCTCGAGCCAGGGCCCCAGGACCACCTTGCAGCAGGAGAGAGGGGGGGAAGGCCACACCAGTGAAGAGGCCACCCACCACCGCCCTATCGGCAGCTGATTCGCAGCCCCTCAGGCCAGCACCCCAATGAGCCAGATGGCGACTGTGAGCACTGCCGCTCTATAGCCCCACAACAGATTCACCTCAGGCCCCAAGACTCAGTCCTCATGCAGAGCCTCAGACCAGGCAGAGGATCATGGCGGGGGGTCAGCAAGTGCCGAACGCAGATCCGCCCAAGAGGGTGGTAGCACCACAACGGAAGCGCCACTGCCTGAGATGGCAGTCGAGATGTCCCCTTATCACATCAGCACCAGGGGGGGTCCACAGCCCCAGTCAGATCACATTACGGCACCCTCACAATCCAAGGTCAGGTAGAGCATGGGACACCCCCAGGAGAGGGTTGCAGGGTCTCTTCAATGGGGGGACCCTCCCCTCCACCGCCCGATCGACGGCCAACTCATTCCCCTTTAGGCAGGCACCCCCGTGGGCAGTCACTACAGGCAGGCACCCCCTCACCTCAGTGCAGACGTCACAGGGTCCCAGGCCTCCAAGTTCGTTGTTTGGGGGGAGTCGCCTCATGTGGACCGGAGAGGCTGAGAGGCGCAGAGAACTCGCAGTCGCCACACCGCGGCGGAACAAGGCCTCCATAGAATCCTCGCAGTGGAGCCAGCAGGCGGAGTCAGTCCTGTGGCAGGGCAACCGCAGCCCCTGACGAAGCAGCGCCGCAGGGCACTCGGCGGGAGACGTGAACAACAGCTCTCCTCTGCCCGATCGGCAGTCGAACAGGCCTCGGGAGCCTCAAAGTGCAGGGAGACCGCACCGGAGCAGGGCAGGCGGCTCCCCCAGACCACCAGAACCGAGTGGGCAGCCAGCAGTGGGAAGGCGGGCTCACAGGGTCCGCCGGGCAGCACTGGAAGATCGCCAGCATCAGCACTCCTTAAGCAGAGCGTTCACGGCCTGAGGCCGGGCAGGGATCTGGCGAGTTCAGCAATGGCCACCATCTTGGACAGGCCGCGAGGCAGGCCCAGAGGTTCGAGGCCGCCCGTCTCGCTCAGGATCACCAGGCAGCACTCCAGAGGACCCCCTCGGACTCCCAGGTGAGCAGGCAGACGATTAGGAGGTCACCGGGGTCCCTATGGCAAGCGATTGCAGAGCCGATGACGGAGGGGTCCTGAGCACTCCTAAGATGCGACCGCCATCTTGACGCTTGGCCACCAAGTAATTATCTTAATGGTAAATATCTCATCAATAGAAAATAAATAGGGACAACGCTAAATATAGCCCAAACATTTCTCATCACACATCTGAAACATATTAGTAAACCGCCATGTATAATGTCCAAGATGTACTGAGATTTTGTGTCAGGATTGCATCACTTTTGCATCACAATTTCCGTGGCTGTGCATTGTTTAGTAAATACAATGTAACCCAATGCAGCACATAGCACTCCTTGCATTACTTTGTATCAGGTAGGCATTACATGGATGGAGCATTGGCATTCCCATGCATCCACCTATGTATTTTGAAGCAGACCCAGATATACAAAAACCTGTAAACCTGGGTTTGCACCAAAATGGTGTGCCTACTCGACAGGGGAGTAACAGGGAGAAATTAGGTTATTTCTCTTGTTACTCCCTCTTTCCTTGTAGAGAAATATGCCACTAAGGATTTTTTTTGTTGCAAAGATGTATACCTTCCTGCACAAAAACAATCCTGCCTGCAGGCACCCTTGCTCTAGAGTGCCAGTGTTGGGGCTAGGCAGAACACTGTGTGCCAGCACTGGGACAGAGCAGAAGTGTGCCATTATTTAGTGTGTCACATTTCTGTTCTCTCCCTTTCACGCACTGCAAAGCAGCAAGTTCCCTTTCTGTGTTGTGTTGCTTGAAAGAAATGTAAATCTAACCCATTGTGTTTAACAGACTTACAGCATGATGCAATAATCTAAAATATCTTAAAATTTGCTGAATCATACAGAGCAACCATGCATATACTTGAATGTCAGTAGGGAATTTATGTTACACGATTTTTGCCATCGTTCCTAAGCAAGTGATCTGTCTACTTTCCCAACCCAATTGCTAGGGTTTTTTAAAATCCTTTTCAATATATTAGGATCTATGCAGCTAGTGAGAGCATCTTACACTCAGATTCTGTGTTTGTTACACAGAACAGAAGACAATGTTCCTATAAGTTTATTAAGAAGCATATGGCAGTTACCGCGATATAAATTCAGCCAGCATAGAATTTGCACAAGATGAAAATCCAAGCTGTTTTCCAGCTATCATGAAATCCTGCAGAGATAAGACAAATCCTTTTGTGCTATTACAACATGGAAAATAACAAATACATGACAATTTATGGCATGGATGCAATTGATGTTAGCAAAAAGTAAGCTAAGAAGTCTGTGTCAATGAAAAACCTCAATCTTTGGCCTAGCACTTCTCAAATTCACTCAATGCATACACAAGGACCATGTTAACATACATCAAAGCCTTGACACCAATAACATTATTAAACATATATAAAATGTGGACCAAAAGACAATGGTCTCGATTCACAAAAGTAAACTGAGACAAAAGTATATTTTTACAACTTTTGGTATTCACAAAGGGTATTTACGAGTAGTAAATGCCCTTTGTGAATACCGAAAGTCGTAAAGTTAGACTTTTGTCTCATTTTACCTTTGTGAATGAATGTGATCTAACATATCAGTGATGTTATCAATGGGTTAGGTCATGAGCAGCACATGGTGGGGGTATATGTTATAGTTTGCCTAAATACTACTTTATTGGGGATCTTCAGTAGTTTTTAGGTTTTACATTGCTTGGAGATTTTGTTTTAATGGTTTTTCAATAAAAGAAAAGAAAAAAAACACCACTGATGACATTAATCAGTGTACAAACCCCCTGTTAGCTTGTACTTATCCCCTCCTAACAGTGAGAGATCACATGAACAAATGTTCTCAGAAATAAAGCACTGCATTAACATTGTTTAGAACTTAATTACTGACGCTACCAGCATCCTTCAGTGATCTCAGCAACGCCTTAATATTCTTTGACATTTCTTTGCACACGCCCTGCTCTGATATACATAGTTTTTGACGAAAATGCAGCAGTCAATATACCTGCCCAAACAGTTTAGTAGGTTTGGAGGCACCATATTACCCCCATATAACCAGCCATATAATCTTCAGGAATAGAGGCGGAGGCATAGCCATCATCTTCAAGGCAACCATCAGGTGCACCATCACCAACGACGACCTCACGCCTCTCGTGGAACACCTCGGCTTCCTACTACAAACTGACGCAAAGACCACCATAAGAGGAACCCTCGCCTACAGACTCCCAAACGTCTGCAACGCCATCCCCAACCTCATCCCCCCCCCCCTAGTAATTGACTCTCACCACTTCGTCCTACTTGGCAACCTAAACTTCACATCGGCCTTACCCAACTTGTCACTGAACCCATGTACAAGGCTAGACAGACACTGAACACCATTTTCACCTCCAGTGACAAAATCAAACTCAGCCACACCACAGAACTCACAAGGACCGACCACACCACTGTACACTACACCATCACTGATGCCCAGCACACCATCACCAGCTGTCAGATCTCCCCAAACCGCAGCAGGAGCAAGGTCACCTAAACTCAGTGGGCACAGGTTCTCCCAAACTAAGGCCTCAACAGACCTCAACCAGGCTGTCCAGAACTTTGCTGCTTGGATCAACGACAGTGCGGACAAAGTCGTCCCACTAAAACCTACAAGATCCAACAAGACCTCCAAACATGCTGGCTGGTACACCACAGAACACAGGACCACCAAGCTCAACTGCCACCAACTGGAGAAACACTTGCGCACCCCCAAGAACCTCATTGACAAAACAGCCCACAAAACAGCGACTCAGCAACTATCACCAGCACATCAAAGAATCCAAGAAATCAGTCATCACCACCCGGATTGACTCTGCAGTCAACCACATAAAGGAACTTTTCAAAAGTCAAATAATTCTCCAAATGACAGTCATAGAGAACACCATTCACCCTCCCAAGAACTCTGTAACACCCTCTCACACTACTTTCACACCAACATGTACAACAATTTAAACATTCAACCTGCCACGCCCAATCCGACGACCGCAAGCAACCAGCGAACACCAGCAAAACCATTACCACCTGGTCACCCATCACCGCCCTGATGACCTCAGCCATCATGTCTTCCATCCACTCCGGGGTGCCCACCGACCCCTGTCCTCCCTTCCTCTACAACTCTGCAACAAACCCTATGAGCACATAACTCACTAGCATCTCATTAACACCTCCATCCCTACAAGAATCCTCAGGAGTTACTGGTAATCCCTCATTTAAAAAAATCTAGGATTGGCGGCAGGACCTTCTTGGTAAGAACTAACCCTGGGCGTGACACTACGCTTCGCCCACGTAGTGTACGTAGCGCTGCCTGCTTTGCAGTTTTCGAAGTAGGCGAAGCAGGCTAGCGCTACGCACACCCAGGGCGAAGCGTAGCTGCCTGCCGCCGCCACCCGGGCCCGCGCATGCGCATTTTTTGCGAGAAATGCGCATGCGCGGGCGTCCGCGCATGCGCATTTGTCAGAAGAAGTTGGAAATGGAAGAGGGAGCCCCGGAGACGCCGCGCTTCAGGTAAGTTTCTTTACTTCTTATTTATTTTACATGCGGGGTTTGATTTAAAAGGAGGGCGGGCGGGTGGCGCGTAGTGGGGCTACGCGTAGCGCGTGAGTGTGCGTAGATTTGGGCACACTACACGCTGCTTCACGTAGCCCCAGTACACCCACCCTTAGTAAGAACAACCATGTTATGGAACTCTATGCCAGAACATCTGCGTAAATCCACATCAGAACGGGTTTTCAGGAAAAACCTGAAAACATGGCTGTTCGACCGGATTTAGTACCTTTCAGCGCCCTAACGATTTTCTGCTCTTCTGCCAGCGCCGGGACACCTCCGTTGGAGGTAGCTGTGCGCTCTACAAATGACAGTAATAATAATAATAATAATAATAACCTTCCCGGATTGACCAAAACACGCAAATGCCAGACACCTCCTACAGAAAACCTCAGCTGACCCCAACAATCTAAAGAATTATCTCATCTTCCTGCTCTCCTATCAGGCCAACGTACTCGAGAAACCCATCAACCAGCAACTCACTGAATTCATGGAGCAGAACCACCTACTGGACGTCTCTCAATCAGGATTCCGTGCCAACCACAACACTGAGACTGTGCTGATTGCCACCACAGACGACCTCAGAACAATTCTCGCCCGTGGAGAAACTGTGGCCCTGATCCTCCTCGGCTTCTCCACGGTGTTTGACAGAGTCTCCCACAACACCCTCATCAACAAACTCTACAACAAGAATACTCACAAACATTTTGCCAGAGGCCAAAAGGTTTGGTCTGTGATGTGACTGAAGGCCACACTGATGCCAGCAGTGGATGTCGGGGGGTAATTTGGAGGTAAGGTGGGTGTAGAGGAAGTGATCCGTATCCACCTAGTGGCTAAATTGCACAATGAGAAATTAGGAAACCTGGGTTTAATCCCAGGTTCCCCACTTTACCAAATCGTGTGATCCTGGGCAATTGTTTTATTTCACTTTGCCTCCTTTTTCTTTGTTGTCGTATGGAAGAGCACCTCCAAATACATGATATAAGGATGTGTGCTGTACAAAGTGAAAATACTCTGCATGTTAATGAAATATAATTCACAAGTGAATTTGTCATATTTGACCCTTTTGCTGCAAGATGTCTTAAAAGTGCTGCTAAAGTTAAGCGGTGCTGGACTCCCTAGTTATTTGTTTCTATAACATCAGTTAACCTTTAAATAAATACTTACCTGTCTATTTAACATTTTGTTAAGGTTTTGTGCTTAGTAGAGTAAACAGCAGCCCATTGCTGCAGCGGACCAGGTAGCCCCATGTAAAGGTCAGGAGGGCCACATTCGGCCCCCAGGCCGTACTTTGAGAATCAATGCTCTAAAACATAGGCATACAGCAAGATGCCCTCAAGTGGATTGCCTCGTTCTTTATAGGATGCACACAGAGCACCTGACTGTCTCCCTTCACCTCCGCACCCAAAGATATCATACGTAGAGTACCCCAAGAATCATCCCTGACCCCCACCTTGTGTCAAATTGAATGGACTCAAAATAATCTCCTACGCAGATGACACTCAACTGATTCTCTCACTCACCCAGGACCCCTCCAACACTAGAACCAGCTTTTGCAACACCTTGACCAACGTAACCAAATAGTTGAGAGACAACTGCCTCTAACTCAACTCAGACAAAAATGAAGTCCTGATCTTTGGAAAGAACACCTCTGCATGGGACCACAACTCGTGGACAGCAGAACTCGAACCCACACTGAACGACCGTGCTCGCAGTTCAGCATCATCCTTGACAGCCAACTGATCATGAAGTGACAAGTCAACGAAGTCACCTCCCCCTGTTTCCACATATTCAGATGGATCCCAACCAACACCAGAAAGACTCTCACACAGGCCCTCGTCGCCATCTGTCTTGACTACGGCAACACCCTCTACGCTCACATCTCTAACCAGCTCCTCACAAGACTCTGGACCATACAAAAAGTGGCAGCCAGACTTATCCTGGATTTCCTGAAATGAACCCACATCACCCCCATACCTGAGAGGCTCCCACGGTCTCCCCATCGAGAAGAGACGCCAGTTCAAGATCCTCAACACGCCTATAAAGTCCTCCATGACCTAGGGCCTGCCTACCTTAACCATCAACTGAACTTCCACTAACCCACTAGACACCTGCGCTCCTCTTCACTCACCCTCGCACACACTCCCCGCATCCATCACAGCCGCAGCGGTGGCTGCTCCTTCTCCTACATTGCTGCCAAGACCTGGAACGACATTTCCCTCCAGCTACGCATAACCCCCTCGCTGGCTGACTTCGGAAAGAGACTCTGGCTCTTCGACAGAGACACAGTGCCCAGATACCCCTAGGGGTTACAGTATTGCGCTTTACAAATGCTGTTTGATTGATTGATTGAATAGAGGTCAGTTGTGTGCACGTCCAGATAATATGGAAGTAAGGGCAAAATGTGCTATTATTCCATTCACAAAAAGTGCTCACTGACTTTTTTTGTGAATGTAATAGCATTTTTCAAACCTATGTACCTATAGGTTGTTTACAAAATATTGATTGGTCTGGTTTTGCAGAACGCCCTACCAAATTAATATTCATTATGCATATTAAAGGGCAACCCGCTGTGATTGGTTGCAATAACAGGCCTGAAAGAGACAGTTGCCCTTTGAAAGGAATACAAAATAGATGATTTTTTAAAGCAGCACATATTTATTAAAGGAACCAGTGCTGCTTAAAAAAAAAACTTTATCCATTTTGGTAAACTTAAGGGGAAGCAGTCGGTGGTCCTCTGGACCCCTGCCTGCTTCCCCTGAGGCTCTCAACATGATTGACAAATTTGAAAACGGTCCAAGAGAACCCCTTCCCCTTTGAGAATCAGTTACCACCCCAACTCGATGGCCTGTAACTCATCAGTGGTATGTGATAGCAATTGCTGTCATAGATCATTGATACATTTTTTTCCAAATTGGAAATAGGAGAGAGACACCTCCTTCATACTTCCTCCTATCAGTGATTTAGAAAGGATTGCAAAAGTCATTTTAGGAGTCTGAAATAAATTTACATATTTGCTCAAGTGCTCTTGTGTGTTTGTAAGGACTTTTAAGTACATTTTGGGTTTATTGAGGTGGCTACTCCTGTTTTTGCTGCAGCACTAGTAAATATGGGGAATATATTGTGACTAATTTCTTTTTACTTTGAAGGCTATTTGCACTAAAAGCCCTCTGACCACTTCTATTATTGTTCAGCTCATATAATGTACTTGAAATCTGAGACATAATTTTGTAGCAAATCACATTGGTAAATGAAATATTTTCTGTCACATACATAACTTACGTGAAATGATCAACATGTTATCAAAGATAGCCAGTCACGAGGAACTGTTATGCTAGAAGAACATGAGGTCTGTTCTAAGACTGCCATTATTCGAACTATAGTTCCAAAATTAGTGCTTCAGGATGCTGTCTCATGACCCTGTGCTTAAAGATTATGCCAGCAGTTTTGAAGAGATTGAGTGGGTAAGTAATTACACAAGAGTTCTATTTAGAAATGTTTACATTACTAGATATGTTGGGAAATTTGCTTGCATAGTGATTGATAGGATTTGTTCATGCACAGAAATAGAAGTCTGATCCCAAGTAGTCCGTCTAAACACAGCAAATTGCAGCTGCACATGGTTCTTCTATGGCATAACTTGTGGAGTGTGAGGCTTGTGGTTAAAGGGAGCCTCTGTGGGAGAATGCTTTTTTCTCAGTATGATGGTGTTGGTGTTGGATATGGCCCTCTCTTCATGGTTCCCCCGAACATTTTGCCTCAACTTCTACATTTTTGCTGACCCTATGTTTGTTGGCCTTAAGACTCTTTGCACTTTACCACTGCTAACTAGTGCTAAAGTGCTTCTGCTCACTCGCCTTAAACATGATTGCATTGGCTTATACCTAATTGTCATATTTAATTTACTTGTAAGTCCCTTGTAGAGTAATATACCATATACACAGGGCCTGTAAATTAAATGCTACTAGTGGGCCTGCTGCACTTATTGTGCCACTTAGTTAAGTAGCACTTTAAAACATGTCCCAGCCTGCTATTTCAGCCTGAATGCAGTTTTAAACTGTCATGTGGACTTGGCATTTAAATCCACTTGCCAAGTCATAAACTCCCCATTTATTATATATAAATTACCCCTAAGATAGACCCTAGACACCCCAATGGGCAGGGTGCTGTGTGATTAAAAGGCTGGACACTTATACATGTCCTGGTAGTGAAAAACTCCTAAATTGATTTTTCACTACTGTGAGATCTACACCTCCCATAGAATAAAATTGGGGATTTCTTGTTATATTGAATAAGCTGTCATTCCTAATTGGGAGCGGGAAGCTAAGTAATGTTTTTTACCTAGGATGTTGCAATGATAAACCCTGTTTAATGGTAACATTGGATTTTAAATTTCAATTTTGAGAACGCCACTTTTTGAAAGTAGCCATTTTCCTACCCTTAGCCATTTGGTGCCTGCAGCCTCCCCTGGGTCACATGACTGGGTGTAACTGGCAGTTGAACTTAGCGAATTCCTCCCAGACAGTCTCACAATAGAGGGATTAGGTGTGCCGGATTAGGCCATCTGTATCAGGATGGGAGGCAGAGCTGGGCACAGCCCCACTTGCAACTGAATAGGCTGTGTTCTGCCTTCACACAAAGACCATGTCACCACTGCTTTGTTCCCGCAGCCATCTTGGAGCCATTGCAGGCGAGTCAGTAAATTTCAAGCACTTCAAAGAGAAACCTCTAGAAACTTATTGAGAAGGCACCAGGTATAACAATAGAGCCCTCAGACCCACTTATCAGCTAAAACTGCTCTGAGAACTGTGGGAAGACCAGGATCAACCTGCCTTTCGATTTGCCACAGGTGCATCGTCGGTCAGCCTGACTTTGCAGCTGCTTCCAGTAGATTCTTCTCTGCAGCAGCAAATGCTATTCAGCAGTCTTCCTCCAAAGGGGTATCCGGCCTCCAGGCACTGCATTGGCTACAGCCTCCTGCTGCGTCCCATTGGAGATTTTCGACTTACGTAAAAGTGACTATATTCAAACATAGAAATTTTCACTATGACTTCTCTAGCATCTCCCCGACTACAACACCCCCTCCTCTGACACTGCCTGCAGCCTTGTCCCGCTGAACTTTACCTTCGCAGCACATTTTTCTTGAAAATTCTTTTAAGTCCGAAGGTAAGCACTGACGCAATCCACTTTTTGTATCCGACATGGGCTCTATCAAGTTCGGCCATATATCTTTTTTACATTTACCCAGTCTTGTGCGATCAGATGTCCACTGTTCCTTCTTTGATCTTTTAGGAGCTCGAATTTACTAAAAACTTTAAAAATTCATAACTCCAGTTCTACTGATTGGGTTTTTGGTGTCAAATAATTTATTAATATTTAATCTATTTTTCTAAGTTGGTGTGAGATTTTTCTTGTGGCGACTTTTCACTTTGTTACTGTGTGTGAGCTGTATTCATACTTTACACATTGCCTCTAAGGGAAGTCTGACTGTTTTTTGTGCCAAGCTAACCAGGGTTAAACAAAGTTTAATTGAGTGACTTTTGAGGTACATTCTGCCTGGGTTCATGGCTACTGCTTGACCATGGCTAACAGCCCAGTCACAAACAACAAATTTAAACGAGGGTCAAAGTGAGGGACTTGGTTTAAGGACTGAAACACCTCCAATCCCAAAAGTACACAATGAAACCAACAAGAAGGTGCACAGTCCGTAGCAAGATAGCAAAACAGTAGTTAATGTAGAGAAACACGAGAGATCCTACAAATAATTGAGACAAAACCTCCGCAGGAGGTAGGAGTCCATCAGCCCACCCTTATTGGCGGAGCCTCGTCATCTGGTACTCCTGGGAATCGCTGTCTTGGCCCATAAATGCAGATCCCCAGGGACTCTGCCTAGGTGCACCGGACAGTGATACCCCAAAAGGAAATTTACTCCTGCCAGGGTCTGTGCCCAAGTAGTTGAGGGCTCCAGTGATGTGCAGTGCAAAGAAGTGAAGTGAAGTTAAAAATGAATACTTGGTCAAAAAATATGTTTATTGGGGATCAACCAAGTTTCATGTCTAAAAGAACCTATAGTCTGTTATATATTTCTACAGGCTAGTCTTTGGTTCATGTGAGCGTGTGGTCGACATGTTTCAGCCGCTAAGGTGAATTTACCCGGCTTTCTTCAGGACCGAAAAAAAGAGCTACTGCAAAACTAGTTAAAAAGTGATAAACCTATACCCATACACCAAATGTGAATGTGGGATACCGGTGTGGCAATTGCCACCCTACCAAAAAAGGCTCAAACTAGAGCGTAAGAACGATGTCTTCATTCCTAAAAAAGAAAAATATATATGAGAACCTCATGTATATCAAAACACAACTACTGATTGCCACAGGGTAAAGCTGATTCAGCCTCCCCAAAATTCACAAACAGCAACGACCGCCTCCTGGCCGTCCTATTATCTCCGGGATCGGCTCACTGCTAGAACCTCTGTCCAAATTCGTAGACGTGTTTTTACGACCAATGGTCAGTGAGATGCCAACTTACCTTAAAGACACGGCAGACGTTCTACGACTCTTACCAGAGATAGAGTTCAACTCTGACACCGATCTCTTGGCGAGTTTGGACGTAGAGTCACTTTATACGTGTATCCCCCAGCTACAGACCCTCGACGCCATCAGAGGCCTTCTGGAAGCACGTTCTCTGGACAGTATCACCCCTGTACCTTTCATCATGGAGTGTGCCAGACTAGCCATGATGGAGAACTATTTCAAGTTTGAGGACCAGATCTTCCTCCAGACATCAGGGACTTCAATGGGCAGTGTTTTCGCGCCCAGCCTCGCCAACCTCTATGTCCATCTTTTTGAACAGGACATTGTACTCAACCACAGCAACCCGTATCGTCATCATTTGTTGCTGTGGAAGAGATACATAGATGACATCCTTGTGGTGTGGCGGGGCACTAGTGACGAAATTCATGCTTTTCACTCATGGTTAAACCAGCAGAATGCGTACTTGCGTTTCACCATTGAGTACAATAAACATCGTTTGGCCTTCCTGGACATCTCCATCTTTGTTCATGAAAACTCACTGAGTTCTGAATTATATAAGAAACCTATGTCCAGAAACTCGTTGCTGTCCTTTAATAGCCATCATCCGAGGGCACTCCGAGAGAATCTTCCAGTTGGCCAATTCCTGCGGGTTCGCAGGAAGTGCTCGACCAGACAACTGTTTGATAAACATGCTGAGGCACTTGCCAGACAATTAGAAACACGGCAATATCCAAAACGTCTGGTGCGTAAAGCTTGGAAACGGGCGTCAAATAACAATCGTGACGCCCTACTGGACACTGACGTGCTCAAGACCACTAATGAGAGACTCACATTTGTCACCACTTTTTGTACTATGTCCAGCCAAATACAGAAAGTAGTACGGAGACACTGGCAAATATTGAACATAGCGGATGGCAAGATTTCGCCTCCCTTATTTGCCTTCAAGAGGGGTCCTAGTTTGCGCGATAGTCTGGTCCATACCAGACCGCTGGCACACCCCACAGCTGAAACCAACACTTTGTGGTCACTACCCCCAGTTCGTGGCCACTTCCCTTGCGGGACTTGTAGTGTCTGCCCGCAAACCACTAAGACCATCTCGGTGGACATAGGCACAGGACGTCCCTGGGTATTACGCAACCACACGAACTGCAATTCAGACTGCGTCATCTACAGAATCACGTGTCCGTGTTCCCTACATTACATAGGGTACACCACACGCAAAGTGAAACTCCGCATTAGCGAGCACAAAAGTACTATCCGCTGCGTGAGACAATCCACTCGGATGACGGAGCATTTTCTAGCCAAAAAACACAAGGCTGAGGATCTAAGGTGGCTAGTACTCGAACGCCCGTTTATTCCTCAACACATAACAGACGTTGCCCAGTTCTTATTTCTTAAAGAACAAAAATGGATTTTCAAGTTGAAAACTGATACTAAAGGACTGAACGACAACATCCCATGGGCTTCGGTCTATACTTGAATCGGTTAGACTGTCTCTTTGTTAATCACTCCAGGAGATAATGTTGTTTGATCTAGTTCAGTTACTCTATCGTCACGAGTAGCCTTAGCCAACGGGAGTTATTTACACCTTGACAGCTTTGTGGGCACCCAAGTTTTTAGTAGACATACCCTTCTCTATAGACATCGTTGTATGTCGACTGATCCAATGCCATTACGACATCCCATAGTATGCAGAGATTTATAGTCTCACGAGATTGTGCACTGTAGATTGACACTACATGTATTTCAAGAAGGGATTATATATCACCAACTGTCCCACATTCATGGTGTCCTTACCACTTTAGGTGCCCTCTCTATGTCTTAAATTCCCTATTTCTAGAGAAGGTATAATCCATAACTGACCAAATTGCAAGTTGCGAGTGCCCTCATTGGGTAACATTGATGACTGGGTTTTACATCTACCTAGGTTATTCCCATGTATCAGGCTTACTTGGGAAGATTTCATGGCCTCCCTGTGCGGGCTCGTTAGACACACAAGGTCCGCTCTATATTGTACCTCAAATGTAGTTGGTCTTTTTCTTGTGGTCATCCGAACTCGTGGTAATTATTGATCACACATCACCACTTTTTTGAAAGAACTAATCATTTACATTTAACCGAATGCAAGTAGACCAGTCTACTTCATCCGTGCTCCACATTACAGATACATTCGAATGCTCCAACTGTTTGGCATTAAACACCGGGCTCCGGGATGTTACGATGTCTAGCGCATGCGCGGGCTGACTCCTTTACTCCCCGACGCATGCGCGTTAGACACACGAGGCCCGAGGAAGGGTGGGATGTATATTATACACTACATCGTATTCGTAGGTGGTCTGATCCTACGTAGCTTTGCCTTGTCCTGATCGTCCTGTCCATTCCGATCAGCTTGGAATACACTCGTAATCTCCAGCGACACCAGCGCTGTGTCTGACACTAACGCGTGCGCACTCCTGTCAGCGTCTATTTTAGGCGCATGCGCGTTACTTCGCATAGACGCGGTGCAGTACGAGTGGAGAAACAGCTGAATAGACAGCTGAATTCAATTCGCGTCCCACTTGAGTACTATAAATAACAGCCTCCCCTTCCTGTCGATGCCTCCCAGACAGCTTGTGAGCCAGTCTGAGGTATCGACGGACAGGTGAGGAGGCAGGCGGCTTGTGCTCTTGGTTCACTCCAGTTCTGGATACTATCCTTAAAATATAATCCTGAATTTAGAACTGGCTGGTTGACCCTCGACCATAATTCCCAGGGTTGGTTTCCTTCTTCTCCCTTTTTACTCACCAACCTTTTATGGTTAGATTTGCCCCAGGTCACATAGGAAGCCTTACGGTTCCTTCAGTCTTCAAGAGACATTAAGCTAACTTTACAGACCTAGGCAAGGGGTCTTTGACTTATCTCTGTCAAGAATGCACGTTCTGCTGACTGCAACTCTAGAACGCGCCTGTCTGATACGATCGCTACTAAGTAGCACCCTTTTCGTTCTATCAAAGGTTTTTCAGACAGCAAGCTAGTCAGAGATGCTGACGGATAAGTAAGGGGAAGATAGCATGCCCTTTGTTTTCTAAAACAGAATTAGCTGTTAGAATTCTGTTGACAGCTCTTTCACCACATAATTACAATTACTTATTGTATTATCTGACCCTGGTCAAACTAGTTGTCAGATAGAACGTCTCAAAGTGACATCTCCTTAACACTACTCCGATGGGCGGTCACGAGGTCTCGGACTTTTTTAATTAATTTGGGCTCCCTTTTAATTTGTTTAAAATATGTATGTTGAGTTTTGAACAGACGGGCATCCATTGGCAATCTCTCTTGTTTTCTTTCTCCACATTTAAACAGAGCGGTGCCTCCTTCTCCGAGCAGTCAGCCGGGTGAGGTGAGGTTTTTCTCCCACACAAAGCTGGGTGAGTGTTTTTTAATTTTCTATACTAATTTAGTATTTAGAAACATCATTATGGAGTTTTGTTGTTGATCTAGGTGATGCTGAATCAGCTTTACCCTGTGGCAATCAGTAGTTGTGTTTTGATATACATGAGGTTCTCATATATATTTTTCTTTTTTAGGAATGAAGACATCGTTCTTACGCTCTAGTTTGAGCCTTTTTTGGTAGGGTGGCAATTGCCACACCGGTATCCCACATTCACATTTGGTGTATGGGTATAGGTTTATCACTTTTTAACTAGTTTTGCAGTAGCTCTTTTTTTCGGTCCTGAAGAAAGCCGGGTAAATTCACCTTAGCGGCTGAAACATGTCGACCACACGCTCACATGAACCAAAGACTAGCCTGTAGAAATATATAACAGACTATAGGTTCTTTTAGACATGAAACTTGGTTGATCCCCAATAAACATATTTTTTGACCAAGTATTCATTTTTAACTTCACTTCACTTCTTTGCACTGCACATCACTGGAGCCCTCAACTACTTGGGCACAGACCCTGGCAGGAGTAAATTTCCTTTTGGGGTATCACTGTCCGGTGCACCTAGGCAGAGTCCCTGGGGATCTGCATTTATGGGCCAAGACAGCGATTCCCAGGAGTACCAGATGACGAGGCTCCGCCAATAAGGGTGGGCTGATGGACTCCTACCTCCTGCGGAGGTTTTGTCTCAATTATTTGTAGGATCTCTCGTGTTTCTCTACATTAACTACTGTTTTGCTATCTTGCTACGGACTGTGCACCTTCTTGTTGGTTTCATTGTTAACAGCCCAGTCAACCAAAAACCCAATTTCGCAGAGTGTGCCAGCTGCCTTTATGGCACCCGATCAGGAAGAATTGGGGTCGAAATACAACATTAAAAATACCAGTGTTTTTGTCTCATAGATGAAAACCACCTTAGGCTACAATATTGTATGTGTTCAGAAGACACATAAAGGTTTGGCACTGCAAATAGGTCTTACCTTTAAAAGGTGATTCCTGAGCTACTGCCTATGCAAATATGTGTTTTCACTAGGATCAACAAAAGAAACCACAATTCCAAAATGGCCACCAGTGCATTCCATTGGAATGGAATTGTCCTATTTTACTGTATAAAAAAAAAAATTCCAAGATGACTGCGGGTGCAATGTGATGATACATGCACATGCATGAGCAGCCAGTTTTTAGTAGGTTTCCTAATAAAGTAAAAATATTACAAGATGGCCCCTGAATCATGTGTATGCATGCATCTGGAAACAGTCAAGCCATTTTGGCATTTTCGAACTGTGATTATGATCCAAGATGGCTGATCACCATTTTAGAATAGTATATTTAAAAAAACGTATGAATGCAACTCTTCACAAAGAAAAGCAAGCTAGTAGCCTGATGGCGGTGTGCAACTGGCAGGCCTTTGCAGATATATTTTTTTAAAATAATATAAACAAAGCATAATTAGGAAGTGAGAAAGCGAGCCGCATGTTAGCATTTTTCAGCTGTCGAGTTGTCACACAATCAAATAAAATAAATTTAAAAATGGTTATGCAAAAACAATGAAGTGAAGACGGGCAGTGAAACAACAGGCAAGTTGAGGGTCGGGGGATGGTGAATTGACAAGTGAGTGAGAGAAAGGAAAGTCTTTCTCTCCCGTACTGGAAGGCAAATGAAGGAATAGTTTGCTAGTTTTGGCAGTGAAGCACACAACTCAATCTTTCGAACTATGATAAAGAAGTGATGCTCCAGGTTGAGGCAAAAACAAGAATAGCCAGAAAAGTTAACTAATCCGTAATATCGTACTGAGATAGACAATAACACTTCCCAATCATAGACAAAGGGCCGACCTAAATCCCACTCTATTTATTATTGCATTATAGGCACTAAAAATTCAACATAAGACCGTAAGCTGTCTGGTGAAACCTAAAAAAACTGTATCCTTGTAAAGAGCTTCATGGCTTTCTGTTAATTGATGCAATGTTTTAAACGTACTAACAATATACAATGTTTGTTGGAATAGCAGCATTAAGTTTTGGCTTACTGTACAGAAGCACAGGTAACTATGGCTGTTTGGTGTTGGGGGTTAATTGGCAAAAAATAAATTAATTCTTTACAAATAGCTACATTGGTCCCTTGCCCACTCTTCTTGCCATACTCATCAATGATGATGTTTACTGCATCTTGTACGGGTCTATTAATAAGCAGAAATATATATTTAACTCCACTCCACAGAGAGCACAGCAATAAAAGGGAATTCCACAACGTACCTCCTGTTTTTTTGTCTCTGTGCCCTCTGTGTGAGAAGGTCTTTGCAGAGGTACAGATGGCCTTAACAGTGTTATGGTAAATCTCAGCTGCAGCAGAACTACTTGGAGGAGGGTGCAGACATTTACTTTTATTTGGAGCCCCAGATTTGTATTTAGTTGGTATATGCTCCTTCTGCTGTTATTTGCTGTGCTCCACTTTGCTTCTGTGGGACTGACTTCTCAGTGTCTGTCGTTTCCAGATTCACACTTATATACACCCAGGGTATTTTTCAAAGAGGGCATCCTACTGCTGCATCAGTTGGATTATTCTAGGAGAAATTCCAGACATTTCACTGGCTCATCTGAGTATTCGGTAGTACTGCCTTTGTTGCTTTCTGGGGCTTTTGATTTGGTCTCTATCACGTCAGTGCAGCTTCAGTCACTAATGGAACACGCAGTCCAAGCACCTTCAGATAATCACAGGCAGATTTTGATTATCGCTAACGAGTTTTGTCTCCTCTCCCTCCTTTACCCACTCTCCCCTTAATGCCTCAGAGGGGCGGGAGATGTTGCTCCACTGGCTAATAAAGTTCAAGGAAATGTGAAAGTCAACTTGGCTTTGGAAAATGTGTGGAGAGACCTGCTGGCTGACGTATTGGTGCACATTTAAGGCAACCTGTGTCTTAAGGAGGGCGCTGTTGCCTCTACTTCTAAGGATCCCATGCAAAAGGTGAAGGACACTTTTAGGTGTTACTAGCCTATCTATTATCCTGGTCTCACTCTCCTGAGCAACCTTTTTTGTTCTATGATTTTAAAGAAATACACAGAGCCAAATGTTTGTAGTTCCAAGGGGCAGGCTGGAGCTATATGCCCTGATGGGCTGTGCAGAGTGCCTTTCTGACAATCTGTTAACTAACTTTTTTTGCCCAGTGTGGCATTGGAGGGCGTTACTGAGTCTGATCCAATTGATACAAAAGGTTGAGATTTTTTTTAAGTGGGTTTCATCTTTAGCCATATTCTTGTTAGAGATGGGGTTCAGCTTATGCCACTCAATCTATTCTTTGGCACTCCCAGTCTCTAATCATATCTGTGTACTAGGATAACAATTGTGATCCTATTTTAGAATTAATGGAGAAGTAACTTCAGCTGGCATCTGAGGTGCTATCAGATGATGAGGTGATGCTCACTGCAGTGGAAGCTGTGGCTTGCTGCTGAACTAAACAGATGAAAGCATGGAAGGGGGATTCTGAGAAGATTTGGTTACTCAAGCTCCCTTTATTGGGCCAGAACACTTTGATCAGATGTAAGGGAAAATTGTGAACCAAGCTGTGGAAGATTCCAAGCTATGATGATGATGAAGAATTTACAAAGCACAACAAATACCCTAGGGTGTCTAGGCGCTGCCCTTAGCACATACAGATCAGACTGGACTAAATATGAGAATTATGCCTTAAAAAGCAATATTTGTAAGCCCTTTCTAAATTTAACAGGCTAGACTCTTTTTTAAGCGAGGTTGGCAAAGAGTTCCACAGTTTAGTTGTTGTAGTGGTGAAGCTCCTGCCACCCCACCTAGCCCTACTAACTCTAGGAACAATTAGGTTTCCAAGTTCCGCTGACCTAAGGGATCTTGCTGGAATATATGGCTTAAGACAATTTGCCAGTTGCGTTGGCCCCAAGTTGTTAAGTGATTTAAAGGCAATGCAGAGTGATTTAAACTGGATCCGTTTGGCTACCGGCAACCAGTCCAGATGAAATAAAGCTGTGGAGGTAGAGTCGAATTTAGAAATTCCTAAGAGTACTCTTGCTGCTGCATTTTGAGCTGTCTGCAGCTTTTGAATGCTGAGCTTTGGGGCGCTGGTAAAAAGGTCATTGCAGTAGTCCAATCTTTATGATATCAACACTGATACCACCATCTTCCTTAAATTCATAGGTATTGAAGGAAGAATCTTCCTCAAATTTTGATGATAAAAAAGCAAGCCGAGGTGTCTGAGTGGGTTTGCGCTTCAAAAGACAGTTTAGTATCAAAGATGACTCCTACGTTTTTGCCGTTCGGCTCTGGTTTAGCTAGAGGACCAAGTTGGGCTGGCCATCAGCTATCTGTCCAGAATGAGGGATTGTTCCCAAACACCACAATCTCAGTCTTGGATGAATATCAATGTTCTTTTAGCTCAAACCTCCAGAGTTCTGCAGGTGTACTGGTTTGAGGTGGCAGCCTGTTCATCAACTTTTCCAACAGGCAGATGTCCTCTGGCATCAGTGTTCATGGGATGGAACTCTACTAGATGTTCATAGGTTACTTCACTTTCAAGAGCTCATTGGAGCCCCCTCTGATACCAATTCCACATGTGTATCTTGTTTACCGGGCATTGAAAATTTGATAGGGTGAGTTCATCTGAGGGCTTTTTTGCAGCAGGGGAGAGATCTGGTCCATCAATGGCTACATTCTCAGAGAGACATGGCAGCCTGTCCTTTTGGGGTGCTCTGGCTCAGATTCAATCTCTAGCTTCTCACATCTCAGAACTACATCTCAGAACTACAATCTTTTCATTTCAGTAACACCATCCTTGACAATTTCACTGCAGTGGTGGTGGCTGTTAAAAGGCCGTGTCTCTGGAGGGTCAAACATTGGCCTCTGGTTCTTGTGGTCACGAAAATGGATGCCTGCAGCAAGGGATGAGGTGTAGCACTGGGGACTGCCTCAGTCCTAGGTCTGTGGTTCTCTGCCTATAGCAAAGACCCATGCGCACTATGGAGAGAAAAGCAGTCCTAAGATCATGGGACCAATCCTTGTAGTTCAGATGAACAACAACATGACAAATTCATACCTCAACAGGCTGAGTGCACCAAGCCTTTGCTTCCTCTGGTACATTACCTATTAACTAGACTAGTCTTTCATTTTGATGAAAACTTCTCATCTCTCAGGGTTAGAAATGGAAGACCCTGAGGCAGGTGTGTCTATCCTAAATAGACTTCCGTCTTAGCCTGAAGGCCTTTCTGGAGATCAAGAGAAAGTTGGGGCTCTGTGGATAGACATATTTGTCTCTGGCCAGGACACTCTTCTCCCAGAGAGAATGTAAACAGATTAGTGCTTGAATCTGTTCAGAAATGGTTTCAGCGTGTGCTACTTCTGAGATGACTCTCCTATTTCTAGTTAGGGCTGTTCAATGAGAGAGATTGAAACCTCCACTGTGGAAATTAGGGGAGTGTCCATCTCTGACGGATGTATGGTAGCAACTTCCTCTTAGGCCCATATTTGTTTCACATTATACATTGCATGTATCTTGAATTAGAATAGAGTTCTCTGAAATGTGCCAGACTATCCAAGTCACTTGGTTTTACTGGCTTTGTATGTATGTTTTCCCATGATTTTGTTATCGGCTTTCTGCATTCTCATCATTGAGGACTGGTTTGAAGTAAAGTGGATGTAGGGGTCATGTCTGGATTATTTACCAGTAGATACCGCTGAGTGTTCAAGTGAAAATAACTCAAATTTGTGCTGGTTATACCAGCTGAGTAATATACTGTTCTCCTTTTTCTGTTTTCAGGTTGACATTGAGTGCCTGCAAGATTCTTATAAAGTGTATGTTGATGACAAATTTTACTTTGAGTATAAAAGTCCAATGAAGCCTGTGGAAAAAGTCAACTTCATTGACATTTGGGGTGTCCACACAGAATACATTTCAGTAAGCCCCATGAAATCCTAAACGTTGGAGCAGGGGTCACCGGGAGGCTAATACAAATATTGAAACTAAAAGGAATTTCTCCATTTTACCACAAAAATGGCGAGAACATGAAACATGTGCATTATTAAGGACATAAATTGATGCCAATAAAACTAACTGCATTAATATAATGTGTTGTGTTTTGTTTCACTCAGTATGTTTTCAATATCATATTTAATATATTCAAACAATAGGGCAACCCAGTAACCCAGAGACCTGGGCCGGACAATTATGTTTAAAAAGGTGGTCCCTATGGGGGAAGTGTAGCCTTTAACTTCCTCGACAATAATATCATAAAAAAACCTTCCTACAAGTTGTTTTCGTTATACAATAAATATATTTATTTTTGCCAGCCTCATCAAATAGTGCAGATACAGTTCATACCAATATGACACATTATTTACATTAGGCAAAAAACACAAGGTGCTCCTACAAGGCGAAGGCACAGTGAAAAGAGAATAATGTGCTAACGAAAGTGCACTTGTGCTAAACACAAATATATGTACATGTGACTGATTGGGATGATATGTTGTTGTATATTGTATCCATGCTATGAGTGTCAAAGACCTCAATAATAATAAAAAATCAGTCCACCTATGTTGGTGTTGACGTTTCGACCCCTTGGCACAGTTACTTACATCAGGGTCATCATCAGGACAAAGATAAGAACAGGAGACAACCTAGAAGTAAAAGAACTTGTATACGTTTCCACAGTTTGCTATATACTGTTATTGTCACATGGGTCACAGGGAAAACAAAATAACATAACAGAGCATTGGGGCACCCAGAACCTCAACCGTGGCTGTATCAGTGTTAGTTTTGTGGGAAAACCGCAACTCAGTAAACTGTGAACAAGCAGCTGCAATGAGGCAAACTAGGTTCAGATCATATATCAGTTTTACTTAATTAGCTATGCATTGTGATGTCACTGCTAAAAAGTAGTCACTGGGAGATCAAATAAACGTTCCAGAGGTTTGGGGTACAGGGACCCACAACTTTAGATGTGACAGTCTGAGTTGCATAGGAATACCTCAGCAAACTTTGGGCAAGTAGCGGTAATGAGACAATTTAGGTTGAAACACCATGCAAATTTCTATGATTGCTAACTAGGTCCCAAGTAGACCAAATACACATACCTGAGGATTGGATTACAAAGACCACACCCGTAGATGTGGCAGTCCTAGTTCCATGAGAGAACCTCTGCAACCTTTGAGTACAAACTGGAATTAAACAAACTAGGTTTAAATTTAGACTGAAACACGAAGATGAATGCGCAATTTCTTTAAAACATGTGAGCCTACTAAGGGACTCAGATGTGATGTATTTCTGGCACGGCTAGGGTATTGATTACTTCTACTATCAAAATAATAGCTCAGTTTTTAAATATGTTTTGAAATAGTCTATCAGAATTAAGCAATGGATATATTCAAGACAAAACAAAAAGAGCTCCATACTGAAAAGGATTGTCGGTTCAGTAGTTATGTGGCCACTCAATTCATCCAGAGATTAAATATCTCCTGCTTCTGCAAAAGAAATGCTGAAAGTGGGAGTATGTGGGTTGTTTGGCACCCACTAGTTCACTGCGTGTCATTTTACTTATGCAGTAGATAGAAAATATTTATTTTGTCTGACCTCTGCACGGTACTGCCATGTAAATGGAGTGCACTGCAGGAGATATACAAAGATACATCAGTTCAGTGATCAATACTGGGCAAGTAGCTGTAATGAGACAAACTAGGTTGAAACTCCATACAAATGTCTGTCATTGCTAACAGGGTCCCAATTCGACCAAATACGCATACCCGAAGATTGGAGTGCAGAGACCACAACCGTAGATGTGGCAGTCCTAGGGATACATTTCCCGCCATAGCTGACACACAAAATAACCCAGCGTCAAACAATATGGTTCCACAGACATTCTGGTCACAATGGACATACAATCCTTTACACGAGCATACCCTAGATAGAAGCACTCAGAATAATGACTGATCTGTTGGACTCACGAGAACAGTCCGTACAAGTCCTGACCTGTTTTTTGATGTCCCTAATGGAAATAACTATGAACAAAGTTTACTTTCAGTTTGATAACTGTTTCTACTATCAGATTAAAGGAGATTCCATTGGAGCAAGCTTCTCTCCAGATCCAGCAAATCTTTTCATGGCACACTTCAAGGCACACAGAATTTTTTTAACTGGCAATCTATTAGTAGAAAAGTCAAAAAATGGTCTAAATACATAGATGATGTCTTTCTAATTTGGACTGCAACACTAGAGGGTCTTCATTTGTTTCACACATGGGTCAATACAATATCCTCAGACATCAAATTCACAGAAGAAAAAAGCAGAAACAGCATTCCCTTCCTTGGCCTTACAGTAGGATCTGAACAGGATAAGACTTGTGTAGCCCTATATAGAAAACACCCTTCTTCATTATAGTAGCAGCCACCTTAAGAGCCTGATGGACAACCTGGCCTTTGGGCAATTTCTGCTTATTCACACAAATTGTACCAGAAGAGGAACTTCTCACTAGTAAGGACACATTGTTGTTTTCATATAAACGAGGTAAAAAATTCAAGAACACCTTGGTCAGGGCAGTGCTTCCCCAAACACCAAAAACCACGATAATAGGTGGTCATATTAAATGCAGACAGTGTGTGCCACTTAAATTCAGTCTGAGTACCAGTAACTTTGCCCACCTAGATGTGGACGTTACCTTAACCAGTTTTAGCAACTGCAACATGCTAGATGAGATTTGCCTAATTTGGTGTCCATGAAATTTACTTTATATAGGACAAACAACACAAAAAGTGAAATGTAGAATTCTTCAACATGGGAGTAGGATCAAATGTGGCACGATAGGAGCACCGCTTGTCGAACACTAACGGGACCAACACCATAACAGCGAGGACATAAATTGGCAGGTAACTGACCATATAACAATGGGACCCAGAGGAGGGGACAAAGATGGTTTACTCTCCAAGAGAGAGCTGTTCTGGATGGACAAGTGCAAAACGATCACTCTGAGCTTGAACACCCTCGACTATTGGAGGCAGGCAGCCTTCATATGAACATTAGAAATCTATGGACCTGACTGCAACTTGACATCTTCATGTGAATACACTGTATAATATATGGTCTTGCTCCAAATGTATTGTAGTTGTGTGTTACATGTATTTCCATTAAAGTGATGGGTGCAAGTGTCTTACATACAAATCATTTATATACCCTCTCACGGTTAATTGTTGAATTAGTGGGTGTGTTAATTTGCAAGTGGAAAACAAGGTTCTTTTCCTAAATTGTGCATAAGTTAACTAAATGTGCCATTGTTTAATAATTGACAATTCAAATATCCACAGGGTCACAATTGAGCTCACTAATAAGTTCCCTGACAGACAAAAACAAATACTTTATCTTACTTCTACCTACAAATGACAATAGCAGATCCTGTTTAGCGCTCACAAAGCCACTGAAAGAAAGGTAGTCTTTCTTCTTCCCAGAAAACGTTTTACTTTTCTTGTTTTTTTACCCAAAAACTCATCGTACTTTAGTCTAAATTTAAACCTAGTTTGTTTCATTGCAGTTTTTTACTCAAAGGTCGCAGAGGTTCTCCCACGCAACTAGGACTGCCACATCTACGATTGTGGTCTTTGTACTCCAATCCTCGGGTATATGCATTTGGTCTAATTGGGACCAAGTTAGCAATGACAGACATTTGTACCGCATTTCAACCAAATTTTTCTCATTACAGCAATTTATCCACAGTTGGCTGAGGTGTTCTCATGCAACTCAGACTGACACATCTATAGTTGTGGGTCCCTGTACCCCAAACCTCTGGTATGTTAATTTTTTCACGGAGTGACCCTTTTTAGCAATAACATCACAATGCATAGCTAATTATGTAAAACTGATATATGACCTGAACCTGGTTTGTTTCATTTCAGCTACTTGTTCAAAGTTTGCTGAGGTTTTCCCACGCAACTAACACTGACACAGCTACAGTTGAGGGTCGCTGTACCCCAATCCTTTGGTATGTTATTTGGTTTCTCTGTGACCCATGTGACAATAACAATATAATGTATAGCAAAACGTGGAAACTGATACATCGTTCTTTTAGTTCTAGGTGTCTCCTGTTCTTATCTTTGTCCTGGTGATGGCCCTGTTCTTAGTAATTGTGCCAAGGGGTCAAAACGTTGACAAGAACAAATGTGGACTGATTTTAAATTCTGATTGAGGTCTTTCACACTCATAGTATGGGTGCCATATACAACAACATATCATCCCAATCAGTCACATGCACATATATTTGCCTTTAGCACAAATGCACTTCCTTATCACATTATTCATTTTTCACTGCGATGTCACCATGTTGGAGCACCTTGTGTTTTGTTGACTAATGTAAATATTGTGTCACATTGTTGTGAACTGTCTCTGCACTATTTGAGTGAGATTGGCAAAAATAAATGTATTTATTGCATAATGAATAAATCTTGTAGGAAAGCTTTTTTTACTAAACTATTGCGGTGGAATTCAAAGACTACACTTCCCCCCTTGGGACCACCTTTTTTTAACTTAATTCAATAGCACAATTGTCTTACAATAGTAGGGATTCTATAATAATGCTAATACTACTACTATGACTACTACTAATAATAATATTAATAGCCTCAGCAGTAGCAGAAGAAATGGTAGTAGTTGTAGTAGTATTATAATTATTATGATCTTTCACAGTTGTTGTACATTGCACATTTTCTCATCTTTCTCTCTGTGCAACTCAGGTTAAACTGTTTCCTTCAGCTTTTTGTAAAATACTTATAATTCAGCCAGTTTAACTATTGTATTTTCTAAATATATTATTCTTTCTGTTTCTAATGATCTTGGAGGAAGTTGTAGAGCTCTGGTCTATCTATCTTTACAAGGCCATTTCCTCCGGCAAGCAGGGGGTTATGTGTATACTTCAAATATGCTTTTATTGTCTCTTGTTTGGTACAATATAGCATTAGTATTTAGCCAGGCAGTCAGTCAAAAATTCTTTATTTGGCTAATAAAAGCCATAAAAGCACATAATAAATACACCAGCAGCAATTAGTGGGACAAGACAACAGAACACAATAAATACACAGCACATACAGGTTACACATATATTTTTCCCTAAAATAAGTATATGACTCACAGACTATAAAAATTCAACATATAAAATTAATCAATACAAAAGGCTCATATACATCTAATCAAAGACAGTGCAGATTAATCTAGACAGGAGGCAACTTTTTTCTAATTCTTATAGCACTCGAAAAATAGCTAACAACTCCAAAACACACCATGGGCGAGGCAAGCATCCATGGGTATAAAAAGGCTGGCCTTGCTTGGACAAATTGACATGGGCTCAAACACAAGAGAATATATTTTTTACGCAGAGGGCAATAAAGTTCACAAAAAAGAGTAAAGTGCAAAGTGTCCTGATCAGAAAAATTGTCACATGGCCTCGAATCTCCTGGCTTCAAGTAGCCTGCTGGAAAGGCTAGTAGCACAGACGGCAAGGAGTGCTAGCCCAAAAGACAAGTTTCAAAGGGGAATACGCCTTTCAAAAGATGAATGGGTGTTGGGTGCATACTGCCTCACAGTCTTAGCATAGTTCACCCCTTTGCATCCTGGTAAATGCAGTATACAGTTCAAACTTACTTCAAAATTAGCTGGAGTTTTTCACCAAAGTTGGTGCAGACATTGCTGTATATCTCTAGACACATGTTTCTGGGCTGAGCCCGTCATTAGTAGAGAGCAGCAGTATTAGAGAGCAAATAAAAATCATCTGGGGTTGCTGGAAATGCTGCCAAGTTCCTCTCAGGTCACAATGCCACTCTCAGGCACACAGGTGCATCTACAAAGCTTGTCAGCTTGCTGGCTCAAGGGAGCCTTTTAAACATAATGGGGGTTGGGAGCACACTGCCTCACAGTCCCAGCAAAGTTCACCCCTTTGCATCCTGGTAAATGCTGTTCACAGTTAAAGCTTACTGCAAAATTAGCTGGAGTTTTTCACCAAAGTTGGTGCAGACATTGCTGTTTATCTGTAAACAAGTGTTTCTGGGTTGTGCCTGTCATCAGTAGAGAGAGGCAGTATTAGAGAACAAAGAAAACTCATCTGGGGATGCTGGAAATGCTGCCAAGTTCCTCTCAGGTCACAGTACCACTCACAGGCACACAGGTGCATCTCCAAAGCTCGTCAGCTTGCTGGCTCAAGGGAGCCTTTTAAACAGAATGGGGGTTGGAAGCACACTGCCTCACAGTCCCAGCACAGTTCGCCCCTTTGCATCCTCGTAAATGCAGTACACAGTTCAAGCTTACTTCAAAATTAGCCCGGGTTTTTAACCAAAGTTGGTGCAGATATTGCTGTATATCTCTACACACGTGTTTCTGGGATGAGCCCATCATCAGTAGGGAGCTGCAATATTAGACAGAAAAGAAAAATCATCTGGGGTTGCTGGAAATGCTGCCAAGTTCCTCTCAGGTCACAGTACCACTCACAGGCACACTGGTGCATCTCCAAAGCTTGTCAGCTTGCTGGATCAAGGGAGCCTTTTAAACACAATAGGGGTTGGGAGCACACTGCCTCACAGTCCCAGCACAGTTCACCCCTTTGCATCCTGGTAAATGCAGTACACAGTTCAAACTTACTTCAAAATTAGCTGGAGTTTTTCAGCAAAGTTGGCGCAGACATTGCTGTATATCTCTAGACATGTTTCTGGGTTGAACCCGTCATCAGTAGAGAGCAGCAGTATTAGAGAGCAAAGAAAAATCATCTGGGTAGCTGGAAATGCTGCCAAGTTCCTCTCAGGTCACAGTACCACTCACAGGCACACAGGTGCATCTCCAAAGTTCGTCAGCTCGCTGGCTTAAGGGAACATTTTAAACAGAATGGGGGTTGAGAGCACACTGCCTCACAGTCCCTGCACAGTTCGCCCCTTTGCATCCTGGTAAATGCAGTACACAGTTCAAACTTGCTTCAATATTAGCTGGAGTTTTTCACCAAAGTTGGTGCAGACATTGCTGTATATCTCTAGACATGTTTCTGGGTTGAACCCGTCATCAGTAGAGAGCAGCAGTATTAGAGAGCAAAGAAAAATCATCTGGGGTAGCTGGAAATGCTGCCAAGTTCCTCTCAGGTCACAGTACCACTCACAGGCACACAGGTGCTTCTCCAAAGTTCGTCAGCTCGCTGGCTTAAGGGAACATTTTAAACAGAATGGGGGTTGAGAGCACACTGCCTCACAGTCCCTGCACAGTTCGCCCCTTTGCATCCTGGTAAATGCAGTACACAGTTCAAACTTGCTTCAATATTAGCTGGAGTTTTTCACCAAAGTTGGTGCAGACATTGCTGTATATCTCTAGACATGTTTCTGGGTTGAACCCGTCATCACTAGAGAGCAGCAGTATTAGAGAGCAAAGAAAAGTTCCACTCAGGTCACAGAGCCACTCACAGGCACAAAGGTGCATCTCCAAAGCTCGTCAGTTTGCTGGCTCAAGGGAGCCTTTTACAACAGAATGGGGGTTGGGAGTACACTGCCTCACAGTCCCAGCATAGTTCGCCCCTTTGCATCCTGGTAAATGCTGTTCACAGTTAAAGCTTACTTAAAAATTAGCTGGAGTTTTTCACCAAAGTTGGTGCAGACATTGCTGTATATCTCTAAACACGCGTCTCTGGGTTGTGCCCGTCATCAGTAGAGAGAGGCAGTATTAGAGAACAAAGAAAACTCATCTAGGGATGCCCGAAATGCTGCCAAGTTCCTCTCGGGTCACAGTACCACTCACAGGCACACAGGTGCATCTCCAAAGCTCGTCAGCTAGCTGGCTCAAGGGAGCCTTTTAAAAAGAATGGGGGTTGGGACCACACTGCCTCACAGTCCCAGCACAGTTTGCCCCTTTGCATCCTGGTAAATGCTGTTCACAGTTAAAGCTTACTTCAAAATTAGCTGGAGTTTTTCACCAAAGTTGCTGCAGACATTGCTGTATGTCTCTAAACACGCGTCTCTGGGTTGTGCCCGTCATCAGTAGAGAGAGGCAGTATTAGAGAACAAAGAAAACTCATCTGGGGATGCTGGAAATGCTGCCAAGTTCCTCTCAGGTCACAGTACCACTCACAGGCACACAGGTGCATCTCCAAAGCTCATCAGCTTGCTGGATCAAGGGAGCCTTTTAAACAGAATTGGGGGTGGAAGCACACTGCCTCACAGTCCCAGCACAGTTCGCCCCTTTGCATCCTTGTAAATGCAGTACACAGTTCAAACTTACTTCAAAATTAGCTGGAGTTTTTCACCAAAGTTGGCGCAGATATTGCTGAATATCAGTAGAGAGCAGCAGTATTAGAGAGCAAAGAAAAATCGTCCGGGGTTGCTGCAAATGCTGCCAAGTTCCTCTCAGCTCACAGTACCTCTCACAGGTGCATCTCCAAAGCTCGTCAGCTTGCTGGCTCAAGGGAGCCTTTTAAAAAGAATGGGGGTTGGGACCACACTGCCTCACAGTCCCAGCACAGTTTGCCCCTTTGCATCCTGGTAAATGTAGTACACAGTTTGAACTTACTTCAAAATTAGCTGGAGTTTTTCGCCAAAGTTGGTGCAGACATTGCTGTATATATCTCTAGACATGTTTCTGGGTTGAGCCCGTCATCACTAGAGAGCAGCAGTATTAGAGAGCAAAGAAAAATCATTTGGGTTGCTTGAAAGGCTACCAAGTTCCACTCAGGTCACAGAGCCACTCACAGTCACAAAGGTGCATCTCCAAAGCTCGTCAGTTTGATGGCTCAAGGGAGCCTTTTACAACAGAATGGGGGTTGGGAGCACCCTGCCTCACAGTCCCAGCACAGTTCGCCCCTTTGCATCCTGGTAAATTATGTTCACGGTTAAAGCTTACTTGAAAATTAGCTGGAGGTTTTCATCAAAGTTGGTGCAGACATTGCTGTACATCTCTAAACACGTGTTTCTGGGTTGTGCCCGTCATCAGTAGGGAGAGGCAGTATTAGAGAACAAAGAAAACTCATCTAGGGTTGCTGGAAATGCTGCCAAGTTCCTCTCAGGTCACAGTACCACTCACAGGCACACAGGTGCATCTCCAAAGCTCGTCAGCTAGCTGGCTCAAGGGAGCCCTTTAAACAGAATGGGGGTTGGAAGCACACTGCCTCACAGTCCCAGCACAGTTCACCCCTTTGCATCCTCGTAAATGCAGTACACAGTTCAAACTTACTTCATAATTAGCTGGAGTTTTTCACCAAAGTTGGCGCAGACATTGCTGTATATCAGTAGAGAGCAGCAGTATTAGAGAGCAAAGAAAAATCGTCCGGTGTTGCTGGAAATGGTGCCAAGTTCCTCTCAGCTCACAGTACCTCTCACAGATGCATCTCCAAAGCTTATCAGCCTGCTGGCTCAAGGGAGCCTTTTAAAAAGAATGGGGGTTGGGACCACACTGCCTCACAGTCCCAGCACAGTTTGCCCCTTTGCATCCTGGTAAATGTAGTACACAGTTCGAACTTACTTCAAAATTAGCTGGAGTTTTTCGCCAAAGTTGGTGCAGACATTGCTGTATATCTCTACACACGTGTTTCTGGGTTGATCCCATCATCAGTAGAGAGCTGCGTTATTAGACAGCAAAGAAAAATCATCTGGGGTTGCTGGAAATGCTGCAAAGTTCCTCTCAGGTCATAGTACCACTCACAGGCACACAGGTCTATCTCCAAAGCTCATCAGTTTGCTGGCTCAAGGGAGCCTTTTAAACAGAATGGGGGTTGGGAGCACACTGCCTCACAGTCCCAGCACAGTTCGCCCCTTTGCATCCTGGTAAATGCTGTTCACAGTTAAAGCTTACTTCAAAATTAGCTGGAGTTTTTCACCAAAGTTGGTGCAGACATTGCTGTATATCTCTAGACATGTTTCTGGGTTGAGCCCGTCATCAGTAGAGAGCAGCAGTATTATAGACCAAAGAAAAATCATCTGGGGCTGCTGGAAATGCTGCTAAGTTCCTCTCAGGTCACAGTACCACTCACAGGCACACAGGTGCATCTCCAAAGCTCATCAGCTTGCTGGCTCAAGGGAGCCTTTTAAACAGAATGGGGGTTGAGAGCACACTGCTTCACAGTCCCACCACAGTTAATCCCTTTGCATCCTGGTAAATGCAGTACAGTTCAAACTTACTTCAAAATTAGCTGGAGTTTTTCACCAAAGTTGGTGCAGACATTGCTGTATATCTCTAGACACGTGTTTCTGAGTTGAGCCCATCATCAGTAGAGAGCAGCAGTATTAGAGAACAAAGAAAAATCATCTGGGTTGCTTTAAAGGCTACCAAGTTCCACTCAGGTCACAGAGCCACTCACAGGCACAAAGGTGCACCTCCAAAGCTCGTCAGTTTGCTGGCTCAAGGGAGCGTTTTACAACACAATGGGGGTTGGGAGCACACTGCCTCACAGTCCCGGCACAGTTCGCCCCTTTGCATCCTGGTAAATGCTGTTCACAGTTAAAGCTTACTTCAAAATTAGCTGGAGTTTTTCACCAAAGTTGGTGCAGACATTGCTGTATATCTCTAAACACGTGTTTCTGGGTTGTGCCCATCATCAGTAGAGAGAGGCAGTATTAGAGAACAAAGAAAACTCATCTGGGGTTGCTGGAAATGCTGCCAAGTTCCTCTCAGGTCACAGTACCACTCACAGGCACACAGGTGCATCTCCAAAGCTCGTCAGCTAGCTGGCTCAAGGGAGCCTGTTAAACAGAATGGGGGTTGGGAGCACACTGCCTCACAGTCCCAGCACAGTTCGCCCCTTTGCATCCTAGTAAATGCAGTACACAGTTTAAACTTACTTCAAAATTAGCTGGAGTTTTTCACCAAAGTTGGTGCAGACATTGCTGTATATCTCTACACACGTGTTTCTGGGTTGATCCCATCACCAGTAGAGAGCTGCGGTATTAGACAGCAAAGAAAAATCATCTGGGTTTGCTGGAAATGCTGCAAAGTTCCTCTCAGGTCACAGTACCACTCACAGGCACACAGGTCGATCTCCAAAACTCATCAGCTTGCTGGCTCAAGGGAGTCTTTTAAACAAAATGGGGGTTGGGAGCACACTGCCTCACAGTCCCAGCACAGTTCACCCCTTTGCATCCTGGTAAATGCAGTACACAGTTCAAACTTACTTCAAAATTAGCCGGGGTTTTTCACCAAAGTTGGTGCAGACATTACTGTATATCTCTAGACATGTTTCTGGGTTGAGCCCGTCATCAGTAGAGAGCAGCAGTATTAGAGAGCAAAGAAAAATCATCTGGGGTAGCTGGAAATGCTGCCAAGTTCCTCTCAGGTCACAGTACCACTCACAGGCACACAGGTGCATCTCCAAAGTTCGTCAGCTTGCTGGCTTAAGGGAGCATTTTAAACAGAATGGGGGTTGAGAGCACACTGCCTCACAGTCCCTGCACAGTTCGCCCCTTTGCATCCTGGTAAATGCAGTAAACAGTTCAAACTTACTTCAATATTAGCTGGAGGTTTTCACCAAAGTTGGTGCAGACATTGCTGTATATCTCTAGACATGTTTCTGGGTTGAGCCCGTCATCACTAGAGAGCAGCAGTATTAGAGAGCAAAGAAAAATCATCTTGGTTGCTTGAAAGACTACCAAGTTCCACTCAGGTCACAGAGTCACTCACAGGCACAAAGGTGCATCTCCAAAGCTCGTCAGTTTGCTGGCTCAAGGGAGCGTTTTACAACACAATGGGGGTTGGGAGCACACTGCCTCACAGTCCCGGCACAGTTCTCCCCTTTGCATCCTCGTAAATGCTGTTCACAGTTAAAGCTTACTTAAAAATTAGCTGGAGTTTTTCACCAAAGTTGGTGCAGACATTGCTGTATATCTCTAAACACGCGTCTCTGGGTTGTGCCCGTCATCAGTAGAGAGAGGCAGTATTAGAGAACAAAGAAAACTCATCTAGGGATGCCCGAAATGCTGCCAAGTTCCTCTCAGGTCACAGTACCACTCACAGGCACACAGGTGCATCTCCAAAGCTCGTCAGCTAGCTGGCTCAAGGGAGCCTGTTAAACAGAATGGGGGTTGGGAGCACACTGCCTCAGAGTCCCAGCACAGTTCGCCCCTTTGCATCCTAGTAAATGCAGTACACAGTTTAAACTTACTTCAAAATTAGCTGGAGTTTTTCACCAAAGTTGGCGCAGACATTGCTGTATATCAGCAGAAAGCAGCAGTATTAGAGAGCAAAGAAAAATCGTCCGGGTTGCTGGAAATGCTGCCAAGTTCTTCTCAGCTCACAGTACCTCTCACAGGTGCATCTCCAAAGCTCGTCAGCTTGCTGGCTGAAGGGAGCCTTTTAAAAAGAATGGGGGTTGTGACCCACTGCCTCACAGTCCCAGCACAGTTTGCGCCTTTGCATTCTGGTAAATGCAGTACACAGTTCAAACTTACTTCAAAATTAGCTGGAGTTTTTCACCAAAGTTGGTGCAGACATTGCTGTATATCTCTACACACGTGTTTCTGGGTTGATCCCATCACCAGTAGAGAGCTGCGGTATTAGACAGCAAAGAAAAATCATCTGGGTTTGCTGGAAATGCTGCAAAGTTCCTCTCAGGTCACAGTACCACTCACAGGCACACAGGTCGATCTCCAAAACTCATCAGCTTGCTGGCTCAAGGGAGTCTTTTAAACAAAATGGGGGTTGGGAGCACACTGCCTCACAGTCCCAGCACAGTTCACCCCTTTGCATCCTGGTAAATGCAGTACACAGTTCAAACTTACTTCAAAATTAGCCGGGGTTTTTCCCCAAAGTTGGTGCAGACATTACTGTATATCTCTAGACATGTTTCTGGGTTGAGCCCGTCATCAGTAGAGAGCAGCAGTATTAGAGAGCAAAGAAAAATCATCTGGGGTAGCTGGAAATGCTGCCAAGTTCCTCTCAGGTCACAGTACCACTCACAGGCACACAGGTGCATCTCCAAAGTTCGTCAGCTTGCTGGCTTAAGGGAGCATTTTAAACAGAATGGGGGTTGAGAGCACACTGCCTCACAGTCCCTGCACAGTTCGCCCCTTTGCATCCTGGTAAATGCAGTAAACAGTTCAAACTTACTTCAATATTAGCTGGAGTTTTTCACCAAAGTTGGTGCAGACATTGCTGTATATCTCTAGACATGTTTCTGGGTTGAGCCCGTCATCACTAGAGAGCAGCAGTATTAGAGAGCAAAGAAAAATCATCTTGGTTGCTTGAAAGACTACCAAGTTCCACTCAGGTCACAGAGTCACTCACAGGCACAAAGGTGCATCTCCAAAGCTCGTCAGTTTGCTGGCTCAAGGGAGCCTTTTACAACAGAATGGGGGTTGGGAGCACACTGCCTCACAGTCCCAGCACAGTTCGCCCCTTTGCATCCTCGTAAATGCAGTACACAGTTCAAACTTACTTCAAAATTAGCTGGAGTTTTTCACCAAAGTTGGCGCAGATATTGCTGAATATCAGTAGAGAGCAGCAGTATTAGAGAGCAAAGAAAAATCGTCCGGGGTTGCTGGAAATGCTGCCAAGTTCCTCTCAGCTCACAGTACCTCTCACAGGTGCATCTCCAAAGCTCGTCAGCTTGCTGGCTCAAGGGAGCCTTTTAAAAAGAATGGGGGTTGGGACCACACTGCCTCACAGTCCCAGCACAGTTTGCCCCTTTGCATCCTGGTAAATGTAGTACACAGTTCAAACTTACGTCAAAATTAGCTGGAGTTTTTCACCAAAGTTAGTGCAGACATTGCTGTATATCTCTACACACGTGTTTCTGGGTTGATACCATCATCAATAGAGAGCTGCGTTATTAGACAGCAAAGAAAAATCATCTGGGGTAGCTGGAAATGCTGCCAAGTTCCTCTTAGGTCACAGTACCACTCACAGGCACACAGGTGCATCTCCAAAGCTTGTCAGCTTGTTGGCTCAAGGGAGCCTTTTAAACAGAATGGGGGTTGGGAGCACACTGCCTGACAGTCCCAGCACAGTTCGCCCCTTTGCATCCTGGTAAATGCAGTACACAGTTCAAACCTACTTCAAAATTAGCCGGAGTTCTTTACCAAAGTTGGTGCAGACATTGCTGTATATCTCTAGACATGTTTCTGGGTTGAGCCCGTCATCACTAGAGAGCAGCAATATTAGAGAGCAAAGAAAAATCATTTGGGTTGCTTGAAAGGCTACCAAGTTCCACTCAGGTCACAGAGCCACTCACAGTCACAAAGGTGCATCTCCAAAGTTCGTCAGTTTGCTGGCTCAAGGGAGCCTTTTACAACAGAATGGGGGTTCGGAGCACACTGCCTCACAGTCCCAGCACAGTTCGCCCCTTTGCTTCCTGGTAAATGCTGTTCACAGTTAAAGCTTACTTCAAAATTAGCTGGAGGTTTTCATCAAAGTTGGTGTAGACATTGCTGTACATCTCTAAACACGTGTTTCTGGGTTGTGCCCGTCATAGGTAGAGAGAGGCAGTATTAGAGAACAAAGAAAACTCATCTAGGGTTGCTGGAAATGCTGCCAAGTTCCTCTCAGGTCACAGTACCACTCACAGGCACACAGGTGCATCTCCAAAGCTCGTCAGATAGCTGGCTCAAGGGAGCCTTTTAAACAGAATGGGGGTTGGAAGCACACTGCCTCACAGTCCCAGCACAGTTCGCCCCTTTGCATCCTCGTAAATGCAGTACACAGTTCAAACTTACTTCATTATTAGCTGGAGTTTTTCACCAAAGTTGGCGCAGACATTGCTGTATATCAGTAGAGAGCAGCAGTATTAGAGAGCAAAGAAAAATCGTCCGGGGTTGCTGGAAATGGTGCCGAGTTCCTCTCAGCTCACAGTACCTCTCACAGGTGCATCTCCAAAGCTCGTCAGCTTGCTGGCTCAAGGGAGCCTTTTAAAAAGAATGGGGGTTGGGACCACACTGCCTCACAGTCCCAGCACAGTTTGCCCCTTTGCATCCTGGTAAATGTAGTACACAGTTCAAACTTACGTCAAAATTAGCTGGAGCTTTTCACCAAAGTTAGTGCAGACATTGCTGTATATCTCTACACACGTGTTTCTGGGTTGATACCATCATCAATAGAGAGCTGCGTTATTAGACAGCAAAGAAAAATCATCTGGGGTAGCTGGAAATGCTGCCAAGTTCCTCTTAGGTCACAGTACCACTCACAGGCACACAGGTGCATCTCCAAAGCTTGTCAGCTTGCTGGCTCAAGGGAGCCTTTTAAAAAGAATGGGGGTTGGGACCACACTGCCTCACAGTCCCAGCACAGTTCGCCCCTTTGCATCCTCGTAAATGCAGTACACAGTTCAAACTTACTTCATTATTAGCTGGAGTTTTTCACCAAAGTTGGCGCAGACATTGCTGTATATCAGTAGAGAGCAGCAGTATTAGAGAGCAAAGAAAAATCGCCTGGGGTTGCTGGAAATGGTGCCGAGTTCCTCTCAGCTCACAGTACCTCTCACAGGTGCATCTCCAAAGCTCGTCAGCTTGCTGGCTCAAGGGAGCCTTTTAAAAAGAATGGGGTTTGGGACCACACTGCCTCACAGTCCCAGCACAGTTTGCCCCTTTGCATCCTGGTAAATGTAGTACACAGTTCGAACTTACTTCAAAATTAGCTGGAGTTTTTCGCCAAAGTTGGTGCAGACATTGCTGTATATCTCTAGACATGTTTCTGGGTTGAGCCCGTCATCACTAGAGAGCAGCAGTATTAGAGAGCAAAGAAAAATCATTTGGGTTGCTTGAATGGCTACCAAGTTCCACTCAGGTCACAGAGCCACTCACAGTCACAAAGGTGCATCTCCAAAGCTCGTCAGTTTGATGGCTCAAGGGAGCCTTTTACAACAGAATGGGGGTTGGGCGCACCCTGACTCACAGTCCCAGCACAGTTCGCCCCTTTGCATCCTGGTAAATTCTGTTCACAGTTAAAGCTTACTTGAAAATTAGCTGGAGGTTTTCATCAAAGTTGGTGCAGACATTGCTGTACATCTCTAAACACGTGTTTCTGGGTTGTGCCCGTCATCAGTAGGGAGAGGCAGTATTAGAGAACAAAGAAAACTCATCTAGGGTTGCTGGAAATGCTGCCAAGTTCCTCTCAGGTCACAGTACCACTCACAGGCACACAGGTGCATCTCCAAAGCTCGTCAGCTAGCTGGCTCAAGGGAGCCTTTTAAACAGAATGGGGGTTGGAAGCACACTGCCTCACAGTCCCAGCACAGTTCACCCCTTTGCATCCTCGTAAATGCAGTACACAGTTCAAACTTACTTCATAATTAGCTGGAGTTTTTCACCAAAGTTGGCGCAGACATTGCTGTATATCAGTAGAGAGCAGCAGTATTAGAGAGCAAAGAAAAATCGTCCGGTGTTGCTGGAAATGGTGCCAAGTTCCTCTCAGCTCACAGTACCTCTCACAGATGCATCTCCAAAGCTTATCAGCCTGCTGGCTCAAGGGAGCCTTTTAAAAAGAATGGGGGTTGGGACCACACTGCCTCACAGTCCCAGCACAGTTTGCCCCTTTGCATCCTGGTAAATGTAGTACACAGTTTGAACTTACTTCAAAATTAGCTGGAGTTTTTCGCCAAAGTTGGTGCAGACATTGCTGTATATCTCTACACACGTGTTTCTGGGTTGATCCCATCATCAGTAGAGAGCTGCGTTATTAGACAGCAAAGAAAAATCATCTGGGGTTGCTGGAAATGCTGCAAAGTTCCTCTCAGGTCATAGTACCACTCACAGGCACACAGGTCTATCTCCAAAGCTCATCAGTTTTCTGGCTCAAGGGAGCCTTTTAAACAGAATGGGGGTTGGGAGCACACTGCCTCACAGTCCCAGCACAGTTATCCCCTTTGCATCCTGGTAAATGCAGTACACAGTTCAAACTTACTTCAAAATTAGCCAGGGTTTTTCACCAAAGTTGGTGCAGACATTGCTGTATATCTCTAGACATGTTTCTGGGTTGAGCCCGTCATCAGTAGAGAGAAGCAGTATTATAGACCAAAGAAAAATCATCTGGGGCTGCTGGAAATGCTGCTAAGTTCCTCTCAGGTCACATTACCACTCACAGGCACACAGGTGCATCTCCAAAGCTCGTCAGCTTGCTGGCTCAAGGGAGCCTTTTAAACAGAATGGGGGTTGAGAGCACACTGCTTCACAGTCCCACCACAGTTCATCCCTTTGCATCCTGGTAAATGCAGTACAGTTCAAACTTACTTCAAAATTAGCTGGAGTTTTTCACCAAAGTTGGTGCAGACATTGCTGTATATCTCTAGACACGTGTTTCTGAGTTGAGCCCATCATCAGTAGAGAGCAGCAGTATTAGAGAACAAAGAAAAATCATCTGGGTTGCTTTAAAGGCTACCAAGTTCCACTCAGGTCACAGAGCCACTCACAGGCACAAAGGTGCACCTCCAAAGCTCGTCAGTTTGCTGGCTCAAGGGAGCGTTTTACAACACAATGGGGGTTGGGAGCACACTGCCTCACAGTCCCGGCACAGTTCTCCCCTTTGCATCCTGGTAAATGCTGTTCAGAGTTAAAGCTTACTTCAAAATTAGCTGGAGTTTTTCACCAAAGTTGGTGCAGACATTGCTGTATATCTCTAAACACGTGTTTCTGGGTTGTGCCCATCATCAGTAGAGAGAGCCAGTATTAGAGAACAAAGTAAACTCATCTGGGGTTGCTGGAAATGCTGCCAAGTTCCTCTCAGGTCACAGTACCACTCACAGGCACACAGGTGCATCTCCAAAGCTCGTCAGCTAGCTGGCTCAAGGGAGCCTGTTAAACAGAATGGGGGTTGGGAGCACACTGCCTCACAGTCCCAGCACAGTTCGCCCCTTTGCATCCTCGTAAATGCAGTACCCAGTTCAAACTTACTTCAAAATTAGCTGGAGTTTTTCACCAAAGTTGGCGCAGATATTGCTGAATATCAGTAGAGAGCAGCAGTATTAGAGAGCAAAGAAAAATCGTCCGGGGTTGGTGGAAATGCTGCCAAGTTCCTCTCAGCTCACAGTACCTCTCACAGGTGCATCTCCAAAGCTCGTCAGCTTGCTGGCTCAAGGGAGCCTTTTAAAAAGAATGGGGGTTGGGACCACACTGCCTCACAGTCCCAGCACAGTTTGCCCCTTTGCATCCTGGTAAATGTAGTACACAGTTCAAACTTACGTCAAAATTAGCTGGAGTTTTTCACCAAAGTTAGTGCAGACATTGCTGTATATCTCTACACACGTGTTTCTGGGTTGATCCCATCACCAGTAGAGAGCTGCGGTATTAGACAGCAAAGAAAAATCATCTGGGTTTGCTGGAAATGCTGCAAAGTTCCTCTCAGGTCACAGTACCACTCACAGGCACACAGGTCGATCTCCAAAACTCATCAGCTTGCTGGCTCAAGGGAGTCTTTTAAACAAAATGGGGGTTGGGAGCACACTGCCTCACAGTCCCAGCACAGTTCACCCCTTTGCATCCTGGTAAATGCAGTACACAGTTCAAACTTACTTCAAAATTAGCCGGGGTTTTTCACCAAAGTTGGTGCAGACATTACTGTATATCTCTAGACATGTTTCTGGGTTGAGCCCGTCATCAGTAGAGAGCAGCAGTATTAGAGAGCAAAGAAAAATCATCTGGGGTAGCTGGAAATGCTGCCAAGTTCCTCTCAGGTCACAGTACCACTCACAGGCACACAGGTGCATCTCCAAAGTTCGTCAGCTTGCTGGCTTAAGGGAGCATTTTAAACAGAATGGGGGTTGAGAGCACACTGCCTCACAGTCCCTGCACAGTTCGCCCCTTTGCATCCTCGTAAATGCAGTACACAGTTCAAACTTACTTCAAAATTAGCTGGAGTTTTTCACCAAAGTTGGCGCAGATATTGCTGAATATCAGTAGAGAGCAGCAGTATTAGAGAGCAAAGAAAAATCGTCCGGGGTTGCTGGAAATGCTGCCAAGTTCCTCTCAGCTCACAGTACCTCTCACAGGTGCATCTCCAAAGCTCGTCAGCTTGCTGGCTCAAGGGAGCCTTTTAAAAAGAATGGGGGTTGGGACCACACTGCCTCACAGTCCCAGCACAGTTTGCCCCTTTGCATCCTGGTAAATGTAGTACACAGTTCAAACTTACGTCAAAATTAGCTGGAGCTTTTCACCAAAGTTAGTGCAGACATTGCTGTATATCTCTACACACGTGTTTCTGGGTTGATACCATCATCAATAGAGAGCTGCGTTATTAGACAGCAAAGAAAAATCATCTGGGGTAGCTGGAAATGCTGCCAAGTTCCTCTTAGGTCACAGTACCACTCACAGGCACACAGGTGCATCTCCAAAGCTTGTCAGCTTGCTGGCTCAAGGGAGCCTTTTAAAAAGAATGGGGGTTGGGACCACACTGCCTCACAGTCCCAGCACAGTTCGCCCCTTTGCATCCTCGTAAATGCAGTACACAGTTCAAACTTACTTCATTATTAGCTGGAGTTTTTCACCAAAGTTGGCGCAGACATTGCTGTATATCAGTAGAGAGCAGCAGTATTAGAGAGCAAAGAAAAATCGCCTGGGGTTGCTGGAAATGGTGCCGAGTTCCTCTCAGCTCACAGTACCTCTCACAGGTGCATCTCCAAAGCTCGTCAGCTTGCTGGCTCAAGGGAGCCTTTTAAAAAGAATGGGGTTTGGGACCACACTGCCTCACAGTCCCAGCACAGTTTGCCCCTTTGCATCCTGGTAAATGTAGTACACAGTTCGAACTTACTTCAAAATTAGCTGGAGTTTTTCGCCAAAGTTGGTGCAGACATTGCTGTATATCTCTAGACATGTTTCTGGGTTGAGCCCGTCATCACTAGAGAGCAGCAGTATTAGAGAGCAAAGAAAAATCATTTGGGTTGCTTGAATGGCTACCAAGTTCCACTCAGGTCACAGAGCCACTCACAGTCACAAAGGTGCATCTCCAAAGCTCGTCAGTTTGATGGCTCAAGGGAGCCTTTTACAACAGAATGGGGGTTGGGCGCACCCTGACTCACAGTCCCAGCACAGTTCGCCCCTTTGCATCCTGGTAAATTCTGTTCACAGTTAAAGCTTACTTGAAAATTAGCTGGAGGTTTTCATCAAAGTTGGTGCAGACATTGCTGTACATCTCTAAACACGTGTTTCTGGGTTGTGCCCGTCATCAGTAGGGAGAGGCAGTATTAGAGAACAAAGAAAACTCATCTAGGGTTGCTGGAAATGCTGCCAAGTTCCTCTCAGGTCACAGTACCACTCACAGGCACACAGGTGCATCTCCAAAGCTCGTCAGCTATCTGGCTCAAGGGAGCCTTTTAAACAGAATGGGGGTTGGAAGCACACTGCCTCACAGTCCCAGCACAGTTCACCCCTTTGCATCCTCGTAAATGCAGTACACAGTTCAAACTTACTTCATAATTAGCTGGAGTTTTTCGCCAAAGTTGGTGCAGACATTGCTGTATATCTCTACACACGTGTTTCTGGGTTGATCCCATCATCAGTAGAGAGCTGCGTTATTAGACAGCAAAGAAAAATCATCTGGGGTTGCTGGAAATGCTGCAAAGTTCCTCTCAGGTCATAGTACCACTCACAGGCACACAGGTCTATCTCCAAAGCTCATCAGTTTTCTGGCTCAACGGAGCCTTTTAAAAAGAATGGGGGTTGGGAGCACACTGCCTCACAGTCCCAGCACAGTTATCCCCTTTGCATCCTGGTAAATGCAGTACACAGTTCAAACTTACTTCAAAATTAGCCAGGGTTTTTCACCAAAGTTGGTGCAGACATTGCTGTATATCTCTAGACATGTTTCTGGGTTGAGCCCGTCATCAGTAGAGAGAAGCAGTATTATAGACCAAAGAAAAATCATCTGGGGCTGCTGGAAATGCTGCTAAGTTCCTCTCAGGTCACAGTACCACTCACAGGCACACAGGTGCATCTCCAAAGCTCGTCAGCTTGCTGGCTCAAGGGAGCCTTTTAAACAGAATGGGGGTTGAGAGCACACTGCTTCACAGTCCCACCACAGTTCATCCCTTTGCATTCTGGTAAATGCAGTACAGTTCAAACTTACTTCAAAATTAGCTGGAGTTTTTCACCAAAGTTGGTGCAGACATTGCTGTATATCTCTAGACACGTGTTTCTGAGTTGAGCCCATCATCAGTAGAGAGCAGCAGTATTAGAGAACAAAGAAAAATCATCTGGGTTGCTTTAAAGGCTACCAAGTTCCACTCAGGTCACAGAGCCACTCACAGGCACAAAGGTGCACCTCCAAAGCTCGTCAGTTTGCTGGCTCAAGGGAGCGTTTTACAACACAATGGGGGTTGGGAGCACACTGCCTCACAGTCCCGGCACAGTTCTCCCCTTTGCATCCTGGTAAATGCTGTTCACAGTTAAAGCTTACTTCAAAATTAGCTGGAGTTTTTCACCAAAGTTGGTGCAGACATTGCTGTATATCTCTAAACACGTGTTTCTGGGTTGTGCCCATCATCAGTAGAGAGAGCCAGTATTAGAGAACAAAGAAAACTCATCTGGGATTGCTGGAAATGCTGCCAAGTTCCTCTCAGGTCACAGTACCACTCACAGGCACACAGGTGCATCTCCAAAGCTCGTCAGCTAGCTGGCTCAAGGGAGCCTGTTAAACAGAATGGGGGTTGGGAGCACATTGCCTCACAGTCCCAGCACAGTTCGCCCCTTTGCATCCTAGTAAATGCAGTACACAGTTTAAACTTACTTCAAAATTAGCTGGAGTTTTTCACCAAAGTTGGCGCAGACATTGCTGTATATCAGCAGAAAGCAGCAGTATTAGAGAGCAAAGAAAAATCGTCCGGGTTGCTGGAAATGCTGCCAAGTTCTTCTCAGCTCACAGTACCTCTCACAGGTGCATCTCCAAAGCTCGTCAGCTTGCTGGCTGAAGGGAGCCTTTTAAAAAGAATGGGGGTTGTGACCCACTGCCTCACAGTCCCAGCACAGTTTGCCCCTTTGCATTCTGGTAAATGCAGTACACAGTTCAAACTTACTTCAAAATTAGCTGGAGTTTTTCACCAAAGTTGGTGCAGACATTGCTGTATATCTCTACACACGTGTTTCTGGGTTGATCCCATCACCAGTAGAGAGCTGCGGTATTAGACAGCAAAGAAAAATCATCTGGGGTTGCTGGAAATGCTGCAAAGTTCCTCTCAGGTCACAGTACCACTCACAGGCACACAGGTCTATCTCCAAAGCTCATCAGCTTGCTGGCTCAAGGGAGTCTTTTAAACAAAATGGGGGTTGGGAGCACACTGCCTCACAGTCCCAGCACAGTTCACCCCTTTGCATCCTGGTAAATGCAGTACAGAGTTCAAACTTACTTCAAAATTAGCCGGGGTTTTTCACCAAAGTTGGTGCAGACATTACTGTATATCTCTAGACATGTTTCTGGGTTGAGCCCGTCATCAGTAGAGAGCAGCAGTATTAGAGATCAAAGAAAAATCATCTGGGGTAGCTGGAAATGCTGCCAAGTTCCTCTCAGGTCACAGTACCACTCACAGGCACACAGGTGCATCTCCAAAGTTCGTCAGCTTGCTGGCTTAAGGGAGCATTTTAAACAGAATGGGGGTTGAGAGCACACTGCCTCACAGTCCCTGCACAGTTCGCCCCTTTGCATCCTGGTAAATGCAGTACACAGTTCAAACTTACTTCAATATTAGCTGGAGTTTTTCACCAAAGTTGGTGCAGACATTGCTGTATATCTCTAGACATGTTTCTGGGTTGAGCCCGTCATCACTAGAGAGCAGCAGTATTAGAGAGCAAAGAAAAATCCTCTTGGTTGCTTGAAAGACTACCAAGTTCCACTCAGGTCACAGAGTCACTCACAGGCACAAAGGTGCATCTCCAAAGCTCGTCAGTTTGCTGGCTCAAGGGAGCCTTTTACAACAGAATGGGGGTTGGGAGCACACTGCCTCACAGTCCCAGCACAGTTCGCCCCTTTGCATCCTCGTAAATGCAGTACACAGTTCAAACTTACTTCAAAATTAGCTGGAGTTTTTCACCAAAGTTGGCGCAGATATTGCTGAATATCAATAGAGAGCAGCAGTATTAGAGAGCAAAGAAAAATCGTCCGGGGTTGCTGGAAATGCTGCCAAGTTCCTCTCAGCTCACAGTACCTCTCACAGGTGCATCTCCAAAGCTCGTCAGCTTGCTGGCTCAAGGGAGCCTTTTAAAAAGAATGGGGGTTGGGACCACACTGCCTCACAGTCCCAGCACAGTTTGCCCCTTTGCATCCTGGTAAATGTAGTACACAGTTCAAACTTACGTCAAAATTAGCTGGAGTTTTTCACCAAAGTTAGTGCAGACATTGCTGTATATCTCTACACACGTGTTTCTGGGTTGATACCATCATCAATAGAGAGCTGCGTTATTAGACAGCAAAGAAAAATCATCTGGGGTAGCTGGAAATGCTGCCAAGTTCCTCTCAGGTCACAGTACCACTCACAGGCACACAGGTGCATCTCCAAAGCTTGTCAGCTTGTTGGCTCAAGGGAGCCTTTTAAACAGAATGGGGGTTGGGAGCACACTGCCTGACAGTCCCAGCACAGTTCGCCCCTTTGCATCCTGGTAAATGCAGTACACAGTTCGAACCTACTTCAAAATTAGCTGGAGTTCTTTACCAAAGTTGGTGCAGACATTGCTGTATATCTCTAGACATGTTTCTGGGTTGAGCCCGTCATCACTAGAGAGCAGCAATATTAGAGAGCAAAGAAAAATCATTTGGGTTGCTTGAAAGGCTACCAAGTTCCACTCAGGTCACAGAGCCACTCACAGTCACAAAGGTGCATCTCCAAATCTCGTCAGTTTGCTGGCTCAAGGGAGCCTTTTACAACAGAATGGGGGTTGGGAGCACACTGCCTCACAGTCCCAGCACAGTTCGCCCCTTTGCTTCCTGGTAAATGCTGTTCACAATTAAAGCTTACTTCAAAATTAGCTGGAGTTTTTCACCAAAGTTGGTGCAGACATTGCTGTATATCTCTAAACACGTGTTTCTGGGTTGTGCCCATCATCAGTAGAGAGAGGCAGTATTAGAGAACAAAGAAAACTCATCTGGGGTTGCTGGAAATGCTGCCAAGTTCCTCTCAGGTCACAGTACCACTCACAGGCACACAGGTGCATCTCCAAAGCTCGTCAGCTAGCTGGCTCAAGGGAGCCTGTTAAACAGAATGGGGGTTGGGAGCACACTGCCTCACAGTCCCAGCACAGTTCGCCCCTTTGCATCCTAGTAAATGCAGTACACAGTTTAAACTTACTTCAAAATTAGCTGGAGTTTTTCACCTAAGTTGGCGCAGACATTGCTGTATATCAGCAGAAAGCAGCAGTATTAGAGAGCAAAGAAAAATCGTCCGGGTTGCTGGAAATGCTGCCAAGTTCTTCTCAGCTCACAGTACCTCTCACAGGTGCATCTCCAAAGCTCGTCAGCTTGCTGGCTGAAGGGAGCCTTTTAAAAAGAATGGGGGTTGTGACCCACTGCCTCACAGTCCCAGCACAGTTTGCCCCTTTGCATTCTGGTAAATGCAGTACACAGTTCAAACTTACTTCAAAATTAGCTGGAGTTTTTCACCAAAGTTGGTGCAGACATTGCTGTATATCTCTACACACGTGTTTCTGGGTTGATCCCATCACCAGTAGAGAGCTGCGGTATTAGACAGCAAAGAAAAATCATCTGGGGTTGCTGGAAATGCTGCAAAGTTCCTCTCAGGTCACAGTACCACTCACAGGCACACAGGTCTATCTCCAAAGCTCATCAGCTTGCTGGCTCAAGGGAGTCTTTTAAACAAAATGGGGGTTGGGAGCACACTGCCTCACAGTCCCAGCACAGTTCACCCCTTTGCATCCTGGTAAATGCAGTACACAGTTCAAACTTACTTCAAAATTAACCGGGGTTTTTCACCAAAGTTGGTGCAGACATTACTGTATATCTCTAGACATGTTTCTGGGTTGAGCCCGTCATCAGTAGAGAGCAGCAGTATTAGAGATCAAAGAAAAATCATCTGGGGTAGCTGGAAATGCTGCCAAGTTCCTCTCAGGTCACAGTACCACTCACAGGCACACAGGTGCATCTCCAAAGTTCGTCAGCTTGCTGGCTTAAGGGAGCATTTTAAACAGAATGGGGGTTGAGAGCACACTGCCTCACAGTCCCTGCACAGTTCGCCCCTTTGCATCCTGGTAAATGCAGTACACAGTTCAAACTTACTTCAATATTAGCTGGAGTTTTTCACCAAAGTTGGTGCAGACATTGCTGTATATCTCTAGACATGTTTCTGGGTTGAGCCCGTCATCACTAGAGAGCAGCAGTATTAGAGAGCAAAGAAAAATCCTCTTGGTTGCTTGAAAGACTACCAAGTTCCACTCAGGTCACAGAGTCACTCACAGGCACAAAGGTGCATCTCCAAAGCTCGTCAGTTTGCTGGCTCAAGGGAGCCTTTTACAACAGAATGGGGGTTGGGAGCACACTGCCTCACAGTCCCAGCACAGTTCGCCCCTTTGCATCCTCGTAAATGCAGTACACAGTTCAAACTTACTTCAAAATTAGCTGGAGTTTTTCACCAAAGTTGGCGCAGATATTGCTGAATATCAATAGAGAGCAGCAGTATTAGAGAGCAAAGAAAAATCGTCCGGGGTTGCTGGAAATGCTGCCAAGTTCCTCTCAGCTCACAGTACCTCTCACAGGTGCATCTCCAAAGCTCGTCAGCTTGCTGGCTCAAGGGAGCCTTTTAAAAAGAATGGGGGTTGGGACCACACTGCCTCACAGTCCCAGCACAGTTTGCCCCTTTGCATCCTGGTAAATGTAGTACACAGTTCAAACTTACGTCAAAATTAGCTGGAGTTTTTCACCAAAGTTAGTGCAGACATTGCTGTATATCTCTACACACGTGTTTCTGGGTTGATACCATCATCAATAGAGAGCTGCGTTATTAGACAGCAAAGAAAAATCATCTGGGGTAGCTGGAAATGCTGCCAAGTTCCTCTCAGGTCACAGTACCACTCACAGGCACACAGGTGCATCTCCAAAGCTTGTCAGCTTGTTGGCTCAAGGGAGCCTTTTAAACAGAATGGGGGTTGGGAGCACACTGCCTGACAGTCCCAGCACAGTTCGCCCCTTTGCATCCTGGTAAATGCAGTACACAGTTCGAACCTACTTCAAAATTAGCTGGAGTTCTTTACCAAAGTTGGTGCAGACATTGCTGTATATCTCTAGACATGTTTCTGGGTTGAGCCCGTCATCACTAGAGAGCAGCAATATTAGAGAGCAAAGAAAAATCATTTGGGTTGCTTGAAAGGCTACCAAGTTCCACTCAGGTCACAGAGCCACTCACAGTCACAAAGGTGCATCTCCAAATCTCGTCAGTTTGCTGGCTCAAGGGAGCCTTTTACAACAGAATGGGGGTTGGGAGCACACTGCCTCACAGTCCCAGCACAGTTCGCCCCTTTGCTTCCTGGTAAATGCTGTTCACAATTAAAGCTTACTTCAAAATTAGCTGGAGTTTTTCACCAAAGTTGGTGCAGACATTGCTGTATATCTCTAAACACGTGTTTCTGGGTTGTGCCCATCATCAGTAGAGAGAGGCAGTATTAGAGAACAAAGAAAACTCATCTGGGGTTGCTGGAAATGCTGCCAAGTTCCTCTCAGGTCACAGTACCACTCACAGGCACACAGGTGCATCTCCAAAGCTCGTCAGCTAGCTGGCTCAAGGGAGCCTGTTAAACAGAATGGGGGTTGGGAGCACACTGCCTCACAGTCCCAGCACAGTTCGCCCCTTTGCATCCTAGTAAATGCAGTACACAGTTTAAACTTACTTCAAAATTAGCTGGAGTTTTTCACCTAAGTTGGCGCAGACATTGCTGTATATCAGCAGAAAGCAGCAGTATTAGAGAGCAAAGAAAAATCGTCCGGGTTGCTGGAAATGCTGCCAAGTTCTTCTCAGCTCACAGTACCTCTCACAGGTGCATCTCCAAAGCTCGTCAGCTTGCTGGCTGAAGGGAGCCTTTTAAAAAGAATGGGGGTTGTGACCCACTGCCTCACAGTCCCAGCACAGTTTGCCCCTTTGCATTCTGGTAAATGCAGTACACAGTTCAAACTTACTTCAAAATTAGCTGGAGTTTTTCACCAAAGTTGGTGCAGACATTGCTGTATATCTCTACACACGTGTTTCTGGGTTGATCCCATCACCAGTAGAGAGCTGCGGTATTAGACAGCAAAGAAAAATCATCTGGGGTTGCTGGAAATGCTGCAAAGTTCCTCTCAGGTCACAGTACCACTCACAGGCACACAGGTCTATCTCCAAAGCTCATCAGCTTGCTGGCTCAAGGGAGTCTTTTAAACAAAATGGGGGTTGGGAGCACACTGCCTCACAGTCCCAGCACAGTTCACCCCTTTGCATCCTGGTAAATGCAGTACACAGTTCAAACTTACTTCAAAATTAACCGGGGTTTTTCACCAAAGTTGGTGCAGACATTACTGTATATCTCTAGACATGTTTCTGGGTTGAGCCCGTCATCAGTAGAGAGCAGCAGTATTAGAGAGCAAAGAAAAATCATCTGGGGTAGCTGGAAATGCTGCCAAGTTCCTCTCAGGTCACAGTACCACTCACAGGCACACAGGTGCATCTCCAAAGTTCGTCAGCTTGCTGGCTTAAGGGAGCATTTTAAACAGAATGGGGGTTGAGAGCACACTGCCTCACAGTCCCTGCACAGTTCACCCCTTTGCATCCTGGTAAATGCAGTACACAGTTCAAACTTACTTCAATATTAGCTGGAGTTTTTCACCAAAGTTGGTGCAGACATTGCTGTATATCTCTAGACATGTTTCTGGGTTGAGCCCGTCATCACTAGAGAGCAGCAGTATTAGAGAGCAAAGAAAAATCCTCTTGGTTGCTTGAAAGACTACCAAGTTCCACTCAGGTCACAGAGTCACTCACAGGCACAAAGGTGCATCTCCAAAGCTCGTCAGTTTGCTGGCTCAAGGGAGCCTTTTACAACAGAATGGGGGTTGGGAGCACACTGCCTCACAGTCCCAGCACAGTTCGCCCCTTTGCATCCTGGTAAATGCAGTACACAGTTCAAACTTACTTCAATATTAGCTGGAGTTTTTCACCAAAGTTGGTGCAGACATTGCTGTATATCTCTAGACATGTTTCTGGGTTGAGCCCGTCATCACTAGAGAGCAGCAGTATTATAGAGCAAAGAAAAATCGTCCGGGGTTGCTGGAAATGCTGCCAAGTTCCTCTCAGCTCACAGTACCTCTCACAGGTGCATCTCCAAAGCTCGTCAGCTTGCTGGCTCAAGGGAGCCTTTTAAAAAGAATGGGGGTTGGGACCACACTGCCTCACAGTCCCAGCACAGTTTGCCCCTTTGCATCCTGGTAAATGTAGTACACAGTTCAAACTTACGTCAAAATTAGCTGGAGTTTTTCACCAAAGTTAGTGCAGACATTGCTGTATATCTCTACACACGTGTTTCTGGGTTGATACCATCATCAATAGAGAGCTGCGTTATTAGACAGCAAAGAAAAATCATCTGGGGTAGCTGGAAATGCTGCCAAGTTCCTCTCATGTCACAGTACCACTCACAGGCACACAGGTGCATCTCCAAAGCTTGTCAGCTTGTTGGCTCAATGGAGCCTTTTAAACAGAATGGGGGTTGGGAGCACACTGCCTGACAGTCCCAGCACAGTTCGCCCCTTTGCATCCTGGTAAATGCAGTACACAGTTCAAACCTACTTCAAAATTAGCCGGAGTTCTTTACCAAAGTTGGTGCAGACATTGCTGTATATCTCTAGACATGTTTCTGGGTTGAGCCCGTCATCACTAGAGAGCAGCAATATTAGAGAGCAAAGAAAAATCATTTGGGTTGCTTGAAAGGCTACCAAGTTCCACTCAGGTCACAGAGCCACTCACAGTCACAAAGGTGCATCTCCAAAGCTCGTCAGTTTGCTGGCTCAAGGGAGCCTTTAACAACAGAATGGGGGTTGGGAGCACACTGCCTCACAGTCCCAGCACAGTTCACCCCTTTGCTTCCTGGTAAATGCTGTTCACAGTTAAAGCTTACTTCAAAATTAGCTGGAGGTTTTCATCAAAGTTGGTGCAGACATTGCTGTACATCTCTAAACACGTGTTTCTGGGTTGTGCCCGTCATCAGTAGAGAGAGGCAGTATTAGAGAACAAAGAAAACTCATCTAGGGTTGCTGGAAATGCTGCCAAGTTCCTCTCAGGTCACAGTACCACTCACAGGCACACAGGTGCATCTCCAAAGCTCGTCAGCTAGCTGGCTCAAGGGAGCCTTTTAAACAGAATGGGGGTTGGAAGCACACTGCATCACAGTCCCAGCACAGTTCGCCCCTTTGCATCCTCGTAAATGCAGTACACAGTTCAAACTTACTTCATTATTAGCTGGAGTTTTTCACCAAAGTTGGCGCAGACATTGCTGTATATCAGTAGAGAGCAGCAGTATTAGAGAGCAAAGAAAAATCGTCCGGGGTTGCTGGAAATGGTGCCAAGTTCCTCTCAGCTCACAGTACCTCTCACAGGTGCATCTCCAAAGCTCGTCAGCTTGCTGGCTCAAGGGAGCCTTTTAAAAAGAATGGGGGTTGGGACCACACTGCCTCACAGTCCCAGCACAGTTTGCCCCTTTGCATCCTGGTAAATGCAGTACACAGTTCAAACTTACTTCATTATTAGCTGGAGTTTTTCACCAAAGTTGGCGCAGACATTGCTGTATATCAGTAGAGAGCAGCAGTATTAGAGAGCAAAGAAAAATCGTCCGGGGTTGCTGGAAATGGTGCCAAGTTCCTCTCAGCTCACAGTACCTCTCACAGGTGCATCTCCAAAGCTCGTCAGCTTGCTGGCTCAAGGGAGCCTTTTAAAAAGAATGGGGGTTGGGACCACACTGCCTCACAGTCCCAGCACAGTTTGCCCCTTTGCATCCTGGTAAATGTAGTACACAGTTCGAACTTACTTCAAAATTAGCTGGAGTTTTTCGCCAAAGTTGGTGCAGACATTGCTGTATATCTCTACACACGTGTTTCTGGGTTGATCCCATCATCAGTAGAGATATGCGTTATTAGACAGCAAAGAAAAATCATCTGGGGTTGCTGGAAATGCTGCAACGTTCCTCTCAGGTCATAGTACCACTCACAGGCACACAGGTCTATCTCCAAAGCTCATCATCTTGCTGGCTCAAGGGAGCCTTTTAAACAGAATGGGGGCTGGGAGCACACTGCCTCACAGTCCCAGCACAGTTATCCCCTTTGCATCCTGGTAAATGCAGTACACAGTTCAAACTTACTTCAAAATTAGCCAGGGTTTTTCACCAAAGTTGGTGCAGACATTGCTGTATATCTCTAGACATGTTTCTGGGTTGAGCCCGTCATCAGTAGAGAGCAGCAGTATTATAGAGCAAAGAAAAATCATCTGCCGTTGCTGGAAATGCTGCCAAGTTCCTCTGAGGTCACAGTACCACTCACAGGCACACAGGTGCATCTCCAAACCTCGCCAGCTTGCTGGCTCAAGGGAGCCTATTAAACAGAATGGGGGTTGGGAGCACACTGTCTAACAGTCCCAGCACAGTTCGCCCCTTTGCATCCTGGTAAATACAATACACAGTTCAAACTTACTTCAGAATTAGCTGGATTTTTTCACCAAAGTTGGTGCGGACATTGCTGTATATCTCTAGGCACGTGTTTCTGGGTTCAGCCCGTCATCAGTAGAGAGCAGCAGTATTAGAGAGAAAAGAAAAATCATCTGGGGTTGCTGGAAATGAAGGGCCACCCGTGACAACACTCCCGAAAAGGATACCTTTGATTTCTGTAGACAAGTTGGAGACAGGGCTAGTGAGGGAAAATCCGTCCCGCAACCGGTTTTCCCGTGGGCACGTAGCCTTTAGTTAGCCTCACCTCAAGGTTAGGCTACCAATCTCCTCACAGATGAGGAAAGGTTCAGACATCTTGAGTGCAGCAAAAAATTGCCCTCTGGGATTGCCAAATGTCACACATTGCTGGAACCTTGTCACCAGGACCGGACTGAGAAGCAAAACCGGCCCTGGCTAACTGCTTGGCTGGCCCCTAGGAGGGAGGTGCAGCAGAGCTGTTAGTTAGTGCCAGTTTCGGCCGATTATGTCACCGGGGGCCAATATTGCCAGCCCCCAGTAACAAAAGCAGGGCCCTCGCCGGCAGCCCACCGGGAGAACCCCCCGGTGACCGCTTTGGCCAGTCCGGCCCTGCTTGTCACTAAAGAGGAGGGGACGCTAGTGTGCTAGTGAGTGCGTTGTCCCCTCAGGGCACTTTCCTGAGATTTAATGGGCATCCCTGACACCCAGAACTTCAGTACAATGTAATTTAAAGAGAGGACCAAGAGAGGAGTGTCCTGCTAATTTTGAAGCCTCAACCCACCCGTGGACTGAGGAAACAACCACAATTCACTTCCGTCGACCGCACAACACCAGGAGCATCCTTTGAGCATTTTTTGTTAATATCCTCAGCATCAGGATCCCTTCATTGATGTCAAATTTTGTCACCCAAGCCAGGTCAGCGTGGCCGAACTAACTGTTACAAACTTTTCAAAAGTTTGGCAAGTTTTTGTTGCCCAATGGAGTTACATTTAAAAGTACTAACTTTAAAAAAAAAGAATCTGTATCTCCAGAAACCTTCCGTGGATTCTGATGATCAATAAATCAAAATATTCATTAAAAATTCTCTATTCTTATAAATTGTTGTCATCTGTCTTTCTTGTTGAATGACTTTCTTATTCCGTTGTTTGGTGCTGTTAAATGCTTTGCACATTTGTTTAGCCTTGCTGCTCGAAGCCACAGCTACCCATGGTTGAGCTTAATGCTGACAAACAAGCCTGACTGGACCCGAGATGGAATTTGCGAGTGTACTGCACAATAAGGCTCCATAGCCATATGGTATAGAACACCCAAAGTCTCACATCCTTAGGTCACAATATAATATTAAAGCAGGGTTCACATTAATACATAGCCGTAAATGTGTCAAAAAGATACACACATTTTTTAAAGTTCACAAAGGGACACAAAAGGTTCATAAGTTTGAACATACTTTAAAAAATGTAAAAAAACTCAAGCACAGTGGTGTGATAACATCCGAACAGTGATCAGGTTAGCTTTGGGAGAGAGTGCATTGAGGAATTGTTTTTGTTTTTTAAAATTGATGTGGGTAGGGACCATATGCGTTTGGTTCCAATTCATATCAGTCTTGATCCATTTATGAATACATCTAGACGTTCCTAACAAAAGATCTGATTAAGTCAAATATGCACCACCTAAGATAAGATGGATGGCTTGTGGAGACAGAGGGGCTAGGGTTTCCATGTGTATTTCCCATACATCTTGTTGAATTAATGATTCTGGCCCATACCTTATATGCCGGAGGGGTGCTCTGGATCTGTGGGATTAAAAAAGGCTATGCTTGCAGTGACATCTTCTTTTCACGATGGGGCTATATGACAGATAGACGTATATTTCTTTTATTCATTTTATATTTATTCGTTTTTCTCTCTCTCTCTCGCTCTCTCTCACCACCCTTCATTTCTCACCCCCTCTTCTCCTACCACCCCCTCTTTCTAAAACCATCTATACAAATCTCTCCCCAGTACGAACAGCTCTGTTTTGCCCTAGCCCGAGGGCAGACCTCTATGCTACATGATACAAATGCATCAATTTATCCCTATTTAACAGACCCCAAGCAAGCCTCCCTTTAAAAGCTGCATAAAAAATAGGGAGTCTCTAACAAAACATGCCTAGGCTTGTTCAGACACAAGCTGTCTCATGACTACTTGGGCTTGTTTTGTTAGAGACTACCAGACTGTGCACCCCGAGAGTGCTGCCATTTTACCTGTGACAACGCCCTAGAAACAGGGCATGGACCCTGTGCCTGCTGTAGTAGTACCTTAACCATGTGTCAGGGCCATGAGCTTGTGACTAGCACGTGACCAGGGTGATGTCACAACACACGTTACCCAATACGTTCACGTGCCCCCCCGGAAGGGGCACCATTTCCGGGGAAGGGCCTCCAAGGCCCTCAAAGTCCTGGTAATAGAGCTGACATCACTTCAGGTGGGATAACAGTCACTTTTTGGGGTGATTTTAGGTATCCCTTTGTACTACTCTCAATAAGCAATTATTCCGCCAATGACCAATGGGAAAATTGTTAATTTTATATTAAGACTTTAATGATGCTACAGAGAATCCCCACAGATACTTGCTGGTAGACTTAAAAACCAATACTCTAGAAGACTACAGACAGCGTGCTGGTAGTTTCCCACCCAATCCCCCGTCACTTACATACTTAAACCAAGCCCAAAGCCTATAAAAAGAATTGTTGAAGAGACTCCAGTAACATACGCTTTAGAGCTTATAATACCAGGTATTGACCATGTTGGCACATCTTCAACGAAATCTAGCCCTCCTGAAAATGCTAGTCACAGCTAGCCCCGAGCAAAGAAAGGCCATCTTGTGTGCACCTTTGGATGATTTAGTTGTTGCAATTTCAGAAATCGCCCTAAATACCCTAAAAGATAATGTTCTTATATCAGAGCGCCAGGTCCAAGTTTTGAAGAAGATGCACCATCTTATCAAGAAGCTCAGTAAAAAATTGGCTTCCCTCATTTCTAAGAAAAAACTGGTAAAGCTGTTGGGAGGTTTTACAGGTTCTTTGTTGGCCATAGCTATATCACTAATTACCAGCCTCCTAAGTAGTAACCAATGGATTACACCCAAAAGATGTACTTGGTACCCCTGCCGCATTTCGAATAGTTGGGAATGTCAACGGGCGACACCTGAGATATCTGGAAAAATGAGACACAGCGCCTAGATCTAAGAGTTTTTGAACCGGACTGATTTAAAACCTTGCGACATTGCAGGTCTTTACTCCATCGCTCTTCAAAACCTTTAACAATATTACAGGCAGGGCTCTGAACAGTCACCACCACACCTTTCAACGCCTCAAGAACCACCACCGTCCTCAGACAACATTATTGAAGAACTTTTAAAAAGTATATGTCAAAGTTACAGGGGGCCCAATCAGATGTTTCTAAGTAAAATGTCAGTTCTAAAGACTTGGCCTCATGGAGTGAAAAAGGTGAATTCATCTACAAAGGTTGGCTGAACGACCTAGTCAAAGGTCTTACACACCCTAAAACAATATCGCCCCAGAAAGAGCCTGGAGGTTGGGAACAGTTTTTGTGATCCTCTGTGGAACTTAACATTTCTTCGACAATTGTCGGTAATACTGAACAAAGGCAGATGCTTGAAAGATCTGACCTGCAATCCACCAAGTACTCTGTCACCTGATGTTTTTAACCCCGCCTTAAGATGCCCACATCTCCTTTCTTTCCCTGGCTATCCCCATTATGGAGCACCAAGGATCGGCCTCTGGAACCTAAAAAGACATTGTCCAAAATAAGCACGGGGTTAAATGTCTGATTTTTCTTCTGACTTTTAAACCTAGGTGTGCATGTGTTTGTGTGTATAGTTTTGCAATAGTTAACATTTTGCTGTTTTTCTTCTTTTGTTTAGTAAGTTTATCAGTGTTTTGCTTGTACTACAAAAAAACTGTTTTGTAAATAAATCTTTTAACTTTTCAAAGTGTTTCTGTCATCTTTTAAAAACTGTTTAAACGTGTGTCCTTGCGTCAAAATAAAGATACAGAGTCTATATTCATGTTGTTATTCTTTTATTTTAGACATCCGTCATTACACATAAGAGGTGTTACACGACCTAATACTTTTGTCAAACTGTGTATTCGGTTTTAACAATGCTTGTTGCAGACCTAGAGTCTTCTTTCACATATTTCATAACAACACTGTCATTGTTAACTAGGTCATTCAAAGATAGATAAAAAAAATTCTTAAGGTCATATCCTCTGACATTTTACTAATAAAATACATACAATGCTCCCCGCTTGTGAAATGAGAGAATCATTTTGTTGTACTCCAACCTCGCAGCAACTTTTTTACATACTTGAATATCATTTTTGCATAGATGCTATGCTCGGGGGAATCCCACTGCGCTGTCAAACACTGCAACTTGTCTATATCTAACAAAAACAGGGACGCCCAGTGAGGCCCTTAAATGTAATGCGAATCTGTGTTATATACGAGTGTGCAGGGTCTTTCGGAAAAGCTTTCCCCAGGTAGAGTGTCATTCAGAAAAACACCTAAAAAGTATTTCTTACCTTATTTGTGGCAGTTTAAGAAATCCCTAATCTGAACAGTGTCCATTGTACAATATTTGAATGATAGTCAAACAAAATCTGCCGAGTGTGGTTGAGCTGAATAACGTTATCGAATACAGAGAATTCAACCATGTTCAGATTCGTAGCCAATGGCTGCCTAAAATGTATTTCTTCTTTTAGATTTCCATTTTTGATCAAGCTGCAGTGGTCGCTATCTTCCATGTCAGGAGTCAGATTGAAAGCGAACAGCGTGTAGCCTGCTCCATATCCTTCTCTTGACAGGACGACTTCAAAGTCATGCAGGTGCTTTCCGGTTATCAAAACCATGCCCAGATATTCCCTTATGAAATTAGTGTCTCCAAAGCTGGGTGTGTACGGTTTTACAAGAAACACAGCTACGTATTTGATGTCATAGTGTTTGAAATTGAATGGTCTTGAGGTACAGAGACTGCTAAAAGCCGTGTTATTGACGAAACCTTTGATAATAAGTTTCAGTAGTTGTCCTAAAAATAAACGATGCTGCTAGGTTAATATGGTTCCGGCAGGAAGATCCTGAATATCTTCAGAGCTACTCTTTCAATGGCGTACTTGGCGTTTGATAGCTGTAAAGCTTCTGCATGTGCCTGTCTGCTGAAAGTTGTGTATCCAAGGCATCACAGCTGTAATTTAGAATACTCTCTATGTCGGCTCTGTAGGCATACATGTTATCACTTGGCATGTTGAGACGATCACGAAGGGTAAGATTCACCTAAGTAAACATTGTTGCGATGGGGTAAGCGATTGTCACCACTTCAGCAGCAGCTGGTATGTTGGCACCGTCCTCTTTTATGATTTTACAAACAAGATGCAGCAGAATATTGTTGAGATCCAGATACATATCTTGGACCCTGACACAAAAAAGTCTATCGCCGCCAACAGAATCAAAGCGGCTAGAGGCAATACTTCCATGGAAAAACTGATTTCAATGCAAGTGTGAGTGGGCCTTAGAGAAAACAAGTCTAACTCTGATTTGGCATATTCTCCTGACGCGCAGTGTACAAAGGCCATGTTTCAAGTTGTTGCCTTTTAAAGAATTTACTTTAGTGGGTGTTTTCTTGTTCTTCGAGGCTCTCTTCAGCCTTAAAGATCTTCTTTTGTGAGTGTCTTGAATATCTCAAGGCAGCTGCTTTAACATGGGGTTTTGCAATTTCATAGCCTCTTCTCAAGAAAGGCATAGCTCTACTAAATAAACATCAGAAAAAAAGCTCCCTGTCCTGCCCCATATATACCAGGGGCCCATTGAAAGAATGGTAGTGCTCCATATCCGGCCAGGTGTCTGTAATACCTCCTGTAGAGTGCGGGCTCACAATATGTTTTTATAATCACCATGATGACTTCTTAATATTCGCTGTCACTTCGCAGCCTTAAATGAAACTTAACAATAACTTTCTCATTTAAAGGACAGACTCAGACTGATCATCTAAGAGCATGACCGATATAGTGTCAAAATGGATTTTAGAAATTGCTTCTCGGGTTTGATATATTGAATATTAATCATTGTGTTATTTTACCCCTTTACCGGACCCATCTTAACAACAGTGAATAACTATTGCTGATCCTCTAAGGCTCTACAATGCCGCAATACACAAAGAGTGTATAGAACCCACCATTAATAATGGGGCACGTAGGGTCTAGCTCTACCTAGCTTTCGATATGCTGTACTGTGCCTAAAACCCTTCTTAATTAACTTTAAGAAACGCCGTCCTTCTAACGTTATCTAATACTAGCTGAATAGTTGAATACGTTTTGATGCTGGCTATGGATTTGTTGATGGCATAGACCACTGCAGCGATGCTGGGGTAATAGCCGTGAGGAAAGCCAGCCAGGATGATCAAGGGGTCCTGATCATACTTTATAGTAAATTTGGCCTTGAGCATTGTAAATGTATTCCAGGTTCTGGGGTACTGGATTTTGGTTAGTGCTACCTCCCAGTTCCCTTTTAGGTTCACAGGTTTAGCCAGTTTCACTGTATAATTAGAAATGTGATTTTCGGGGAACATGTCCTTCGAAGCGTTGGATGGCAAGGTAATACAAAATTATGTTGTCTCCATATTGTCGCCTTCAGAGGGTCTGCCGTACTCATACACCCTGCAGTGAACAGGCCAGCAACCAACTGTTAAATTTCTCTGGCCACCCACTCCATTTGACATAGGTCTGTCTATTAGCCCCTCTATAATTTCATTTCAGAATCTTTTCAACCCTGTACACGAGGTGTAGATCAGCAGGTACCTTTTGCAACTTGTTGTAAAAGGCACCCGACATCGATTCACTGGCGTTGTCCTTTAACCTGTAAATATATATGCCTTCTTTAAGCTCCACACTATAAATATTTACTCGCTAAATGTCTGCTGATAGCCCTTCGTAAAGACCCCTTTCAACTTTGACACCCTAACATGATTGCCTTCTTTTAAAAGAGGCTTCTTTACCTTGGCAGGGAAACAGCTCCCGTACACCGTTCTCCACATTGCTAAGGAATTAACAGATGTTACCTCTACAGGAGACATTTTGATGATTCTGTGATAACTGGCATTACAAACATCTATGAAAGCCTGTAGAACGGCCACATATCGGTAGGTGTTGTAGGCCATGAAATATCTCCCCATCTTAGATTTTAAAGTTCTGTTAAAACGCTCTATCACTGCAGCTTTTATTCAATGTGCATTCCAAAATGATGCAAAACAGCTGTTTTAATAATTTCCAAAACAACTTGTTTAAAAATTCTTTTTGGCATCTGCATTTTTTGAGAGGCTGGCCCTGTAGATGGCTTTAAATGCTGTGATGATGCTAGTACCCATTTTATCACTTAGCATTTCTGCAAAGGCATACTTATACAATACATCTATTACCGTTAATATATATTAAGCTCCTTTATTTTGCTTGGCTAGATCTTGAAGAGTGATTATGTCTGCCTGCCATTGATAATCTAGCTGCGCAAAAACGATGGGTGGTCTCCTCTTACAATGCCTCCTCGCGGGATTGTGCAGTGAATACACCTCTTCCCCCAGATAACTAGGTCTTCACATGTGCTCTGTTTACCACCTCGTTTTCAGGTTGAGCTCTTCTAAACAGAGCTTCAGTGCTTTCAAAGATTCTGACTCTGCTTGTATAGTGCTAAAGCTTCCTTAACACGACCCCGACATGTTACCAACCCCGCTGTTCCAGGAAATGAAAGGCAATGGCATTGTGTAAGTTCATTTTATTAAAAATAAAGAATGTTAGAAACACCTAAACAGGGCATACTTTACAGTTTCATTGTACACGTCTTGTCATTTTTGTTGGGCAGCTTGCTTACTTTTTATTATGTATACATAATACAACACATGCCCTATAGACATTACTAGAGGGCAGGCAGATATTTTGTTGCAACTTCACATGTTTTGATATTTTTTCAGCTATAAACTCAATGGCTCTATACAGGACATCCCGGTCACCCCTCCTATAACTTTGTACACTTAAGATACCGAAGGCATTCAAAAGATCGTACAATTATCTGCCGTACCATACAAAACCGTTATTTATAAAATATTGTTCAGTCAAAAGGTCCAAGGCGATATGTAAGCTGGTCGTCCGTGTTAGTATTAACTCCTGCATAGGCTATTTTTATGAGCTCCAGTATTCATCTGTTGTAGGTAGCCACGCATTAACACACCAGTTGGCTATAAACATGCCACAGAGCTAGCGGACTCCATCCTCACCCATGACATAGACATAGCATTCATCACCAAGACATGGCTAAATGACTCCTCATTTCCACTCATGGACATACTGGCCCCCCCCCTGGCTTTGTAATCACCAACAAAGATAGAAAAGATCAAAGAGGTGGAGGCATAGCAATCATCCACAAAAACAATATTTCTGTGACAGAAATAGACTCCTTCAACTACAACACCTTTGAGTGCCTAACCGCCAACATCAACACTAGCAACAACAAAACAGTTATCTGCAACCTTATTTACCCCCCCAGGCAACACCACAACATTCACTGAACACCTCTCCAACCTGATTTCCCACTGCTCTCTCCAAGACACGAACAACCTTATTATGTGTGACCTCAATATACACTGGAATGAAGAAAACAACCTGCTAATTCAGAACCTGAAGGAGCTGCCTCACAACAACAACCTTATCCCACACTGCTCAGAGGAAACCCACAACAAAGGAGCAATCCTAGACATCATTATCGCCCGGCACGACACTATCATGATAGACCGCACTCTGCCCGTGGAATGGTCCGACCACCACTTAATCCTTTTCCACCTCACTCAGCCGATTACACTTATACCCCCCACCCCAGACCCTCTGAAATGGACTAGAAACTTCACTCAGATTAACATGACTGACCTAGAGGGAAGGGTTAACTCTCTCCTCACTGCCCCCACGGATCATCTATCCACAACAGAACTCACCTCCCATTGCAACACAAACATGTCATCCATTATAGATCAAGTAGCCCCCTTGAAACTAAAAAAAAAACAGAAACATCCCATCCAGATCTTGGTTCAACACGAACATTAACAATGAAAGAAGACAACTAAGAGCTACAGAAAGACTATGGAGGAGCAACCCCTCCACAAGCCTACTCGAACAACTCAAAGCAGCCCGAAGGAAATACAAAAAACACATCAGCAGCGAAAAATCCACCTTCTTCTGCGCCGCCCTGGACAAAGCAAAAAACAGGCCCAACAAACTGTTCAAAATAATCAGGCAACAAACCTCCAAGCCCCCGGAATCCCCCCTACAGGCCTCCAAGGACCTGTGTGAAACTTCGCTATCTTCTTCGAAGAAAAAACCACCAAGATTGAGCTCTCACTGGACATCAACATCAACCCCATCTGCAAAAACCTGTCCCCAATGACAGTAGATAGCACGCTCAAAGACCCCACAAAAACCTGGAAGTCTTTCAACCCCATCCCGGAAACCGAGATCCTCAAACTGATCTCCGCCACCAAACCAGCCTCTCACGTCCTCGACCCGATACCCACCCAACTGACCAAAAAAATGAAACTCTCCATAGCCCCGGCCTTGACTCTAAGGATCTGAATAACTTCAGACCTGTCTCCAATCTCCCCCTCATATCCAAAATCCTGGAAAAATGCATCCTCCAACAGCTGACTAAGCGCATGGATAGCATCAACCTTCTTGACCCCCACCAATCAGGTTTCAGAAAAGGCTATAGCACCTAGACTGCGATCCTTAACATCACAGATGACATCCACAAATCCCTCAATACCAATCAATGTTGCCTCCTCATTCTCCTAGACCTGTCGGCAGCCTTTGACATGGTTGATCACCAACTTCTCATCAAGGCTTTGCAAGAAAGGGTAGTTGCTGATGAGGTGGTCCTACGCTGGTTCTCCTCCTTTTTACACAGCCGCTCACAAAGGATAAAAAAAAAAAACTTTACCTCCGACCTACACCCCGTCAACAGGGGCGTCCCCCAGGGTTCGGTGCTCTCACCTCAACTGTTCAACATATACATGGAACCTCTCACCACCTTACTCAAAAATGCTAACATCCCTTTCCATCTCTATGCAGATGACACCCAGATCTATCTGGAAACCTCCTCCATAGATGACATTCACACACTAAATGTCACTCTAAAAGAAATCCAACACTGGCTGTTGCTTAACCACCTAAAACTTAACCAAGATAAAGCCAAAATCCTCATCATCTCCAGCAAAGAAGAGAACTCCCACCTTTCAGAATGGCTAAAAGCCCTGGATACTCTTAACGGCAATCACACTCTGACCCACTCCGCAAAATCATTAGGAATCACCCTAGACTCAAAACCCGACATGGCCAAACACATCAAGAACTCCGCAAAGTGTGCCTTCGTCAACCTGAAGCTACTAAACAAAATAAAACCCTTCATCCCAACCAACAACCTCAAACAAGCCACCCAATCACTGGTGCTATCCAGACTCGACTATGGGAATGCCACCCTCACTGGTACAACAAAATCTCACCTAGCTCCCCTCAAAACTACTCTCAACGCAGCAGCTAGAATGGTCACTGGAATCAGGAAATACAACCACATTTCACCAGCACTCAGAGAATTAAAAAGGCTCCCAGTCGAATTGCGTGCCAGTTTCAGAACTGCCTGCCTCACACACAAAGCCCTGCACACTGGAAAACCTGAGTATTTGGCCGCTAAACTCAAGAGGGCTGGTCAGACAAGGAACCTCAGGAGCTTCAGCACCCTACTTCTCATCCCCATGAAAACACTCAAACAAAAAACTACAGCACGGTCCTTCGCCGGAAACGCGCTCAAAATCTGGAACGCCATCCCAATCGGTATCAGGTCTATCTCGTCCTTCACAAAATTAAAAAAAACACCTAAAAGTCCTTTTCCTCAACCGCTCCCTCCCGAATGGATAGCCACCATCTAAACGCAAATTACTGCTCGCTTGTCTCTCCCAGACATTGTAGCTCTAAGACTTACCTCCTCCCTGCTATTTGACCCCCAACTGCTCCTCCCCCCACCCTAAGTGGTTCAACCCCAAGACAACATGCACTCTATGAGGTTATCTCAGGACTCACGGACTACCTCAATGCTGCTCAGCACACTTGGCCTTTCGATCCTATATATAGAACACTGCTTTTTTGTATCAACCCCAAGACATCGTGCACTCTACGAGGTTATCTCAGGACTCACGTACTACCTCAATGCTGCTCAGCACACTTGGAGTTCTGAACCTACCTAAGGGGTTCAACCCCAAGACAACGTGCCCTCTATGAGGTGTTTTAGGACTCACGTACTACCTCAACACTGCTCAGCACACCTGGACTTCCGAACTTACCAAAGTGGCGTGTAGTGGCTCAATCATAAAACAAGTGCACTCTATGAGGTTATCTCAGCACTCACGTACTACCTCAATACTGCTCAGCACACTCTGACTCCCGAACCTATATATAGAATATTGCTTTATTGTATGAATCTTGCTCAAAAACTGTTGCGAAGCGCTCCGATACCCTCAGGTCTGGCTAGCGCTATATAAAACTCCTCAAATAAAAATAAATAAATATACACGTGGGATTGTCACACTGTATCGCCATGGACGGTTCAACAAGCTTCAGATAGTGCAGAGTTGTGGGTTGTATTTCAGCTATTCTTTTTTTAAGCAACACATATATCAGTCTGGCAATACACATGTATCCTGGGCATAACTCAGAATCATCTTGCAAACCAACATTCTGATGTTTGTCCTAAAAGTGAGTAAGTATGTAAATTTAAATAATACATTAATCACACAGTTGGTCTCCTCAATTTTAAAACAGTTTACTCGGAGCTGAATATCTGACTCGCTGTCTATTTCTAAAATGAATATTGCACATAAGCCTTTATATAGCCCTTTCTACCATCCTTCCAACAAAATATGTACACAGCCCTTGCATAATGTCGAGTTTTGAGCACGGCTTGCATGAGTGTCAGATCTCCTTGAGCGTGGCCAACAAGACTTTAATCATATCAGGGTGGACCTTTTTCTTTTCAACTGACAAACCATAAAGCAGTCTTAACAGTTTATACACTTTGAGCAGGCCCAGCAAGCTACATATATGACGGATTGTTCTTGACGTGTATGAGGTGTATAGACACTCGTAAGCCTCCTGTTGTGAATCCTTATTTTAGGGCCATAACAGAGGTTATAAAAGTCACGATTGAGACGGTCGTTCACAACAGTCGCAACAAAACCTTTAACAACCCATATGTCGTTGTAGGGTACGGCTGGATCTTCCTTTTCAAAATCTGCGATATTATAAGTACAAACACATTTCTTACACAGATCTTTGTTGTGGATTGTGAAACTTTCAGTCTGTTCTGAACAGCAGAAGCAGTAAAGATTCATGACATTAACTGTTGGCGATGTCCCCTGTACCATGACTTTTTTTGCTGATGCTTTCTACGGTTCAAAAAAGAAAGAAAAACAAACTATTAGTTACAATTATAATATAGCTGTATATACGGTATAAGTAACTGACTATAAGGATCTTTATTAACTTCAGTATTTTGGAGGAACTCTGCGGCGGTTCTGAAATCTTAAGAGTCGCTGAGATCCATCGAGGTACAATCGACATCGAAGTTTGAGCTCAGCTGTTGCACGACGATTGCCATCTGGAGCTGATTCCCATATCTACATAGATCGGTGAGTTAGACGCTGTTATAGATTCTTCACCATCTTCCATTTTGGGGAAATTGTTTTCAACAGTTGTTTTTTTACTCGAGGCTTCACTTCCTCTGCTGGTACCCCTAATAGGGCATAGAGGTTGCGGTAACTTCTTGACACTGAGCATTTCCAACCGGCGGCAGAGCTCCTCGTGAAAACCAGTTGTGACCATCCTCTTTAAGGTTGCTCTGCTGCACATTCTACTTCATCGCCGCTGGTGTCATGCAGCGATAATATCTATCAATAGAGTTAAAACCGCCACCAGAGAATGACTTTTTGATGAGGTGGCTGTATCTCTTTATAATGACAGTGCGATCTCTTTCTGGTGGCCTGCTCCTGTGTTTAGCATAGGCTGCTTTAGGGCTCCTTATATGTATTCTAAGCATCATGGTAACCTCATCTCCGGGGGGACTGTGGCTCGTTGAAGGTTGCCGCATAACCCTAACCATGTGTTAGGGTCATGACCACGTGACTAGCACATGACTAGGATGATGTCACAACACATGTGACCCAAAACATCACATCACCCCCAAAAGTGGCGTACTTTCTGCGGAAGGGCCCCCAGGGGCCCGGACGTCCCAGTACCAGAACTGACATCACTTCCGGGGCAGGATATCTGTCACTTTTTGGGGTGATTTTAGGTAGCCCTTTGTACCACTACTATGTCATAAAAGCCATCTACAATATTATGTAGGATATTCACAATATACCAGTATACACTTTGGGACACTTGAAGGCACCATTTTGGTAAGCGCTCCAGTGTTCTGGGTCTCCTCTATTAAATGAGACCCGCTGTGCGGACATCGGGTTAGAGTTAAACGGATTTTTTTTTGGGCTGTGAACGGGAGTCAAAGCAACTGTTTATTCTGTGGATGAACCTGTGGTGCTAAATATACTTAACTTTAGTGGAAAACCGATCTGTTCATTTTTATTGTTTTTAACTGCCATAATTGCACTCTATACACTTTGGGGCACTTTAGGGCGCCATTTTGGTTAGCGGTCCGGTGCTTTTGGGTCGCCTTTATTAAATGAGCCCCACTGTACGGATGCGAGCAGTGGGTGTGCTGCTGGCACGCCTTAGGTATGCCAAAGGCAAGTCCCACTGCAGCTGTCCAAGTTCAATCAGGGTCAGGGGCCAGGAACCCTGGTTCTCCCTAAGTAAGTAAAACCATGCACTCTTCTACCTAGCTCCTAGGGCTTCAGAGTTCATTCAACAAACAATGCTCACATTCTATTTGTTTAATGAATGGTAGTTTCTCTTGTATGCACTGCTCTTTCAGCCCATGCCCAGCCCTAAAGACTCGATCTAAATTCAAGTCTTTTTGTTCCTATAAAATGTTTTTGATTAATTAACTGCAGGTCACTATCAAAGCACTCCTCTGAACTTTTCATTCTTATAGAGGAGGAACAACCTGACGCCATATTTTTAACAGACACATGGCTACATAAGGAGTCCGGCTCTGATCTTGTACAGACTCTCCCCCCTGATTATTGTATTTAGTGAAAAGTTTTTGGAATTAAGAAGAATGGAGGTATTGACATTATTTTCAAAGACACCTTCAAATGCCCTATTAAACCTGATTTAATTCCCGACTGCGAGAGTCTCACTTTTGCAATCACTTTTTCTCCTATTTGCACCTTTTCAGGGATTTTAATATGCAGACAACCAGGAACCTGCGGACAGTTTCTTAGATCTCTTCCTGAAATTGCCACCAATCTGGCCAGAACCTCCTCTAACTTCTCCTTATTAGGGGATTTAACTTACATTTAATTTATTCTATTGAATCCTCTAGCCTCTGAGCTTCTTTAAGACTGATCAGCCATTCAGCTAACACAAAAAGTAAATAGCCCCACACATCGTAAAGGGCACTTACTTGATCCTATTTTCTTTAATGATCAAAAACTAGGAGTTTTAGAACCTATTGCAGTTTCTTGGTCTGATCATTATTTGATTCCAATTACCTGGGATATGGAGACACAACCCTCTCATCCCAGAACTGCTAGTAGTTTAGTACGTAATTGGTCTAAAATACCGCTGGAACAATGGATCCTAGCTCTCAAAGACACTAAACCTATCCCAGACTCTAATCTTACTCTAACCAATGAATAATTACATTTTTGGGTTGAGTCCTCTCTGGAACAAGTCATTCCTAAGATAATAGGTAATGAAAGAGCCAAAGAGAAAACTACACCTTGGTACTCCCCTAAACTTCGGGAGTTCAAACAAAACTGTAAAACAGCTGAAACGAAATGGAGAAGAATATAGGGATACCATAAAACATTACTAGGCTGAAATTTAAAAAAGCACAAGCACTTTATTTTGAAGAAAAAATTCATATTGCATCTAACTCCCCTCAGGAAATCTTTCGAATTGCAAAATGTTTACTTGAGCCCCAGTCTCCTGATACATCCTCAGATGCCACGTCATCCAGCTGTAATAAATTTGCCAGATTTTTTATTTTCATCAAAAGTACAAGATATCTATGATACATTTTCTCACCCCTCTACATCCGGCGTCCATTCTGCCAATGACAATTCTCCTCCTTATGCTGAGTATTCACTGGAGGAATTCCCCGCTATAAGCTTGAATAAGCTCTCAGAAATGTTATCCAAAATAAAATCAGGCTTCCCTTCTGATCCGGCACCTCCCCGCTTCCTAATTAAGGCTGCTGAAGTAGTGCTTCCAATCCTACTCGAGTTGATAACCTCTCCATCTCCACCGGCCAAGTTCCTTCACCTAGGAAACATGCTCTATTAAAGAAACCCAATCTAGATCCCGAGATCTCTAGGCAACTACTGTCCCATATCCCCTCTTCTTGTGATAAGAGTAAAATCCTAGAGCAACATGTTAATTTGACGCTCAGATGTGGAGTGCCGCAGGGTTCTTCATTGAGCCCCATGTTGTTCAATGTATATATGAGGCCTTATGCGGATATTGTTCTACCGTACGGGTTCAATGTAGTCACATATGCAGATGACACTCAACTAGTTTACTCAATTAATTACTCTCAGAACACCTTCTCCTCCCTAGATTCATGCCTAGAAAAAGTGGCAAAGTTTAATTGAGACAAAACAGAGTTGATGCTCCTGGGAAATACCCTTACCCCAGAGCGGGGACTACCGTGGCTAAATTGCCTCATCTCAGCTCCTGACGCTAAGCCGATTATCAAAAGTCTGGGAATGAGGCTAGACAAATCCTTTAAATTTGATCATCAAGTGGTGAAGCTGGCATACTTTGAATGCTTTATAAAATTCTACCTCTGCTTCTTTTTACTGCCAGGAGACTGATGGTCCAGACTTTGGTTCTTTCACGCCTCGACTATGGTCCCCGAAGACAACTACAAGAAAACTGCAAATAATACATAATTGAGCAGCTCGGTTGCTGTTCGAAATACCTGGAACCCAATCTGTCAACCAAGACTCTGAAAACCCTACATTGGCTGCCGATAATCGAGAGAATAAAGTTTAAATCATTATGCATCGCTCGCCAAAAACTCTGGGGTATAGGTCAATAATTCTCTCATCTCCTTTTATCACCCTAGAAAAAGCCTATGTTTAGCCAATCTACTCTTAGCTTTAGTACCCCGAATAAAAAAGGGAAGATATGGGGGTCGCTCCTTTTCTTATGATCCAGTGCAAGACTGGGAAATGGGAAACAACATGTACCAATATCCTCCCTGCGTCGCAGACCCGTCGTCACGCACACTCATTCATACACGCATTTGTTGGTGGGGCCCATAACACCAACTCACACAAGTCACTTTTCACGAGTCTGCACACACAGGAGGGATGAGTAATTCAAGCGCTGAACATGTGGGGGGAAACACCTTATAACCTATAGGGAGAGAAAAGTCAATTTACAAAATGTACATTAGCAATTTCCACCCATAGATCCCTAATCCTAAACATCAAGGCACTCCTCCCACTTGGTCGAATGGACCAAATTAGTCGGATTGGTTGATGGTGATTTAGAACCAGCTAAAACACATTTAAGATTCAGAATCCTTAACTCTCTTTATGAAAAACCACAAACTCATATTTCTTGTTAATCAATATTTGTATATCTAAATCTTCGTAAAGTTTTATATTTGCATTTGTCTCGTCAAAGTTTAGAATTTCTAGATTAATTCAGGTAAATTACAGAACATCATATTTACCCAATCTGGCTATTTGAAGTCCTCTAATTCATTGGTTCTGCATAACCAAATTTGTCGTAAATTGTCCAAATAAAGCAAGCCAGAGCTCAAAGTTCAAAGTCCTCTGCTCTGCACGATACAGTCCCCAGTTTTACCAAAGGACCAGAAATTGTGCAAGCATCTAACTTAGCCCGTAGATTTGGAAAGAGTTCGCAGACATCAAATAGTCGGGCAGCATCTGGACCATCAGGAAAAGCATCACAAACGAACAAACGAACTGCACACCCACACTTTTCTATTCTACCACCTTTCTTTTATAAGGATTTCATGTTAAGGAAGATACATTTTAAGCTTAGGACAGTCGTGATTGGCTGGTTGGGATCGTCCAATTTTATTCCCAGATTTTCAGTACAGTTCGAGGGGGGATGTCACTTGTTAGCCAAAGTGTCGGCTCGTTCCGGTTTACTGTAAGGTTGATTGTTCTTTGTCTTGGCGAACCTTCAGTTTCAAAACCTTGACAGGGGACACGATGAGCAAAGGTCGCCAAGAGGTTCAGGATATATACTCGCACTTGCGCAGTTGATTCCGCGCCTCACGAGACAGTGGCCACTTCTGCCTGCGGTGTCAGCGGCCATATTGGATTTAGGCCCAGATGTCAATTTAAGCGAAACAAACACAAAAGAATAATTAATTCATAGAAATTATGATTCTATGATTCTAATGTTAACCCCTTACTAATCCCTTTATGTGCTTGTATTTATCTAGCATATAGCAACATTTAAAGCCATTATATTCACCTTTTACGATCCTCCTCGAGGATGCAACATCACAAAGCAACATATATCATGCAGTATTCTATTACCACATATACTATTATTAATATGCATACAGAGTTTAAATAAACTTTTTTATTGTAGATATGAAGTTTGGCACAAGCTGAGCAAACAGTACATAAAGACAATATATCAAGACATCTTTGTTTTTTCAGGCAACCGCACAGGGATTTTACAGGCATCACAACTGTGAACAACTTCCCAACCCTCAAATCCCAGCCTCTCCATCACTCCCGTCTTCAGAATCCCACTCCGCCCGCATCTCAGGAGGCTCACAGATAAATCCCCTGAATTTATTCCACGCCCCCCATATTCTGTTCCATTTCTTCGGACATCCTTGATGGACGAAAACTGCCCTCTCGGCCATCATAGCAGTGTCTAGATCTCCACACCATGCAGCCAGTGTTGGTGACTCTATTGCGCCCCATTTCTGTGCGATGTTGCGCTTTGCTACTAGTATCCCCAGCGTGGCCCATTCCTGCAATGAGCTTGTGAGGTTGTTTGGTTCCCAAACATTTAGCAAGCATCTCCTGGGTTTCGGCGTCAATGACACCTCCACCACCTGCGATATGGTCCTCATTACTTTTACCCAATAGTCCCTGATCTTAGCACACTCCCACACCGTGTGAAAGAATGTGCCCTCCTCCCCACAACGCCTCAAGCAGTATGGGTGCGGCGCCGACCCTATCGTGTGAAGAGTTTGTCTCGTGTAGTAGATTCTGTGTAGGGTTTTAAGTTGTACTAATTTAAGTGTGGAGGGTATTCCCACCTCACGCGGTGATGCCAACGCCTCCCGCCATTCGAATTCGTCAAAGTCTCCCAGATCCCGGGACCACCTCTCCCTGAGCGCTACATGCGGGGTGGGTAAATTGTTAATTAGTTTACGGTAGGTTAAGGAGGTCGCCAGCTTCGGCATGTATTCCGTCAGCAGCCTATCCTCCAGGGGGGTGGCCTCCGGAACTTCAGTGCCGGCCGGCAAGACCGCTTGCAATGCATGTTTGATTTGCAGGTATCGAAAAAGCTCTGATGGTACTAAGTCATACTGCGTCCGAAGGCGCTCAAAGGGTATCACCTCCCCCTCGTGCCATAGGTCCCCCACCGTGGAAATGCCAATGGCATCCCATTTGTCGAATCCTTTGCACTGTTTTAGGCCACCCAAACGTTGTGTTTCCCATAAGGGGGTTAATTGGGTTATCTTTCCTTTCCAGCCCAGTTTGGCATGTTCCTCATACCACAGGTTGACCGTCTGTTTGGTGGGTCCAATCACCGCCAGCGATCGTCTTCTATTATATAGTGCAGACATCATGCCCTCATTTCCTAGCCCATGTCTGCCTGCCATGAAAGCGGGATCTGTCTGCGGGGCGTATATCCATTGGTTGATTACTTTCAATTGGGCCGCCCAATAATATAGTTTTATGTCGGGGAGTGCAATGCCACCATCGTACCACCCTTTAGTCAATTTGCGCTGCACTATTCGTGCCGGCTTGTTCCGCCATAACAATCCGGAGACCTGGGCCTCTATCTTTTGGAAGTAGTCAGCCGGCACGGGGTAAGGTGTATTTTCCAGGGCGTACAGGAACCGAGGCAGCGCCATCATTTTAAATAGCGCCGCCTTCCCTAGCAGTGTCAAAGGCAATGTCCCCCAGTGAGTTGCATCCCTCTTTAAGCGCTCCAGGGGGGGCAATAGATTTCTTTTTAGAAAGTCATCCGGATCAGCCGTGACAAACACACCCAGATACTTAAAGGCGTCACCAGTGATCTGCAGAGGACAGTCCCCTGGGAGTTGTGGTGGTGGGCCCCGAAGCACAAAGAGCACCGACTTGGACCAGTTTATTGTATATCCAGACGCTCGACCGAACTGGTCACATATATTCAGTAGCACTAGAATGGATCACCTAGGTGAAGTCAAATATAATAGGACATCGTCCGCATACAATGAGATGCGGTCTTCCCAGCTGTCCGTCCACCTCAGACACCGGATCATTGGCCCCAATCTGACCCATGCCGCAAGCGGCTCCAAGACACGGGCAAATAATAGTGGTGACAGGGGGCAGCCTTGACGCGTCTTGGGATATGTGACCATTCGCAGTCACATGCGCCAGTGGTTTTGTGTACAAGAGACGCACCCATGCGCAGAACTTCGGGCCAAAGCCCAAGTGCGTCAGCACCGCGAACAAGAAAGGCCATTCCACCATATCAAACGCCATACGGGCGTCCAGCGATAAAAGAACGGCTGGCTCTTGAAGATATGGTATGCGGGCCATCACGCCGTGCTGGCGCCTCAGGTTCAGTGCCGTATTTCTATTGGGCATAAAGCCGGACTGGTCCGGGTGAATTAAGGTGGTGAGGTGTGGGGTCAGCCGAATCGCGAGGAGCTTTGCAAGAATTTTTGCCTCTGCGTTTATTAGGGAAATGGGGCGGTATGAGGTGCAGTCCTCCGGGGGCTTCCCGGGCTTCGGGATCACCACCACCGTGGCCAAACGCTGATCCGGCGGGAGCTCACCCATCTGCAAACAATCGCGGTACATATTGAGCAGATGCGGGGCCACCTTCCCCGCCTGCCTTTTAGAAAGCTCCACGGGTATACCATTTGGCCCTAACGCTTTTCCAGATTGCAGGTTACCAATTGCTACCTGCAACTCATCAGTGGTAAGGTCCGCCTCTGGTGTTAACTTGGGCATTGCTATATCTTTTATATATGTCAACGCCTCTTCCACGGACATCTCAGAGAGTGATGTTGTCAGGTTCGTGCCTCGCGGGGTCCGGATGTGGTGAGCAATGGTCCACCTCCTGATATCACCAACACCCCGAATATACCGGTAGGCACGGGGTGTTCGAGGGATCAGGTGAGGGAAGGGTAAAGGGAAGCAACAGCGTGGGATTTGCAAGGATCTGTAACAACAAGGAACACAGCATGAACAAAGAACATCAACAAAAGGACTACTCTCATGAATTCTCGCTAGGGGTGGTGTATACCTGTAGGGAGGACTGTGAATTCCTCAAGCACTCAATAACCTTTTACACTTCCAGGTCGCCACAATGGCAACAACCATCAAAGTCGTCTGGCTAGCCGCCAGAAACAATCCACAGACAGTCCTAAGTGCTCTCCCATTATCCCTTGTGCAAAGAATAAAGACCAATTCAAACAATAAGAAGAAAGGCACTGTTCCTAGCCTGTATCCGTGTAGCAAGATGTTCAAAGCACACCCACATTAGAAGTCTTTAGTCTCGCCAAATGCAACACCAATAGTTTCCTTTCCCTAATTTGTGTTTATTCCGAGATGTACATGAACGTGGTTAAAATCACCACTTCGCTCCGGCCACACATGGTTCGTGTGCGTACTACCCACGGTAATGCGTGATGGACTCCATCCGCGTTCCGCTCTTACTCTTAAGATTTCCCCTGCTCGTTCCTTCACGAGCAGTGAGCGTGAGAAGCCTAAAACCCCGGAAACGGCAAGGCGCAGCTCCCACACTTACGCCGCTGCCTTCCGCTCAAAGAGTATAGGCACTTCTTCTCCCAGACGCCCGCTTCCCTACCTACAGAAAGCGTAGTCCAGCGTGGAGGTCAGCATGGATTCTGGACACGAATGAAGCAACGGCTTCCAGGTGCGCCTCGGGAACTCCCTTCGCTCAGCTGAGCGAGGACGAAAACAAATAGGACACGGAATTACACATGCCGACGCCCGTGCGTCGGCGTCTAAAGTACTGCCTGCGCCCGCGGGCTTCTGGGAATTGTAGTTCAGGGCTGCGTAGGCGCCGCTATGCTGGAACCCTGACAGATGTGTAAACCTGACGAAAGTGCTGCGCTAACATTTGCACTATAGCGCGCGGATCAGTCACTGTTAGGTTATTCCTTGTGTGAAGCTGCGCTATCCACTTTCGGTCTCGCTCCCGTTTATCGAGCCATGCCAGGAGTTTTCCGGCTTTATCACCGGTCTCATATACTTTGTGTCACATGGCCATGAGTCGGAGACGAGTCCTTTCTGTGAGATATTCCTTATGCCGCGTTTGTTGTAGCTGTAGGTGCCGGGCAGTGGCTGGAGTTGGGTTGCGCGAGTGCCGGGTGTCAGCTTTCTGCAATTCTAATTCAATGGTAGTGAGCTCTTGCTCCCGCTCACGCATGTGTCCCGTGATAGCGGCAATAGCCTGCCCCCTCAGCACGGTCTTGTATGCTTCCCACAAGTGGGTCGGGGATTGGACCGACGCAACATTTTCTTGGAAGAAATGGCGCGTTGTAGTGACCATAGTTTCAAACAAGCGCACGGTTAGAGCATTACTCCATCTGCCTTCTTACTTATCATCTACCATCGGTTTCTTCAGCGCCATGAAACCTCTGGGTGTCCGTGCGCTTAACAAATTCCGTATAAGATAAGATAAGATAGTTTTTAGGCTCTTGGGGACCTCCAGGTAACCTGGGAGGATGGGGAAAACTCGATGCCATCCCTTTCGACAAGAGGTGTAAGTCAAAAGGACTGGGGAGTGATCCGATATGCCCCGAGGTCTAATTTCAATCTTGTCCACCTTCTTCAAACTATCCGCTGATGCAAGAAAATAGTCTATTCTGGATAAGCTGTTATGCACACCAGAGTGAAAGGTGAATTGACGCGCCGTAGGGTGGCGGTACCGCCACAGGTCCGCCAACCCCAATGCATCCAGAAAGCCCCCCAGCTGCGACACCCCTCAAGTTTGCTCCCTCGCGGGGTGTCTGTCTAATGTCCCATCTATCGTGGCATTGAGGTCCCCCCCTATTAGTAACTCTCCTGTCGGCAGGTCAAGAAGGAACTCGCTGAGTGCCGGGAGTGTGACTGCATGTAACGCCGGGGGAATGTAAACTGACACTATATTGATAGGGTGCCCTTCCCACTGTCCAATAATAGCTGCAAAGCGACCACCCCTGTCCGTTGCCGTTCTGTGTATTATTAGTGGTGACTGTTTTCACACTAAAATACCCACTCCTCTGGAGCCAGTTGTAAATTCTGAGTGGACTGCAATCCTGAACCCCCATCGGTCCATTGCCCGACAAGCGGTACCAGTGAGGTGCGTCTCCTGCAACATGACCACCGCCGGGGAGCAGCGCTTAAGATATTGTAGGACTAACCCTCTTTTAATTTTGTCCCCCAATCCATGCACGTTCCACGTCACCAGCGATAGGGTGGCCCTCTGTGTGCTGGGGACGTGCTCTCACTCAAGGGTCCGTGGATCTGGCGCCGCCATTGCTGATATCGTGTGTATGGAGGGTATCAAGCTTACGTGGACCGTGCTGCTGCCACACTGTGTCTTGGAAAGTGTTACCTACTTGTGCCTGTGTGGTGCATACTAACAACAAAACTCGTAACCCGAACAACAAATCCCATCCCTCCGCCCCCCTCCCTGCCTCCCTGCTCAGCGGACTTAAAACTACCCGCCACCCCAACATTGCAGAGCGCTTAGTACCCAATCCCTATAACAGTACTTGCGGTTCGGGGTGAGAAGTCCGGGGAACAGCGCAGTCTCCCCCCTCCTTGATGTATATTGTTCATTTGAGGTTTGCCGCCGCCTCTTAGCTAGGCCCTCGGCCACCGGCCGGGCCTGTCCCCCCGCCGTCAAAGGCAGTCTCGGCAGATGGGGGCCACCCGGCCGAGCCTCGTTGTGTCCCCCAGTGTTAGCCCTGAGGGACCTCCTGGGAGGCCAGTTGTGTCAATCCGTACATTGTCCCGTATGATCAGTCTTTAGCCTCCGATCCAGGTGCGTTATCTTCGTCCTGTTCCCGACTGCTCTCCTCGGGCTGCCTCTCCGTCATCCGCCGTTGCTGACCTCTTCCAGATCGTCCGGATCCGTCCCTTCGTCGCCATCCTTCGAGCCACTCATGGGCCTCGTCCAGAGTGTCAAAAAACCAGGTCTTTCCCTCCGCCACCACACGCAGTTTTGCCGGATATAGCATGGAGTAGAGAACTTCTCTGCGCCGAAGCTCTTTTTTAACCTCTAGGAAGCTCCTATGGCGCTTGGCGACTGCCACCGTATAGTCCGGGAAGAATGAGACTACCGAGTTCTGGATGCGAAGTGGTGTGGCCACTCTTGCTGCTTGTAGTATAGCGTCCCGGTCGCGGAAATTGAATAACCGGCCAGGATTGGTCTAGGAGGTGCTCCAGGTTTAGGCCTGCCGCCCGGCACCCTGTGCACCCTTTCCACTGAGAAATAGGCCGAAAGCCCCCTTGGCTGGAGTCTTGTTTTTATCAGGTCCTCGACATAAAGGTCCATGGCCGGGCCCCCTTCGCTTTCGGGTACATCCATAAGGCGGACATTGTTGCGATGGGAACGCCCCTCCTGGTCATCCAACTTCGCCGCCATTAGCTTGTTTTCAGTCTCAAGGAGGCTAACTTTTTTAATTAACGTGGCCGTGTCACCTACCAGGGTTTTCGTTACCTGTTCCACCTCCGTGACTCTCGCAGACATTTTCTGGAAGTCGGCTCGTAGGAAGGAGACGTCAGTGGAGATGGTGCCCACCGTGGACTTTACATCGGCCAGAGCGGCCATTATGTCTTCCAACGTCACTTTTGCAGCTTTTTCGGCCTCCGGGGTTCTATCTGGCGCCTCTCCGCGGTCCGCTGAGTCTTTCGTGTAGGCGTACTTGTCCAGCTTGCCCTGGGAGGCTGTGCGCTGGCCAATGCAGCCACCACACACCTAGGCCAACGCCGGGTCCCCTAGTCGTGGCGACTGTAGCTTTATTTGGCCCCCAGGGTCGCCCTCAGTGTCCCCGGTGTCCCTCAGCAAGGTCCACGGTGTCCAGGCAGAAAGGGGCCCTTATTGATGGGGTCCGCAGGGAAGGGTTTCCCGCTATGCCCACCAAACTCTGCTCTGCCGCAGGTGGGTGCCCTTACACGCTCCTCCAACACCCTGCCAGTTTCAGTTTTCGCGACCACCCGGGGCAGGGGTCCGATTCAACCCCCGATCTGCACTCACTCACTGATCTGTCCTCTCATTCCATGGGGCACAGCATCAGCAGGGCACACGATCATCCTGTAGTCGGAGCTGCTCTGGGTCGCCTCCTCACCGGACCTGCAGGATCCAGCGTCGCGGGTGTTTCTCCCCCAGCCGGTTTTGAATATACTGCCTCCCAAGGGGGGGGGGCCAAGCCGGCACCTACGAGTGCAAGCCCCGCCCGCGTCCCACCGTCCCCCGGCGACGTCAATGCTGCCGCCGGGCTCACTTCCGCAGCCGAGGGCCGCATGCCTCTCGCCAGGTTCAGGATTCAGGGCAGTCCCCGGCTTCAGTTCCCTCGTTAGGCCGCACCGCCGTGCCCGGTCCCTCTGGCGTCTTACGCGTCGCAGGCACCCATGAATCAGACCGATCGGCGCACCGGCGATTCCGGTCGTTGCTGGTCACCTTCAAGGGCGGATTGTGACCCGGATCATGTGCGGATGGTGAGGGGAGTCTACCTTGTCCCCGGAGCTAGTCTATTCCGCGGCCATCTTCAGACGGCGGCCATGCGTACAGATTTTAGTTATAAAAGTTATTTAGCCATGCAAATAGCAAATCCCACATGTAATTTAAGTATTAATAATGTTGATTAGTATACATGCAACACTTATTTAGTAATATTATAGTAAATAGATTATAATTAGTATTTTCATGCTAGAATAGAGGAGGTATACAATATTTTGTACTACCTGCTCCATCAATCCCCCCTTTGGTGATTATATCACCACTATACCTAAAAAAAATTAAAATGTATAAAAAGGAAATGAATTCATTTTATAAGTTCACATTTCTGTTTTCCCAAATTCTTCTTCTCTTGATTAACTATACATATTATCTTTCATTTCTTCTAATTCTACTTTTTCAAATTCTCTTTCTCGTCTTTTATTCTCTCTCTTTTTCAAAGTTTGTCTTTTTAAATTTTTCTGTAGTTTCTTCCTTTTGCAACATAAACATCCTAGTCTTAAAATGAATGCTAGAAAAACCACACAGGTTAATGGGAATAGGATCTTACCTATAAATGTACTACCTATTTTTAAAAGGAAATCTTTAATAGAAGATAATTTCTTTCCAATCTTTTCCCAAATACCTTCAACCTCCAGTGGTGCAATTTCCTCATGCAAATCAGTTATATTTTTAATGTATGACTTTAGATCTTGACTTTCATCAGGAATGTATGTACAACAATGTTGAACTTTCAGCATTCCACAGACTCCACCCTCTTTTGCCAAAATGATATCAAGGGCAAGTTGATTTTGCATTACCATGGCACGCATGGCAACCATTTCTGTATTTACCAATAAAAATCCTCCAGCGGTGCTTGTTGACAAGCGATCCACTACTGTTGATAATTTTCTAATTTTGTGTGCATTCAGAGATATTCCCACTGCTGGTATCAATGCTCCAAAAATGTGTCCCACAATTTCTGACCAAGATTCTCTTTTCCTACGTGTTAGTTGACTACCTAACTCATGTACATCATCTCTTCCTCTTCCCACATGAAATATCTTTGGGAAAATTCGGCCTACATAACATGTGCCAAACCAATGGTCCGGTAACCGATAATATGCTTTATTCCCGCAGGTACAATATAATGCAGGAAAAACTGGATAATTTCCTCCTTTAAATCCCCATCCACCCATGATTCGATATGTATCATGGCAATCACTGTTACCTACAAAATAATTATCATATGCAGTTTGATTCCTTCTAATGCACAACTTTCCTTTCTGGGGCCAATCTAAAGCCATTGTTGGACTAGCTTCTCCTTTCAAATGTTTTTCTCTTTCAACATCCCAAACTGCCTTTTCTTCTTTCCCTTCAGGTATTTTCCTTTGCATCTTTAATCGCCTTTCTTCAACCATATCTAAGAAAATCCTTTCTTCCTTCTTTAAACTACAAGTTAGATTATTTCTAAATATGGACTCTAATGTTAGTTCTTTAGTTTCTAAGAAAAATTCACCTAACACCTTTGCAGGCTTCACTTTATTTAGTTTGTTAACTACTGGTACTTGTGAAAATATGTTATCTACATCTGAAAAATAATATTCTAATTTCCCTATTTTGTAGAACAAACTGGTTATTACACTACATGTTATCCCATATGTTACTGGGAGGTGATGATATGTCACTCCCTCAGACACGGATGCAGGTAACTGCATGCAGACATAGCAGTCCCTCACGTCCATCGCTTTTACATATTCATACAGTAATTTTGAAAATACATTGTTAGAGAAATCATTTATAGACCTGTCTTTATGTAAATAATTTCTATCTATATTAGTCAGATATATTTTCTGAATCTTTTCTACATTAGTCTTATTCTCACTATGTCCTTCTATTGTTTCTAGAGTAACTTTAAATGCAATCATTAGAGCCAACGCGCTCCATAGAAGCATTAGTAATCCTGTACAACAACAACACATTTTAAACCATCTTCTAAGAAATACACATCTAGTTTTTCTTTCTGTGTTTGCCATTTCGAAAAATGATCAGTGTCTTTTGACTTAGCCTCTTCTACTTCACAACTAATTTTGTCTAACCCAAGGCTCTAAGCACCTGCTTGGTTCTATCAGTTATGTTTTTTTCCAGTAAACTATTGTCTTTCCATTGGAATAATTTTAAGCCTTTTTAGTTTGGCATTTGATCGTCTTTCACTTTTCTTTCATAATCTTAATACAGAACTTCCTGAACATCCGTTTCTTCTCCAATGTCGGACAAGATAACTCTCAAGATTTCCGATTCTTCGTCTTCCTCAACCACTTCTGGTACAGTCACCTCTGGATTTTCTTGGCTATCCGCCTCTTCTTTTATTTCAGGCAGCGCCACATATGACCATTCTGGCGACTTATACTTCTGGTTAGGCTTTCTCGTTCTGTTATTTTCCTCTGCTGTTGTTTTTCCTTCAGTTTTCAATTTTTCTTGACTAGATACTTCATTCACTTGTTCAGCTCTAGGTGAATTCACTCGTGTCAATCTGTATCGTAATCTCTTTATTTTGTTTGGCCAAATGTCATCTTTTGCTAATCTTTTTAATTTATTTCCCTTTTCCTTTTTCTCAGTTCTCCGTGCTCTTTTTCTCAGGACTCGACATTCTGGTACTTCTTCATCACTGTCTTCTGATTCTGTTTCAACTTGACTTTTACCTCCAACTATTTTTCTTTCCACCACTTCTTTTATTTTCCCTACTTCTGTCCCTCCTCGTGGTTCTTCCACACAATCTTCCTGCTGCCTAACTGTCCCTTCTTCTAACTGGATGTTTGAATTCCCTAAAACTCCTCGGGGGTCTTCCGCAAAAATCTTTCCCTCACTCTCTGTATCTGGCACCTGACCTTCTGCTCCTGTTAATTCAGGTGGAATTTCTCTCAAGTTTCCATCAGGGACTTCCTTATCGAAAATGTCTTTAATTGTCTCTTCACTGCTTTTCTCTTGTCCAGTATGTACCTGTGGTTGTTCAGTCTCTGAGTCTGAGCTGGTGTCAGAAATTTGCAACTTCCCTCTCAAGGGAATGTTCTCCAGGGCAAAAGTCAAATTTGGCTCTGACTCCCCCCTTTCAATATTTTGTTTTGTTCTAGTGTCTTCAGTATCTGATTCAAAACTAGTTTCTGATTCTTCAAAGTACTCTCCTTTGTTATCCACTGGGTTTGGGATTCGCAAAGTATGAGTAGCATGAATCCAATTCTTTACTCCTGCACATTTCACAGCTATTGTCGTAGTTAAAATCACTTGTTGTGGTTTTCCCCAACGTGGAACCAAACAGTTCCTTCTTCTGTGCACTTTAATTCTCACCCAGTCACCTGGGCTTAGGTCATGAGCTGGCTTCTTTTCAAGGGTGGTGGCATCCGATACAACCTGATGAAACACAGAATGAACGGAGTCAGCCAACCCCTTGCAGTAGTCCAACACCAAGTCATCAGATATAGGCAACAGCTTGTTGACTGGTATGAATACATGCCTCATTGCTCTCCCCATCACAATCTCATGGGGACTCAAACCTGTGCTCCTATCTGGAATTGATCTAATAGTCATGAGTACCAGAGGCAAGACATCAGACCATTTCAAACCTGTGGCTAAACACATTTTTCCTAATCTGTTTTTGATAGTGCCATTTACTTGTTCCACCACGCCAGAAGCCTCTGGGCGATAAGCACAATGTAGTTTTGGTGTACATTCAATGCTTGACAAATTAATCTCATGATTTCATTATGGAAATATTTTCCTCTATCTGACTCAATTGTGACTGGAAACCCAAATCTAGGGATAAATTCCCTCAAAAGTAATTTCGCTACTGTAATTCCATCACTTCTTCTTGTGGGATATGCTTATACCCATCTAGAAAACAGGCAGACTATCACTAAAACATACCTCAACCTGTTACAGGGAGGCATCTCAATGAAGTCGATTTGCATTCTGGTGAAAGGCCCTCCTTCTCGACCTATCGTTCCTAGACTTACAACTGTTTTTCTTCCAGGATTGAACTGTTGACATATAAGGCATCTTTGACATAGGCTCTCAGCTGAATTTTACATTATACCATGTCTGCTTAAATAATCTAATCATTGCATCTCTTCCTACATGTGCTTGTCCATGATACATCCGTGCCATGGCGGACACCATGCTATCAGGCATAACTGGTCTTCCATCTCGATAAACCCACGCATGATCTGTTTCCCTTGGTGCACATCCTGCTTTTACCCATTGTCTTATTTCCTCATCTCCTGCTTCTTCCTGTAACTGTCTCACTTCTTTCCATGTATTCACAATGTTAGTAAACAACAAGGGACATAAATTCATTTATTTTGCCCGATAGACTGAATTCTGGTTTTGCGCGCAATATTGAGCCATATCGTTTGCATATTGGTTCCCTGCTGCGATGTAATCTCCAGTCTTCGAATGTGCAGCACATTTCACAATAGCCAATTGCTTAGGCAACTGTATCGCCTCAAGCAATTTCCCAACCACTTCAGCATTCGTTATAGGGGTTCGACCTGAAGTCAAAAAACCCTCTCTAGTGACCAAATTTGGCCGAATTCATGCACAACACCGAAGCCATATTGACTATCGGTTATCACAGTCACTCTCACATTCTTTCCCAACTTACATGCTCTTGTTAAGGCAATGAGTTCAGCAACCTGGGCTGATTTTACTCCTTTTAGGTAAGATGCTTCCATTACCGCTGTAACTGTGCATACTGCATATGCTGCACTCAGAATTCCTTTGTCTGTTCTCAAGCATGACCCGTCGACAAACATCACATAGTCACTTTCTGACAAAGGTACATCTTTTATATCAGGACGTGGTTTAGTACAGAAATCAAGTACATCCAAACAGTCATGATCCACATCGTCTCTAACTTCCACATTCTCTGCATCAGGTAATAACGTTGAAGGATTCACATTCAGGCATCTCACAAGGCTTACATTTGTTGCACCTAATATGATTTTCGCATATTTAGTCAGCCGACTATGCGTCATGAACTGAGTGCGGCTCCTTGTTAAAAGGATTGCCACATCATGAGGTACAAACACTCGCACAGGATATCCCATCACAATTCCTTCACTCTGTTCTAGGCTATTACAGGTGGCTGCTCCAGCTTTCAAACAACCTGGCAATGCTACAGCTACAGGGTCGAGTATAGCTGAAAAATATGCAATGGGTCTTCTCAGTTTTCCATGTTTCTGAATTAATGCACATCGATTCCTTTCGCTGCAGCATAGTTCAAACTCTTTCTCATAATCAGGCATACCAAGTGCTGGTGCCTCACACAAACTGTCTCTCAATTGTTTAAAGGCTGGTAACTCTTCCCTATTTAATTCAATGGGGTCTTTTACAACGCTTCTCGTCAGGCGTACCAAAGGTTTTGCAATCAGGGAAAAGTTACTTATCCACTGACGACAATATCCAACCTTTCCAAGAAACATTCTCGCTTCTTTGTGTCATTGGGGCTCTCATTCCTTTTTTTATCTTGATTCTCTCTGCAGTTATTTTCCTCAGTCCTTTTTCAATTTTGTGGCCTAAATATTGTACTTCTTTCTGACAAAATTGTAATTTCGATGGGGATACTTTTAGTCCTCCATCTGCCAGATGATTTAGCAATGCTATGGTATGCACTACACAAGCTTCTCATGTCTTTGACGCCACAAGCAGGTCATCAATGTACTGTACCATTACCGAGCTCTCAGACATCTCTAGCTCTTCTAAGGAGTTTTTCAATATCTGATTAAATATTGAGGGGCTCTCTGTATACCCCTGTGGGATTCGGCACCATGCCAAAATACGTTCGCCAAAACGGAACGCAAAAATCTGCTGACTGTCATGATGCAATGGAATGGAAAAGAAAGCATGACACAGATCAGTTACTGTGTACCACTCCGCATCATGAGGAATCTGATACAATATCACAGATGGATTTGGTACAATGGGACAACATGACACAACAATTTTGTTTATTTTCCTCAAGTCTTGCACAATTCTAAATGTTCCATTAGGCTTTTTCAGTCCCATAATTGGTGAATTACATTGACTACTCATTATTTCTCTCAAAATACCTTGTATAATCATTTTCTCTATTATGGGAGTAACTCCTTCGATTATTTCGGGTGTTAATTTGTACTGTGGAATATTTGGGTAACTTATTCCTTCCTTTACTGTCACTTTTACAGGATCTACATTTTTCATTAATCCCACATCTTCTCCTGTGAAATCCCAGACTTCTGCCTTTACTGTCTCTTTCAGTTCTTTTGGTTGTTCTTCAGGGTTAAATACAGCAAATGCCTCAGTAATCTCAGATTCCATATTAGCCATAGTCATTTTATACAGTACATCTTCATCAGGGGTCTCAAATGCTATACCATCGGGAGTGCAAAATATGGTGCAATTCATTTTGCACAGCAAATCTCTTCCTAGCAAATTAACAGGGCTTGAATCGCACACGACAAAGTGGTGCATTTCAGAAAATGTCCCTATATAACTTTTACTGGTTCAGTGAGGTACGTTTTAATCTGTCTGTTGGATACTCCAACTACTTGGATTGTCTCGTCCGAGAGAGGAAGATTTTTAACATCAGCTGACCTGACAGTGGATCGAGTAGCACCCGTATCTATTAGAAAAGTAATATTTTCATCATTTACCTTTCCATCCACAAAAGGACCTGTCTGGTCTACCTCTAGAGTTGCGCCAAGTACGCACTCCTCTTCCTCCCCTCGGCACCGAAGCTTTCTTCCGACTCACTCTCATCGCGTTGTAGCCAATACTGCGAAACAGCACTAGCGCGCGGCAGCTTAGTTACCTGTTCTTCGTTGTAGAATCCTGTCTCATTATTCTATTTCTGAGGATTTACGCTCTGTGGAAAAGGCGGTTTTGGCGCCTGATTCTGTTGGGCAACAACCAGCTGCTGTCGCTGTGGTTGACAACTCACCTCTTTCTGCACTTGTGAATTCAATGATGCATTATCATCATTAGCACTCGTGGAAAATTTACACTCGGATTTCCAGTGCCCTATTCTTCTGCAATTATGACATGGCCACTTCGTTTTTGCTTCTTCTATATTAAATTGTCCCTTACCTTTTCCAAAATTAAATTTGGGTTTTATACCTGTACCATTTGCCTGTTCAACGAATTGTGCTTCCTGTCTTTCTGCCACTTTTACCTGTGCCACATAGCTTTTTCTTTTAACTTACGCTGTTTGGCTTCAATTTCGTAAAAAAAAATATTTGGCATGTCTCAGTATTTCATCTATCTTCTTATTTTGCCAATCCACTGTATGTTGTTTAATCATTTCACATAGTTTTGGACGCAGCCCATTGACAAATCGATAAGCAAAATGACTTAAATCCTTTTCCCTCAAATTTCATCACCACTAAACTGTTTAAAGGCAAGGATTAACCTCTCATAATAAGCGTGTACCGATTCTTTAGCTTCCTGATGAGTTCGGTCTATTTTTACCCAATCAGTTTCCTTGGGAAGTACTTTGTTTTTCAGAAAGGTAATTACCTGTTGATATTTTTTCATAACCTCCGGATCAGGGGCACCTGTTTTGGGGTTTCTAGGGTATTCTTGTGTAGGCCAGTTTATCATGATCTTGCATTCTGTCCATAGATCTGCTGGTACTATTATGTCAAAAAGACTATTTAAATCAATCCATAAAACTTTTGATAACTTTACGAACCTATCTACTTGCCTATACCACTCGACTGGCTTTTCGCATAGTCGAGGAAAGTCATTGGTAAATGACAAAATATCTTGTCTAGTCCAAGGGACATGTACATATCCTCCTCCTGGAATTTCTCTCATGGGACATTCTGTTACCACCTTTTCCTTTTCTCTTACGGGGTAGGCTGCAAATGTTTTGCCTGAGACATCATCTCGTTTTCTAAACCACCTAATTTTCGATTTATCTACACCTCCCCATTTTCTTAACAAAATGATTATGTCTTTAATCGGAGTTGTTCTTCCATCGGTGTTCAGATTTTCAATATCCTTTTCAGAAAAATCTACTTGGTATGGCTTTTGTAGAGCTTTTACTCTTTCAAAGTCTATATCCATTTCATTTGCCACCTCTTCTAGTCTTTCATGTAAATTCCTTGCTCTCCAGGTTATACTCTTACATAACAATAGTAATTCTTCCTCATGATAGATTTTTAGCTTCTCCATGGGGATAGTACCTACTGTTAATTCTCCCAAAACAATCTTCAGCTTGGCCACATCTGTAGATTGGGATTCTGTATCTTTCCACTGTAAACTCCTCAACCATTCACTTAATTCTTCTGAGGTAGGCCCTACAGATTTTTTCCCACTACCGGTTTGTTCTGAACCCTTCGGTGATCCTGGGACTGATTCTGTCGTCATTATTATTCTTTCCACTAAACTTTGATTTACTGTCAAATTTGTAGGTGTACTTTGTTCTGAAATACCTACGGTTTGTCTCCATGGGTTCTCATCTGAATTCTTTTCTGGCCTCACGGTCTGTTTATTACTGTTATAAGGAATCGTCAGACAATGCTCACTATCCTTTTGTTTATCAAAAATAGGCATTACAGGTTCTATAGTTACAGGAACGGTTACGGCTTCCAAATTTTTGGTCAATTCCCTAATCTTTTCAGTTAATTCTAAAGTGTTTTTTGCTAGTTCAGCTGAATTTCCATTACTCGCTTTACCAAGTTGTGTTTTCTCAGTTTCTCTGAAAGGATTGTTTTTTCCCCACTTCTTGTGGTACTGATTCAAATTTTATATTTCGTGGAATCTCTCTTATTGGGGCACTTGGAGTCAATAATGTGGAATCTGATTGATATGGGGGTGGATTTTTATAAAACATATCGTCAAGAACATCATCCTACGATTCATGCACACCATATCCTCCTAACTCGGTATTATTTCTCTTTTCCATACATTTTCTATTGTTAATTTCTTAAGCACCTCTCACAGGAAACAAACCCTCAGTCATATTTGCGCTTCGCCATCTCCTCATTCTATCCTCATGATTCTCCTGTCCATATGATCTACCAAACATATATTTGTACCTTCTGCCACTCCTCTGCCGTTCTCTATCATGCATCTCGTCTTCCCATTCTGTCAATGCTTCAAACTGTGTTGGTCTAGGTCTCGGTTCTAGATTCATCATTCTCTCTCAAATTTCTCAGAACCGCCAAATTAAATGAACCATGTTCCGGAAATGCTAAGACTCCATCATCTTTTGTATACTTTGCCCAATTGTCCTACCAAATACATGTATGATATCCGTATTTCGCAACCATGAAGGATGCCGGTGATTTTGGTGGGGGAAGCAACTGTCCCTCTCTAGTCACAATCGGTTTGTCCTTTTTAAATAAACTCTTAATCTTTCCAAACCAGGACTTTTTCTCTTTTTCTGGTCGTAATACATCATTCTCGCTTCCGTGTATCGCTAGATTTTCCTTATGACTATTCTGTTATTTTAACCAATCGTAGCGTGACTTACACTAACGCAACAATCAAGAGTGTCTATGTCGCTTCTGAAATTCTCCAATCCCAGGGTGACTCACACTAACGCACCAATCAGGAACATCTACGTCGCCATGTAATTCTCCACTCTCAGCGCGGCATACACTAACGCACCAATCAGGAGCGTGTATGTTTCTTACTGACTGGCCAATCCCAGCACGGTCTTTCTGACGTCAGCTTTTCTCGCTACTCCTGCTTTTGCTGACCCCTCCTTTACAAAATTTATCGGGAAACTTTTTACATTCATCTTTCACTAAAATTCTGTTAGTAATGACATAAAAACGCCACCATAATCTGTTTCGCTAACAAAAGGATAGTTAATGACCTTTCTTACAAGAATTCCGTCTTTCCCGAGAGCAGCGCTTACCTCTGCCCTACTACGGAATCGTTACTTCCGTTGATAAAGTAGCACATCCCTCTACTTTACCCTTCTAGCAAGCATTAGCTAACTGTTTCTCTATAATTAAGACACCTAGTTGGAGACGTTCTGCTCCTGATAAATGAAACCAGAGTTTCACAATTAACCTGAATGCTATTTCATTCACGTACTTTCATACTGAAAATGTAGTTCATTCACACAGAATTCTGTCTTTCCCGAGAACAGCGAACAGTCTGCTACTACAGAATTATTACACTTCTTAATAAAGTAGCACTTCCCTCTACTTTATCCTTCTAGCGAGCTTAGAGAACACCTATTACCTTTCCAGTGATAAGCGTTATCAGAGTACCTTTTGGACTCCTGGCACCCAAGACCAAATTTTCACAGGTGACCTTCACTACCATACATTTCTCTCATACAGAAAATGTCCCTAGCAGTAACACACGACGATGTTACCAAATCGAACCCAGACAATGCGTCGTGCAACTCCAATCGTTACACGTTTTCCCCGTGTACCTACAGGGCAACAACAATTCCGTCTTTCCCGAGAGCAGCACTTACCTCTGCTCTACTTCGGAACCGGTACAAACTTCCGACTTCCTACATCCCAGAAGCCATCAAACAACATAGAACTCGACGCGACTCAACATAGAGTGTTAATACATAAATCAATACTTTTCCACAATCAATAATCAATAAGCAATTTACAAGCAATAATCACCAAACCAAAACAATAAAAACCATAACTCTGCTACCAGAAGAACTGATCCAGTGCAAGACTGGGAAATGGGGAACAACATGTACCAATATCCTCCCTGCGTCACAGACCCGTCATCACGCACACTCATTCATACACGCATTTGTTGGTGGGGACCATAACACCAACTCACACAAGTCACTATTCACAAGTCTGCACACACAGGAGGGATGAGTAATTCAAGCGCTGGACATGTGGCGGGAAACACCTTATAACCTATAGGGAGAGAAAAGTCAATTTACAAAATGTACATTAGCAATTTCCACCCATAGATCCCTAATCCTAAACATCAAGGCACTCCTCCCACTTGGTCGAATGGACCAAATCAGTTGGATTGGTTGATGGTGATTTAGAACCAGCTAAAACACATTTAAAATTCAGAATCCTTAACTCTCTTTATGAAAAACCACAAACTCATATTTCTTGTTAATCAACATTTGTTTATCTAAATCTTCGTAAAGTTTTATATTTGCATTTGTCTCGTCAAAGTTTAGAATTTCTAGATTAATTCAGGTAAATCACAGAACATCATATTTACCCAATCTGGCATTTTGAAGTCCTCTAATTCATTGGTTCTGCATAACCAAATTTGTCGTGAATTGTCCGAATAAAGCAGGCCAGAGCTCAAAGTTCAAAGTCCTCGGCTCTGCACGATACAGTCCCCAGTTTTATCAAAGGACCAGAAATCGTGCAAGCATCTAACTTAGCCCGTAGATTTGGAAAGAGTTTGCAGTCATCAAATAGTCGGGCAGCATCTGGACCATCAGGAAAAGCGTCACGAACGAACAAACGAACTGCACACCCACACTTTTCTATTCTACCACCCTTCTTTTATAAGAATTTCATGTTAAAGAAGATACATTTTAAGCTTAGGACAGTCGTGATTGGCTGGTTGGGATCGTCCGATTTTATTCCCAGATTTTCAGTCCAGTTCGAGGGGTGATGTCACTTGTTAGCCAAAGTGTCTCGTTCTGGTTTACTGTAAGGTTGATTGTTCCTTGTCTTGGCGAACCTCCAGTTTCAAAACCTTGACAGGGGACACGATGAGCAAAGGTCACCAAGAGGTTCAGGATACATACTCGCACTTGCGCAGTTGATTCCGCGCCTCACGAGACAGTGGCCACTTCTGCATGCGGTGTCAGCGGCCATATTGGATTTAGGCCCAGATGTCAACTTAAGCGAAACAAACACAAAGAATAATTAATTCATAGAAATGATGATTCTAATGTTAACCCCTTACTAATCCCTTTATGTGCTTGTATTTATCTAGCATATCGCAACATTTAAAGCCATTATATTCACCATTTTCGATCCACCCCGAGGATGTAACATCACAAAGCACCATATATCATGCAGTATTCTATTACCACACATACTATTATTAATATGCGTACAGATTTTAGTTATAAAAGTTATTTAGCCATGCAAATAGCAAATCCCACATGTAATTTAAGTATTAATAATGTTGATTAGTATACATGCAACACTTATTTAGTAATATTATAGTTAATAGATTATAATTAGTATTTTCATGCTAGAATAGAGGAGGTATACAACAGTTTGTACTACCTGCTCAATCACTTACAATGCTGCTAAGCTTTGGAATGCCCTCCCTCCCATCTGCGCTCAGTGACACTACATCGCCCCTTCCGGAAGCTACTTAAAACCTGGCTTTACCAGAATATCCTACGAAGACTATAGCCATTTCACTGCCGTTCTGTGTGTGACACTTGTAGCGCTGGGATGCCTTCAGGTAGCCATGTGCTCTATAATTGTTTCATAATAACAGCAATAATAATGGAAGGAAAAACACTGCCAAGCTTGGACAGCCAACTAGACTTACGTAAAAGACTCAAAACAAAACAAGATGAATAACAATGTGTTCAGAGAGAAATCATTTTTCTAAATGAGACTTAAGCATTTCCTATTATGTAAGATGCTCGAAACTAGGAAAAATATTATTTCCATGTTTGGCTTTCACATGATACTCAAAATTATCAGCATTGGAGAAAAAAGGAATGTCAGTGCTTGGACTAGCACAGCAGATGCGTGGTAGTACAAAGATAGAAATTCTTCCTTTTAGGGTCAGTTCTAGGGGCAAGGAATTTTCAACAGAAGCAATGGAAATTGAGCATATGTTGCGAAATAAAAGATCCGAGTTAAACACTGCAACTCATTGAAAACAGGACAAATAGCCACAAGTCAAGGATAGCAATTTTTTACACTTCAAACATGTGATGCAAGGGTTGGAGAGACCTGTGTGTGCACCTAAAAATATTCTGAAAAAACGAATAACTCTTCTTTCTTTAGTTTATGGAACATTTGTAGTAAATCATTTCTAACCAAAGTGTTTAAGGAAAAAACAGTATAATTGAACTTGTGATAGGTACAATATCTCACTTATGGAAGTAGGACTCTTAGAATGTCTAGAGAAACTGGAAAACTGTTAACTGCAACATATATATGCTGCCCCGGAACGTGTTGGGGATTACGAGGAGATTACTGTGAATTCAATTGATTGACCAGGGCAGAATTAGGGACTTTTCATTGAATGCCACTGCAGTGATTCAACATTTTTCGTTTTGCAGGTTGTGTGGCTTGTTCTCTGTAAATTGCTCTCACGGGCATCATAAGGCATAATATTACTATTATTACGCTTCTAGCTGGTATGCTTCTTTAGCATATGTGCATGATGCACGTTTTCAAACGTATGGCATTATGACTAAAACTCATACTGCACAATGACTTCTCTTGCAGTGCCCTAGAATATTTGAAAGACCCTAAATGTTGGTAATGGTAAAGGTGAGCAGCCTTAAACTTTTTGATATTTGAGGTTCTTTGACGTTTTGATTGAAAACAGAAGTTTTTACATACGGGAGGATGATGCGAACAGTATGTGCCGATTTTTAGATCTGGCCTACAGACCGCCAATCTCATGTAAGCAAAACAATTATAAAAAAATGCATACATGTATGCAGACATAGAGGGGATTTGGGACAATTAGCCTACTCCATTGGTCATTTCAACTGTCATTCACGTTTTCCTTTCACCCACCACAGCATAGAGCATGGGGCAACGGATGAGCTCACTTAAAATTAACCCTGGGCGTAGTTCGCAAAGTAGCACTTCGCGAAGCTATGCAAAGTGCACTTCGCTCTACGCGTAGTACCTTGTTCGCACTGTGCCAGATGTCGTTTTCAATGATTGCACAGTGCGGACAAGCAACCAGCACTGTGCAATCATTGAAAATGGCATCTTGCACAGTGCGAGCTGTAGTTTTCTGGTGCTCGAGTAGATTTTACTCGAGCGGCAGTTTCTCAACGCAAACTGGTAGTTCCTCATCGCGAGCGGTCGCGAGCATATGCGACCACTCGCAATGAGAAACCTGACCTCCTCGCGTTGGGAATCTCAAGGGGGGGTTTATTTTCCGTGCTCGCGATCGCCAACTTGATGTTGCTGATCGCGAACAAGGAAAAAGTCTCGCCGGAATGTCATTTTGCTTGCTCGCGGTCGCCAACTTGACGTAGAGGACCGCGAGCAAGCAAAAAATGACCGCAGCACTACGCAACACTACGCTACGCGTGTTCGCACTTTGCTACGTGCAATTCGCGTAGTGCGAAGTAGCGCGAACTTCGCAAACTACGCGAGCGTAGCGTAGTGCTTTGCCCAGGCTTACTTAAAATAGTAGCTCTCTTGCAATGTGAGTGATTTCAGTTTGCATGATCACATATGGACATTGTTCTAAAAAGAAGCACACTTCTCTGCTTCTCCTGGTTTTATTTTTTGTTTTTATCTTTTTTCAATGTTTTGTTTCATCTTTGTGTGTTTAAACTATGTCTTCAGTTTACAGCAGTTTACAACTAAAAACATTCTTGTGGAGTAGGCCAGGAGACCATAATATTTGAAAAACGTGCAGGGGACATAGTTGCATGCACAGAAAAGAGCAGAAGAGAAAAATTATGCAAGCGAAATATCTATGAAAGAAGATAAAGTGCCGAAAATGGGAGATATTCAAGAATGCCAAATGTTGGCGGGTACAATTGTAAGATAAATGTGTCCACTAGTCAAAATCCAGAGGTCCTGGAAGGCTACTGGCGTATATCTGGTACAGCAATTGTTGCATAAATTCTGGAAATAGTAGCCCCCTGTTAGACCTGGCATCCTTGGTGTGGTTTCCCCTGACTTTTTGCCTCTACCTTCTGCATTTTTGACACTGTGCTGGATTTCGTTTTTGCTGGTTTGGATGCTTTGGGCACTTTGCCACTGCTGATCAGTGCCAAAGTGCATGTGCTCCCTGGTTAAATTGTAATTGTGATTGGTTATCCATGATTGCCATATTTGTTTTACCAGTAGGTCCCTAGTAAAGTGCAATGAGTGTGCCAGGGCTGGTGATTCAAATGCTACTAGTGGGCCTGCAGCACTGATTGTGCCACCCACAGGAGTAGCCCTAAGATGGTGTCTCAGGCCTGCCACCGCAGTGCCTGTACACAGTTTGTTAACTGCCATGTTGACCTGGCCAGTGTACACACTTGCCAGGCCTGACCTTTCCCTTTTTCTTACACATAGGACACCCCTATGGTAGGCCCAAGGTACCCCTCTGGGTAGGGTGCAGTGTATGTGAAAGGTAGGACACGTACTAGTGTGGGTAACATGTCCTGATAGTGAAATACTGCCAATTTCGTTTTTCACTATTGAAAGGCTATCTTGCCCATAGGACGGAATGGGGAATTCTGTGTAAGATGTTTACATGCATATCTTCCCATAGCAGCAATATAGAAATTTGGAATCTGGTATCCCTGAACTCAGAATTTAATAACACATCTTTTAGGGAGGATGTTTTTTAAATTCAGTGTTTGGAAATAGCACACAGAAAGGTTGAACAAGAAAATAGTGGCTATTTTCTTGTTCAACCTTTCTGTGTGCCTCTGCCTGTTTGTGAATTGACTGTCTGGTTTGTGAGTGACAGGGGCTGTGGTGGCTCCAGGAGGCTGAGTGAGTCATCACTAGGCTGAATAGACCTATCTGCATTTGGAGTGGTGGGAGGAGTAGCACCTGGGTCTGAATAGGGCTGTGCCTGCCTTCCACAATGCTGGCTCCACCTCCTGCGGTACGTCTGATGGCCCTGGCCCACACTCACAAAGAAAGAAGATGTGCACTGGCAGAGTGCACCCAGAACTGGCTTGGACTGGGTCCAGGACCCCTTACACATGAAGAACAAAGACCTTTGGGGTATAAATATCAGCTCTAACACCCCTAAACTTTAGACTAGGAAAACTATGAGATCAAGAAAGAATCCCTGCCAGAGAAGAACAACTGAAGAAGACTGAGGAAAAGTGCTGCCATTGCTGTGTGTCTGGGGGCTGACCTGCAGTTGCTGTTTTTCCTGAGGAAAAGGACTAAGGAACTTTCTGCTGTGTCCCCCCTACTTGAAGAGGAACTGTGCTGTGTGCTTTTCCCTCTGAGGTGAAACTGTCTCCAAGGGCCTGAGAAGAGCTGGCCTCTTGTTGTAAGAAACTCAGGGACACAAAAGTTTCTCAAGATCGTGCCGTTCGCACTTCCTGGACAGTGCTCCGCTCTCTATCCTGCCTCCGGGTGTAACTTGGTGCCCCCAGGACTGGTGTCCGCCGTGAAAGCCCACCCTGCCTGCACGTCTATCTGCTCTCCAGCAATCCCCGGGAGTGCTGCATGTTTTGCCACCACCGGCCCGTGACCGGAGAGAAGTGCTGAGGGCTGGTTTTTCATCACCACTGGCCCCCAAACTCCCAACGTGCTGTGTGCCTGTTTTGACAACCGCTTCTCCAGCGGACTTCCGAGGCCAGGTTCGCTAAGGAATGGAGCCGCCTTTCAGCTGGTGCAGAGCCGGAGGGTCGCATAATAACCGGAACTCCTGCACTCACGTCACCACTACGCAGAGCGGGGGGGCCGCCCGGAAGGAAGTCCCGTCCCTGCCGAAGCATCACCGCTGGAGGAGAAGGGCTTCCATCGGGGGATCGCCTAGAGTGGACGCCAACGCGAGATCAGCCCCAGGTAATACGCTCCCAGCAGCACAGTTGTCTGTGCGAGGCTGGGAGCGTGTTGGGAGCCGGCGGGGCTGACAGTGACTGTGCGGGCACGCTGTTGCCTGTGCGAGGCAGCGGCTGATCATGGGGGCCCGGGGTCTAGTGCCGTGGCCTGGCGGGGACTGCACCAACGTTTCTAGCAAGTGCTAAGAGTTCCTTTGTTTTCCCCTTTACACGTGCAAATACGGCCCGTACCGGCACAGCATTCAAGTTGCGGTACCGAGGCCGGTTGTTAAGGAGAGATCCTGCATGTTTTAATTGACGCTGGTAACTGCCTTTGGGGGCATACTTTCAAGATAAGGGATCATAGAGCTAGCAGACTCTTGAAGGAAAGTGTCCCAATCCTAAGAGCACACTGAACAGGTGACGAGGTTAACTAACTGGTGCTAATTTCATTGGAGTCTGTTTGTTTAACATATTCTATTTTCCTAAAAGGACTACTACCTCTACAAGTTCATTTTTGCAAAAAACATTTCAAAGAACATCTCTAAGGAAAGATTAATTGTGTATGTGGGATTTATGTCGTTTTGGTCTTGCCTAATCAGATAAAGATATTTATATTTTTATAAATAACCTGTGTGGTGTCCATTTGTGGTGTTTCACTGTGTTACTGTGGGTGTTGGTGCAAATACTTTACACATTGCCTTGGGGATAAGCCTGTCTGCTCATGCCAAGCTACCAAGGGGTAAGCAGGGGTTATCAACAGTGTGTTTCCCCCTTACCCTGACTAGAAGCAAGGGTCTCTATTTGGTCAAAGGTACCAACCTCTGCCAACTAGAGACCCCCATTTCTAACACCCCCTCATAACTGTCTACCCACCAGGAAAAACAGCATCCTCTGTGATACATTTTATTTCATATAAAAAAAGGTGTCAAAACTGTGTTTGATCCTCTCTAAGCTAGTTGCAGCCTATTACATATTGGACTATGACACTCTTTTTTAATTGACTGCATCATTCCTGTTTTTCAGGTCATTCCTATCAAATCGGAGCAGGTGCAACTAGATTCCTTTGTCTCCAAATGCATCAAAGTGACTTTTGGAATTTCCCAATGAGCAACACATATGCACTAGATAATGGAGCACAGCACTAATATGGAGTACTAGGAGACATTAAACACTTCATCTCAGATAAAGACTCCAAACAGGTGACCCAAACCTTTGTTTTATTAAAGCTTGACTACGGCACTACACTGCTCTGTGGTATAATAACCAAACAGTTTACCACACAGTGGCCAGACTCAGTTCAATGGTGAGGAAATATGATCACATAAGTCCCCTATTAATTATTCTTATGCGGTTACCATATGAAGCAAGTAGCCAATATAAACTAGCATGCATCACCCAAAATGCTCTCTATAATGGCACTGCAAACTAACTAACAGGTTATGCTTCTCAGTAGGTCAACTGACCCCCAGAAGCTCTGATGATCTATTTCCGGAATTCCCTTCATTCAAGAAAGAAACAAATTAAGAAAAGTCCTTTCTCAGGAGGTTCCACTGAGATCTGAAACCCATTACCACCATCACCCAGAAATCTTACTGCCTTCGAAGCCTTCAAAAGACACTTAAAAGCATTTCTGTTCCCAAACTAATTTCCCTCTTAGCTCGACCTCTGGCATCAGTCAGACAACCTTTAAATGACTTAAATGCAACTATTTTTGGTCTTATCTTGCACTTCCTATCACTCCCTCGTCCATGACCACCTCCCATTCATAAGTTTATCTAACATAACCATGATTTTCTATTATGTATGATTTTTAGTCATGTAGCACTTAATTTCTAAATATGTATCTATGATTATTTGCTGCTCGCTTGATTTTGACTTGTATATCCCTTGATTTTAACTTATTCATCCCTTAATTTTTACTTATGTAAAGCACTCTGACACCTTGCTCTGTTTGGTTTGTAATATATATAAAACCACTAAATAAATATATATAATTAAACCATATGGCATCGTTCTGGAACATCCCCTGTTAGGTATGTCATTGGCTACCTATGTATGCAAAGTATATGCAAATCTATATATAAGAAAAATTCATGCTGGCACATTTGACCTCTCTCACTTTCAAGTAGGGATGGTCCAAATTCGGCTCTGTTGTAGTGGTGCAAAAGCAGGGATCATTCTGATAAATCTCCAGAAACCCGATGGTGCAGCAATTAAATTTGCTCATCGTCAGGAACAGGCTGTGCGTGTAAGGTAGACACTTCAAGGTGAAGGGTGTAGAGGAAGTTCATTGAGCTTAGTTTCACCTGGCGGCCACCAGTTCCACTATGGAACTGGTCTACACTTCAAAGTGTACATACATAGTGGTGCCACTGGGTGGCCCATGCCAATGCAAGACGCATACCTGGCTGACTCAGCCTAAACATGAGCTTCTTTGAAACTATCCAAGCCAAGGAAGTAGCAAGTCGATGAATCACACTTTACACACCCTGTGTAATGCTAACATGGATTAAGAAATATTTCTTTAGCTGAAAATAGAAAATGTACCTGGATTTAAGTGACATACTATTTACCAAATCAAGTTAGATGTTTTTACCTACTAACTATAGATGGCGATCGTTTTGGATATAAGTTGGTGTTGGAGTTGTACTTTGGTAAGACTAAAAAGGGGTGCTGTCTTAGACTTTGCATACCCTTTAAATCAATTGGGTGTCCTCTAGTCAGCTTAAATCGGAATTTACACATTTCTCCACATTTTCTTTATATTTTGTCCTTTTTATGTTTTCTGTCTTGCTTTATATGATATGCCTGTTGGGGGCAGCCTTAGATTATGTGTGATTATTCACCTACTGACCTTCAGTTCTCTAATAAAAAAAAGATGGAAGACACATGTCTGTGTCATTTTTAAGAAATTACAACAATTCATAAAGAAACTCTATCTGGGCGATCTCTCCATGGATGTGGAGGGGCTGTTCATTAACCCTTATTCAATGAAACCATAGAGAACCCTCAGAAATACATGAAACATTCAAACATCACATCACAGTATGACAGGAAAATATTAAAAATATGTAGACCAGAGCCTATGCTCTCAGCCAGAGAACAGAATCACAGCTAGTTTCCGAGCATGCATATTAAGAGCTTTTTTTGTATGTCATCTTTCCCTTTTCAAAATCATTGCCTCCAAATAGTGTTCAGAAAGTTGGAGTGTAAGTCATATTGGGCTTACATTATCCACAAACCTATCATTTAATCCTTCGTCAAACTATTGACCTGCCACTTCCCTACCTCCACGTATCAACCCGTCATTGGAACCTCATCCTCTGGCCTCCCAGAAACAGAAGCATATTTATAAAGACAAGAACTGACCTGATCATCAGCACATCCATGAATAAATCAAAGAACGTCTGCCTCTGCGACTGAAAAATAGATCAGACCGCAGAACTATATAAAATGAGATCATAACTTTCTCATCTGCTAGACACCCTTGATATGACGTACCACATCCAAGAACCTACAGATAGCCTATTTGAGACCTTCAACATTATCAGGCACCCAGGAAAGTCAAAGACCACTTTGCCTGGTACACACAAGAATTCTCTGGTACCAAAGTCACCATGCTCAAAAAATAAAAAATGGCAGAAGACCTATTCAATGTTTCTTTGAACAAACTAAAACACTGAGATCAAAAGAAAGATAATCTGTTTCAACAGTCTAATCCTCACAACCAACAACACAAAAGACTCCACTTTCCTGCCCGAATCAGGAAACACTGTTTTAGATCTCTGTCAGATCAACCATTAAAACAATAAAAGCCCAATTACAATGTTATCAAGATCAGAGGACACTTTTCCTACACTAAATTCACAAATAAATGACCTTGGCAGTGCTGGCAAGTGAACTATTTAAAACATTTCTACCTGTGGATCTCACTGCATGCACCATCCAACCTAGAACCAACCTCCCAGGACGAAATCTCCTTTCATTGATCCACAAATTCATCTCTGGAGAAGTCATAACACCTCTAGTCTAGGGGTGGGCGGAATTTGCGGAATTAACCTTCGCAAATTATCGCGAGAATGTTTAAAATTATCGCAAACAAGCAGAAATATCGCAAAGATGCGGAAGTTTTTTTCCGGCATGTTCGCGAGATTTTCTGCATGGTTGCGGGTCGCCAACTTACCCATGTGGTTGCTTGCGGGCGCGGCCATCTTGTTTTGAGTTGTTCTCGCGGTGCATGATCGCGAGAAGAAAGACGTGATCGCGCGACGCATGACGTCACTGCGGGCGCGAACTGTCGCGAGACAGCGCAAATGGCTAAAAACAATACAACATCTCATGGAGAACGCGACCGGATCAAGAAAACTTGTCGGCGAACGCAGGGATTCAGGTAAGGCGATCGCGCGCGCGCGAGAATGTATCATTTTACAGCGCGAGCAAGAAACAAATTATCGCCAAGCTGCGGAAACCGGAATTTTTGACATTTTCGCGCTCTCCGCGGAACGCAAAAATGTCAAATTATCGCAATTTCCGCGAACGGAACGAAATTTTTGCCCAGGCCTACTCTAGTCATCATAACAATTACTTTTCTCTTGCAAGACCACATTTCCAGACCCAAGCACGACAGGTCAAATCATATCACTGATATTAATGACTAACTTTGACCAATCGATATGACAATAGTAAATTTAAACATGAGAGAAGATAATGAAATGAACGCATCAAACATTGTTTATACATTTTGTTATATAGATAAAGCGGAAACCTAACTCAGCCTTGCAAAAGTGTTACATCAGTTGTGCATGTTTGTGTTAGATTGAATTCAGCCCTCCCTTGTGCAGTCAACCTGTGCCAAATAGCAGCCCGTAATAATCAGGGAAATGTCCTACAGACGAGCTCCCTCTTCATTTCTGCTTGCTATCACAGTAAGATTGCCTTCTGTACCAGCTCACATGCAGCAAAATGTGTGAATTTGGAGTTTTGTATTCTCAAATAACCTTTAAGGGAAAGTGTGATGGAAATCGCACACATATAAGGAGCAACAAGGGCATTATGCTTTTGGTATATATTTTACCAGGAAATTATATATGACAAACATTAGTATAAACATTCCGAAGATCACAAGTCAAAGTATAGGGATAGTAAATGAACCTATACAAAACTTAAGATTGTTTTGTGATAAAAGTTACATGTTATATGGTAAAAGGTCTCAGGTCTAGATAGTCATACTGGACACTTACTGTTAGACTTGGCATCTTTGGCGTGGTTTCCCCTGACTTTTTGCCTCTACCTCCCATATTTTTTGATGCTGTGCTGGATTTCGTTTTTGCTGGCTGATATGATTTGGTCACTTTGCCACTGACGATCACTGTCAAAGTGCAAGTGCCCCCAGGGTAAATTGTTATTACAATTGGTTCTCCCTGATTGCCGTATTTGATTTACTGGTAAGTACCTAGCAGAGGGGACTGAGTGTGCCAGAGCCTGTAAATCAAATGCTACTAGTGGGCCTGCAGTACTAATTGTGCCACCCACAGGAGTAGCCCTGAAAAGGTATCTCAGACCTGACACTGCAGTGTCTGTGCACAGTTGTAAACTGCCATGTCGACCTGGCAAGTGCATCCACTTGCCAGACCCTAACCTTCTCTTTTCTTAAATGTAAGACATTATTATGGTAGGCTCAAGGTACCCCCATGGGCAGGGTTCAGTGTATGTGAAAGGTAGGACATGTACTGGTGTGTGTGACATGTCCTAATAGTGAAATATTGCCAATTTCATTTTTCACTATTGAAATAGGATAGAATGTTTTTTAAATTGTGTGTTTGAAAATGTAACTTTTAGAAAGTAGGCATTTTCTTGTTAAAGCATTCTGTGTGCCTCTGCCTGTTTGTGGAGTGCCTGTCTGGTTTTGGAGTGACAGGGGCTGAGGATGTGCATTCACTGTAGACAGCCACTGGGGGGGAGTTAAGAAGTGCCTGGCCCTTCCTGGATAACTCAGAGCTGAGCTGAATGGGGCTTGGCTGCATTTAAAGTAGTAAGGGGAGTTCTCCTTGCACCTGAATAGGGCCTGTCTCCCTTGTACAATTCTGTCTCAACCCCCTGTGGTCATCTGCACCAGTGAAGACATAACTCGTTTGGACTGGGTTCAGAGACTTTTGCACAAAGAGAACATATACAAAATGGGGTTTAAGTAGTGGACCTTAATCCTCAGAACTTTATATCACTTCTGGATTCAAGAGGAACCTTTGCCAAGGAGAAGAGCTGGAGAGCTGTGAGGCAGAGTACTGCTCCTTTGTTGTGTGTTGTGTGGGGTTGACCTGCAGTTGCTGTTTCTGCCAAGGAAAGGACAAAGACTGGAACTTTGCTGAGAACCTGCTTGAAGAAGAATATCCAAGGGCTTGTGTGTGCTGGCCTTCTGTTCTGAAGTCTCAGGGACACTAAGACTTCACCCCCAGCTCCCCTGAACCCTATTGCTGAGAGTTCGGACCTGCCAGGAGTTGCCTATTTGAGTTTTGGGCATCTGGAGGTTGTTCCTGCTGTTGGGAACTGGAAACAACTTGGAAGGAGCAAGAAAACCTGTCTCTGATGCCGTCAGCGATGCTGCTGTGACACCGCAACCTGCATCGGTGCCAGGGGCACCGCTCGTGAAGTGCACAACACACTGCTTAGCCAGCACTGCAGTTTCGACAACCTTTGATACCCTTCAATGCCTGCAGTTATTGGCATTCCCTGACACCAGTGCTCGCACTGACTCCGTCACTGCCAGCGCCTGCATACAGGTATTGCGGTGCCGATACTGCCGAGGGTGAAGCCACATACTTGCTGACTTTTCATGGCCTCATTGGAACCGACGCCTCACTGCCGACACAACCTGTCCTGTACTCGATACGTCGCCTCCCCACGGACACGACGTCTCGCCTCACCCCGTGGCAGCCAGGGAGCCGGCCTACACCTCGGCACCAATGCTTCACCTCCACAACTCCATGCATCATCATAGACTTTGTTTCCAAGGTACTGTTTGTTTGGGGGTCCGTGTGACTCCTTCCCTGATGCAGTGCTCCTTGCGGTCGGTGCTGTACTTTGGATTTATTGCTGTCATGACTTTGCAATAACCCCAGGTGGAGCTATTTGTTTTCTACAAGCTTTATTTTTGCAATAACTGTTCTAAAGTCATATCTGTATGTTGGATTTTTGTCATTTTGGTCTTGCTGAGTTTAGATAAAGATGCCTTATTTTTCTAAACTGGTGTGTCATCCATTTGTGGCGTTATCACTGTATTACTGTGTTTTTTTAGTACAAATACTTTACACATTGCCTTTGGGAGAAGCCTGTCTGCTCGTGCCAAGCTATCCAGGGGTGATCAGGGTTTATCTAAAGTGTGTATCCCCCTTACCCTGACTAGAAGCAAGGGTCCCTATTGGACAAAGGTACCTAACCCTGCCAACTAGAGACCCCATTTGTAACAACTACTGAAACTGCCAACAAAGCAAAAGAAACCAAAACAACTGGAAAATACTGCTGGCACCTTCAGCAGTCATTAGAAAATAATGGAACTCTCCCAGAAAGATGGTTAAATGCCCAATTTAACATGTAAAATCTCTAGCAACAGTGTCATATAATGACATAATAGCTACCAACTCTCAAAACATTTTGGTGCCTTCCTTCTTCACAAAATTAGAACTATAGGAAGTCAAGATTCCACATTTTAGTCCCTTCTGCCACCAGTGAGGGATGATAAATCAGCAAAGGTCATGAATGCTTAGTACAAGATCACTATTGCTCTTGTTCTTATGATGTGATGAAAAGGCACAAACCGTTAGAAGAATTTCAAAATAAATTGCTGTCTTGGCTGACAGAAAAGGCAGGACAGTCTGTCATCAGAAGTGATCTGCAAAGGCTGAAAGATACACATACCAGAATGGATGTCATAACATGACTGTATCATCACCGAATGCATCGAAAACAACTTGTTAGAGCTACTAGGACATAATGACGTACAGACAACAGTGTTTTCATCCCTCTAACTTATTGTGTAATCTTCGTCTACTGCAACATCCCAGTCCAATTCCCAATTTATCCCCAACCAAAATCCGCTAGGAATGTATATTTTATTGTTTCCCAAAATGCCTTTCTTCCACATCTTCCAAAACTCACCCCTTTAAATTGTGCTGGATTCTGAAATTTGTTCCGTGTACACTCCACCTTCATTACCTGCACTTCTCCCATTCGTTCCTTAACCATTCCCAACTTTCAACTCTTTATAGTAGTCACAAGGCACTCTTAAATCATTTGGAATATTTTTCTATTTCATAGTCCCTTTTCTTGTTCTTTCTTACATCTGAAATATCTTCTAATAACTTTGATTTTACTTGTAGTGGATGCAACGTTAGATTGTGAGACCCCAACGGCCCATACGAAACCTCATATGATGACCCAGCTACAAACATTGACACAGAGTTTTGGCCTACTAAATTTGTGGAGGCAAAGACATGCACGCTCTAGAATATTCTCTTGTTATACACCGACTGTGGGTATCTTTAGCAGACTACTGCTTCCTCACTTTGGGACTTTCAATACAGACCCCTGAAATATCTTATCTGACGAGGTACATTTCAGACCACTTCCCTTTGTTACTATATCTGGCACTGGGATGTGTATGACCCGCGGTGCCGCTTTGGCGTTTGCGGGCTGAGGCGCTGACAGACCCCCATTTGCTGCTATGGTTAGGGAGGCCCTTGATAATTATTTCCAGGAAAACTAGGGGAGTTCGGGCAGCAGGGTCCATAATTGGGACGCCATGAAGGGATGTGCGTACATGCCGCGTGTGGAGTGAAACAGCAGTTGGTGCTCAACTTAGCCAGAACGAGGCCAAACTTTCGGACATAGAAAAGACTCTCCCATCTCAGCCCCAGTTACTAGTGGAATGGAGATGCACCCACAGTGCGGTGCATGATGACTTTCGTAGATTGGAAAAATATTATTAGGTGACGAACCCACTGGGGGATGATCATATGCATTAGCATCTACATTCAACTTGCAGTCACATATTTTGACAGTTAATATGCACAATTTTGATATACCAAGTGTTAGATCTGTCAGCCTTAGGATGGTCTTCCCTAAAACGTTTTGCCTTTGCTACTCTTATTTGCTGAACTTATTTTTGTTTGCGTTATGACTCTTTGCACTGACAACCAGTGCAAAAGTGCTTGTGCTCTTTACCCTAAAACATGGTTAAATTGACCTATATTCAAAAGGCATATTTAATTTACTTGTAAGTACCTTGTAGAGTTGTATACCAAATACTCAGGGCCTGGAAATTAAATGCCACCAGTGGGCCTGCAGCACTTATTCTTTCACCCACCTAAGGAGCACCTTTAAGCATGTCCCAGGCCTGCCACTGCAGCCTGAATGTAGTTTCAAACTGTCATGCCGACTTGGCAGTAAATGCTCCTTGCAAAGCCCTAAACTCCCTTTTTATTACACATACGTCACCCCTAAGGAGGGGCCCAGGTTGCCCATAGAGCAGGGTGCCTTGTAAATGAAAGGCTGGACATGTACTTTTTAGTTTTAAGTGTACTGGTACTGAAAAACTCCTATATTCATTTTTCACTATGGTGGGGCCTACCTGGCCCATAGGATAACACTGGAGAGTCTTTATTACATTTGATAAGCTGTAATTTCCAATTAGGAGCAGGTATCTCTGTTTTGTTTGATGTCATTGGAATTGGAATTAAAAACCCTATTTGATGGTAAAGTCAGTTTTTGATTACAATTTTGGAAAGTACACTTTGAGAAAGTTAGCATTTTTCTGCCTTTTTGTACCTGCAGCCTGTCTTGAGTTGCATGACTGTCTGCAACTGACAGTTAGACTTTGTGGGTTCCTTCCATACAGTCTCACAATAGAGGGATTAAGTGTGCCTCAATGGACAATCTGCTGATGGGATGGGGGGGAGGGTGAAGCTTAGTACAGGCCCACCCTCAACTGAATAGGGAGTGCTCTGCCTTCACACAAAGGACCTACCACCTCCACATCGTTACGGCAGCCAGTGCAGGTGAGTCAGGAAATTCCATGCACTTTAAAGCCAAGGTCTAGAAGCTTCTCCCACTTTCCAGGAGGAGGGCACCAGGGTATAAAAATAGGACCTAAGAGACCAGCTCTTCTGTTCACTCCTGGATCTGCAGATGGACTCTCAGAGGACTGACTGCTGCTGTGACTTGCTGTGCACTCTGCAAGACTGCTTTGCTGTACCTGGAAGCACTGCTTTGCTGCCTGGAGCCTGCCTAGAACCCTCAGAGGCCAGTCCTGCTTTTGGGCCCTGCATCCTCACCTGAACCCAGGACTACCAGAGTAACTCCAAGGGCTAGTTTTCTGGCTTCCTGTTCGGAGACACAGGGACACAAAAGGCTTCCACCATCTTGAACCTGCACCTGGGCCCAGCCTGAGATGGTCCTGAACCCCCAGGTGGTGTCCCACCAGTCCTTGATGCTTGGTTGTGGTGCTAAAGGTGCCCAAATGGCTATATCACAAAACTGAGGACTTAAAACATTTTTGACTAAAATCTGCTCTGAGGAACAGGAGGATATCTATCACGGTAGGCCATCATTTTCAACTTTAACCTGGTCTTAAGCCACTAGATATCCGTGGTTGGTGTTGTGATCTTTCAGGTGTAGTTTTACCTAAAAACTTTAAAAATTAATAACTCTGGTTCTACAGATTGTATTTTTTAAATTTTGGTGTCCGATAATTTATCAAAATCTACTGTATACTTCTAAATTAGTGTAGATTTTTCTTGTGTTGGTTTTTCGCTTTATTACTGTTTATGTGCTGCATAAATATTATAGACATTGCCTCTAAGTTAAGCCTGACTGCTTTTTGTTCAAAGCTACCCAGGGTTACACACAGGTTAATTTAGTGACTTTTTGTGATTCACCCTGCAAGGGATTGTGGCTGTTGCTTGACCAAGGCTCACACCCAATCAAAACAACAACTCAATTTCTCACACTATGAGACAAATAATGACCTTCCTAGCCTTGTACATGATTTGCCAGGAGAATGATAAATACTTCTGTGTAGTTCGCAGAAATATTCAAAACTTGCATTCAGGTTTTCAGAATTTTCTTTTTTAGTAATCAGTCTAAGATGAAGTCTTGTGAGGTGCAAAGTCGAATGTGTGTTCCCTACTAGTAAGGTGTTGAGTCCACCATACATCTCTCAGTCAAAAAAGATCCATGATATTGGACGGTGTTTGTGTAGCCTGCGTGTGGCAGGAGCGACTGGTCCCCAAACAATCAAGCCAGGCATCCTAAACCAAGTTAAAGTCTCCTCCCCAGATCAGAGTGTCTATCTGGATGCTTCAGAGCTTGGCAAATGCAGGGTTATCCATATTCGGGAAATAGATATTGACCACCGTCACTCAAAGTGAATATGGGCGCCATGCAAAATGAGATAGCGTCATTCTGTGTCTTGAAGTTTTTAGTGTAGGGTGAAAAGTTTGTGAGGTTGAATCAGTATTTAGACCCCTCTGGAGTAGTTACTGCATGCTGAGAAGTCCTATGTGGGAGGACTTAACAGAGAGCAAATGTATTGTGGGTTCTGTATCAGATGTGGGTCTCCTGTAAAAAGGCAATGTTTACAGCATGTCTATCTAAGTAGGACAGTACCCTACTAGCGTTACGTCAGTTGTCGTGTCATATGGTGTGTACCATGTGTGATAAAACTGTGCCATGATGGGACAGCATAAACGTTGGGATTGTGCTAGTCTGATTCCCCGCACCCCCTAGGGAGATGTTGGCCTATAGTCCTGCTATCTCACAGAACACCATCCGAACCCCTAACCTCACAGGGTAACAAATGTGTGTACAACCTCAGAACATAACAAACCTGACCCCCTAGGACATCATGGTAACAGATCTAGAACCTTTTCGTTTAGCTTTTCCTGCTTACCCTAAGAAGTACACAAGAAATACTCAGCAAGGCTTCACAATATTTATGGCAGTGTTGTCATTCTTGTGTAAAATACGTGTGCTGAGATGAGTAGAATAAAACAGATTAGCTTAATTTTATTTTTTATTTTTTTCAAAAACCTTTATTCAGCATGACTTCACAGTATACAGCCCCATGCCTACAACCAACAAGTGGCCGGCGGCCTGGTATAAATGAGGAGTTTAACGTTGAACACAGCTGCCTGCCTACAACCCTCCAAGGGCCGGCTGCGGCATAGGAACTAATAAAATAGGACACACACTCGAGGAGCGCGTCACCCCCCCCCACGGAAGCCCCGCAGTCAGTAAGCGCTCCATAGCATTATACACCGGCGTGCAGAGGCGACCCTCAGCACTGTGCGTCGTCATTCCCCCCTCCCTATCCCAATACCTAGTGCAACATGGCAGTACCATGAGATCCATCCATGCCGGAGAACAAGAAAAGTGGAGGGGAACTCAGGTCTCATTGCTTGACGACATTCTACCAATTCCCGCCCCCCCAACCGGGGTAAGGCCATTGGATTAAGAGCGCGAAGATCTAATGTGGATGTGAGTGGGAAAGTGCGTTAAATCTGCGGGTGTGACAACAGATACGTCTGTAGGGGACCCCAAATGTCAAGCGGTCGGGATGCGGAAGGGAGGAGTTCAGCGTATAGCAGTACATTGTCCTGACAGTGAACCATGTCTTTGATCCAATCCTTAAATTTCGGAGCTCTACCCCTCCCCCATCTACAGGCTATGAGTCGCTTAGCCATGAGAAGGGCAATTGTGACAAATCTACGAACCGGCTTCTTAGTAGTTTTGGTGTAGCCCAACAGTGCCTGCGTCGGAGAGGGTACAAGAGGGGTGTCAATCATTTCCGAAATGCCAGAATATACATGTTGCCAGTAAGTGGCTAATTCGCGGCATCCCCACGCCATATGAAGGAAGTCAGCCGCGGGAGCATGACAGCGCCAGCAGAGATCTTCCTCTCGAAGGCCCACCCTGTGCATGTGCGCTAGAGTACAGTATAGTCGATGTAGGAATTTATAGTGAATCACCCTGAACCTACTGCTGGAGGAGATTTGTTCGGTTTGCAAGCAGCAATAGCTCCAAATCTCGTCCTCTATGGGCTGACCCAGTTCCTCCTCCCATTTGGCCCGTGCCCTACAAGGTAGAGAATCTGGTGAAGTGCGTAATGAGTGGTATAGGGTGGAGACCGCGTGTGAGGGAGTGACAGCCTTGAGTAGCTGATGAAGGGGCTCTGGAATGGGCGGTTCGCTGGGGAATTCCCCCGTCAATGCTCGGATACCACTGCGAAGCCTGGTATAGAGGAATGTGTCCATGAAGGTTGGGGCAGTGTCAGCGAATAAATGTGTCTGGGAGCGGAAGAGGCCATCATGATAGAGATCCCCCCATGTCGTTATTTGGAATTTAGCCATAAAGTTTTTAAACAATTGTTCTTGTAAGAGGGGCAGCAGGGGGTGATATGCCAGGGGAAGCAGTGGAGAATAGAGCAAAGTCGTGTGGGCAAGTTTCGCTATGTATTGCCACGCCAAAATGGAACTGGAAATAGTGGTGCGGTACATCGTTCGCGTCTCTGGCGCACTAAATATCGCACCTGCCAGTGGGATAGGATCCGCCAGCCAATGTTCCACAGCTGTCTGTGGTAGAAAGGGAGTGGGGCGGATCCAGTGATGAATAAAGTGGGCTTGCGCGCTATAGTAGTACAACTCAAAGTTCGGCAGGTCCAACCCCCCCCTGCACGAAGGGACGAGTCAGTGTCTCCCAACCAAGACGCGGCCGCCTTCCTCCCCACACCAGCCGAATAAGCTCAGAGCGCAGGAGTCGAAAAAAGGACCGGCCTGGGTAATATGGGATATTTAGGAAGAGGTAGAGGAGCTTAGGAAGAACTACCATCTTGATGAGGGAGGCTCGGCCCGCGAGGGAGAGAGGCAGCGTGATCCACCTGGCTACGCAGGTCTGAATGTGATCAAAGGTGCGACCATAGTTCAGTCGCATCAACTCCTCCCGATCACGAGAGAGAAGTATGCCAAGGTATCTAACTTCATCCTCCTCCCATCGTAAGGGGTATTCCAGCTGGAACGGCCGAGCAGCTGCAGTCAGCAGGAAGACAGTGGACTTACCCCAGTTAATATGCACACCAGACATGCCTGCGAAGCGAATAAACTCCCGAAGGATGGGATTTAGGTTAGTGGCGGGATCCCGGATGTATAGTGTAATATCATCCGCGTATAGGGAGATTAGTACCTCTCTCTGGAGACAACGCAACGCCTTGTCTCGGTGATGTTGTCGGAGCCGGGCAGCCAGCGGCTCCATCGCCACCGCGAACAACAACGGGGATAGGGGGCACCCCTGACGGGTGCCCCGCGATATCGCAAAAGCCTCCGATATCCGCCCATTTATCCCCACTCTAGCGACCGGCCGGTCATACAGGATATCGATCCAGCACTTGAAACCCAGTGGGAATCCCATATTACGCAGGATACAATGCAGATAGTCCCATTCCAGGGAGTCAAAGGCCTTGGTGGCGTCCAGAAAGACCGCCACTAGTGGCAAATCAGGGTCTACATTGTGCATAATGGAGAAAAGCGTCCGAAGATTATTGGAAGTGGCTCTGCCAGGAACGAACCCTGCCTGATCCGACAGTACCAGACCGCCCAGTAACAGCTGCAATCGATTGGCTAGAACCTTGGCCAGAATTTTTGCGTCACAATTAATCAAAGAGAGAGGGCGGTAAGAGTCACACGAGTGAGGCAGTTTACCCGGTTTCAATAGAGAAGTAATCAGCGCTTCCTGCATCGATGGAGGGAGCGCACCCGACTCATGCGCCTCCAGAAAAACTTCTCGAAGCACCGGGGCAAGGAGATCCATATAAGCCTTATAAAAATCCATGGGCAGACCGTCCAGACCGGGGGCCTTTCCAGGTGCCATCTGATTAATTGCATCTCTAATTTCGTCCAGGCCTATGGGTTCCGCCAAAAACTCCCGCTGACGATCCGAGAGCCAGCCCAGGGTGAGCTCCCTCAGGTAGTCGTCCATGTCCAGTGCGCCAACTCTGGTGGTAGAGTAAAGCGTGGAATAGTGCATAGTAAAAGCCGCCAAGAGCGACTGTGTGTCGCGTATAGGAACTCCCTCTTCCCCCTTAAGTTCTAGCACAAAATTGGAGCCACGCAGCGGACGGACCGCGTTCGCAAGGGATCGACCGGGACGTTCACCCTCTCCGTATGCCCGAGCCCTGAAGTATTTGCCCCGGAAGTGTACCTCTCTGTCGGCAGTGGAAGTGTATTCAGACATCGCCGCACGGTACTGTGCTTGCGCATCTGTGCTGACAGCAAAGTCTGGACTAGTTTCCAGAGTATGTAGCGTGGATTCTAACTTATGTAGTGTAGCGCGTAAGGTCATACTCCACACATCGTGATTTTCAGTGCCTCCCATAGGGTGGCCACGCGGTCAACCGAGCCCCTGTTACGCGAAATGAAGTCTTCTAGTTCCTGCCCTAGTTCGGATCGGAACAGTTCATCGAGTAAGATGTTGGGCTGGAGTCGCCATGTCGGGGATCTACCCATTATGTCCGGTAAGCGGAATTTGGCGAGCACCGGAGAGTGGTCGGATAATGTGCGGCCTATGTGTTGCACACTGACCAGGGAGGGGGCCAGCGCCCTATTTATCATAATGTAATCTAGTCTAGCCCATGTGGCATAAGCAGTATTCCAGTGTGTGCCCTCCATGGAGGTCGGGTGTAAATGACGCCAGGTATCCACGACCTCTTGAGTGTCGCATATGTCCCTCAGGTATTTGTGTGTGTTATCATAGTGGCAAGCGGAGGGGTTGGATCTATCCATAGCAGGGTCTAGCACAGCGTTGAAGTCACCTCCCCATATGAGGTGCGTGGAGCCCACCTCCCGGATTTTGTTCCAAAGAGCAATAAAGCTGCGTGGGTCATCACAATTGGGACCGTAAGAGCAAGCCAGGGTAATAGTCTCGATGCCTATCCTGCCCCACGCTATACAATATCGGCCCTCTGCATCCTTGGCTGTACCCAGGGGAACAAAAGGAACCCCACGTTTTAAAAGAATAGCAGTGCCTCTTGCATAGGATGAATACGACGCGAAAAGCGAGTGCGCAGCCCATCTAGCAGCAAAGGATCCCCGACGGAGGGGGTCCATATGTGTCTCCTGCAGGAAGACTACCTGAACATGCAGCCTATCTAAAGCTCCCAAGATTCGCCGCCTTTTTCTCGGGTCCCCCAATCCCCTGACATTCCAAGAAATAGCGGTGAGCAGTCCCCCCCCACCTGGCTCAGTGTGTGTGGCGTGCACTAGGTCCTCGGACACGGGAACCCCAGGTCAATAAACCCACCCGGCGGCTGTCCCAAACGTGTAGCCATCTATTAAGGGCAACATACTGTGCTACGTCAACAAGTCTGCGTGTAGTGCTCATGCTGAAAAAAACCAACAAACCTAAAACAAATCCCTGAGAGCCCACCCACCCACCCACTCCGACATCCCAATCATGCCGGGCATCTCCCCCACCCCTTACAAACCTAAAACATCTTGTCATTCACTCATGAGGGAGCACCCAAGTGGGGAACACTAGAGGTCCAGACCCGCCATCCCACTCCCCCGATATCTCACCCGCTATCCCCTGGAGCCAAGATCCAGTGGAGAAACACGGGAGGGGGAGGTTGGTGCCAGGGCGCAATCGAGTTGAAACATCGTCAAGGAACCATCAAGAAAAGGAGAGGCATAGCCTAATGGGTGGTAACTCCACCAGAACGGGCGAGAACACAGAGTCACAGATTGAGCAGTAATTGAATTGCACAGAAGAAAGGCAGAGGCAGAAATAAGTGCACATCAAAAGAATACCATCAACGGAGCTCAACGGCAGTCGGATATCCCAGTCAGTCAGGGGCAGAAGTGGGCGATCGGGATCTCGCACTCCCCGAAGGGGAGTGGGCCAGGTCAATAGATCTTTTGTGGTCTTTCAGAAACAGTTCAACTTGGGCTGGATCCTGAAATATATGTGGCTTGCCGCGATGGACAACCCGTAGCCGGGCCGGGTATAGCATGGAGTATTAAAGTCCCTGTTGAAGCAGTCGTTTCTTGACCTGGCCAAATTTACGACGTGCGTCTTGCACAGATTGTGTAAAGTCCGGAAAGAAGGATAGCGTGGTATTTTCGAAGAGGACTGGTTGTTTTTCTCTGGCAAGTCGGAGAAGGGTGTCTCGATCCCTGTAATTCAAAAAACGGATGACTATAGGCCTCGGGGGCGCGCCGGGCACGGGGCGAGGGCCCAAAGTGCGGTGAGCCCGTTCCACCACCAGCTGAGGAGAGAATGCGTCCGCGCCGAAGAGGTCGGAGAGAAGTTTCTCGACGAAAAGTTCCATCCTGCCCACTGAGGTAGTCTCCGCCAGACCAATAAGGCGAACGTTGTTCCGGCGCGATCTCGCCTCTATATCCTCATTTTTTGCGGCGATTACCTTCAGCAATCGCTCCATCTGCGATACCTTGGACTTGGTGGCCGTCGCCCCATCCTCCAGCCCGGAGACCCGCTGTTCAGCCTCCTTAAACCGCTCCTCGTGCTGATCCAATCTATGCACCACGGAGTCCAGGCGGCGCGACATGCCATCGATCTTGGAGTCAATGGAGGTGAGGCTGGTCTGCATGTTCAGGAGGAGCGCTTTCCAATCCACCTCATCTGCGCTGCCCCCCTCAGCATCGCCGTCTCCCGGCGGTTGGGCGTGGGATTTTTTTGTAGGAGCCTCGAACGGGAGCCGGGATTGTTTGGTGTGCTTGGCATCAGTCTTCCCCATTATGGAGGTCGGCCCCCTAGTTTCGGAGACGGATCACCAACCCGGAGCAGCCCCTCCAACCCAGTCAGTGCCTGGTCGCGTGCGGCAGGGAGAGAACTAGGCCGTACTCCGGTCACCTCCGACTATGACCCCTCCACGAAGCCGGCCAGGTGTAGGGCCCACAGATATCCACCATGCGCCAGAAGTAGGAGGTATCGTCAGGAGAAGGGCCACGAGCCCCGGGGGCAGTCCCAAGCAGGCACCTCCTGCACGGACAGTATCTCGCAGGGCCAGGGCAAGCAGCGGGGTCCACGTGTCAAGGCCCGTGGGGGGGGCACCAACAGCAAGGACAACGTACCCCCCACCACACCCAGGGCCGTCTTGAGCAAGATGGGGCACTCCTCGCCAGCCCCGCAAGGCTCGTTTGGGCTCACGTTGGTAGCTCCGCAATCCCGCGCCCCCAGTCAAGCCTCAGCCCGCCCCCGTCTCACCAGTGTGTCCGGAGGTCAGCGATGGGCAGGGGAAGCCACCTCAGGAGCGTCCGATGTCGGCAATCGCACTCTGCCTCGGCCGCGCTCCGCGGCCTAGCGTGCACGACAAATCCCTGCTGCAGCGTGTGCACAGCGGCCGGCCTCCTCGCACCAGCCGATCAGCCGCAGCGGCCGCGGGGGAAATCGGCAGTCGTAGCTGGCGAACCACCGGCCAGATCGGGCCCCAATTCGGTGGATCCGTGCGTCGTCCTCTGCCCGTCCAGTAGAGCCAGTCAGATTAGTGTTCCTTGGACATAGGATGGGCTGATGAAGATTCGAAGCGCCCGGCTGGCGAGAGCCTCACAAAGGTGCGGCCATGTTGGTCTGGCGCCCTCTAGCGCCCCGACAGATTAGCTTAATTAGCATTACAAGAAGAGTGAAAAGAATAAACATTTTCATCATTGTGCTAAGACAGTGTATATTTGCAGGCATATAAGTACTGGGTATATGTGCACTCCTAATAAGTGATCCCTAACCTAATTTATCATTGGATATATGGCTTTATATTTTGTTTTGCTTTGCCACACTTGGTACTTAATGGGAACACTGTCAGTAGGTTTCAGCCTCCCTCTGACTATCAAATGGAACTGAAGGGGAAGGGAATCTCTCCTAAATATCATAACCTGCTTGTTGGAATTTATCAATCAAATTAGGAACTTCCTCAATGACTACCCATAAAATGGAAATGAACCATTATGTAGCTTGCTGAGAAACCATTGGACCGCCCCCATCCTTGAACATACGTTAATATGGCTCACAGATGTCTTCTGGGGTACGCTATCAGGATTGACATGGCCAGGAAAATATGTCTGTCAACTATTTTGAGCCTACCAGGTCTGCTAAATTTCTACAAATATTACCAGTGCATGGATCGACAAATGATGTAACATCAATACAATCCTTAAAATCAGCAGTTCTATACACCATTATCTCTGGAGTTACAGTTTTCCCTTGCTGCTCTTCGACTCCCTGTTGCTCTATTACACTTGCTAGCATTGTAGCAGTTTTGTTGTAATCCTACGCTTCTGCACTCCTTTAGATTTTATATGTGCAACAGACCTTGCTTGCATCGTTTTTTCCTGGAATAGCTGTAACATTTTATCTATCTTTTTCATATCATTCACACTCATTGCCCCTACCCCTACACCCTATGTGGCCTCTACTGCCCTGATGGAATCATTTTCATTAAGAGCAATTTGTGACGCATGTATACCAACCATATTTTCAGGCTCCCCACCTTTCCCTAATAACACACGAACATGGGACACCTCTACAGCTTCCATCTGGGTCAACCTATGACAGGATGTTACTTATAGTTATGATGGAATTCCTCTACAAATTACGACAGGTCATTTTATTCATTTATGCTATCCAGCTTGAGTTATTCAGGACATGCTCTCTCAGGGAATGATTTATTGGACTGATGGGACATTATCTAACAGTGGTTCAGGATTCAAAGACTGCGTTTTTTAATTCCAGGTTTACTGGCCCCTTGTTTATATGATAAATCAATTAAGTATGGGAGAGAAAATCTCTTTATTATTTTTTGCTCCAAGTTTGTTATTTGTGAGTTTTCTATAAGCTTCTATAGAATCTTTAGATTTAATACAGGGGCTGGAGGACCGATTACATTGTTCAAAAGCATAGAGCACAGAGGCATGTCTGACTCATCCACCAGCCACCCCCTTCCTTTCTAAATACTTTAGAATAGACATAGCACTTATTTGCTCACCTTATAAGTTCATGTCGACATCTGAGATCACTACTCCACCTCTAACATTACCTAGCCCTCCTTCAAACTCATTTTCCTTTTCATGGTGACCTGACTGCTGGAGACCTCATACCGTAGAAGTGCAATTTATAGTAGGACTGGGGCTGGTTGGAGTCATCACCACTAATCTTTTCTGCACATCCCCCTGACCTAAATCAAGCCTTGGATGCTTACAACAGGACAAAATTCAGGACTTTCTAGCCACATTATATGGGCAGTTTCCTTTAATATAATTACGCCTTCGATCTTGTCATCACTTTTATTTGAACCACCAAGTAAAGATGAAGCTGCAGACATTCCCCCCAGTTTTACTGGGCACAACATCAAGGACCAATAAATCCATTGGCAAGAGATTCTTAGATATATTAAGGTCTGCTGCATCCACCCCATGCTCCAGATTCTTGTTGACTGGTAATGGAAGAGATCCTTCTTTCAAAATAGATTTCATATAAGTCTGTATCAAAAAGCTAGATGCCTTTGAGCACATTCCCTTTGCACTAGGTGCCTTCTTTTCACCAATCGAGACCTCAGAATATGCAAAGGGCTTGCTGTCGAACAGGCACTCGAAAGAACAAGCTGGGCATTCATACTCTGGTCCTTAGAAACATCATCCCTAGAATGCTCCCCCTGATGCTCCATGCCCAACCCATGATCAATCTCTACTAAATCATGGTTGCAAATATTACACTATACCATCATGCCCCTGTCAAGAAAAATATATTTTTTAAAAGGTACAGGCAAACCTCAAATTTACTCTGCTCCACCCCAATTCAAGATCCCGGGCTCCATTGCTGAAACTAGTGCCACTTCAACAGCACAGGGGTCCAATGCATAGTGTATAGTGATATTGCAACATCAATAGGGAAACATCCAGATCTTAGAAAGCACAAGGATCACTGAAGAGCAAGGAGCACAGGAACACAGGAAGAACCAAGACTCAATGATGGTGGTTTGATAATATGCCTAAAGTATCCGATTTGATACAATCACGTCATTATATCACATAGTAAAGGAATACCATACTTTCCCTGCATTGACCTGCAGTTACCGCTAGCATTGCCACCATCTGACAGCTGGCTCCCCAAATGCTTTTACAGTTATGAAGGGAAAACAAACCCACCTTCCTCTGACTTCTCCAGAGAGTTAATCCGAGTGGTTATTCCAACTGCACCCTCTTACAATGCCCCTGTGGCTGCCACCGCCCTGCAGCATGCCTGCCACCTCTCGGCTCCCCAAGAGAAGTGAGCCCACTAGCGGTGCAGCACACACAGTGGGAACAAACAGGTCTAGGAGGCACCACAACACTCACACCCCAGCCGGGGACTACCCTGGGAACTGACTCCAACTCCTTCTCGGGTCTAGGCTTAAGTTTTTTGTTTTACTATTTTAGATTTACTAAAAGGAACACTGCCTTTTAGCTTCTCCAAGGTCCAAATTGAACGTTCTCTCCATTGCAGCTTTATAATGAGACTCATATTACAGTAGACTCGGGGGGCACAAGCATAGCAGTGGTTTGCATTTCTAACTATGATGCATAGTTGCGTGGTAGGGAACGAGCATAGCTTGGGAGGGAGGGGTGCAGTACAAACACTGACCACTTTTGAGTGTGAAAAAGGCCGCTGTATTGAAAGAGGTGCACATCACAACATTTCCTGACCAACCACCTTATAAAACAAAAACCTTGCTATACATCCAGTGTACTGGCCCCTATTCCACCCACACAGCTATGATTCGCCTAAACATACCCACCCTGCAAATAACTCATTAACTGTATTGCATTTCAACATTTCCAATTTTCAATTCTCCCTACATCCTATGAGTATCTATATGAACCTGTAAGTAACCAAATGTCCTAAAGGGATCTTTTAACTACCTGCCTACCCTTCCCCTGCACATAGTTTTCCAACTGACAAGGATAAGTAACATCTGCAAACTCCTGTCAAACTTTTCATGCCCCCCATAGCACCTTTTCCAACCGACAACATACACAAACCCAGCTCCTGCACACCTGTCTCAACCACGGTCTAACCAATAACTATAAAATGTTTCACCCCCACCCCCGACGCCCTAATTAAAGGGACAGGAGGGAGGGGCAAAGAGTACCACTGATCTCAGACTACCAGGCCACCTGAGCCTAAAATGGTAGCTGGTAGCCCAAATTAACCCCCTAAATATATGCTGGGCTACCTTTGGTCTATAATGAAGCCCAACACTAAATTGCAGTCATTGTACTGCACCACCATCCCAATGTGCCCAGGATGCACACTTCTCTGTGGTCAGCCGCCCCCCAAATCCCCACTGAGAGGGAGGGGTGAAGTACAAACACTGACCACTTTTGTGTGTGAAAAAGGCCGTTTTATTGAAACAGATGCGCATCACAACATTTCCTGGCCAACCGCCTTACAAAATTAAAACCTCTCTATACATCGTACAACTTACTCATTAACTGTATTAAATTTCAACATTTGCAACTTTCAAATCCCGCTACATCCTATGAGTATTTTTATGAACCTGTAAGTAACCAAATGTCCTAAAGTGAACCTTTAACTACCTGCTTACCCTCCACTTGCACATGGTTCTCTAACTGGTAACGCCAAGCAACTTCAGCAAACTTGTTTCAAACTTATCATGCCCCCGCCACCCAGACAAGGGTGGTTGTGAAACTACCCCGCTTTTCTGCACCCCTCCCTTAAGTATCAGCTTCCTGTTCCGGCAAACTCTTTAGCATTTCCCGTTCAAGACTTTACCTAAAACTTCCCTGATTTCCAGCAAATACAAATCCATGCCTTTACGAGACAAATGTACTCCTTCTACTCTAAAAACTCTGTGGTCTCAAATTTGATATCAGAGTGACAAATCCTACCAAAGCCGATCTCCCTGCAAAAGCGCACATCTCCCTGTTATTTTTCCTTCTCGCCCTGTCTATTGCTGCCGGCTTGGTTGCACCTCTCCAAGATCTCTGGGGCACAAATGTAATCCACAACACAAATACACCAGCCTACTGAGCCTCAATTTCTAACAAATCTCTCCTCATGGTCCTCAACAACACTGTGCCCTTCTCGCTGACCAAATCATTCTCCTCCAGTTGAAGCAGCAACACATTCGGGCACCGAGACCTGACCATCATGCCATTTAATGTCTGCAAAAGATCTCTCCGGAGCATGCCCCCTTTTCCTTTCCAGGTAACTTGAAACAGGTGTTCATTAAAGCCCAAAATAACCCCTACCTCCCTCTGCCCTGCCTGTGTCACTGCCCATTTGATGAACGAGTGGCCCACTATCCAAATCACCACTTCCTCAGATGAAAGGTCCTCTACTGCACCTGGAAAAAAAAACAATCAGTAAGCGTTTTACTGAGTCGTAGCCAACGCACTACCCTCATCCCCCAGTCACGCACATAGCGCCTATAGGATCCAGATGACTAGCAACCCAACTGTATGATATTCTCCTGTGTTCAACCCTTGTTTGCTGCTTCTGACGCTGTCCTGATGTGGAAAGAGTGTTTGCCATAGCCGGCTGCTTGCACCCCGAGCTGGGCCAAAGCTGCCAGGAGCATCACCAAAAACTGGCATGCTGTCACCTTGCCTCCCTGCATATGGAGGAAAACCACCGCACTAGTCTTCCGCAACACTCAGCCCAGAGCCTACCCCTTGCCACTGGGCATACTCCCGAAGTAACCACAGCATTTAAAATAGCGCTCTTCCCTTGGGCCCTCTGATCTGTTTTGGATTGACGAATCCACACCTCCCCAGTAACTTCCTCCCAGAAGAGGCATCTCCTGTCCCTACCCCCCAGTAATCTGATACTCTAAAAGCCCCATAAAACATCCAGACCATTACAGTTGAAAAACACAGGGTTCCCCCAAGTCCTGGCAAACTGCTGGTAAGTATTGCAAAACCTGTAGCAACAGGTTTAAAGACAAAGGTATTGTAACCCGCCCCAGCTGACCTTGCTCCTGGGCCCAACCCTGCAATATCCTAAGCCCCAGTTGCCTGCAGATGGAGGGTATCCTCACAACAACTTACACATGAAAACTAAACCGGCCAACCTCCAAGAAATAGTCACCTGCGACAGACCTTTCTCGATCAGTCCCGAGATATATTGAACCACGTCTTGACTCCATGCCCGTCCAACTGCCCCCGACACCAAGCCTGCGCATATGCTCTGCGCGTTAAATCAGCTAAGGACCTTACCACCAGTTGTACCATCCGGCGTTGCCTACTGACCACAACTTCTCCGGCATAGGTGTTTGGTCTCTGTCCACATCCTTGACTAACTGTCAGAATCTCCTCCTCTTTGAATGAGGCAAGGCATCCGTAATGTCATTGTCCACTCCCGGAACGTGGCACACTCTAAACGTTTTGTCATAGTGCAAGCATCCCAGCACAAAAGCCTGTAACAACTTCAGCACCTGCATTTCCCAGGCAGACTGTCTACTCTCCACCTCAGCTACAGCCATGTTGTCCACCCAAAATAACACCCTACTGTGTACTAACTCTGCACCCCAGGGAGTCACCGCTACCACTAAAGGAAAGAGCTTGAGGATGGCTATGCTCCTAACCCCATTGGCCCAAGCTGCCGGCCATTGCTCCACACACTATCTGCCCTCCCAATACAAGCCTAAGCCCGGCCTCCTCCGCATCTGAGAAGATCTGCAGATCCTAATCAATACCCACCCCCTGTCTCACCAAAGGAATACCAGTGAAATCTGCCAGAAAATGCACCACATCCTCAAATCCTCTGTTACCCCTGCAGAGATCTGCATGTGATGATGAGGAAGAGCATTCCCTGACAATGACCTTCCATATCTCCTGCAAAACAGCCTTCTCGCCCGTACCACCCTGCATGCAAAATTGAGCTGACCCAGCAAAACCTGAATCTTCTTCACACTGACCTTTTACCTTTCCAGCATGCAAATTGTTAAAGCCAGCATTTTCTCCCTCTTGGCTTGTGGTAGCCTGACTTTCATCTGCATGGAATCAATCTCAATGCCCAAAAACGACAGCACTGTGTCAGGCCACCATTTTCTCTGGTGCCAAAGGCACCCCTAGGTCACCTCTGAGCTCTTGGAACCTTGCCAACAGCATCTGGCAGTCCACTGAAAGGGGTGCCCCCACCAGGAAAAAATTGTCCAAATAGTGCGTTACCAACTGATGGCCATTCTGCCATGTGAACACCCATTGCAAGAATGTACAGAGGCACTTAAACAACGTACAGGATATCGAACAGCCCAACGGCAGTGCTTTGTCAGCATACCATTTGCCCTCAATGTGCAGTTCCAGTAGCTGGAAATCGTCTGTGTGTTCCAGAAGCAGCCGAAAGGCTGGCTTCACGCTGCATTTAGCCTTCAATGCCCCGGGCCCGCATCTACTACCAGTGACATGGCCACGTTGACTGAGAATTAGGACACTGATGCTACCTCATCCGTGATGAATTCATTCACCGACTGATCCTCCGGCTATGACAAATGCTGAATCTAAAGAAATTGCCCTTCTTTTTTCCAGAGGACCACCCCAATTGGAGACATGATAAGGTTCTCCATAGGCCAATCTAAGAAGGGTCCCGCCATTCTGGTATCAAAAGGTTACTTCTCCAACCTTCCCCCACTACCTGACTGTGCTCTGCTTCCCGTCACAAATTGTCCACCCACTGACGTGCCCTCGGACCCTCCTACTCCAGCTAAAAACCACAGCGAAACCCATCTTGCAACAATTCTTCCTCTTCTATTCACCCGTAAAACTCCAGCCAATACTCTAACCTCTTGAGGTTACTCAGAGTACGAGCCCTTTGCTGCAGGTCCCTGAACCCCACTCCACCTTGGGCCTGAGAATTGCTGCTGGTGTCCTCCCTGACCTCCCCCATACCAAAATCCTAACATGTACCTCCTGACCCCATCAGTGATTTCGATTCCCCCCCAGCCCATCCTGGGTGGACATCCCTGAAAGGGGCTATATGGAAAAGGCAGACCACTCGCCACAAAAATAGTCTTCCCCCCCTTTGCAGCCCCCATGGTGTGTTGCCATAGATCTGAATCTGGTTCACCCCATTTCGCCTCCGCCTCCAACACCAAGTGCATACGGAACTCCTCGTTGTACTGTACCCACGCATAACTCCCCCATGATCCGAGCTTTCCAAATCACATCAATGTACTTAAACATAGCCACACAGTACTCTGGATATTTCTCACAGTGCAGACTGGCGTATATCAAAAATGCAGCCGTCCAATTTTCAATTGTGAGGGGAAGTCTCGGCCACTTGGCCAGCTCATATTCCTCCTCTTTAGAACCCTTCTTTGACCGCACCTCTCTATGTAGGAGTTTTAACATCTCTACATACTCCCCTTCACAAATGTGCTCCTTTGTGGCCAACATCAAATGAGCACCCAAAGGATTTGTCACACCCATGTAAGCAATTTTATGATTTTCAGTTCCTTGCTGTCTGGCCCATACTTCTTTACTTCCCTCCCTTATCCCCCCACTGCTGCCTGAGTCCTCTATTTTGCTTGCGCCCCCTCCCCGGTCACCAGTGCCCACTTTCTTGTCTGTGCCCACTCCCACATCTGTCACATATTTGCCATTGTGCCACCTCTCCCCGTAAGACCCTGCGCTAACATCCACACTTGTGGAAACCATCATGGGAGCAAGGTCCTTTCCTTAGTCCTTACCTGACCCGTGCCATTTCGTTCAGCCTTGCCAGTCCTTTCTCCTCTTTTCCTCCTTTGCTGGCCCATTCTTTGCGCAACTGGAACAAACTAGACAACTCATTAGAAGACACCACCCGCTGACTTCCAGCTACTCCTCGTGGAGCTCTCCTTCCTTCAAACTTTCCTAATCGTAGTCCAAAGTGACCCTCTGTAACAGGTCATCCAGACAGTCCCATCCACTACCCAGCACATTCCCCTGCACCTTACTTGCACCAGACTTTACTGTGGCACTGCGACTCCCAGCCCTGCCAGTTGGCTGCAGCCCCATGCAAGGTTGTTCCATACCATCATACGTGGACCACGTTGTGATCCCCCTCATTACCAGGTAAACTGCGCTGGGCCCAGCCCTCTCTTCTCCCTGGTGCAGTCGAGCTGCCCCCAGCTCTACCAAGTCTGGAACTGTGTTCCTCTCTTTCCCCTGAAAGAAAGAAGACAGGACTGGTGTGCTGATGCCCCATGCCCTGTTCCCTACCTCTCCAGAGCCCCAAAATGTACTCCACCATCCTTTCAGCCCAACGCTACCCAAAGGTGCTCCAAAATCTTTCCCTCCCTGAGGGCTCACCTCCCTGACCATGCCAAAATCTACATCCACCAAACCACTCCATTCCAGTATAGCCACTAGAATGGCAATATGTGACCCCTCCCATCCCCCTCTCACCTCCGTAAGAACCTCCCCCATTGGATCTGCTGCAACACTCCCCATTGAAGGGACCCTCCCTTGCCTATGTAATCATCCATGCAGGCCACCAAGTCCCCTTTCCTCCCTGCTGCTTCCTACCAATAGCCAAATATGTCTAAGCCAGACCAGTCTGGCCTGTCTCCTCCCTCCCTTGCACGCTCCTACTGATGGCCCCGCTCCAGAGCAACCCCTCCCACTCCCTGGGTGCGTGACAATCCCCCAGCCCTTCCCCCTGCCTTCCCCCACTGCTGCCCAGCTGGGAAAACCTCAAGCCCTGCTCCCCAAATGTCCCTACCCCCCTTCCCGAAGTGTCCCCTAGAGGCTCCACGGATGCCCTGTGCCTTCGGGAGCCCCTCCCACCTTGATTCTCCTCATACATGGGCGGCTCGTCTGACGCCGCCTGCTTTCTGCTCTTGTCCGTAACTGCGGCCCCTTATACATGCCTGCTGGGCAATGGGGCCACATCCTCCTCCTCCGCCCTCCTGGACTGGCCTTGTGGGGACCCGCCCTCCTCCACTACCCTCTTGCCTAGAGGCAAACAGCCCTCCTCCTACAACCCTCTCCTCCGGCCCTGACGTGGCCCCGGTCACCGTGCTGGACCATACCTCATTAAGCCCGGCCCTTGCTCCCCAAGCGGTTGCTCCACTTGATGCTGAGTGGTCTTGAGTGCTCACCTCACTCAGTGCTGCTCCTGACGCCCACCATGATTGTGGCGGGGAACAAGCAAGTACGGCTGCCGCTGCCCCCGCAGAGCCCCGCGAGGCTGGGAAAGCCGGGGTGGGAAACACTTTGCTGCCCACCACGTGATCCAACCTCCTGGCCTCTTTGGGCAGGCGCATCGCCTCCGCCACCATCCTGTTGTTCTCAGCCATCATAAGTACCTTTATTCCTACAGTAACACCACTATCCTAATGCTCGCACAATCAAACCCACCAAAATTCCAGCAAAGATTACCACTGATCTCTGACTACCAGCCACCAGGTCACCTGAACCTCAAATGGTGGCTGGTAGCCCAAATTAACTCCCTAAATATATGCTGGGCAACCTTTGGGCTATAATGAAGCCCAACACAAAATGGACTGCATCACCCTCCCAATCTGCCTGGGGGGAAGACTTCCCTTTGGTCAGCTGCCCCCCAAACCCTCTTTGGGAAGGAGGATTACAGATGTATTCAGTTAAAGATTTAATTTAAAAATAAATGTAAGAATTGGATCCGAGACATGGTATTCTGGCAGGACCACATGTTTGCCTTTGCCGAACTGCTTCCTCCTTCCTCCCGTCCCCGTGATAACTGGGGACCCCTTACGACATACCTACTCTCCCATCCACTTGATGGGAACGACAATACACAGACTTTTAAGGGGACAATTGCTTGAATTCTTCATGCATAATTACACTTATGGGCCCCCGATCCCTTCCTTTCATGGAGGGCTGGAAACTCTCAGTGTACGTGATCTAATAGTATCAGTATTGTATTGCCTCCTATATTTTGCATTGCTCTGTAGCTCACTGTGTTTAATCTGGTCTCAATGCCTGCCTTCTTCCTCAATTATATTTGCCTAAGCCTGCACACTCGACATGATGTATTGCCTGTACTTGTAACTGTGTTTTTTTCTTGAAAACGCATAAATAAATACTGGTAAAAAAAAAGATTTATTTTAAAATATAAGGTTAAAAATAAGCACCTCTGACTCCACCAGCCACGTTTATTCTCCTTATTCCATTATACTTATCCCAAAAAATGGGCATAGCTGAAAGCAGGCACAAGCAGCAACAGGCTGTAACCAGGAACTGCAGGCAAATGGCAGCAGGTAAGCAGGAGGAGAAGAAGTGAAAAAGCATAACAATAAAAGCAGCTTTGCCTCTTGCACAAGCCGTACCGGCCAAACACCAACCGCCTCCGTGCACTGATATAGCTGTAACGTCTAATGTTCTTGCAGAGCATACTTGCAGCCTCCTGACTGTAGGCTACTCTGCCACTGAAGTACTCGCCAGTGAGCGCTCCGCGTTCAGACAATCGAGCCTCATAAGCCATATGCGCTCACTTCATGGTAGGAACCCTGCTTCGGCGTAACCTCACACAGTGTGTCTCCTCCAGTGGCTCCATGGTGGGAAATGGCCTTTACAACAAATTCTTTACAACGAGGGACATGAACCACAACTCCTAAACAACGACCTGAATCACAAGTTCCTTAACCACTAATGCATTTATAACTACCAAGACTTTACAACAACCTGATTGAAGCACGATTTTTTGGGTAAGTTAAATTTACATATTATATATTGTGTTTTGATCAAAATAATCATTATTTAATTTATTAAATAATTATGAAATATTTAAAAAAAATTATTGCAATTTTTGTTATATCATAAATATTTACCTCTAGGGATGGGATGTTAGGAATATAGGGGTAATGGGTGGGACAATAATTTAATACAGAGGTATCTTTTTAAATGCCTGAATATTAATCTAACAAAAAAAATTCAATACATTATTTTTAATTGACATATGTAATTAGTTATATTTATATAATTACATTAAATACTTACCTCTAGGGATGGGATGTTGGGAGTATAGCGGTTATGGGTGGGTAAGTGATTTACTAGTCAGTCATCCATTTTTATGCCTGGGTATTACAATATATATATTTTTTGTTCTGTGTAAGTTTTATTTGACATATTAATTTTAAAATGTAATGTTAAATATTTTAAACTTTTTTAACAGATTTTTTTTATATTTGATGATATTAAAATGTTGTGTATTAATTGTAATGGTTATAAATAAAATATTTTTGATATTAAAATAATGATACTTTTAAAGTAATTATAGAAATGTTTTAATAAGAAAAATACTTACCTCAAGGGTTGGTATGTAGATAATATAGGGGTAATGGGTGGGAAAGTAATTTAATACCCAAGTATCAATTTGTATGGCTGTGTATCATTTTTTAATAGTTCCTAATGATATAGTTTGTATTTAATTAAAGATAGATTTAAAGTAATTATAGAAATGTTTTTCATAACATAGATACTTATCTCTAGGGATGGTATGTACGTATTATAGGGGTAATGGGTGGGAATGTAATTCAATACCCAGGTATTAATTTTTTATGCCTGTGTATTAATATTTTTTATGGTTATTTATATATATTTTGTATTCAAGAAAAATGATATGTTCAACACAATTATAGAAATGTTTTAGATCACATAAATACTTACCTCTAGGGATGGGATGTAGGGAATATAGGGGTTATGGGTGGGTAAGTAATTTAATACTCAGGTATCATTTTATATGCCTGGGTATTAACATTATTTTGTAATTTTTAAATGAAACAATTTAGTTTAATAATAAAAGTAATTTTCATTAAATAATTATATAATGAAAATTGAAAAAGATGCTTTCTTACCTTTGGTTGTATTTTTTTTTTTAAGCATATTGATTTATCTTTTTTTTTAAACACAGTCAAAGAATAGATTACATTTTTTTCCAAAAAGATACATAAATCATTTTTTTACGTATTATTTTTTTGAAAAAAATATCCATTAGCTTATATGAAAAATATTTAAAAAAATACTTTGTAAAATGCATTGCAATTACATGCTTTAATTGTCTTTTTCTGCATTACAAATAAACTTGTTCTCACTCTTTTCCACAACTTTCAATGGGGACGAATGATAAAGATTGGGATGATGTTTGGCTACTGTTTTGTCGGTAATCCTTGTGAAAACTGCACATGCGTGCGCCCGTGCATGCACATTTCTCGCAAGGATTAGCGAGATGGCGAAGAAGAGGAGGAGGGCAGCCGGGGACGCCGCATGCCAGGTAATCAGTTTTTAATTTATTTTTTAATCATTTTTAATTATTTTTTATAATTGAGGGTGGAGGCAGATGGTGTTGAGGTTCCGTGTGAGACGGAACGACACTTTCGAGTGGTGACGAATATGGATGAGTTTGGTGTCTACGAACCGCAAATGACGAGTATAGTGGGTGTACGCAGTTTCGCTATGCAACCACGTATGGTTCGTCTCATTTTTGGGTTTGTTCCTCCGAACCCTCGGGTTCCATTTTAGATACGGCATCCATTTTGTTTCTTGCCCTCAAGTAGCCAGCGAACGGACTTTGTCCGCTTCGTGACCCTGGGACTCCCAAGCTTACACGAGGGACACGTGTTTCTTTGAGGGTGACTTTTACAACAAGGGAAATGACACGGCGAGGGCAGATGGCCCCGCTCGAGGCTCATCTTGCCGTGCTAGTCTATTGTTTCAGTCATGCATGCATTGGACACGAGGTCTTTGATCCTGTTATCAAGTTTCCTTTATTACTCCCAACACTCTTTTCTAACCTGTTGTGCATCCTTGTCTTTTCTTTGCATCTGTTTTTGTCCCCTCTTCTAATGTGTTTACGGTCAGAATGGAATGTGTTTTATTGCAGAGAAGAGATGTTTTTACAGTTGGGAACCGGCAATGCTGCTGTAATTATGTTCCGGTCTCCTGAAACATGAACACGACTCTTTTTGAAGTTTATTGTGGGAACTGAGTTGTAACCTTTGTTCGCCATACAGTGTAATGGCAAAAACGTGTATAAAAGGAGCGATCCACTTTTGCAATTTGAAGCAGTCTCCGAGAACCTACACGTTGTGTACTTCTTGTCATTTCTGTATCCCTGCAGTAAATAAACGCTGATCTCTGACGTCGCTGGAAGTGTCCCGTGTCTCTGTGTTTTGTACGCCAGAACAGGTAACCCACGAAGGTTTCAGGTGTTGTCCCCTGGTACCGCTGGGTCTTAGAATAACCCAGTCTTTCAGTTGGCGCCCAACGTGGGGCGACATCAACGGTACCGGTCCAAAGCCCGACGATCGTGAGGAACTTCGTGTGAAATCTCCGAGGGAAGGTGCACCCCGCTTCATCGATCTAGTTGTCGAAATAAGTGGCCCGACGTCTTTTCCCGCGAAGATCCCCGCCTCCTGACGGCTGCGACGGACTGATGCCCTGACTGTCGACCTGTTTTGGCGGCTGGCATAGTCCTTTGTACGGCGAGACGATAGACGGGCCTTCCTGGTGACGCCATTGCTCTTTCAGTTAAGTATTTGTGGGTCGCTCCCAGTGTTCCTTTGTTGTTTGCATGGTTCCATAGCATTTGTGGTTCTTAGTTGTTGAAGTTTTATGTGACGATTGCAATTGCCAAAAACCGAGGGTCTTGCATTTTTGTGCGAGGACATCATAATTCGATAGCCCTTGAAGTTTGTAAACTCGGTTAGTGTGCATGATGCCTGGCCGTAGTACTTTGTTTGGGTTTCTTAAATGTTGCAGAACGGATTCCCGGCTGGAGGATTCATGTCCGATACCTCCGGTTGGAACTCCAATTTACGAGCTCTATAGCCGCCATGGCGTGGGTCCTATCGTATATAACGAATATTGGGTTTGTTACACTAAAAATGATGGTGTTCTTAGTTGGCCATCACATGGTAGTTTCGAAACTGCCGTTTTAGATAATTTGGAAGCTAAACTGTTTAAAGGAAGGCTAGGCCAGCCATGTTTGATTCCTTCCGGTTATGGCGTAAAGAGGCCAAGCAGAAAGAAATCAAACAGAGTAAGAAAAATAAAAGAGAAGGTGTCATTACGGTGATGCGAAATGCTGAACAGTATCAGCGAGACAAAGATGAGAAAGAGCAGGAAATTAGTGCTCGACTTCATCATATGGCGGTGGATAAATGTTATCCGGTGTTACCGTCTAATGCCGATAAGACGGGAGAAGAAGCGATAGAAGATCCGCTACTATCTTATCTGTTGAAATCACCACCTCCCTATGCTCCAGATACTGTGGGTCCTGTGATTCTTCCTATTCCTCAACTTGCTGTTTTGGCGGCTGCTGGTCAGCCCGCCGTTCCTCCCGCTCTCCCGAATCCTCTTGTGCCGCAAATCGTGCATCCTCCTTTACCGGCTTTTCTTCCTACTGCGCCTTTCCCAGCCCCTCCTCAGTCTGTCGTTCCCGCTACTCCTGGTGCCGCGTCCACTTCTACTGTCTCCACTCCTACTGTCGCTGCTCCTGTGCCTTCTTCTTCTTCTCCTTCTGTTCGTAGCCGTCTCCTGACTGCTGTTGCTACTCTTTATTCTCCGCTTTTTGGGCCAATACTCGGCTCGACTCTTTCTGATGTTGCCCAGAGGCGCAGCCAGCTCCCTAATGGTAGGGAACGTGAATCGTTGGTAAAAATGGCACGTAAATGGATTCGTAACCCTGTTAAGTATACTTCGCGTGTAGTGTTTGAAACATTTTCTCAGTTTAATGCGCCCACGCAACGATTCGTGTTTGAGGAAATGTGTAAATCATTGAAGGAGGAGTGGGATCATGATGTGGTCGATAATGTACCGTCTGAGGTTTCTGAGCTCCAGCATCAATTTACAACTGGTGTGATTGTAGGTGATAAGGTTCGAGCTGCTCTGGAACGCCTGTTATCCTTTCGATGTACAGTGCAACCTCGAGCATTGTTTAAAGACGAGACTGCAGAGTGGATGGCAAAACCTGGTCAATATCCTATGCGGGAAGTTCCCCCAGTGTGGATGCCAGGTGATCCTAATGCTAATCCTGCTGTTCCAGGACGTTTTCAGAGGGTATGGATACACCTCCCTTGGAAGCGATCGGAAGTTTTGCAGGTGAAGCAAACTTTGCCCGATCCCCGTAAAAATCCTGCAGGTTATTATAAGGAGTTGTCCCAATTAGTGGATGCTACTGTTATGAATCTTGCTGATATCGATATGTTGTTTGGCAATGTAGTGCCTCAGCCGATTTGGGTGAAAATTTGTCACGAGAATCACGCGGCTGAGTTAGGCGGTGACTGGGCTGCCCTTACAGCGGCAGACGCCCAGCAAGTTGGTGGGGCTAAACCTGAACAGCTTATTGTGGATTTGCCCCAGAGGATAATTACTCTTATGAAAACGCTTATGCCAGCAATGCGCGTCAATTGGGACAAATTGTCTGCTTGCAAGCAAAAGAGGGATGAGAGTGTCTCCGATTTCTTTACGAGATTTGAGGAAGCATTTGTTGATCATAGTGGTCAGGGCATGAGTTCGGAGGGTGGTCAGCGGTTGTTCGTTGATAAATTTGTATCGAACTTGTTGCCCGAACTCAGCAACAAGTTGAAGAATTCTGAGAGTTCGTGGGCTGTTTCTACCACTGCTCAAATATTGGCTACGGCCCAATATTACGAAAACAGAGAAAAGGAAGAAAGTGAACGTGCAGATAAGAAAACGAAGGATCTTAAAACTAAGGTCTTATTGCAGCAAGCGTATCCTCCGCGCTCAAATTTCAATGACTCGCAACAGCCAACTCGATCACAATCGCAGTTTTCCAGATCGCAGGTGCGCACTGACTCTCCCGCACCTCGCTTTGTGTTGGGATATAATCAATGTGCATATTGTCGAGGGGAGGGTCATTTGAAGTTTAATTGTCCAGTTCTACGTGACAGGAACAATGGTGTGTCGGCTCGAGGAGGTCGTAGTGGTCCTCAACAGGCTTCACGTGGTAGAGGTCGCGGAGTTACTCAGAATCAGGCCGAGCGTCTTGTCACTTCCTCAGACTCGCAGAATTGTTTCGATCGACGCGACCTCTCGTCTGGTAGATCTGCACAGTATCATGTGGACGACTATTATGTCGAGCGTGATGTTGATACGGACGGTATTTACTAGGACAGCCATAGACAAAGGAAGGGAGAAGTATCAGTTCCGGTTGATCAGAGAGGGCCTTATGTTGCAGTTGCCACATTGGGCGTCGTTGAGCCTTTTCTGTTGGACACTGGTGCAGCAAAAAGTTCCATCATGCATTCGAAACTCCCTGGCGCGCCTTTGTCTGGCTTAACGAATGTTTCCGTTGGATTCTCTGGCGCCCCCGTTAGCAATCCAGTCTCTAGCCCCTTGCCCCTTACGATTGGGTCTCATGAGTTAGAAGCTCCTTTGATTTTGACTACTGGTTGTGGTGAGAATCTTTTGGGCTTGGATTTGTTGAAAAGGTTACATGCGACTTTGTACTGCTCTCCAACGGGAGTGGAGCTTACATTGGGTCACAGTGTGATTTCCCCTATGTATTTGTCGATCGATAAGCTCCCACCGGAATTGAGTTCTCTTCCGGCTTCTTTGTGGGCGACAGGTCCCAATGATGTGGGCCTGCTGGATATACCACCTTATGTTGTTCAATTCAAAGTTGATGCGCGATTACCGCGCATACCCCAGTATCGTATCTCCCTTGATGGTGAACGGGCACTATTAGCGATCATCTACGATCTGATCGATAAACATGTTATTGAAGAGACACGGGGTAACGTGTGTAATAGTCCTGTGTTGCCTATTCTGAAGCGAACTGATCCCTCCAAGCCTCCCGTGTACCGTCTAGTTATTGACTTACGGGAGGTAAATAAAATTGTTGTCCCGCAGTTTCCTGTGGTGCCCGACATTACAGCTTTACTGACTCTGATTCCAGCCTCTGCATCATGGTTTTCGGTAATCGATCTGAAGAATGCGTTCTTTAGCACTCCGATTGCTGAGGAAAGTCGAGATTTGTTCGGTTTTTCATTAGGTGGTCGTAGCTTTCGGTTCAAACGTGCACCTCAAGGCTACTGTGAGAGCCCATCGATTTACAGTCAAGCTCTTAAGAGCCAACTTGATGCATTTGTGCTGCCAACTGGTGTGGCCTTGATTCAGTACGTTGACGATCTGTTGGTAGCTGCAGACACTGAACAAGTTTGCAAGACTGCTACTGTGTCACTGTTGCAGCATCTATGCGACTTACACCACAATGTGTCACCTTCTAAATTGCAATATTGTTGTCAAGAAGTTACCTACCTAGGTCACTTATTGTCAAAGGCGGGAAGAAGGTTGACCCCTGAAAGAATCGCAGCAATTGCTCGAATGACTGTGCCGACGACTCAGAGAGATGTGCGTGCCTTCTTAGGTATCACGTCATACTGCAGACAGTGGATTCCGAACTTTTCACTGTTAGCGAAGCCATTGATAGCTCTCACGTGCAAGGATGTTTCGACTCCTTTGCCATGGACGGAGGAATGTCAGAAAAGTTTTTCTGAACTTCGTGATGCGTTGTGTTCGGCTCCTGTGTTAGGTACTCCTGATTACAGCAAGCCATTTACACTATACGTCCACGAGAGGGAAGGTTGTGCGTTGAGTGTTTTAACGCAACAATTTGGTGGCAAGCAGCGTCCGTGTGCATATTTTTCCTCGACCTTAGACCCGGTAGCTAGAGCGTTGCTGAGTTGCTTGAGGGCGATGGCGGCAGCTGCGGCGTCTATTCAACAGTCCGCAGGTCTTGTCATGGATAATATGCTCATAGTGATGGTTCCGCATGCAGTTGACACTCTCTTGAATCGGACAAAAACTCAACATCTGACGAGTGCAAGGTTGTCTGGGTACGAGCTGACCCTTTTGGCAAGTCACATACAGATCAAACGTTGTAATGTACTGAATCCGGCGACATTGTTGCCGATTAATATGGAATCAGATGATGTACCACCACATGATTGTTATTTACGAACTGAGGAAGAAACAAAGGGTCGTGTGGACCTGAAAAACACTCCATTGACAGATCCCGATGGTACGTTGTATGTTGATGGTTCTTGTTTTAAATTGCCGAATGGTGATGTGACGACTGCGTATGCTGTAGTGACGTTGAGCACAGTTGTGGAAACTGCAAGATTGAATCAGAATTCAGCACAAGCGGCAGAGTTCATTGCATTGACAAGAGCGTGTGTTTTGTCTAAGGGAAAGCGAGTGAATGTGTTTACCGACAGTCAGTACGCATTCGGCGTTGCGCACAGTTTTGGGAGACTGTGGAGAGAAAGAGGATTTATGACATCACATGGTACGAAGATCCAACACGGGCAGCTCGTGAATGATCTTTTGGATGCACTTACATTGCCTAAACAAGTGGCGATCGTTAAATGTAGTGCACATCGGAAAGTGACGGATGATGTTGGTTGTGGTAATGCATTTGCGGATGAGATTGCTAAGGAAACGGCTAAGAATCTTACAACTCGAATGTACGTGACAAGTTCAGTGAGATGGCCGACGGAAACTGGTATGTGTGAAGACACTGTTGAGAGTGTGAAAGCAATTCAGAATGAAGCCACTGAAGCTGAAAAGATCAAGTGGAAAGAAAGTACGGGAAAGTTGGATATGCATGGATGTTGGGTTGACTTGACGGAACGTCAGAGGTGGATGTTACCAGATGCGTACGTATTAGCTGTCGTGACGATGGCTCATGGGTTGTCACATATTAGTGCAAAAGGAATATGTAAGTTCTTGTCCCCTGTATGGAAGAATGAGGGTATTACTAAGTGTGCTGAGAGAGTGGTTAAGAATTGCATGGTGTGTTTGATGTACAATCCTGGCAAGGGCACCCCCACTCCACCTGGTCATTTTGCTCCCCCTGTTTGTCCCTTTGAGGTTATCCAGCTGGACTTTATCCATATGGAGAGATGCAATAACCTGAAGTATGTTTTGGTTGTGGTTTGTGCGTTCTCTAGATGGATTGAGGCCTATCCTCTTAAGGATAATACTGCCCTGTCCACAGCGAAAATCCTGCTGAAGGAATACTTTCCTAGGTATGGAATGCCACGGATCGTGTGGTCGGATAATGGAAGTGAGTTTGTGGGAAGTGTGATGCAGAGTGTGTGTAAGGGCCTTGGAATTCGTCAAAAATTCCATAGCGCTAACCATCCTCAGGCAGCGGGTTTGGTTGAAGGGTACAATGGTACCCTGAAACTGAAACTTGCAAAGATACAAGCTACGACTGGTCTATCATGGCCTGATGCCTTGCCTCTGGCTCTCCTATCAACCAGAGCGACTGTACACTCTCGAGTAGGGCTTAGCCCATATGAGATTGTGTTCGGCCGCCCTGCGAACATTTGGGGAGTCCCGAGACCTAAGACCTTTGATAGTCTTGAGTATCCAATGCTAATTGATTACCTTCATGATTTGACCACTAAACTACGGTTAATCCATCAACAGGTCTTTGAAGCTCTACCGGTGCAGACAGAGGGTCCTGGACATCAGCTCCGGCCAGGCGATTGGGTCGTTACCCGAAATTTTGGTCGGAAACGTAACTTGGAGCCAAGATTCGTAGGACCCTTTCAAGTCTTGTTGACAACGAGGACTGCGGTTCGATTGGAGGGCCGGAAAAACTGGGTTCATGCCAGTCACACGAAAAAGGTACCGATCCCCTCACCAACAGACGGTTGGGTGAGAACTGGGATTTCGGCAACGGAAACTGAGACTCCTTTACACTTTGTGCCGTTTAGTGACGCTCAACCTGTAGGGGATGATTTGTCGCTGCCAAACCCACTTGTGGAGTCATCAGTAGCAGAGAACCCAAGGTCTGACTCGTTGTTCACCTCATCGAACACTGTTGCGCCAGCTGAACAATTATTTGTAGAGCAAACTCGACCTGGAAGAAGTCGATACTTTCTTCGTTCAAGGACTAATAAAAATTAGCCGTATATTTGCTTTTTCCTTTTTGGTGCTATGAACATTATGGACAATTATATCCTTTCTTTTTGAGTTTTTATGTGCTTTTCACTGCTAAGAGATTTCTATTAAAATTGAACGTTTCGAGGAAATCCTACCATCCGGGTTACCGTAGGGCCGTGCGGGTACTCCTTTCTGTTTAGCAGGTTTCTGACGCTAGGTCGGTTATTTTTGTCGATTCCTGGGAACTCCTGGGGATTGATAATCGCTACTCAGAACGAAGTGCGTCAAGTACGTCACGGACGGTTTGTAGAGGATGGCATTCTCTAAGCTGTTGGAAGTAGAAAGGATGTCGGCGCAGAGATCAGAATTACGTAAGGTTGTACGAACAAAATGTTTTCTGTTTCAGGTGTTCCTACTGTTTCTGACTGTGTCTATGCTATTGGTGGGCGGAGTGTATTTTGGAATACAGTCGTTATTACCTTCTGTTTCAACTACTCTTTCTCCTAAACTAAGCTCCATCACCACTGTTTCCCCACATTCTTTTCATCCCTTGCCTCAACACGAACAGGTTAGACGTGCGGAATTTATGAATAACTCCTTTGTTCAACTCCTACATCAGCATCAGTTGGTGATGAATACTACCAACTGTTGGGTGTGTGGGTTAATGCCACATACCATGGATAGGGGTATTCCGTATTTGGTCCTTCCTTACAGCTCCCAGGGTTCAGCTCGAGCATTCCAAACTATGTTTCGCAGTGCACTAGATTCCTACCCCAGTCGAGAGCCACGCTCTGTCAATTTTGGTCCTGGTCCGTACCACAAGCCTTTGGCGATAGCGATAGCGGATTTAGATAGAGATGTTTTTGATGCATCGCTTATCCCAGACGAAGAGGTGCGAGCCTATAAAGATCTGAGTGAGGCTGAGTATAGTACGTCAGTGGGTGACAGACAGCTTAAGAGCTCGTCCCCAATATGGATTGTACCACACCTCGGTAATTTCTGCTTGAAAGGTTTGGGTCGAAATCCGAGAGCACAACTTGGGAACTGTGCTTGCACTGACACATATGTCCTACCGATGCTCTCTTCCCCTGTTTTTCTGACTGCTAAGGGCACTTATTTCGTATGTTATGAACGCGCATATACATGGTTACCCCGTGATTTTTCAGGTACCTGTTATATTGCGAATCTTTTACCACCGACTTTCACAGTTGCCTCAGACTACCACAAGACTAGAGTTGTGAGAGGCGTTATTAGCAAAGAGGATACTGCCGGTCAAGAAGCAGGAGATTTCTTTAAGGGTTTCTTGCCGTTTTGGGGACCTATGGTTAATAGTAGGAACCTAAGACAGTTGACCCGTGTAGTTGAGTCGACTGCTAATATTACCGCGAGTGCCCTCGGCAATTTAACAGCTGAACTTCAGGCGGATAGACTCATGACGTTGCAGAACCGGATGGTTCTAGATGTTGTTCTTGCAGATAGAGGTGGTGTGTGTAAAGTTATCCATTCGAGTTGTTGCATTTTCATTCCTGACAATGCTCCAACTGTCTACCAAGCCATCTCAAAGTTGCACAAGATTTCCGAGTCCATACACGTGGACGAAGGTAATTGGACGCTTCTAGGATGGTTTTGGGGTCTGATGTCCGATCTTGACTAGTGCTTGCCTACATGAGGGCAAAAGGAGCGTCTGAGGTTCCGTGTGAGACGGAACGACACTTTCGAGTGGTGACGAATATGGATGAGTTTGGTGTCTACGAACCGCAAATGACGAGTATAGTGGGTGTACGCAGTTTCGCTATGCAACCACGTATGGTTCATCTCATTTTTGGGTTTGTTCCTCCGAACCCTCGGGTTCCATTTTAGATACGGCATCCATTTTGTTTCTTGCCCTCAAGTAGCCAGCGAACGGACTTTGTCCGCTTCGTGACCCTGGGACTCCCAAGCTTACACGAGGGACACGTGTTTCTTTGAGGGTGACTTTTACGACAAGGGAAATGACACGGCGAGGGCAGATGGCCCCGCTCGAGGCTCATCTTGCCGTGCTAGTCTATTGTTTCAGTCATGCATGCATTGGACACGAGGTCTTTGATCCTGTTATCAAGTTTCCTTTATTACTCCCAACACTCTTTTCTAACCTGTTGTGCATCCTTGTCTTTTCTTTGCATCTGTTTTTGTCCCCTCTTCTAATGTGTTTACGGTCAGAATGGAATGTGTTTTATTGCAGAGAAGAGATGTTTTTACAGTTGGGAACCGGCAATGCTGCTGTAATTATGTTCCGGTCTCCTGAAACATGAACACGACTCTTTTTGAAGTTTATTGTGGGAACTGAGTTGTGACCTTTGTTCGCCATACAGTGTAATGGCAAAAACGTGTATAAAAGGAGCGATCCACTTTTGCAATTTGAAGCAGTCTCCGAGAACCTACACGTTGTGTACTTCTTGTGATTTCTGTATCCCTGCAGTAAATAAACGCTGATCTCTGACGTCGCTGGAAGTGTCCCGTGTCTCTGTGTTTTGTACGCCAGAACAGGTAACCCACGAAGGTTTCAGGTGTTGTCCCCTGGCACCGCTGGGTCTTAGAATAACCCAGTCCTTCAGTGTAGCGGAGCGGAGTTCCACGGAGTTTGTTTTCAACTCCGTGGACCTCCGTGTAGCCCTGCTACGCACACTAAACCCGGGGTTAGTAACTACCCGGTGGATTTGGAATATAAAATTGGACTCTAGTCACTGTCCAGCACCTGCTCTGAGGTATGCACTCGGTGGAGTTGGAATAAAAAGTAAACCCTAGTCACCGTCCAGCACCTGCTCTGAGTACCTGTTGGAGTTGGAATATAAAATGTGACCTCAGCCTCTGTCCAGCACCTGCTCTAAGGTGAGTACACCGTCCATCATGACACACTGGCACAGCGTCTGGAAAAATTAGGTGTTAAGGACCAAGCTCTGTCTCTAACTTCATCCTTTCTGCAGAATAGAAGACAGGCAGTGACACTGGATCATTTTAAAGCAACTCCATACGTGCTCCCATGTTGGGTCCCGCAGGGTTCGTACCTGAGTCCATCCTTGTTTAATATTTATATGTCGGAACTGGCCCCATTATTCCAACACTTCGGTTTTAACTTAACATCATACGCCGACGACACTCAGATTGTGATCGCGGCTCATAAAAATCAAACTTCCCCTGCAGTGCAGTTTCAAAACTGCATGAGGGAAATCAGTAGCTGGATGGGAAGGCATTGCCTTATGCTGAATTTGGATACAACCGAAGTGGTGATATTTGGTAGACTCCAGCCAAGATGGGACGAACTATGGTGGCTGGCTGAACTTGGAGAGCCTTCAAAACAGGTAGAAAAGGCAAAGAACCTTGGGGTTCTGATTGACAACAAACTCACTTTCTTCCAGCAAACCAATGCCACAGTTTTGGCCACGTTGTACTTGATAAGGGAACTGAAAAAGTTCCTGCCCTACATCCCCCCTGATTCTAGGAGGACGGTTGTAACTACATTAGTAATATCAAAACTACTGTAATGGTCTCTATCTTGAATTACAGAAACAACTTCTGAAAATTCTTCAGATGCTGCAAAATGCAGCGGCAGGCTTCTATTGAACTTACCAAAGCATCAATCAATTGCGAAAGATATGCGGAAACTTCACTGGCTGCCAGTGGCTAAATGTATCAAGTTCAAGGCACTGTGCTTGGCCTATAAAGCACTGAATAATCTAGGACCTGCATCTCTGAATAGTCTTTTCTCCTGGTACCACCCAGGCAGACACCTAAGGTCAACCAATGCCAGATTGATGTTGGTACCAAGGATTCAAACCTTAAGTTGGGGAGGTCGAAGCATAGGCCTTGGTACAGCTAAACTGTGGAATACGCTTCCGGTACACATAAGAGCTGCCAATTCTCTTGCCTCTTTTAGAAAGGAACTTAAAACCTGGTTATTTGTGAATTAATATAAACTCTTCTTCCTTCCTGCTCAGGTTCAGCGCTGAGACACCCCCGGGTATTTGTGCGCTGTTAAGTTATATTAACATAACATACCCGGAGTAGTTGAAATAGAAAATTGGAACCTACTCACTGTCCAGAAGCTGGTCTCAGGTAACTACCCACTAGAGTTGGAATATAAAATTGTACCCTACTCACTGTCCATCGCCTGCTCTGAGGTAAGTACACTGTGGAGTTGGAATATAAAATTGGACCTTACTCAATGTCCAGCACCAGCTCTGAAGTAAGTACCTGTTGGAGTTTGAATATAAAATTTGACCCTAGTCACTCTCCAGCACCTGCTCTGAAGTAAGTACTTGGTGGATATGCAATATAAAATTTGTCCCTAGTCACTGTCCAGCACCTGCTCTGAGTTAAGTACCCGGTGGAGTTGGAATATAATATTGGACCTTAGTCACTTTCTAGCACTTGCTCTGTGGTAAGTACATTGTTGAGTTGGAATATAAAATTGTTCCCTAGTCACTGTCCTGCTCCAGCACTGAGTTAAGTATCTGCAGAATTTGATTTTAATGAATTTGTATTTGTATTTGTAGGGGGATTTATATAGCGCATATATACCGACAGGTCTCTTAGCGCTGACAGAAGGAGATTTGCAAAAAAAGCCTGGCAAAGACAGTCCTGGTGACAGGGATCTTAGGAAGAGTCTCTGAAAAGCAGCGTTTTCAATAGCTTACGAAAGGGGAGTACGCCTGGTTCTTTCCGTACGGCCTCCGGCAATTGGTTCCAAAGACGTGTCAGGATAACAGAAAAGGCTCGCCCGCCCTTGGAAACCAGATTGCTGCGGGGGCAGACTAGCTGGAAAGCATCTGCAGATCGAAGTAGACGTCCTGGAACATACTTTGCCAGGCGATCCCTAATGTAGCTAGGGGCAGGACCATAGAGGGATTTATGGGCAATGCACAGGACCTTGAATTTTGTGCGTTGTCTAACGGGCAACCAGTGTAGATTTAAGAGCAGAGGTGATGCATGGGCCCTCCTAGGAAGGCTGAAAACCAACCTAGCAGCATCATTCTGCACCACCTGGAGCCGGTTAGTGAGTTTCTGAGGAAGGCCCAGATACAGCGCATTCCCATAGTCGAGGCGTGACAAAATTGTAGCCGAGACTATGGATTTCATGGAGGAGGTAGATAGAATGGGGACCAACTTCCTCAGATGCCTCAAGATACTAGAGCAGGTGCTCACCACTGAGGAGACTTGATGACTTAGCGAGAGTTCTGCGTCGATCTTGATTCCCAAGCTTTTCACAACTGGGGCTGGACAGGGAGGAGTCCCAAGTTCTTTGGGCCAGAACAGGCCACCCCAGGAGTTATTAATGGTTGGGACGACGAGAACCTCCGTTTTATCGGGGTTGATTTTTAAAGAGTTAGCTGTCATCCAGTTAGTTGTGAATCTTAAAATATTTTGGGCCGTCTCTTGGGCGTGGGCTGAATTGTCAATCCTCAGAATAAGCTGGGTGTCGTCAGCATAATTAAAAACACGACAGTCCAGATTGGAAAGGGAGGACACTAAGAATCGCAAATAGATATTAAAGAGCAACGGGGACAGCGCAGAACCCTGTGGTACGCCACATGGGATGACACCTCTCTTGGAGGAGCAATCACCAAGCTGCACCCTTTGTGAGCGACCAGAGAGAAAGGATCTTAGCCAGTCAAGGGCCGTACCCCTGAGTCCCAGGTCCATCAGACGGGACAGCAAGATGGAGTGGCTGACCGTATCGAATGCTGCAGAGAGGTCCAAGAGCACAAGTGCGCTCGTCTCTCTCTTATCAGCATTCAATCTAAGGTCATCAAGGACGGACAACATGACTAGCTCCGTGCTATGATAGGCTCTGAAGCCTGCCTGACATGGGTGCAACAGCTTAAATGTGTCCAAATAATCAGAGAGGTTTTTTAGGACATGTTGCTCCATAACTTTGGCCAGAAAGGGGAGTTGTGAAATTGGCCTGTAATTTGTCAGATCAGCCTTGTCAGCTCCTGGCTTCTTCAGTAAGGGGATAACTCTGGCCTCCTTTAGGTTACTTGGCACCTGACCAATGGCCAGGGAATTGTTGAGGAGCGAGAGAATCTGACATTCCAAGATTGGGCGAGCCAACTGAAAGATCCTAGGAGGACAAGGATCAGCTGGTGAGCCGGATTTAACTTTGTTTGTCAGGAGAGCCAATGCTTCTGCGTCCAGCGGAGGAAATTGTGCAAGAAACTGAGCTGGTGAGGTTTGGGGTGACACCAATCCTTGACTTGCAGCGATTGCAGGAGATTTATTAATCTCAAGCAGAATATCCATCACTTTCTGCAGGAAGAAGGACTGTAAGGTATCAACATCGAAAGGTATTAAAGTTGATGACACATCGACCTTTCTGCTAAGTTCTTTTAGGATCTTAAAAGTTTCCTTTTGTTTATTAGGAGCATCAAAAATCCGAGCCTCATAATAATCAGCTTTCCTGGAGATGATAGCTTTCTTATAAAGGACCAGAGCAGCTTTGTAGAGGATCAGGTCAGAGGCCTTATAAGCTCTTCTCCACTGTCTCTCAACCTTGCGCAGGCTCTGTCTGTGTATCCTTAAGGTCTCGTTGAACCAGGGGGCCCCTTTGTTTTTGGGCTTAGTTCTTTCCCTGCGTTCTGGTGCTAGATGGTCAATGGCCGAGAGGAGAGTATCATTAAGGGATTGGCTGGCTAAGTCAATATTAGTAAGGCCCTCCTCAGGCCTGTGCGGGGGAGATCTCTGAAAGAAGTCGGTAAGGTTGTCCGACTTGATTTTATGCCAACTTCGCACTCTCCTCCACTCTGGAGGTAAACGAGAGGAAGGACAGTCCAAGGGGACCCAGCAAGAGATGAGAAAGTGGTCCGACCAGACACATGGGAGACAGTTTAAGAGTCTGTCTTGCTGGCTAGTTGACCAAACCAGGTCAAGGGTGTGTCCCTTAGAGTGAGTAGGGCCATTTACCAACTGATGGAATCCTAGGTTGGACATAGTCATGCCCAGTTGACTGGCCTGGGACTCACGGGGACTGTTGTCCCAGTGGAAGTTAAAGTCGCCCACAACCATAAGCTTTTGATATCGCATACTAAGATCTGATATAGTTTCGCTGAAATAATTGCAGAAACCTGGTGAGGCGTCCGGGGGGCGATAGACTGTCAAAAGAACAAAGCAAGAGGAGTCAAGAGTAAACTTGACCCCTAGGATCTCAGAATTGTCCAAGCTTTCTGATAGTATCATGGTGGCCTTTAGACTGGATTTAAAAAAGGTCGCCATCCCCCCCCACCTCTTCTATTATCTTGCCTGTTGTGCCAGAAGGCATCGAAATTTGCTGGCAAGGAAGAGATGAGATCGGGGACTGATGCTTCCCCCATCCATGTTTCTGTTAAAGACAGAATATCAATATCGCCATCCTGAAGAAGGGTAAAAATTTCTAGACGATGTTTGTGCAAAGATCTAGTGTTCAGGAGGGCTACTGTCAGACCCGGCGGTTTCGCTGGTCCGGGTGTAGGATGAACTGGGGGAGCAACAGGATGGACTGGGGTTACAGCGGGGGTCCTAAGGAGGTTTTCAGTTCCCAATATTGACAGGGTAGAGGGTTTGAGAGGGTAGATAAAGGTGTCAAGAGACAAAAGCTCACTAGATGAGTACTTCAGCGTTGGGCCAGGGTTTATGGCCCCTGGTCCCGGCAGGGCGCGGACGGGCGCAGACGGGCTTGCCTTAGGCGCGCCTTCGGCGCGCCCGCGGCACGCCCGCTGCGTGCGTCCGCTGCGCGTCTGCTCCAGCGCGCTGAAAAGTCTTCCCCTACCGCCCTCCAACCAATCAGCTCTGCTGTGCAGCAGCTGCTAACTCCCTCCCACTCAGCACTAGACCACGTTCAAAGCGGAAGTGAGGATCAACAGGAAGCGAGTCAAATGCTTAAGTTTTTTAAAACACACTCGTGATTTTGTGCAAGTTAAAAAAACAATTTTACATTGGAGGCAAGTATTCAGGCAAGTATTCAATCGCTGCTTTACCAAGACACATGAAACAGGACTACCAGAGAGCTGTTGGTGCGTCTCTCGCTTCGTCCGCTGCGCGTCTGCTCCAGCGCGCTGAAAAGTCTTCCCCTACCGCCCTCCAACCAATCAGCTCTGCTGTGCAGCAGCTGCTAACTCCCTCCCACTCAGCACTAGACCGCGTTCAAAGGGGAAGTGAGGATTAACAGGAAGCGAGTCAAATGCTTAAGTTTTTTAAAACACACTCGTGATTTTGTGCAAGTTAAAAAAACAATTTTACATTGGAGGCAAGAATTCAGGCAAGTATTCAATCGCTGCTTTACCAAGACACATGAAACAGGACTACCAGAGAGCTGTTGGTGCGTCTCTCGCTTCGTCCCTGGTCACTGTTTTGCATGTGCCCTTTTGTAAGTACCAGGTGGTGTTGGAATGTTACTTTGAACGCTGTGTCTGCAAGCTTAAATATTTTACAGGAACATACTGTGTACATGTGCAGTTGTTTTTTTGGATTTGTGCAGGCTCCTTGATTTTTGAAATCCCAGAATTTTGTTGGGGTGAATTCTGAAATTTGAAAAGTAATTGTACAATATGTCACAGTCCACCACCAGCCCTGTGGTAATTTCCCAGGAGAGTTGGAATATCATATTGGACCCTAGTCACTGTCCAGCATCTACTCTGAGTGAAGTACACAGTGGAGTTGGTACATTAAATTGGTTCCTAATTCACTGTTCAGCTCCGAAACACGTCGGCAAGGACAAAGCAAATAGCGACCCATTGTGCTGGTTTTCTACAATAAAGGTTGTGTCAACTCACCTGTTGGAGGAGTGCGCCTTCATTGCAGGGCAACTTGTGTGGTGATATTTTAGCGGCATGTCCAGCCACAGAGGAATCGAACCGCCCGCAATTTCAATGCGGGACCGCTGGATTTGAAATGTGCGAATCTGCTGGCGGCGCAACAGGGATTCAAATACAAACCAGAACACCGGCTTGCGAGCCACTGGAGGGTAGCAAAAACAGTCCTTTATCGGTTTGCTATGCAACAAATCCACTGGAGGATATTTACTTTGGCAGAAACGAACCACGTTTCCCAGCAGTCTCCACTACGGAGTCGGGACACTGGAGTCCTTCAAAAGTATAAATATACGCGGGGAATGATGGGAGGCAGATATGGGGTGTGAGCGAACGCCTATAAAAAAGGAGCGGAAACGTGTCGGCAAGGACAAAGCAAATAGCGAGCCATTGTGCTGGTTTTCTACAATAAAGGTTGTGTCAACTCACCTGTTGGAGGAGTGCGTCCTCGTTGCAGGGCAACACGTGTGGTGATATATATATATATATATATATTTGTAACTTGAATTTTTTTTTGAAGAGTTTATATGTTTTATTTAATTTATAATAATCGCGATTAATACACATCAACGTTATACTTTTTATCTTATGTAATAGTTAGTTAAGTTTGTTTGAATTAGTAAGTCTTTCTGTTTTCCTTTTTTAAACAGTTTGAAAATGATTATTTAATCTTCATTTCTACATTTTCTATATTTGAATATGCAGTCATAATAATGTATTTCATTTAAATTTACCTTTTGATGCGAGTAGATGGCACTCTTGAATTGTTTTTGACTGTTGAGATGCTCAGCTGTGATAGATGCGCCTGTTCTATATATATATTCACTGAAAAAACCATAGGTTTCAGGCACATTATAGTTAGGAATTAGCATTTAAAAAACCTTAGAAATTCACTGAAAAAACCATAGGTTTCAGGGGCGTTATAGTTAGCTGGACATTTCCCTCATACAAAACCCTAGAAATTCCCCTGTTATACTTCATATACTACATATGTTCAACTAACTATAACTCGCGCCCCCGCAATGCACTGCTGATGACGTCACATATTACATCACTCATGACATGGTCAGTGACATCACTGATGACATCACTGATGACATCTCAAATGACATCACTGATGACATCACTGACGACATCATCCATTGAGTATGTGTTTCTGAACAGTTTTAATATGTTTAATATATATAGGGAAAGGCCTGTTGAAAAATAAGTGGGTGTACAAGTGTGTGAATGGAGGATTTTCTAGGTGTGTAACTGACCCTATAAGTGAGTCATTAAATGTATCTTACTGCAGACTAGTAACTAAACTGTGTGAATGTCTGTATGTGTCTGTGTGTTGGTGTATAAGTGGCTGCATGGTTTTGTGAATAGGTATATGAGTGTCTATATGGGTTATTGATTGGTTGTCTGAGTATCTGTATGGGTGCCTGAGTGTTTGTGTGGGTAGGGTGTGTGTGACTGTGACTAGATGTGTGAGTGGGTGATTCAGTGGGTGCATGGTTTTAAGAGTGCATCTGTGATGGACTATATGGTTGGGTGAGTGTATGTATGGGTGTGTTAGTGATTGAATGTATATCTCAGTTGTACATGTGTCAGTAACTACATATGTGAAACGCAGTGTATATGTGTGTAAGAGTATATAACTATCTATATGTGAGAGTGTGTGATTTTGGGAGTGGCTGTATGCGCCATAGTACAAGGATATCTGTGTCATGTGCTGTTTGTTTTTCTGCAGGAAGACACAGAATTTTTTTTTATTTTTTATTTTTAACTTCTTTATAAGGTGTTCCTCCAGCACAGCAAACAATGTACATCAAACAACAGCAATCGTTTCCGCCTCTGCTGCTTTTGTGATAATACAAATCAGGAATTAGACCAGCAGTCTTATCAGTGGAGGAGTCCTCCCGGTCACTTTTCGATATTGTTCTTATTCAGTGTTATAAACATCATCAAAACTTAACTGCAACTTATCTCCCCCTACCCCAACTTACTCTCCCTGAACCCCTTCCCGTCGCTTCCCATCCTTTCCCTTCCCTCCCCTCTCCCCCCCATCCTGCCGGGTCGGGGTAACTCGAGGTCCATGTGTCGTATCCCCTATACTGGGACCCCTTGCGTCTGTTCCCTAGGATCTGGGGCCATCCCCCCCGCAGAATGCAGCGGCTCTGAACCTGCCTGTGTGGATTGTGCGGTGTGCGTGGCTATCTCGAATCATAACTCCCCACGCCAGTAGCACTTCTGGTAGTTTGTTATCTCTCCTGGTGTTACGCATATGCACTTCTTCTGCTAGTGCCCACTCCCTTAAATCAGTCCTCCACTTCGCCACTAGTGGCCCCTGCTGGGTTAGCCAATGGACCGCGATACGCCTTTTGGCGATCACTAGGCCCAGAACCAGGAACCGCCTACTCGTCTTGCGCTTAGGATCTCGTGGAATCAGGCCCAATAGGCAAGCACGCGGGTCCAGGTCAAGTACCCAACCCGTTATCCTGGTCAGGTCCTCTAGGACCTTTCGCCAATATGTCTGGATCGTAGGGCATGACCACACCATGTGCGGGAAATCCGCCGGAGCACCACGACACCGGGGGCAATGTGGGTCTCTGGAATTATCAATGGCCTGGAGCCTTTTGGGTGATAGATAAGTCATATGTATTATATTATACTGAATTTGTTTAAAGCGATTGCATACTGACACCTTCCGGACCCCGTCGTGTATCTTTTCCCAGTCTCGAGTCGTAATCTCCTGTGGACACACCCGCTGCCAAGAATCCTCTATTTTTAGGGGCCTATTTTTCTTATCCTCTTTTAATGCCCTATAGAGGTGAGTGACAAATTTTCGCCCCCCAGCCATGGCGAGCATAGTGACCAGGGTGTGAGTGTGCTCTGGGGCTTCTGGGAATGAGGGCCACAGGTGCCGCGCCATTGCTGCTATCTTGGCATACTGCCGAAACTGCTCAGATCCCAGCTCAGAGTTACTCACTGCCTCCTGATAAGTAACAAATGTATTATCCGGGTTAGGTCAGACAACATCAGGCAACCCCCGTCTTTCCATTTATCCGTGGACATCACCTGATCTATGTGAGCAAAGGGTGGCATGAGCCAGAAGTCCGCCTCCGGAGCAAACGACCGACCCTGAATCAGGCGTCGTGTCACTCGATGCCACAGTGCCGCTACGAGTCTCACCAATGGAGGACTCTGATCCCGCCGTCCCCCCGGTCGCCAGAGGAGCGCTCCTAGCTGTCGATTACCATAAATACCCTCTAGTAGCGACCGCTCCCAGGAGGGATCCATGTCCAGCCAGGCTATAGCATGTTGTAATTGTGCTGCGAAGTAGTAGAGCTCTAAATCCGGGACCTCTAGACCCCCTTTTCCCCACCTGTGCTTCATGATCTCCAGACTGACCTGGCATCTCCTCCCATTCCACAATAAGAGGACCAGGAGTGCATCCAATTCCTTGAATACTCTGTGCGGGAGCTCATAAAAGGACCCCTGCATCGTATAGAGGCAGCGAGGCAGGACCACCATCTTGATCAAGGCGACCTTCCCCATTAAGGAGAGGTTAAGCGTGTTCCAAAAGTCAATACTACCCCGCAGCCCATTAATAATCCTTCCCATATTGTGTTGATAAAATACTGCCTCAGTCCTGCCAATCCATATCCCCAAATATCGGAGCGTGTCCGTCGCCTAAGGGAGTTCCATCACCGGACGCTGGGTCACCTCCCAGTCACTCTCTGATCCAATCGCATAGAGTCGCAACTTCATCTTGTTGACGGAAAGCCCAGAGGCGGCAGCAAACCGCGCTAGTGCAGCGATCATGGTCGGTAAGGACTGGGTCGGCCGAGTCAGATAGATGAGCGCATCATCGGCATACAGGGACACAACGTGCTCCGAAACCCCAATCCGTATGCCCTGTCCCTCAAGTACCCCACGGAGGTGGCAGGCCAATGGCTCCATGGCCAGGGCGAATAGCAAGGGGGAGAGCGGGCACCCTTGCCGCGTCCCCATTGCTATGGGTATTATGTCCGACACATACCGTCCTGTGCGAACCCTCGCCACCGGATGAGTATAAAGCAATTTTACCCAGCTGACAAAACCCTCGCCCAGGCCCATTTTTAGAAGCACCTGCCAGAGATAGTCCCATCTGATCGATTCGAACGCTTGTTCGATATCTAGGAACACTAAGGTGCTCTGATGGGCCCGTCCCTCCAATGTTTGCATAACATGGGCGAGGCGACAAATGTTCCGTAACGTGTTCCTGCCTAGTACGAAACCGGACTGGTCCTCATGAACCAGTCGCCGCAGATATGGAAGGAGCCTATTGGCCAATACCTGGCTTATAATTTTAAGGTCTACATTCAACATTGAAATTGGCTTATAGGAACTGGGGAGCAGGGGATCCTTCCCTGGTTTGGGGATCATTACTAAAAATGCCTCCCTCATGGAATTTGGGAGCTGTCCGCACTCACCGGCCTCTTCCGTGATTTCCAATAATTTAGGAATCAGGATCCCCCCGTATTCCTTATACAGTTCCGCTGCCATACCATCCATCCCAGGGGACTTAGCAGTTTACAGATGGGCGATCGCTGCCCGTATCTCCTCCCCCCTAAAGGGGGCTCCTAGAGCCTCTTGACTCTCCGGGTCCACACAGGGCAGTTTCACCCCTGCCAGAAAAGTCTCCACCAACCCGGGGGCCACAGGGCCGTCAGGCTCAGAGTATATTCTACATAAGTGGGTCCAAAATGCATTGTTAATTTCGTGCTTCATATTGACCACTCGGCCACGGTCATTTTTTAGTGCCAAAATCGGGAGGGGTTGCGTCTCTGCCCGAATCAGGTGCGCCAGCAACCGACCCGCCTTATCCCCCTTTGTATACCAACGACGCCTGCTCAGGCTTTTATTGTATTTGCCCAGTGAGTCACAAATGTCCCCAATTTTCCATCACGTATCGTCCCATTGAGCCGACCTCTCAGTATTCGTGGGAAGCTCCTTTTCCAGAATCACCAAGTGCTCCTCATGCCGGCGTAGGTCTTGTTCAAGCACTTTTTTAACCCCCACCTCAGTAGACAGGCATACCCCCCGCACCACCACCTTCATTGCATCCCATTCGATCGCCCTGGTACCTGCTGAGCCCCAGTTAGTCTCAAAATAGGTTTCCAACCCGGTTGATATAGCGTCCTTTAGGTCGGATACCCGAAAGCTTCAGTGTTGAGCCTCCACAGCGGTATCTTGGACCGCGGTCAGCCTAGCGAATACGTTATTAGTAGTGCGGAGTGGTCAGACAAGTAGCGGGCCAGATAGTGCGTTTCTGCTATCCGGTGCGCTGCCGTCATCTGGACAAAGAAGTAATCTAGTCTACTATAGGTGTTGGCAGCAGGTGTGTGGCACGAATACACCCGACTATTGGGATTGCGGTGTCGCCATATATCCAATAAGCCATAGTTATGAAGCATCTGGCCCATCGCTTCTCTGGTTTTGGGTTTGGCACCTAAGTTTGGAGGATGTCTGTCTAATTCCCCATCAAGGGCACAATTAAAATCTCCCGCCATAATCAATTCGGTGTCTGGATCCAGATCCAACTGCCCCAAGAAACCCCCATCATCACTATTCGGGGCATAGATATTCACTACACTTACTCTGCGCCCGTCCAGCGTCCCTTCCACTATCACAAACCTCCCCTCAGGGTCCTGTTTGGTATGCAAGGCCTTAAAGGGAACCCCCGGTGCCACCCATATATGTGCACCCCTGGCAAACCCCGAGTAGGAGGCAGCGAAAAACTGGCCCCTCCATCTACGTTGAACGTATTTAAGACAGTCTCCCCATAAGTGCGTCTCCTGAAGCAGCTCTATACTTATCCCATAGCGCCTCAGATAGGTGGCCACCCGGATCCGCTTGACCCTGTTATTGAGCCCCCGAACATTCCACGTCAGTAGTTTATATCCCTGTATGTCACTTGGCATGGGTCCGCAGATGTGCGTGGCGTCGCGCCCCATAATAATGTAGGAGACCCCCTATCGCTTTGTAGCATAACCGCCCATAGTATGATCGTCTCAGACCTCTACCTGTACAACAATGCCCAGACCCGACAACATCCCCAACAACATCCCCAACAGAACCAAAATGTAGACCCCCAGCCCCTCCCACCCACAGGCAGTAGCCCTACATTCTCATAACCCACTCCTGGTCTGAGGACTCAGAACCCCGCCCCAAAAACACCACCCACCCCCGAATTCACCCCACCCAACTTGAAGTAACTATTCTCAAAGCACCTACTTTCACGAGAGAAGAAACCCCGTTCCCAACCACCAACATGTAACCGGCTGCCTGGCACCGCGTGACCCCGCCCGACCAATGGTCTAGCCGGGTCACCGCAGCACACTACAACCGGCCCTTCCAAACAAGTACAGTAGCGGGATAGCGTGATCCCCCTCAAAAACTTTTCTCCCGTTCCCCCCCATCGAGTCCCCGGGCCCTTGGCCCCCCCACTCAAGTACCTCAATTAAGTCCAGTGCCCTTTGGTGCAGAGCATGTACTCACAGTGTCCGTGACCCAGACCCCTTCGATCACAGCTCCCAGTCAGCCAATCAGCCAGCGTCAGAGTCCTCCCCCACCTGGCCGGTGGCGCCCCCCAGGTCCGATTGTGTTTCTTGTACCAGGCATAGCGGAGAGAACTGGTTCTGCGTGGGAATCACCTCCCGTTCCGTGAGGAGTGTACCATCTGGTCCCACCATGATGCGTCCTCCATCCGTCCGCTCCTGGGTTCCCTACCATTGTTCCACCTTGCGTCGGTGTCGGTTCCGCTGTCGCCCACTTCGCCTCCTTCGTTCCTACCAACCGTGGTTTTGGTCTTGGCCGGCCAAGCCCAGGGAGTCCATCCAGTCCGTTACCTCCGCAGGGTTATCAAAGAAATGCACCTTGCCGTCATACTGAACTCAAAGCCGGGCCGGGAACCGTAAGCTATATTTCATGTTGAGGTTTTGCATCCGACGTTTGACACCCAGGAAGCCATTACGCATGTCCTGCACCTTTTTCGTGTAGTCCGGGAAGATATGGATATCCTGGTTTTCAAATCTGGGCGGCCCAGTAGTGCGGATATGTTGCAGGATCGCGTCCCTGTCTCGAAAGTTGAACAATCGCGCAATCATGGCTCTGGGTGGGGCTCCAGGTTGTGGCGGCGGCCCCAGCGACCTATGGGCCCTCTCGACAGCGAACATTTTGGAGAAGCGGAGGTTTGGAAATGTTGTGCAGATCCAGTCTTGAAGGAATAGGTCTGCCGCTGGCCCTTCCACTTTTTCCGGAAATCCCAAAAAACTGAGATTATTTCTCCGCGACCGGCCTTCTGCATCGTCTACCCTATCTTCCAGCCGAGCCGTGTGGTCCCGAAGGGCCGTCATCGTTTCTCGTAGCTGACGGACCTCCGTTTGCAAAGCATTCAAGTCACCCTCGGTTGTGGTAACCCTATCCGCCACCTTCCTGAGATCGAGGCGCAGGTGGTTAATGTCCATGGTCATTCCGTCCATTTTGGATTCCAGCGCCGTTCTGGAGTCACAAATTGCTTCCAGTATGTCGGCCTTGTCTCGGGCCGCTGCATCCTGTGGAGTTTCGTGGTCTGGGACTGTTCTGTGACGATCCGCCACCGCCGTGTATTGCATTATTTTATTTGTTTGGTCGCTCTGAAGGGGCCTGTCCTTGCCCATACCCGGCGCGACCTCGGTATGCCGTTTCCTGGGGTCCCGTTAGGTCAGTTACTGCGTGTGGATTTCGACGGGATCCCCCCGCAGGCGCAGGTCACTGCTGGCAAACCAGAGCCCTGGTCCTCAGTGGAGATGCTATTTCCCCGGTCGCGCCCTGCTCCAGATAGGATTGTTGTATGCCCCCACTGGGCCTCTCCACGCGGACCGCAATTCCGTGTAACTCCAGGGTCCGCCAATGCGCGAAGCAAGTGCGTGGGGCCTTTTCTTGTTCTCCCCAGCCCCTCCAGCACCGGGGCAGCCTGTTTATGACGCCTTCGAGGAGCTTCTGTCCCAGACCGGCCGGGGTGGATAACCCAGGCCCTTTCTGTGTGCCTCGTGGTCCTTCAGGCACTAAGAGATCTCTTGCGCTATGGGGGTGGGTGTCTCCTCACCACCCCTGCTTGAGTCCTCAACATGGGCCAGAGGAGCGGGTGTTTCAGGCCTTACCCCAGGAGGGGGGAGGAAGGGGAGCACCGCACCTTCAGTGCTGGGGCCTCCGTCACAGGCCAGCAGCTCTATGTCCAGACCCGTCCTGCAGGCCCGGGCCCCTTTCGGTTTGCTTCAGGCCCTTCTGTCACAGAGGCAGCAGTCACCTCACACCAGGCAGCAGGGTGCCCTCAGGTTCACGGGCCTCCTCCCAGCTCACCAGGTGGCCTGAGCCAGTTCCCGGCGGTACCCCTCTGTCGCCCGGGGCCGCCGCACCAGTATTCCAGAAGTACCGGCACCTTGCAGGCAGAGGCAAGCAGGCCTCACTGCTCCCGTATCGCCCCCTGTCTGGCCACGGCAGTCCGATCCTGATGCAGCGCCCGTCCCTCGGCACCGGCTCCTCCGCTCGAGGCCGCCCCCGACAACTCACAGTTTGTGGGCCTCGCCTGGGGTCACGGGCCTCTCCAGCGCCCGCTAGCAGGTTCGGGGGCCGTCAGCCGCCGTCCGCCGCATCCTCCGCCGAGATCACAACCCTGCGGCCGCTGCGTGCTGGGAGCCCGGTTTGCAGCAATCTCCACGTCACGTCGTCACCGGCGGCTAATTCCGCCCCCGCTGGGATCTACAAACTCAGGGGGGGGACGCAATATCATTGCAGGCTAGCGGGGGTCTCCATCCCGCCAGGATAGTCCTAGGTTTTCGTCCGTTGGCGCCGGAGCAGCGTGAAAGCACGTCTAACCGGCCATGTTGTTAAGCAACGCCCCCCAAGACACAGAATTTGTTAGTATTTTTATGTGTAAGTGAACGTAAGTGTGTTTAACTGTATAGGTGGGTAAATTGGACTGTGATTAATTATTTGCATGACTGACTAGATGTGTCAGTACCTCAATGGATGATTGGCGGTGTGTGTCTATATAGGTGTATAAATGCACAGAGTGACTGTAAGTATGAGTGACTGTACAGGTGAGTGAGTGGACATGTATGTAGAGCTAAAAGTCAATGACTGGGTGTGTAGTTATTGGTATTGGAGTATCTATGGTTGTCAAAATGGCCGTTTGAAATTTTGAGTCGGTGTATCAAAGGTTATATTAGGGTGTGAGAAGATGCCCTAATTTATCACATGGAGGACGTCATCAGTGATGTCATCAGTGATGTCATTTGAGATGTCATCAGTGATGTCACTGACCATGTCATGAGTGATGTAATATGTGACGTCATCAGCAGTGCATTGCGGGGGCGCGAGTTATAGTTAGCTGAACTAACTATTAAAGGGGAATTTCTAGGGTTTTGTATGAGGGAAATGTCCAGCTAACTATAACGCCCCTGAAACCTATGGTTTTTTCAGTGAATTTCTAAGGTTTTTTAAATACTAATTCCTAACTATAACGTGCCTAAAACCTATGGTTTTTTCGGTGAATTTCAAAGGTTTTTTAAATGCTAATTCCTATCTATAACATATTTCTAAAGATATCATGAAAAGCATTCTTTTTTAAAAGTAGGGTGCACATTAGTTTTGTGGAAAAGCATCTTTGTGATTGGTTAAGAAAAAGCAGTTTCAACGTGGAGTACATATCATGGGATAAAATTTGCTCAGCTCAACCACACCTGCTACTTACATTTGGAAGGCACTGTTGGAACTTAAAACAATTGTGAACTTTTAACCTGCACGTGTCGTTAAATGTTCAAGAAAATGTTGCAAAAAAATATCGTTAAGTTTTAAAAAATGTATGAACTTTTAACCTGCATGTGTTGTAGAATGTTCTAGAGAGTGTGTTGATAGAATACGTTGCACTTCTGACTTCTATGTGTTGTTGAATATTAAAAAGACGGTTCATATGGAAAATTAAAAAGAAACCAATAGAGAAGTTTTGAAACCTAAAAGAATCAAGGAACTATTGTAATTTATTCTTTACATGTATTTATGTGTGCAGCAACAAAATTATAGACACAACAGCACTAGGAAGAGGAAGAAGCAGGGAGTGGGGGGAGGGGGAGATGGACAGATTGCTACACATGCACAATTAAGTACAACACACATATAGACTAACAATGGCCAACATGAAACACACCAACAAGGAGCACAAGTCACACAACCCACCAACATCACACCACTAAACGAGCATAGAAGTGAAAACCACGCTGCATTCATACAGGATGTGTAGAAAGGCCAGTCGTTGGTGTTGTGGGATGTCTGCGACCGTGGTCATCATGGATGAGATGCCCAGCATGTGGCACATGGTCGAGTTCACTGTGCGTTATATTGCCAAACGGCTGCTCCTCCCTCCCACGAGCCCCCACACTTTTTTACGGTGCGCTGTTGTATCTCATGCACTCGTACAGCACACCATTGTAATGCCTATTTGCGCATGTCCTGCTACATTCCAACTACACCATCACAGTGCCGTTTGGAGGTGGTGCATGCCACTTTACAACATCGACTGCTGCAGCTCTTGTAGCAGGCCACACCAGAACACAGAGACACACTTACCACACTTCCTGTACACGGACATGTCCGAGACACCCCGTTCCCCTTGCCGGATAGGCACACCTCTGCACTGACCTGTGAACCCCAGACCAGCACACGCCAGTTGTGCATGCGGGAGAATGCGTGCGTAGCTACACTTCCAGGCTCACTGCCAACGCTGAGGTGACAGCACACTGTGATGTTGCAGGGCTCGTGCCTATCATGCTAAGACAATGACCACAGGGACACACTTACTAAGATGTGGGTTTGGGGGGCATTGGCGGTCCTGGAGTTGTTGAGATGAGTCTTCTGGCCCTCATGGGTATCCTTGTATCAGCTCATTGTCCCTATGGCACCTGTGGGTGTTCTGGTGTGGCTCTTGGCTGTGTTCCCTTTCATGGTGCAGGTAGTTGTCCTGCTTAACACCTGCAGAAAACAGGTGTAAAATCCCTGGTGCTAACGTGTCTTATCGACGGAATTTGTTTCACATTGCAATTGGTGTGAAAGTTGTGATGTGATTTTTTTTGTGTGCAGAACAATATACGAACTGAGCAGTGTATCTCGTCAAGATCCAGCACCTGACGCACTATTCCCAATCAATATAAATACAATGAGATTTCTTAATAGATTTTGTGTGTACACTGTAAGTGCAGCCAATACCTCAGTGCAATTCAATACAGGATTTTAGTATTTAGAATAAATTGGAAAGGTGCACCTCGTGTCTTTTTGCACGAGAACGGAAGTAGAATTGAGATAAATCTAACACACTATTCAGAAGTTGGTGCAAACTGCAGATATCACCAGTATTCCAGCGATAAGTGCCCCAAAATTGAACACCATGGTGGACTCCATCAAATAACAGTAATAAGAACAAGAAAGAGTCACACAGCAGTTAAGAGAACAACCAAAAACGTTATTATTTTTTTTTCAAACTTTATTTTTTTAATTATAAATAAGTAAACGATAAACTATTTTCAAACTTTATTTTTTTATTAACATATATATGAACGATAAACTAATAAACAAAATGTAACAACAACAATAATACAAAACAACAAGGCGGAACACTCCTGTAGACACCATGGATGTCGACGACAGACCTGGAAAATCAGAAAGATTGTTAAAAAACAACAACATGGTATTCTCAACAAAATACCACAAGAAACAAACCACAGATATATAAAATGCATACAGCTAACAACATTTTATAAGTTTAACTTACAAAAACTGTAATGTTGCCGCTTTAAAATATTTACCGAATCTGAGGAAAACTTTTTGCAGAAGGAACCACGCCCACAACGTTTTTCTTTAGTGGTGAGGAAATATTTTACTTTTCCCAAGGGGCAAACAAAGACCAATGCCACCTTGATCATGCACAAGATTTTCAAGAGTTCTGTTACGAGGGGATCCTAACAAAAAATACTCATGCGGAACGGCAAGTATGATGAAACACCTAAGGACCCTTCATCCGAACAATCTTTCACGAGAAGAGTGCAAACAGATGAGAAACACTCCTATTCTGTATCTGTAAAAAAGAATCACAAATAAATTTATATTAATAACTTTCAAAATTATACTATTCCATTACTGTACAAACACATTTTATATAAATACTGACTAAGAAACTATGTCCCTGAACCACAAGTGTGACGATGGTTAAAACACTACATGCATAGTGCATACTACTTTGAAGCAGTTCATGCCCTAAAGCCTACCTCACTAAAACTCTACATGCTAACTGACTAAATGATTACAGTACTATAAGGAGACACACTGGGTGAGTGACAGGGTGTTTGCTAGAAGAGTATGAATACTAACTAGGGAATTGAAGGTGTGAAACACAACTGTGTAGGTGATTAGACGACTGCATCCATACTGCATAGGCATTTAAAGCAGTCCATGTGCTAAGGCCTGGCTCACTGCATGACTACTTGGGTACTGACTGAATGATTAGAGTACAGCAAGGAGAGTGCCTAGGAGAATTTATAAGTGCCAGGCTTTTCGCACAGAGAATAGATTAGTACTTGGTACTGAATGGGTCACTAGAGGAGTGCAAAGGCAGTGACAAGTGCTGGACTGTATGGATACTGACTAGGAAATTGAAAGTGTGAAAGACAAGTGTCTAGGTGGTTAGAAGACTGCATGCATAGTGCATACGGGTTTGAAGCAGTCCATGTGCTAAGGCCTGGCTCAGTGCATGAATACTTAGGCAATGTGTGAATGATTAGAGTACTGCAAAGATAGTATCTTGGTGAATTTATAAGTGTTTGGGTTTTAGCACAGTGAATGGATTAGTACATGGTGCTGAATGGGTCACTAGAGGACTGCAAAGGAAGTGACAGGGTGTTTCCTGGAAGTGTATGGATACTGACTGGGGAATTGAAGGTGTGAAAGGCAAGTGTGTAGGTGGTTAGACGACTGCATGCATAGTGGATAGGGGTTTGAAGCAGTCCATATACTAAGGCCTGGGTCACTGAATCAGTACTTGGGTACTGACTGAATGATTAGAGTACTGCAAGGAGTGTGCCTGGGTGAATTTATAAGTGGTTGGGTTTTGGCGCAGTGAATGGATTAGTACATGATGCTGAATGGGTCACTAGAGGAGTGCAACAGGAGTGACAGGGTGTTTGCTGGAAGTGAATGGATACTGCCTGGGGAATTGAAGGTGTGAAAGACAAGTGTGTAGGTGGTTAGAGGACTGCATGCATAGTGGATAGGGGTTTGAAGAAGTCCATGTGCTAAGACCTGGCTCAGTGCATGAATACTTAGGCAGTGACTGAATCATTAGAGTACTGGAAAGAGAGTGTCTTTGTGAATTTATAAGTGTTTGGGTTTTGGCACAGTGAATGGATTAGTACATGCTGTTGAATGCGTCTCTAGAGGACTGCAAAGGAAGTGACAGGGTGTTTCCTGGAAGTGTATGGATACTGACTAGGGAATCGAAGGTGTAAAAGACAAGTATATAGTATGTTAGAACACTACATGCATACTGCATAGACATTTCAAGCAATCTATTTGGTACTTAGAAACTGACTAAATAATCACACTACTTCTACGACAGTGCTTAGGTAAAACTTTTAAATTTTCAGTTCTGCCACAGTGAACAGAATAGTACATGGTACTGCACCTTAGTGTCAAACCCTGACTCATTTTATCAATGCATAAGCAAAGTCTACCTTCTAATGCTACTAAAACTTGACAACATGACAGGTTTTAAAAGAGTTATCTGCTAAAAAATACACAATGTTACCAAATCCTTCTCTCACAGTGCTTCCCAAATGCACACAGACTCACAGTGTGATTCTAGACAACAACCACTATACCTAGGAGTTTACCAAAAATGATTCACTACTGTGGAAGTGGTAAGGGAACTGCACACAATCTTCATATTTCAGGACTGCACTTTTATGTCAAAGCCTGACTCATTTAATCAAAGCATAAGCAAAGACTGGCTTCTAATGCTACTAAAACTTGACAAAATGTCCGGTTTTAAAACAGTTATCTGTCAGCAAATACACGATGTTACCAAATGCTTCTCTCACAATCCTTACCCAAATGCACACAGACTCACAGTGTGATTTTAGACAAGCAACACTATTCTAGGAGTTTACCAAAACTCATTCACTAGTCTGGAAGAGTTAATGGTACTGCACACAATCTACATATTTCACGACTGCAATTTACTGTAAATGCCTGATTCATTTAATGAAAGCATAAGCCATAACTGTCTTCTAATGCTACTAAAACTTGACAACATGACATGTTTTAAAACAGTTATCTGTCAGCAAATACAAGATTTTCCAAACAGCTCTCTCACAGTCGTTCCCAAATGCACACAGACTCACAGTGTGATTCTAGACAAACAACACTATCCCTAGCAGCTTACCAAAACTCATTCACTACAGTGGATGTGGTAAGGGAACTGCACACAATCTACATATTTCACGACTGCACTTTACTGTCAATGCCTGACTCATTTAATGAAAGCATAAGCCATAACTGTCTTCTAATGCTACTAAAACTTGACAACATGACATGTTTTAAAACAGTTATCTGTCAGCAAATACACAATGTTACCAAACGCTTCTCTCACAGTGGTTCCCAAATGCACACAGACTCACAGTGTGATTCTAGACAAGCACCACTATCCCTAGGAGTTTACCAAAACTCATTCACTACAGTGCAAGTGGTAAGGGAACTGCACACAATCTACATATTTCACGACTGCAATTTACTGTCAATGCCTGACTCATTTAATGAAAGCATAAGCCATAACTGTCTTTTAATGCTACTAAAACTTGACAACATAACAGGTTTTAAAATAGTTATCTGTCAGCAAATACACAATGTTACCAAACGCTTCTCTCACAGTGGTTCCCAAATGCACACAGACTCACAGTGTGATTCTAGACAAGCACCACTATCCCTAGGAGTTTACCAAAAATCATTCACTACTGTGGAAGTGGTAAGGGAACTGCACACAATCTTCATATTTCAGGACTGCACTTTTGTGTCAATGCCTGACTCATCTAATCAACGCATACGCAATGACTGGCTTCTAATGCTACTAAAACTTGACAACATAAAAGGTTTTAAAATAGTTATCTGTCAGCAAATACATGATGTTACCAAATGCTTCTCTCACAGTGGTTCCCAAATGCACACAGACTCACAGTGTGATTCTAGACAAAAACCACTATACCTAGGAGTTTACCAAAACTCATTCACTACAGTGCAACTGGTAACGGAACTGCACACAATCTACATATTTCAGGACTGCACTTTTCTGTCAAAGCCTGACTCATTTAATCAAATCATAAGCCATAACTGTCTTCTAATGCTACTAAAACTTCACAACATGACAAGTTAAAACAGTTATCTGTAAGCAAATACACGATGTCACTAAATGCTTCTCTCACAGTGGTTCCCAAATGCACACAGACTCACTGTGTGATTCTAGACAAACAACACTATCCCTTGCACTATACCAAAACACATTTCTTCATCTAGAAGTAGTACTACATTTTAGCATAGAAACATAACATAACTCATTTCACAAATTCATAAACTATGACTGGTTTCTAATTCTACCAAAATATAAAAAAACAACACAGTTATCTGTCTGCAAACACATGAAAAACACAAATGCATATCACAAAATGGTTTCTACATGCACACACACTGTCAATAAGATTATAGAGAAAAAAAGTACTCCCTACACTTTAGCAGGAGAAATACATTACTCTGATTAAAATCAAAATAGTCGACATACCTCCCCTCACAATTAAATAACTCATCTTTCAAGTTCTTTTGTAGATTAGGAAGTATATCAGTCACTCACCATATTTTCTTTTACAGAATCTCTGCACTGTGCACCTCTCAGCAAAAACAAAGAATGGAAGAGTTTCCCTTTCATTTTCCACACATATACATGTAAACATCAAATCACAATCCTTCACACATAAACTCAAAAGCAAACACACATTTCTATTGGTTAAACATTTCAACCCTTTCCAACTGAAATACATTTCAACCCTTCCCCCAATCTGTCTTCTGCCTGTTACCATAGAAACAGCTCATGGAACACTGCACTGAGGTCACAGGTCACAAGTTCAGCACACAATGTTACTAAACAAGGCAGGAAGTGTGCTTGACTTTTCAACATATCAGCTTATCATATATAATGTTCCTTACAATCTGTTTTTGTTAACCAATAAGAATCATACCTTTAAAAAACAGAAATATACACCCTACCTTTCAGTGTAGAAAGTAGACAACCAATGATTTCTTGTCTTTTTTTAAAAAAACATTGCCGTGGATCCGCACACCCAACGTGTGAGAATCCGTGCACCCAACGCGATACGGTGCACGCATTTCGCCGTTTTTTTTTTTTTTAAACGGTGCCCCAGGGGGTACTTCTGGGACCCCTAAGCACCTCTAGAGGGTCAGAGTATTTCCGCTCTGCCCCCTTTATATGTTTTACACACTTATTCCCCTTGCTTCTTCAGCCTCGCTTCTACCGAGGCAGAAAATGGCCGCCAACAGTTCCTGGTTTCGAATGTAGAGAGACCCTCACCAGCCAATTAGCATTCAGCGCGCGATCGGGAGGGTGCGTGCTCAGTTCGGGGAGGGTGCGCTTACGGTGCGTGAAGGGTGCGCGGATCCTCCATGGCCATAGATATTTATGTACTTTTAACTCTAACTGAGGACTACCTCTTTGCCAAATTTGGTGTCATTCCATTCAGCGGTTCGGGCTGTAGCTGCCACAACAGATCCTATGGGAAATTGCATGTGGAAAATGCGTTTTGGGACCCCCCTTTTTTCTCAGCCCCCGCTTGATGAATCACCACGAAACGTTCAGGGTAGGAGCAGAGCAGAGCTGGCCAAAAGTTTGGAAAATTTCGCGAGGATTCATCAACCGGCACCAGACTTATTGGGAATAGAATGTTGCAGATTTCCTATGGAAAATAGGTCCTAACTATAACTACCTACTGGCGACCGCCAGTAGGTAATATATATATATTCACTGAAAAAACCATAGGTTTCAGGCACGATATAGTTAGGAATTAGCATTTAAAAAACCTTAGAAATTCACTGAAGAAACCATAGGTTTCAGGGGCGTTATAGTTAGCTGGACTTTTCACTCATACAAAACCATTGAAATTCCCCCGTTATAGTTAGATCAACTAACTATAACTCGCGCCCCCGCAATGCACTGCTGATGACGTCACATATTACATCACTCATGACATGGTCAGTGACATCACTGATGACATCTCAAATGACATCACTGATGACATCACTGACGACATCATCCAGTGAATGGGTGTTTTTCTGAAAATCACATATGTTTTATATATGTATATTTCAAGGTCGATGGAAGAATAAATGGGTATATAAGTGTCTAAATGGATGGTTTGTTTTTGAAAAATTGATTGTATAACTGACTGATTAAGTGTATCTTAGTGAATACATGGCTTAGTGAGTAATGTTTAAATATGTAAATATCTGTATCAGTCGCTCACTTTGTGTATAAGTGGCTGCATGGGTTGGTGAGTAGCTACATGTGTGTCTATATAGATTATTAGTTGGTTTTCTGAGTATCAGTATGAGTGTCTGTATGGTTCGGTGGGGGGTATTACGTAGTGCATAGGTGCATTACTGAGTGACTCACTGTTTGTATGTGTTGAAGACAGCATGTGTGCAGGACTGTATGGGTGGATGAGTGTGTACATGGGTGTGTTAGTGAGTGAATGACTGTCTCAATAGTGTCTTTATGAGTAACTACATATGTTTTAAACTAGTATATGTGACTATTGGTGTATATGTGAGAGTGAGAGATTAGAAGAGTTCCTTCATGAATAAGTATGTGTTTCTATAAGTGATTGTTTAAAAGACTAAGTATGTGTAAGTTTCTGTAGAAGTAAGTGTGGCGGTGTGTGTATAACTGTATATGCAAGTGAATGGATGTTTGATTCTTTATTAGCACGAGTGACTATGTGTGTGAGTAACACTATGGATGAGTGGCGTTGTGTAACAGGATGTATAGGTGTATGAGTACATATGATGAGTGAGTACATGTATGAGTGTATAGGAATGTTGGTGAATGAGTGATGTGTATGTGGATCTTAGAATTACTGAATAGGTTGTTGTAACTGGTATTGGTATGTCCATTGTTTTGAAAATTTTAGTTTCTATTTTTGAATGTGTGTATCAAAGGTTATATTAGGGGGAGAGGAGGTCTGCCACTCTATCACAAGGATGATGTCATCAGTGATGTCATCAGTGATGTCATTTGAGATGTCATCAGTGATGTCATGAGTGATGTCACTGACCATGTCATGAGTGATGTAATATGTGATGTCATCAGCAGTGCATTGCGGGCGCGCGAGTTAAAGTTAGCTGAACTAACTATAACGGGGGAATTTCAATGGTTTTGTACGAGTGAAAAGTCCAGCTAACTATAACACCCCTGAAACCTTTGGTTTCTTCAGTGAATTTTTAAGGTTTTTTAAATGCTAATTCCTAACTATAACGTGCCTGAAACCTATGGTTTTTTCAGTGAATTTCAAAGGTTTTTTAAATGCTAATTTCTAACTATGCCTACAGAGATAGGACATGTGAAGAAAGAAGAAAAAACGCACAGAAAGAAAAAAAAGAAATGCAGAAAGAAGCAACAAAAGTCCTCAAAGACGAAGAAAAGTGCAGGAAGAAGTATAACATGCAGAAAGAACAAACAGAAGAGCAGAAAGAAGCCTTGTTGCAAAATCATCCTGTACCCTCAACTTTTTCAGACGGATACTGGTGGTAACTGAGTCTGACTAACCAGTCCTAGAGCCAGTGCTATGTTAAAAGACACTCAGAATACAGTGAAAACACCTACATACACTAGGGAACACTGTGCGTTGGGGTCCTCCTGTGACTAGTATGACCTCCTCTGTAAGCCCCTAGTACATAATAGGGCAGGGGATTAAAACTACCTCTTAAAACGCGCCACAGGGCATGTTTGCACACGTCACCTCAGGCCTCGTCCCCTCCCTTCCTCACTGTGTAAACACACCCTGTGGCTATTTTAAGTTGGGAGATTAAGTCCCCTTGAATCCTGAGGGTCCCTAGGGTCCAACTAGACCACTAGGTACCTCCAGTAAGCGCCACAGAGCTGCGTTGCAGAGAGATGTAAAAAGGGGCACGGCCTAGACCACCTCTCTGCAACGCAGCGCAGTGGCGCTTACTGGAAACACCTAGTGGGCTAGTTGGCCCCCAGGGTCCCTCAGGATTGAAGGGAATTATTTCCCCAACTTAAAATGCGCCATAGGGCGTGTTTGCACACTTCACCTCAGGCCCCGTACCCTCCCTTCCCCACTGTGTAAACACGCCCTGTGGCCGTTTTAAGTTGGGAGATTAACAGGCACATGCATCAATATTGGCAGTTGCGATTCCTTAATTGCGATTTTTAAGGAATCGCAGTTAAGGAATCGCAAAAGCTTATGCATGTAGAAATCGCTTGAAAAATAGCGATTTCTAAACATTCCTTAATTGCGACTTCCAAATTGCGAGTCGCAATTAAGGAATACCTCTTCATTCATTTCTATGGGCCAAGAGGCCCATAGGAATCAATGGGAAGACATTCTCAATTTGCGATTCTCAATTAGAGAATCGCAAATTGAGAATGCATTTTCAAGGGTGCAAGGGTGTCAAGACGACACCCCGTTGCACCCCTGAAATCGATCTGTGCACAAATGTTGCGCACACACATGTCCAAAGGACATGTATGTGTGTAACCTATGACTGAAAAATGCACTTTAGTGCATTTTTTAAAGTTTTCGCTATTTACCATGTGGTATGATTCCATGGAAAATAGCGGGCCCAAATAGCGAAATCGCTATTTTTAAAGGCATCTTGCATTGCGGTTAAGGAATCGCAATTTGCGATTCCTTAAATGCAATCGCAATTTAAGAAATCACAACAATTTGCGATTTCTTAAATTGCGAGTGGCAAGTTGTTTCATGCATCGCAAAAGCTATTTTTGTGATCGCAAACGGCCGATTTTTGCGATTCGCTCCGTTTGCAATCGCAAAAAGCTTTGATGCATGTGCCTGTAAGTCCCCTTGAATCCTGAGGGTCCCTATGGGCAAAATAGCCCACTAGGTACGTCCAGTAAGCGCCATTGCAGAGAGGTGTAAAAAGGGGCACGACCTGCACCACCTCTCTGCAACGAGAGCAGTGGCGCTTACTGGAAGCACCTGGTGGGCTAGTTGGCCCCCAGGGTCCCTCAGGATTGAAAGGGAATTATTTCCCCAACTGAAAACACGCCACAGGGCGTGTTTGCACACGTCACCTCAGGCCCTGTCCCCTCCCTTCACCACTGTGTAAACGCGCCCTGTGGCCGTTCTAAGTTGAGAGATTAAGTCCCCTTGAATCCTAAGGGTCCCTAGGGTCAAACTAGCCCACTAGGTACCTCCAGTAAGCGCCACAGAGCTGCATAGCGGTGTAAAAAGGGGCATGGCCTCAGAACACCTGTCTGCAACGCAGCTACCTGGCGCATACTGAAGATACCTGTTGGGCTAGTTGGCCCTCAGGGACCCTCAGTATTGAAGGGGAATTAATTCCCCAACTTACAACTAGCCAGGGGGCGCGTTTGCAGAGTGCTGCAAGGAGGGGGCGTGGCCTCCGGCGCGATGCCGGTCTTTTATTTATTTTATTTTTTTAAGAAGGAGGGCTGTGTGGCCCCCCTTCTTTTTCTAATTTATTGGCCCTGGGGACCCCATCCCCCAGGGCTTGCACCCTCATTTTTTTTGTTGAAAAATAAATTTGGAAGGGGGCCGCGTGGCCCCACTTCCAAGGCATTAATCGGGCCCGGGGACCCGAACCCCCGGGTCATGGCCTTTTTAAAATTTTTATTCTTTAGGAGGGGACTGCGTTGCCCCCCTCGTCAGGCCACTTAAGGCCCCAGGGACCCCATCCCCCGGGGCCGGCCTTTGTTTTTTATTATTTAAAAAAAATATATATTTATAGAAACACCTAGGACATGCTGAACAAACCGTATGTACCTATCACCATGACGATTTGCGTGATATTCATTAAAAGGCGACTATGCATAAAATGAATACACGTGGAATGTATTTACACTGCTAGTGAAGCTCTGACGTGTCTGACGCCCTACCGTGCCTAATCCTGGCGCCCCCGCCGGTGGGTACTCTCCAAGTAGACATCCTTGTCGTTTATTTATACAAACAGGGGTAGCTATTGACGGGCACATTTAATACACACGCACACCAAGCCTTTCAAAGGGGATTCGACAAAAATTCGACCAAACTATGCAAGAAACCCCCCTCACGGTTAATAAAACACACATCCACCGCCGAATGTGTAATACTTTTTATTTTACTCTCTGGAAAGAAGACGAACCTCACTTGAGAGTCACAGCGTGCTCCTGGCTGAGCCCAATGCTGTGCTACACCCACCTGTGCCCGTCGAGTGCCACACACCTCTGTGTTGTATTCCACCAGCTAGTGCGTATGCTATGACACTCTCTAGCCCATGTGCACTGTAACACCACCCCGTGAATATGTCATGCCACACTTGCCTTCGCAAGGGTTATATTGCCCCATCTAACGTGCCTGCCTCGATGCCTATGTTATAACGCACAGCGCTATGCCATACATATTACAATCTGGGATCCATATCTTTGTCACAGTGCATATGCAACATTACACTCCCCAGCACATATTTTATATTACAACTTTAGAGACTAGTTAGGTTACACAACACTGCCCTGTGCATATTACACTCCAAGGCGCATATCGCATAGCTGCGCTAGTGCCTGTGCTATCTCGCGCTCTCCGAAGAATCTGTAATTGCGCACAATGTATTGCATATTATATTTCACGCCCCGGTTCATCTTATATCACACTTTTTGGTGCATAGTTTATACCATATACTATATCTAGTTTTCGTTTTCAATCGTACTCTCAGGACAATGTTCTATATAACACTGCGTCCACCTACCCTTTTCACGGGCATTACATTTTGCGATGGGGGGTGGAGGGTCAGGGGTTATTTCTGCCAAGTGAGCCCGGACTTACAGTCACAAATGTCCTCTTCTTCCTGAATAAAAGTGAGATTATGCTGCATAATTGTTCATATATTAAGTAGTTCGCACAGACACACATTTTAAAAACAATAAAGTTCCTAATACCCACCTTCTCTGAACAGTTAGCTTGCTGCCCCATCCACCTCCTCCCTATCCTCTGTTGTGTGAATCCATGGACTAGCCTCCTCCCTCCTGCCATGCATGGTCTGATGTGCTGCCACTGCCCTCCATTTAGCATGATGTACCAGACCACTCCTCCTGCCCTCCAATGCCCAATTCTATGGCCCATCATTGACCTCCTGCTTAGCCTCTGTGCTTAGCTTGCTGCCCCTATTCTCCTTCCCCCTGCCCTCCGATGTCTTTGTGCATGCCCCTGCTCCATCCTTTTTGCCCACCATGTTCCATGGACCTGCCACTCCTATCTACTCTGAGTGTTCTGTTGAGCTGTCACTCCCCTCCCACCTGCCTAGCATTGTCAGATGACTGTAACCTGTCCCTGCCACCTCCACCTTGCCTGTCCACATGCCATGCCCCTATCCCCTTCCTCCTGTCCTCCATGGTCCATTTTACTGCCACACCCTTCTGCCCTCCCTGGTCTGTTGTGCTGCAACTGCTCCTCCTGCCTGCCCCGCGCGGTCTGTTGTGAGGCCCCTTCCCCTGAACTCTCTTGTCTTTGCCCAGGTCCTGACCCTGCCTTCTATCCTCCATGGTCCTTTGTACATGCTCCTGCACCCTCCTTCTTGCCCATCATAGCCATTGCGCTGCCACTAACCCACCCGCTTGCCATGCATGGTCTTCTGTGCTGCCATGGCCCCTCCCACCTTCCCTGTGTGGTCAGCTAGCTGCCCCTGACCCCCTCCCACCTTCCCTCCATGGTCTGTGTGTATGCCATCATAGTCTCACTGTTGCTGTCCATGGTGTGTCTTGTTTCTAGAGCCTATCCTGCCTGACCCCCATGGTCATCTTGCTGCTCCTGCCCTGCCCCCTTTCCCCCAGCCCTCTGTTTCCATGTGCAGACCCCTATTCCCTCCCTCCTGGCTTGGCTGTTCCATTGTAATGCCCCTGATCCGTCCCTCCTGCCCTTTATGGTCTGTTATGCTGCAGCTTTCTCTCCTGTCTGTCCATTATGGTCAGCTAGCTACCATTGCCTCTTTCCCCTCTGTTCTCTGCTGGCCATGTGCATGGTCCTGTTCCCTCCTTATTGCTTTCTATGGATTGTTGTGCTGCACTCCCATCCCGCATGCCCTGTGTGGTGTATTGTGCTGCTGCAAACCCTGATGCCTGCCCTGTAGGGTCAGTTTGGTGCACCTCTCCATGTCCCTCCTGTCCTCTGTTATCCGAGTCCATGTCCCTACCCCAATTCCTCCTGCCTACCATGATCCAATGTACCATACTTGCGAACATTTTGAACTTGGTAAGAGGGAGATTTTGAATAAAAACTGGGGTATTGATTTTCCCCTTTGAGTTACATTGAAAAAGAGGAGATTGTAGACAGGAGACAGGTCAAATAAAGCCCATTTGAGCTTAAAAACATTGGACGTTTCCTGGCTGAAACGGGTCTGTTGGCATGTATGGTTGTGCTGCCACTGCCCTTCCTGCCTGCTCAGTGTGGTCAAATGGTTGCCTCTGCACTCTCCTACCTGCCTTCAATTTTCAGAGTCCGTGCCCCTGGCCTCTGCCACTCAACAGTATCCCAATGAACAACTAGATTGCTAACATTCTATATTTATTACAAAAGTGTGGAACGCCTGACGTCATCTTGATGTAATCAGAACTGTAATACCTAGAGCATTTCCTTTAGAAATTACATATATGAGAGGGTCTTATTTGCATCAAAATTATGGTTAGTGCTCTAAAAAACTAAAATGAGGACATATTTTCTGAGTTTTCAAATAGCGACAAAGAACTTTTTTTTAAATTATTTGTAATCTTAATGTTTTTTTATCCAGTTGACCACTTGATTAAATGTTGCACTTAGAGGAGAGGATGTGGTGTTACTTCCAGAGCTGCAGACTTTGCAACTGGGGAACCAGGTTGGAGTTTTTACTTTGATTCCATCAAGAAGGTATTCAGATATGTCACACATTTGCCATAAATTCTGAATGTTAGTACTCTAGTTGCTCATTAGATCACTGTAGTATAGCTACTGCCCGCCACAGAAGTCTGCTGCTGGTATTACAAGTGCATGTTTCAGTCTGCATATCAGAATTTTTTAATGAAATAGAAGAGGATTTGAGAAGTCACTCAAAATGTGCCCTAATTTTTCTTTCTTCAGCACTAATCATAATTTCTATGGCAAAATGAACCCCCTCATTGTGTTCCTTTTTAAATTAAATGTTTTAAGTGTTACCAGTTTATTCCAATCAAGATGGCTTCAGGTGTGCCATACTTTTGTCGTAAGTAAGACAGTAAGCGCTCTAGTTGTTCTTATGAACACTCTGGGGCATTCTGTCATTGGGCTATACTTGGGCTACATCTGGGTGATATTTGGGCTACATTTGGGCTCTTTTGTCTTTGGTGGCCATCTTGGGAGATTTATTTGTTATGAAGTTTCCTAATTTCCTCATTTACTGCAGTCTCCTCAGTAGGAAATACTTTCAGTTTTTTACTTTGATTCCATCAAGAAGGCATTCAGATGTGTCACACATTTGCCATAAATTCTGAAAGTTATCACTCTAGTTGCTCATTAGATCACTGTAGTAAAGCTACTGCTCACGAGCGAAGTCTGCTGCTGGTATTGAAAGTGCATGTTTGAGTCTGCATGTCAGAATTTCTTAATGAAATAGAAGAGGATTTGAGAAGTCACTCAAAATGTGCCCTAATTTTCCTTTCTGCCGCACTAATCATACTTTCTGTGGCAAAATGAACCCCCTCAGTTTTTTCCTTTTTAAATTAAATGTTTTAAGAGTTACCACTTTATTCCAATCATGATGGCTTCAGGTGTGCAATACGTTTGTCATAAGTAGGACTGTTGGCGCTCTAGTTGTTTTTTAGAACACTCTGGGAAGCTGCAGTAGAACACAAAGGAATCAACTGACAGTCTCTGCCCTTGTTGGATGTACATGTTTTACTGAGAATGTCAGACTTCATTCTCACATGACTGAGAAAGATAATGTGAATTTACAGAAAATATGCTCTCAGTTTAGCTTATAGATCACCTTCCAAACCTATGTGGGAAAAGCATGAGAAAATATTTTTCTCTCAATCATGATATCCCAGCAGAAGGCTTTTTCACATGGTAAAATCACCTTAGAACACACCACAATTCCTAAGATGAGTATGGTACCATCAACACATGATTTATAATGTAACTAAAGTCTTAAAACCTTCTATTAACTGCAATGCTTTTTAATGAGGTGCTATCATGTATATTGGTCCCAAGATGGCTGCCAACTCTTCTTGGATGAAGTTCTGACAGCCAATCAGATCTCACGATGAGATGTGTGGTTAGGCTCCGCCCAGATATATCTATCTGTTTAACTCTAATTTTTTCAGGAACTACTGAACGGATTTACACCATTTAAACAAAAGGCACGAGTCTAAGCTGAGGACTACCTCTTTGCCAAATTTGGTGTAATTCCTTTCAGCAGTTCGGGCTGTAGCTGCGTCAACAGGTCCTATGGGAAAATGCATGGGGAAAACGTGTTTTGGGACCCCCCTTTTTTCTCGGCCCCCGCTTGCCGAATCACCGTGAAATTTTCAGGATAGGAGCGGACCGGAGCTAGCCAAAAGTTTGGAAAATTTTGCGAAGATTCATCAATCGGCGCCAACGTTATTCCAAATAGAATGTTGCGGATTTCCTATGGAAAATAGGTCCTAACTATAACTACCTACTGGCGACTGCCAGTAGGTAATATATATATATATTCACTGAAAAAAACATAGGTTTCACACATGTTATAGTTAGCGGAAATTTTACTGATAAAAAACCAATGAAATTCCCCCGTTATAGTTAGTGCAGGCAACTATAACTCACGCGACCGCAATCCTCTGCTGATGCTAATACTGTATTTAGACACTTATTTGCCCATGTCTTCTTCCATACATTTTTAGCTATACATATTTTACAAATATTTTTTTTTCATAAAGACACATATGTCATCAGCAGAAGATTGCGGTCGCGTGAGTTATAGTTGCCTGCACTAACTATAACGGGGGAATTTCATTGGTTTTTTATCAGTAAAATTTCCGCTAACATGTGTGAAACCTATGGTTTTTTCACTGAATTTGCAAGGTTTTTTAAATGCTAATTCCTAACTATAACGTGTGTGAAACCTATGGTTTTTTTTCAGTGAATTTGTACGGTTTTTTAAATGCTAAGTTACTTTACACCATTCGTGGCGTGCGCGCCCACTTAACGCAGTTCGTTCCGTGCACGCACGGTGCGCTTCGCGCACCGTGCGCGCACAGTGAGCACGCGGTGCGCTTCGCGCACCGCGCGCCCACTTTACGCAGTTAGTGCCGTGCACGCACGGTGGGCATGCGGTGCGCTACGCGCACCGCGTGCCCACGTTACGCTAGATGGGCCATGTACGCACGATGCGCTTCGCGCACCGTGCGCACATGGAGGACATATTATGCGCTTCCTTGTGATAGGTAATCTGTTGAAATTTTTTGGGGAAATGCTGTGCTCAAATAAGCCATGCACAAATGGTGGCCCTCGGCCACCATTTGCACACGGGGTGGAGAGAGTGTGGATTTTTTTTTTTATAATTTTTTACCGTACGCGTACGGTAAGCGTATGGTAAGCGTATTCGGCGAAATTTTCGAAAAATTAAAAATTACAGTTTTTTGCCTTGGGGGATCTTTGAAGACTCAACTAACATGGTTATGTGCATGGGCGCTGTCTAAACAGCCCCTTTATATGTTTTTGGCATTTGTTTATCAGCTCCCCCCTCAGAGTGCGAGAGAGAAAATGGCGGCCGCCATTTCCTGGTTTCGACCGATTCGAATGTTTACTAAGATCTAAGGGCCAATCAGAATCGCGCTCGCGCACGCCACCGTACGTGTACGGTAAGCGTACCGTAAGCGCACCGTAAGCTGGCTCAGATATATATATTGATTTAAAGGCTATTTTCTCAGAATCTACTGAACAGATTTACACCAAACCTACAAAAGGCACTTCCTTGACCTGAGGACTACCTCTCTGCCAAATTTCTAGTAATTCTGTTCAGCCGTTTGGGCTGTAGCCCTGTCTAAAGGTCCTATGGAAAAATGCATGGGAAAAACGCGTTTTGGGACCCCCCTTTTATCTCAGCCCCCGCTTGACGAATCCCCCCGAGACTTTCAGGGTAGGAGCGGAGCGTAGCGCCCCACCTATTTTGAAAAATTCGTGAGGATTCGTCGACCGGCGCCAAAGTTATTCAAAATAGAATGTTGAGGTTTTCCTATGGAAACGTGGTCCTAACTATAACTACCTACTGGCGACCGCCAGTAGGTAATATATATATATATATATATATATATATATATATATATATATATATATATATATATATATATATATATATATATATATATATATATATATATATATATATATATATATATATATATATATATATATATATATGCCAACAGATTTGCACCGGAATATGAGCCAACAGGCTCTGCAGGACGGGTCAGTGACACGATACCGGTGCCCTCTGTTAAAATCCAAACAAACCCTCACTAAACCTTGAAGTGAGGACACTTACACCACGGCTGGAGGTTGAAAATGCCTTTACACTTCTGTCTTTCACCTTGCCTCATGAACAATAAAGTTTTACATGCTGTTGCCTTAAGAAAATAAATGGACACACCTGTTGGATGATGCATTCTGGGAGAAAACCAAACTGCAGTGGTAATGCATGAGGCAAGGTGAAAGACAGAAGTGTACCCGTGATCAAGCCTCACATGGAGGAGAAACGCGTTGGGTTTGTGTATTTGTGCAACTTTCAGCATGGAATAAAGGCGTTTTCAACCTCCAGCCGTGGTGTCAGTGTCCTCACTTCAAGGTTTAGTGAGGGCTTGTTTGGATTTTAACGGAGGGCACCGGTATCGTGTCACTGACCCGTCCTGCAGAGCCTGTTGGCTCATATCCCGGTAAAAATCTGTTGGCATTTAATTTCCGTGAAGCCCGGCTCACCATGTATTTCTGAGGATTTAAAACGGAAATAAGCCATAAGAAAATCGTACAGGAAGGCTGGTAAGGGCGCAAGAGGAAGTTTTCTTCACTTGTTGGCTGAAGGATGGAGTATGCTGTGCACGAGAGTTAAACTGCAAATAAGACAAATACATTACTAATTTATCTTCATTAACAGTCCCCACGTTAAGGCAGATAGCAGCATGTTTGGAAAAAATGAACAATAAAGTTTTACATGCTGTTGCCTTAAGAAAATAAATGGACACACCTGTTGGATGATGCATTCTGGGAGAAAGCCAAACTGCAGTGCTAATGCACGAGGCAAGGAGAAAGACAGAAGTGTACCCGTGATCAAGCCTCACATGGAGGAGAAACGCGTTGGGTTTGTGTATTTGTGCAACTTTCAGCATGGAGTAAAGGCATTTTCAACCTCCAGCCGTGGTGTCAGTGTCCTCACTTCACGGTTTAGTGAGGGTTTGTTTGTATATATATATATATATCTATATATCCAATTACCGCTGGTGCACAGAGGAGACGATGGACGTCACAGTTCCAGAATCATGAGCGGACACGGAACTTCGTTAAAGTGCGTATTTATTTCGTTAGGTTTGCCGTCATAACGTTTCGGCTCAGCAGAGCCTTGATCACATGACAACGCGAGCTCTAGACAAGATCCAATAAATAGCAAGCACATAGAGTTCAAAGTGCATAATTGTAAACATGTGACCTTTGGTGTCATTAACATAGAAAAAACACTACTCCACTCACATAATAAAGTGCAGAATGCAATATGACTTAATCCTAAAATTTGTAAGGATTAAACCATTAAATTGTGCAAATATCGCTGTTTTTCAAAATTAAGACAATAAATAGATAAATAAGTCAATAAAAACAAACCATCCATTTATACTGTACAATTCCCCCTTCATGGTTTAAACAAATATCATGGCATAAATGCCAGGTAAACAATTTCTACAGCCCTAGGATAAAATGCTAGATGCTGTGCAGATCATATATGTATAGTGCAAAAAATAGTGGCTTATCTATATATATATATATATTCACTGAAAAAACCATAGGCTTCATGCACGTTATAGTTAGGAATTAGCATTTAAAAAACCTTAGAAATACACTGAAAAAACCATAGGTTTCAGGGGCGTTATAGTTAGCTGGACATTTCCCTCGTACAAAACCCTAGAAATTCCCCCGTTATAGTTAGTTCAGCTAACTATAACTCGCGCCCCCGCCATGCACTGCTGATGACACCACATATTACATCACTCATGACATGGTCAGTGACATCACTGATGACATCACTGATGACATCTCACATGACATCACTGAAACCTATGGTTTTTTCAGTGAATTTCTAAGGTTTTTTAAATGCTAATTCCTAACTATAACGTGCATGAAACCTATGGTTTTTTCAGTGAATTTCAAAGGTTTTTTAAATGCTAATTCCTAACTATAACATACTTGAAACCTATGGTTTTTAAGTGAATTTCAAAGGTTTTTTAAATGCTAATTCCTATCTATAACGTATCTCTAAAGCTATGATGTTTAATGATTTTCATAGGATTTCTAAATCTTTATATTTCAGTGTGTCAATTCCTTTAAGTATGTTTTTTTAAAATAGTTTTTCACCATTTTTTAGAGGTTTTTTTCAATAATTCTTTTAAAAATTAGAAAATATATATTTGTTAATGATTTAAAAAAAATGTTAATTATTGTAAACTATTTTTTATATTTTTTTATATTTTTTAAACTATATTTTTAATACTTTTTTATTTTTATTTTGTAAATTTGTTCGGGGATTCTCGCACCCTAGGTGCACCTTTCTCGATCCCTGCGCGGAACATAGTTGCCATTTTACCATTGTAGTGTAGGATCCGTGTACGGTATGCGATGGGTACGTATTTTCATGCGTGATTGCTATGCGACTGGTACGCGACTCCAAGCCCATACGTGACACGTACAAAGTACGTTATGCGACGCTCACGCGCTTCTGCGAAATGTCATGTGTGTGTTTCGCGCGATGGGTGCGCGAATCCCGCGAAATATTTTGAAATGTCAAAAAACATATATATATGTATTTCATGTGAATATTAATTGAAGACATAATCTAAACAACTCATAAAATTAATATATTTTTACTTCTAATGCTATATTCCTTTTAAATGCGATTTCACGGATTCGCGCTCGGTGTGTGCCGCCTATGCGCACGGTGCGCGGATCCCATGTGACTTGAGAAAAAGATATTTGATTGGTTCATTACACTTCCTATTCTAACTATTGAAAGACCCCACCCATTTCAATCATTCTTTTTGAGCTTCTTTGGAGGAACATCTCACACCTTAGAACTAGAAGAAACTTTTTGGGGAAGATTTCCACAGCTGCAATTTTTCATTATCTGAAGACAATGGCTTCTGGACAGCAGCCACCATTCAGATTCAGACCATTCGTCCGATGAGGGATTTGTTGTGGAACCTCCACGCCCAGAAAGATACACCTCTGTGGTGTGGAAATGTTTTTCCTTCCCAGAAGGACAAAATAAAACTAATTCAACTAAAGTGACATGTAAAATATGTCAAAGAGTACTTTCCAGAGGGGGATCCATCTAAAAAATACACTTGTGGGACTGCGAGTATGTTAAAACACCTGAAGACTCTGCATCCCGTGAACCTGGCCAAGCAGGAATGCAGAAGACTCCAACAGCAGCCTCCGCCAGCAGTGGCAAGCACTTCTGCAGCATCACCATCGACCACTCACCCGGACATACGTCCAGAATTTGGAAAACTGAAAATTAGTTGCATTAAATGCAACAAACTGCTCTGTTATGGCGAGCAGTCAATTGAACTTATCTGCCGAGCGCAGCAAAACCACAAGTGCTAAACTTGTGTTTATTTTTTTTTGCAGAAGTTGACTGTTTTGTTCCTCCTGTTGTCTTTTTTTCCTTTCCAAAAAATAACAAAATTGTTCCAAAAAGTACCAAAAAAAAGAAGAAAAAAAAAGTTATTTTCAGAACTCATTTCTCTGTTTAAAAAAAGAGCTATATTTCTATGATCGTGTGTGAAAGTTTGGTTGGATGTATGCGTAGTGTATAATTTACTGAAAGAATGCATTAGTAGTGTATGGTAAATGTATAAGTGCAGAACTATAAGGAAGTGCTGCAGCATCACACTATAACCTATTTAGCTGCAGTGTGCTGTGGTACTTCCGAAGCACAGGGATGCAACATATGTACATAAATATGTTGCAAATCTATGCTTCTCTCTGCATGGCTGCTTAAACTGCAGCCATATGGTGACAAAGGCACCCTTGCACTATGGTGCAAGGATATCTGTGTCATGTGGTGTTTGTTTTTGTGCAGGAAGACACACCTTCCTGCACAAAAACAAACAGTAAAGGCATTTTTCTCCTTCAATGTATGCTGAGCATTGTAGCATGCATTGAAAGATAAAACATGAGGAAAAATTAAAACAATTCTCCTTGTCCTTTGCTACACCAATTGGAGAATGGTGCAGCATTCACACACATGTAGAGATTTATGATTTCTGATAAATCTGGAGATGTGTCTTGTTCCAGGAGTATTCAGTGCAATCACGCACAACAATACTTATAGAACACCCTTTCAACGCAAAGTGGTGTGTATGGTGAGGTTGTATTTACATGGAGTAGAAAAGGTACACAGACTGCCTTTTCCTCTCTTTGTAAATATGAAAGCGTGTCTTGTGCAATAACTATGTTACAAAAAGTGGCATATTTCTGTTTGGAAAATTGCTTGCGAATGAATGATAGAAGGTATGCACAGAGTTTTGTCTGCAAAGATGCTCAAAGAAGAATGATTGAAATGATTGCGGTCCTTCAATAGGTACAATGGGAAATATTATGAACCACTCAAATCTGTTTTTTTGGAGGTCACATGATATCCTATGACAGAGAGATTCCAAAACTACATAGGTATAAACAGTGTTTTTAAAAATGTATTCAAACTTTGTAGCTTCTGGCAGATCTGCCCATTCTGCATATTAATACTTAGTTAAACTTACTTTCACAGTAATAGAAATAAAAAATGGTACACATTTTTTTCAGATGATTTTTGTAATGTAAATTAGGGTAGATTGCTTATTTTAGAATTAGGATCTGTGAAAGGAAAGAAAAAATAGTTATAACATGTAATAATACATTTTTAACAACACAGCATAATTTAAACAAAGTAATTTGTTTGCCTTTTTTGCTGTTCTCAGAATATATTGAATTTCACGAGAAATAGTGATTTCAATCGTACTCATCACATTACAGCAGGCAAAAAAAAAACAATCAAAAAGATTGTTTAAAAAAACCCAACATGCTATTCTAAGTGAAATACCAGAAAATACAAATCACACATATATGAAATGCTTATGGCTAACAAAATTTTATAACTTTAACTTATAAAAACTGTAAATGTTGTCGCTTTAAAATATTCACCGAGTCAATGAGCACGAAAAAGTCCATAATTCAAACATATACCTTTCCTTGAGGCCAAATGGTATTTTTGCACTCCTTTTTATGTAAATTGTCCAATGGTAATCCTATTAAATTATAATAATAAATTCCTCAGAGAGTGAATTATCTTCCTAAAACTTTGACTTTAAAAATATTAGGTAGGAATTTGGTAATTCCCTAGGCAAACGTTGTTTGAAAACCAACTGGGCATCATTACAAAGTGTCCAGCCTTTGTCACATTTTAGATAGGCAGTGTAATGTCCAGATGTTGTGGAAGGACCATCATGGAAAATTATTGCAATTGCTACAAAAGTCCTTCCTGATATTGATAGTTGTGTTGCTACAAATTGCTTTATTAAAGTATCCAATTTTCTTCCATCAGCTGTACAACGTTGCATCATTAAAATTATGTATTGTCCATATTTTTTCAAAAATAATGTGGATAACATTTCTGATTTACATTGGCTACACTCCATGTTTTGATTTGCACCTTTAACTAATTTATTGAAAGACACTGATTTACAGTCTGGTAATGTTAAATACAGAAATCTTTCAGTGTCTACATTAGTGCTAGATGTATACATGCAATTTTCACAATGATGTTCCCATTTGTAAGAAAGGCCAAAAATAATTTCTATTTCTACACCTTCATTTTCAAAAATGGTAAGCATATACATTAAAAATTCCTGAGCATCTTGTTGGATATTTTGTGTAAATTGTGTAGAAGCAGAACACACATCCAGAAGATTACGAACATCTGAAACAGTTTGTATTTTACTTGTATCTGTTGTCAATTTTTCATAAACAGAATGCAACAGAGAACAAAATCTTTTTTCCCGATTCTGCATAATTTGTTCTTGCAAAACTTCAAGGCAAAAAACAACATTGACCACTACATTAGCATAGCAGTTGACACCTGAACTATTTTCAAACTGATAACCAACAATCTCCTCAATAGTGTCCTTTTTCTTTTTACTTGGTATCTCAACATTATCTTGTTCTTTTCCCTTCTCTACACCTTCAGTACAGATATTCTCAAACCTTCTTTTTCGACCAACCACACGCTTTTCAAATACAGGATATTGACCTAAATTGGGTGCATACACCCTTCTTAATCTATTATACTCTTTTACACAGTTTGCATCTGCAGTAACCTTTGTCTCATCAAAATCAATAAAAAACAAACCAAATAATGTTCTGACTTGCGACAAAGCAACATATGCAATACCCTCTTTAAATACGGTAGATCCAATGTTCACCAATGCACTACACTTAATCCTTGAGATTTATGAATAGTCACTGCATATGCCAGAGAAAATGGAAATTGTTTCCTACGGACATATAAATCTTTAACAAGCAAAAAACGAACTGAACAACAACCAATTTCTTTAACTTCTTCAATCTGATCAAATTTAATTTAAAAAAATTAAATTCCTTCTTTTTTCTGATAATTAACAAAATCCACCACTTTACCCATTGCTCCATTAACTAAACCTTTTTCTACATCCAAATTACGCCTTAAAATTACCTGACAGTTTACACATGCATATAGTGTCTTTTCTAAACCAACTGCTTTAGATATTTTTTTTTCTAAAGAATCCAGTTTTGTTTTCAACTTTCCCGTCAAAATAATAGTGATTCCTTCATGCTCTATTTTATCGATGGCTTCCATTTTTATAATTTCTTCATTTTCCAGTTTGAATAGTTCTTTGTTGAATATAGAACACTCGCGCAGTGTTGGCATTAAGCAGATCACTGATTTATTTTCTGCAATTTTCATGTACACTTACTCAGGAACTACATCTTCATTTGGAAACAAATTGGAAAGTAATCGACTCTCCAAAGCTTGTTTGCCATGTTTTGTCAGAATTCCAATTCTTATATCTTGAAGAATACTTCCATATTCAGCATCATTTGCCTGTCGCATGTTTGTGTTAGTTCTTTGTATTTAAAATATGTCCAAATGTTCACATTACCAACACAACCAAGAGACTTTCTGGTATCTTCATGTGCAAGTGTTTTAAATACCGGTTGTCCTTTTACCGGAGTCAGTTGCAGTAGATCTCCAAAAACGATGACGTGTTTTCCTCCAAATAAAACGTCATACTCTGTTTTAAGAATTTTCTGCATTCTTAAATGCACATAGGCAAGCTTCAAGTTTGAGACCATGCTTACCGCATCAATAATGAGAACATTCATTTTCTTCAGGACTCTTGAAACTTCACAACAAGCTTCTCCAGATAGCTTGTGGTATTCCAATTTGTTCTCATGCTCTACTGGTAGCATTAGTAAACGATGTAAAGTAATTCCTTTAATGTTATGTGCTGCCAACCCAGTAGGAGCAGTGACAACACAAGACAAATGCGACTCAGTTGTTGTATGCAGATAACTTGTAATTACTTTAATTAAGAAACTTTTTCCTGTTCCAGCTTGACCACTCACATACATTCGGATAGGTTGAAATGATGTACATGAGCACCCTTTCTTTTCATAAAGTAATCCATGGTCAATCTGCTCTTTCACTTGTTGATATATTTGTTTCTGTTCAACATTTAGTTGTTCTTCCAAGTTTCCTAACTGTATTACCTTTTCTTGAGCTTGATACATTGCTGTTTCCACCTCATTCATGGCAATTGCTGCTTCATTTTCAACAATTGGTTGTCCTAGTGGATCTTGACTCAGTGCAGTAGAACTTTGACTGTCTTGAGAACTGTCTCTAGCAATCTCAGCTGCAATTGTAGCTTTTGATCAATTTCATCATTCAACATTTTCACATAATTTGCAAAAGCACTGCATTGTATGGTATCTTTACAAGCATTAAATGAATCTCCATAGCTCTGAAAATCTCCAAGTAATTCCAGTTCTGAACGCCACGGTTTGAACATTTGCAAAAGGGCTAAATAGTAAAATTCCCTTTTGTCAGCAGTGTCACAACTCAGTTTCCTGTGATTAATTAAATTTCCTTTCCTTTGTTTCACCAGACATCCTTCGGAACCAATCACTGCATATTTTCCATCATTGATGTTCTCTGTAGTATTCTGTTTAAAAGTGTAGTTTTGCAGCACTTCATAGAGACACATGTTCTCAAGATGAGGACTTCTGTTTGGGTAATATGTGTCCAACATATTCGTTTTCAAAATATCTGTACTTTCTGGTTCTTTTTCTGCTAAATATTCAATTTCTTGAACAGATTTCAGTACCCGATTTCGCATTGCTGCAAGACCTAGACTCACCCAAATGATTCTTCTACTTTTGGAGTATAGAATTGCAGATGATAACCGATCTGAGCATTCATATGCTCTAATTTCACGATGCGATAACATCTTCAAACTGAAACTGTATAATTTCTTACTTAGAGTCTTCTCGTGAGAAATCTCTTCCCACAATTCCTTTCAATTCCATCTTTTCTGATTTAGTAATGTAGGACGTTACATATCGAGCAACAGCAATGGAATTGTCCGCAACATACTGAATATCCATGTTAGCGTTCCACATGGATAAAATAACTGGATTGTAGTCATTTATGTATTTTGATTCTTCGCTTCTTCTTAAGTTGTAGGTATTTTTTAGAGACTTTCTTGTGATGGTATGTCGCATAGCTGACATAAAACTGTTCACTCTTCCTTTGGATAATACAGGACGTGGAAATCCAAAACGACATTTGGTATAGAACTTATCCTTTGACTTGTACTTTCGTCGACAGTATTTTCCACACCTACGGCTTTGGAATCGTAAGACTTGCTATTTTAAGTTTTTATCTTCTCTGCTTTTAGGTACGGCACATGTGGCATAATCTTCAATGAAAGACAAAACAGTTTCATCTGAATCTGTTCCAAATTTGGGGGTGTCCTTGATCCATAACAACATATGTATATGAGGAGCACCTCTTGCTTGATACTCCCTTCTCCAAAAGAAATCCACAACTTCTCCAAGAGGAGGATTCTTTTTATTGCAGATGAAAGACTTCATAGCTTCAAATGTATGATTGAAATATTTGCATACATTAACAGGACCCAAAGAGCACAATTCTCCAGGCGTCTTGTATTCAATATTTTTTATATTGGAATTTGCCTCTCGAAGAAATTCAAGTAAATCATCCCAAGCATACTCAGCACAGCTTGGTGTAACAAACCATGTAGGAGTTCCCAAGTTCCGTAGCATACATTTCAGTTCTCCATGACGACGGTACTAATATTCATTAGTCCCATGCTGACATATCATCAGATTAATCAACTGAGATTCTAAATGATCATCTCTCTGATGCACTTTATCCATAAAATCCTTTGCAGTTACATTTTGCAGATGCATTCCAGTTTTCAAAATGTGGTTTACTGCATATGAAAGTCCAGACAAGTCACTTTCAAACAGAAGATGAAACATATAAGGAATACATTGTCGAAATCTTGGATCTTCTGCATATAATCTTGTTGTCCGATATTCAGATGCAGGAATCTGCACAGGGCGTTAATCATATCGTCCACCTTTTCCTGTTGGAAACAACTGCGGGAAGCAACGAGCTTCCAAGCTCTCTTCCCATAGACTCATGGGACTTCCTCTTGCTTTTTTAATTTGGAACAACTCAATCGTATTCCCCATCACCTCTTTGAAATGAAGTGGATGTACACTGTAATGTTCATAGATTTCTTCACATCTGGACATGTCCACTTTTTCAATTTGTCCAATTAATGTTTCAGTATCTTCTGCTAAATCTATTTCTTCTTCTCCTACAAACACATTTCTATAGTACTCATTATTTTTTATCAGATACAATGATGCCTTTTGCACTTTTCTAACATCCACTAACTCTTGCCAGATTTTCTTATTCTTAGTAGGAACACCATTAACTAGAATGACTAGTGGTTCATTTTCTGCATGGTCTACACCAATAGTTTCAATGTTTTTCTTTAAATCTAATGTTAAATACACAACTCTTCCTTTCAATCGTCTTTGTCACTCTGATGGAGGTAATTTACCTGTTTTAGGCTCCATACGAACAATAGCCTGAAACGGGTGCACACATTGAATGAGAATAGACTCATACGTATTTAAATCTATCAGCTCTGGAGGATTAGCAACCAACTCTAGATTATTATGAACAGCTCTAGCAGGCATTTTATTCTCATCTAATTTGTTCTAACAATATTTGCAAATACGCTGCTCAGAACCCAAATCAAAACAATCCTCTACCAACAAATAAGTTGCAAATTCCTTCCACTTATAATTATCTTCTATTTCACTTTTTAAATACAGATTGACACTCCTAGTCTGATTTTTATAGTGACTTCGCCGACAACAAATACAAGAAACATTTGGTCTTTCACCTGAAATTACCTTAAACTTTGTGATTTGATCTTCAACATTTTTTGTAATCACGGGTTCTACATTGTCTTCAACATTTAGTTTTACTAATGTGTCAGTTTCTGCACTCTCTTGCTGAGGACCAAAGTAACAAAACTCAATATCATCACAAACCTTCTTCACATCTGATACTGACCCACGCAAAAGAGCACTGTTCAACTCATTTAACTTTAGTGCTGGACTTTTTGCATAATACAATCTTCTCACTAACTTCCGCATTTGAGTATGATGTACTGCCAACATCCTGAAATGGTGAAAAACACTTTGACAAACTTTCCTAGAAAGACAAGCCAGAGAATGACCTTGCAAACCAGTATTTTTTCTCACTCTGCAAGGGTCTAGTCCTTGCAACACCTTAATCTTTTATTTAACACTTTTTTTACTATATGCTCGTAAAAAACTACATAATTTATCAATAGGTTCTTGTCGTACACTACAAATACTACTGCAATCCCAAGTGTACACAGGGTGTTTAGGACGTCTCCCTAGAACTTCATCAGCTATCACTTCTTCTGCATTTCTTTGAACCATTTTCTCTTTGTCAATTGGACAACCATCTCTAACCTCATAACCTCGACCACTGGTGTCAACTGCATACAATAATGTATTGCTCTGTAAATAACTCTCTTCATTAAAGAAAGGCTCTGAACTGGAACTGTGTTTCCATTCTCCCAAACAAACATCACAAAAATGTGTTCTATTAATTACTCTTTTCCTCCTACTTTTGGCCTTCATTAAATGGATTGGTTTATCTAGTGATCAAATTCTGTTTAATACTAAAATGAATAGTTTCCTTTTTACTTCAAAAGCCTTTTCAACAAAAGTTTCAATATGCTTCTTCTTTTTATAAAATGGAGCTCTCTTTTTATATTTCTTCACATCTTTCAGCAAATTATGCACTACTCTCTTGTAAAATATTTTTTTGCGTATTTCCTTATACTTATTTTGCCTTCTTTTACCATACTTTGTCTCCTTTGACTGTCCATTTGCTTTTTCGCTTTTCCTATTATTTTGATTTTTTTTTCTAGTTGAAGCATTCTCAGAGGTTTCAGCATTCTGTGCATTCCGTTTGGTCCTACAAACATTTTTAATAAATTGCTTTGTGTTCTTACCAGAAGATTTTTCTTTTTAGCCACATTATGTTGTTCATTCAATACTTGTGGTTGATTTTTCTTCAAGTAACTCTCCTTTCTTTTTCTTTCTTTTTCTGGCATGATTTCTCAATTTTAATGGTGAAAAAAAAGTATCTGTAAAATATAATCACAAATAAATGTATATTAATAACTTTAAAATGTATACTTTTCTATTATTGTACAAACACATTTTATATAAATACTGACTAAGAAACTATAGCCCTGAAGCACAAGTGTGACGATGGTTAAAAAACTACATGCATAGTGCATACTACTTTGAAGCAGTTCATGCCCTAAAGCCTGCCTCACTCAAAGACTACATGCTTACTGACTGAATGATTACAGTACTATAAGGAGAGACACTGGGTGAGTGACAGGGTGTTTGCTAGAAGTGTATGGATACTGACTGGGATATTGATGGTGTGAAAGACAAGTGTGTAGGTGATTAGAGACCTACATGCATAGTGGATACGTGTTTGAATCAATCCATATGTTAAGGCCTGTCTCAGTCCAAAAGTATTTGGATACTGACTGAATGTTTTGAGTATTGCAAGGAGAGTGCCAGGATGAATTTATAAGTATTTGTTTTTTGGCGCAGTAAATACATTAGTACATGGTGCTGAATAAGTCACTGGAGAAGTATAAGGGGAATGACAGGGTGTTTGCGGGAACTGTATGAATACTGTCTGGGGTATTGAAGGTGTGAAAGACAAGTGTGTAGGTGGCTACAGACCTGCATGCATAGTGGATAGACGTTTGAAACAGTCCATGGAGTAACACTTGGATCACTGCAAAACTACCTGAGTACTGACTTAATCATTAGAGTACTACAAACAGAGTGACTTGGTGAATCTTTTTAAGTTTTTGGGTTTTGGCGCAGTGAATAGATTAGTATTTCTTGCCAAATGAGTCAGTGGAGGTGTGCAATTGAAGTGACAGAGTGTTTATTGGAGTTTATAGATACTGACTGGGAAATTGAAGGTCTGAAAGACAATTGTGTTGGTACTTAGAGGCCTCCATGCATAGTGGAAACACGTTTGAATCAATCCATGTGCTAAGGTCTGCCTCACTCCATTAGGTACTGACTGAATGATTAGACTATTGCAAGAAGAGTGCCTGGGTGAATTTATAAGTGTTTCAGTTTTGGCGCAGTGAATGCATTACTACATGGTGCTGAATAAGTCACTGGAAGAGTGCAAGGGGAGTGACAGGGTGTTTGCTGGAAGTACATGCATACTGACTGGGGAATTCAAGCTGTTACAGACAAGTGTATAGTAGGTTAGAAGCCTGCATGCACACTGGATAGACCTTTGAAGCAGTCCATGTGGTAATGCATAGTTCACTGCATGAGTACCTGCGTACTGACTGAATCATTAAACTACTGCTAGGAGAGTGCCAGGATGAAGCTTTTAAGTTTTTCGGTTTTGGCGCAGTGAATAGATTAGTACATGGTACTGGATCAGTCACTGGAGGAGTGTAAGATGAGTGACAGGGTGTTTATTGAAGTATATAGATACTGACTAGTTAATTAAAGAAGTCAAAGACAAGTGTGTAGGTGACTAGAGGTCTGCATGCCAAGTGGATAGACGTTTAAACAGTCCATGAGCTAAGACCTCAGACACTGGATGATTACCTGGGTACTGACTGAATCATTACACCACTGCAAGGAGAGTGTCTGGGTTAATCTTTTTAAGTTTTTGTGTTTTGGTGCAGTGAATAGATTACTACATAGTGCCAGATGAGTCAGTAGAGGTGTGCAAGTGGACTGAAAGAGTGTTTACTGGAGTTTATAGATACTGACTAGTTAATTGAAGAAGTGAAAGACAAGTGTGTAGGTGACTAGAGCCCTGCATGCATACTGGACAGACGTTTGAAGCACTCCATGGGCTAAGGCGTGGGTCACTGCATGAGTACCTGGGTACCGACTGAATCATTACAGTACTGCAAGGAGAGTGCCTGGATAAATCATTTAAGTTTTTGGGTTTTGACGAAGTGAATAGATTAGTACATGCTGCTAAATGAGTCACTGGAGGTGTGCAAGGGGAGTGACAGGGTGTTTATTGGAGTATATAGATACTGACTGGGCAAATGAAGGTGTGAAAGACAATTGTGTGGGTGGTTAGAGACCTGCATGCATAGTGGATAGACATTTGAAGTAGTCCATGTGCTAAAGCCAGGTTCACTACATAAGAACCTGGGTACTGACTGAATCATTAGAGAACTACAAGGAGAGTGTCTCTGTGAATTTATGTGTTTGGCTTTTGGCGCAGTAAATGGATTAGTACATGGTGCTGAATGGGTCACTGGAGAAGTGTAAGGGGAGTGACAGGGTGTTTGCGGGAACTGTATAAATACTGCCTGGGATATTGAAGGTGTGAAAGACAAGTGTGTAGGTGGTTAGAGGCCTGCATGCATACTGGACAGACATTTGAAGCAGTCCATTATCTAAGGCCTGGGTCACTGCATGAGTACCTCAGTACTGACTGAATCATTAGAGTACTGCAAGGAGAGTGCCTGGATGAATCTTTTAAGTTTTTGGGTTTTGGCGCAGTGAATAGATTAGTACATGGTGCTGGATGAATCACTGGAGGTGTGCAAGGGGAGTGACAGGGTGTTTATTGGAGTATATAGATACTGACTGGGCAATTGAAGGTGTGAAAGACAATTGTGTAGGTGATTAGAGGCAAGCATGCAAAGTGGGTAGACGTTTGAAGTAGTCCAGATGCTAAGTCCGGATTCACTACATAAGTAACTGGGTACTAACTGAATCATTAGAGTACTACAAGGAGAGTGCCTCAGTGAATTTATAAATGGTTGGGTTTTGGTGCAGTCAATGGATTAATACATGGTGCTGAATGAGTCACTAGAGGAGTGCAGGGGGAGTGACAGGATGTTTGCTGGAAGTGTATGCATAATGACTGGGGAATTGCAGGTATGTAAAAGTGTGTAAATGGTTAGAGGACTACGTGCATAGTGGGTAGGGGTTTGAAGCAGTCCATGTGCTAAGGCCTGGTCACTGAATGAGTACTTGGGTACTGACTGAATGATTAGAGTACTGCAAGGAGAGTGCCTGGGTGAATTTATAAGTGTTTGGGTTAGCAACACTAACCTAGGAGTTTACCAAAACTCATTCACTACTCTGGAAGGGGTAAGGGGACTGCATACAATCTACATATTTCAGAACTGCACTTTAGTGTCAAAACCTGACTTATTTTATGAATGCATAAGCAATGACTGCCTTCTAATGCTACTAAAACTTGACAACATGACAGGTTTTAAAACAGTTATCTGTCAGCAAATACATGATGTTACCAAATGCTTCTCTCACAATCCTTACCCAAATGCACACAGACTCACAGTGTGATTCTAGACAAGCAACACTATCCCTTGGACTTTACCAAAACACATTCACTACTCTGGAAGGAGTAAGGGGACTGCACACAATCTACATATTTCAGTACTGTACTTTACTGTCAAAGCCTGACTGATTTTATCAATGCATAAGCAAAGACTGGCTTCTAATGCTACTAAAGCTTGACAACATGACAGGTTTTAAAACAGTTATCTGCAATACATTTACTAGTCTACAAGATGTAAGGTGACTGCACACATTACAGAACATTTTCTACTACACATTAGTATCAAAATGCTTCTCTCAAATTGATTCCTGATTCCTAAATGCACACAGACTCACTGTGTGATTCTAGACAATCAACACTATCCCTTGCACTATACCAAAACACATTTCTTAATCTACGAGTACTACATTTTAGTGTAGAAACATGACTCATTTTGCAAATTCATAAACAATGACTGGTTTCTAATTCTACCAAAATATAAAAACAGCACAGTTATCTGTCTGCAAACACATGAAAAACACAAATGCTTATCACAGAATGGTTTCTACATGCACACACACTGTCAATAAGATTGTAGACAAAAAAAAGTACTACCTGCACTTTAGTAGGAGAAATACATTAGTCTGATTAAAATACAAATAGACCACATACATCCACTCACAATTAAATAACTCACCTTTCAAGTTGTTTTGTAGATTAAGAAGTATATCAGTCACACGCCAGATTTTCTTATACAGAATCTCTGCACTGTGCACCTGTCAGCAAAGCTAAAGAATGGCAAAGTTTCCCTCTCATTTTGCACAAATCACATACCTTTCCACATTAATTCAAAAGCTAACACACATTTCCATTGGTTAAACATTTCAACCCTTTCCAAATGACATAAATTTGAACCCTTCCCCCAATCTGCCTTCTGCCTGTTACCATAGAAACAGGTCATGGAACACTGAACTGAGCACACAGGTCACAAGTTCAGCACACAATGTTGCTAATCAAAACAGCAAGTGCGCTTGACTTTTCAACATATCAGCTTATCATATATAATGTTCCTTTCAATCAGTTTTTGTTAACCAATAAGAATCATGCATTTAAAAAACAGAAACATGCACCCTCGTTTTCAGTGTCTTGTCTTTTTTCAAAACTGCATTTTAGCCACCATTTTAGAAAAATCTTACTTTTCAAACTGCCATTTCATTTACAGAGACCATCTGAGTGCATCCAGACCTCCTTTCAAGATGCTTAGAGTGTGGGTTGTGGGACACAGCTATATTTTCTGGAGCCAAAGGTATGCAGAAAACAAAGACATTCACAAAGACCTAGGTTTGCCAAATGTAGACATTAAATGGATTGGACAGAGAGGGTTAAAGTGGCACCAATTGATGCCATTGGTAAAATCCTTTATGCATCTCCAACACCCTGACCTCATAATAGTGCACTGTGGTGGCAATGACCTAGGCACTGGGGTAGGACTGGAAATGCTTATGAAGGACACCAGTGCAGAATTGATTTCACTTTTTCCCAAAACTGCCTTTGTGTATTCTAACATATGCCAAAGGCAGAAATGGAACTGGTCCAATCATTTTTGTCCACAGATTGAGAAAGCTAGGAAACATGTGAATAAATCTGTTTCTACTTTTCTCCGAGACTATGGAATGGGGTCCATTTACAATAACAATCTGTGCTTTCATATGCAAGAGATGTATAGGAGAGATGGAGTAGCATTTACTGATGAAGGACACAGAGTCTTCCTCAACAACTTTAGAATCTGTATAGGTACTTACTTATAAGTACCAAAAACTCTCAATGAACACAACGGCTCTTTTTAGAACCACTGAAGAACAAAACACTTAAGCTTGATGTTTATCTCCCAAAAATGTCAGTTTTTTTCCTGGGATTCGCGCACCTAACGCGCTAGGAACTGCGCACCCTACGCAAGAGAAATCATGCACCCAACGCGTTAGGATGCGCGACTCCTAATTTTACCGTAAAAAAAAAAAAATAGCCCCTATCACTAATTTTTATTATCCCTGGGGACCCAATCCCCCGGGGTTTATTAAAAAACGTTGGGGACCGTGGGGGGAGCCCCAACGCCTCGACGGTCCCAGCCGGCTCCCCGCGTCCTTCGGGAGCCGGCATTGAAAGAGAGAGCAGGTTTCCCTGCTCTCTCTTTCAAAATCCAAACAAAGTTTTCTATGGGAGGGCGGGAGACTCCCGCCCTCTCATAGCAAACAACAGTGTCCTGGGGTGGGCACCCCAGGACACTGTAGGAGCCGGCCCTGGGGGGTGGCGGTCCCCAGGGCCCTCGAGGGCTCCAGGAGGGGGGCCACGCAGCCCCCCTCCCTCAAACAATAAAGCCCCGGGGGTAGCGGTCCCTGGGGCCCCCCTGGGCCCCCCATTAATTTTTACAGATTTTGTCCCCGGGATGTGGCCCCCCGGGGGCTACTTATTAAGGAAGCGCGGAAGCCCGCACTTCGGGTTTTTTTTTTCTTTTTAGCCGGATCCGTGCCCCCTGCACGCATTTTGCCGTATTTTATTTTATTTTTAAAGGGGGCCCCGGGGGTCCTTCTGGGACCCCCTAAGCAACACTAGAGGGTCAGAGTATTTCTACCCTGCCCTTATTGGGAATAGAATGTTGCGGATTTCCTATGGAAAATAGGTCCTAACTATAACTACCTACTGGCGACCTACTGGTGAGATATATATATATATATATATATATATATATATATTTTTTTTTTTTCACAAAACAATGGTGGCAAAGACTGTGCTTGCCGAAACGCTTCGGTTTTGACAGACTGTCTCTGTTTTATAAAATAAATATCAATTGAATAGAAGGATTTCTGTGTGCGGCTAAAGTTTGTTGGAAAATTGATTTCAGCCATTGGTCCGGCCCATAGCCTGCACCCGCTGCTGAGCGCTCCGGCTTCCTGACGACATTGTATGCAGATATATATATATATATTCACAAAACAATGATGCGACACACTCCAGATCCAGTTTAAGCTTTTATTTTATTTTTAGCTGTACCGGCTCACACCAACGCGTTTCAGCCCTGCGAGGCCTTTGTCAAAGCCTCGCAGGGCTGAAACGCGTTGGTGTGAGCCAGTACAGCTCAAAATAAAAGCTTAAACTGGATCTGGAGTGCGTTGCATCATTGTTTTGTGGAAACTAATTAAGGGCTTGGATTCAGCCCCATCGCGATGGCACCCGTCGTTGTGCGCGCTGCTGGTAGGATCCGATTGTGTTGGAATATATGTATATATATATATATATATATATATATTCACTGAAAAAAACATAGGTTTCAGGGACGTTATAGTTAGTTGGACATTTGACTCATATAAAACCAGAGAAATTCGCCTGTTATAGTTAGTTGAGCTAACTATAACTCACGTGCCCGCAATGCACTGGTGATGATGTCACATATTACATTACTCGTGACATGGTCAGTGACATCACTGATGACATCTCAAATGACATCACTGATGACATCACTGATGAAATCATCCAGTGAATATGTGTTTCTGTAAATATTTTTCATATATATCTATGCCAAGGTGTATTGAAGAAAGAGTGATTTTACAATTAACTGAATGGATTATTTAGTAGGTGCGTGACTGACTGTTTAAGTGGGTGATTGAACATGTGTTACTGAATGTATGGGTTAGTGACTAAACTGTGTGAAAGTCTGTATTAGTATCTCAGTTGGTGTATAAGTGGCTGCATGGGTTGGTGAGTAGCTACATGAGTGTCTATATGGGTTATTGATTTGTTGGCTGAGTATCTGTATGAGTGCCTGAGTGTCTGGGTCGGGGGTGTGACTCAGTGCATACATGTCTGAGTGGGTGATTCACTGGTCATATGGATTCAAAAGTACATCTGGGAAGGGCTGTATGGGTGAGTTAGTGTGTGTATGGGTGTGTTGGTGAGTGAATGAATGTCTCACTGGTATGTGTGTGAGTAACTACATATGTTTTAAGGCAGTATATGTGAGTGTTGGAGTATATAAATGACTATATGTGAGAGTAAGTTATTTGAAGAGTCGTGTATAAAAGAGTGTCTGCTTGTATCAGTGATTGTATAAGACAGTATGTGTTAGTATCTGCATAAATAAGTGATGTGGTGTGTGTATAAATAACGCAGTTGGTGTGTATAACTGTATACATGAGTAAATGGGTATGCGATTGATTCTTTGCATGAGTGACTAGGTGTGTGAGTAACTCTATGGATGAGTGGCGGACTGTGACTGTATGTATAGGTGTATGAGTGCATATTATAGTACTGTATTGATGGGTAACTGCATGTATAAGTGAGTGAATGTGAGTGTAGACCTGGGAAATAGTGGGTGGTATATAGTATCTGGCATTGTTGTGTGTATGGTTTCAAAAATAGTAGTCTGTATTTTAGAGTGCGTGTATCAAAGTTTATATTAGGCCATCAGTATGTGCATCAGATTATCAGGTGGATGATGTCATCAGTGATGTCATTTGAGATGTCATCAGTGATGTCATGAGTGATGTCCCTGACCATGTCATGAGTGATGTGATATGTGACGTCATCATCAGTTCATTGCGGGCGCGCAAGTTATAGTTATCTCAACTAACTATAACGGGCAAATTTCTCTGGTTTTATTTGAGTCAAATGTCCAACTAACTATAACGTCCCTGAAACCTTTGGTTTTTTCAGTGAATTTCAAAGGTTTTTTAAATGTTAATTCCTACCTATAACGTCTGTAAAACCTATGTTTTTTTCAGTGAATTTCAAAGGTTTTTTAAATGTTCATTTCATATTTTAATATTTATAATGTCAGACTTATCAGCGCACGCCGGCCAATACTCGCGCAACACTAGGAAATGCGCGAGGAACTACACTTCCCGATGGGCAGTGCGGGAGGTGCACGGCGTAACGCGCGCCACGCCCCACCACAAGACGTCAAAAGGCGAAAGGTCGCCGCACACGGAGCCGATAATTCTTCGACCCGGGAGACGAGACGAGGAGACGCCGAGAGATGAAGGTTCGGACGAACTCATCACCCAGGTAGCGGCCCGTGATATCCCGAGGTTCGTCGTGACCGAGGTAGGAGTACTGTGGCAGTAATTCCATCGGGGCTCGACACATCTTTGTCGGAGACAAGCTCTTCGAATCATTGAGATTCCCAGGCCCGCCCCTCTGTTGGCGAGACCGGCTGGTCTCATGCAGGGGAGCGAACAGGTATATTGAGAGATACTAGACTTAAGGGAGCACGCCTCGCTGTTCAAGTCAGGCAGTGTGCGAGCCTGAAAATTGCTCTGAGAAAACGAGAGCGAGAGTGTTGATACATGCAAACATAAGACAGATCGGAGGCATAGGAAAGCAGTAAGGCTTTTAGGAAATTGGCGAAGCGTGCTCCAGCCTCACAGACTTCAGTTCCCGGGCAGACACTAGCAGTGTGCATCTGCACCCCGCGGTGGCCTGGTTTCCACTTTTGATTTCTTCTGCTTATCTTCCTAGACATATGTGCGAATCAGGAGAGAGGGGTGGTCACAACGCCGAAGGCATGGAATGAGCTGGGCTGTTACAAGTGGGTATTGCACCACAAAGTTGTTATATGGTGTATGTGCGTCTGTTTGTTGATCCCTGTCATTCTCCCTACGTGTGCCTTTCCTTGTCGTTTATATTAGTGCCTGCAACGAAAAGACCACGACCTGTAGCTCTCCCCCATATGTCCGGGCATACCTTATTTTCCTTTTCAGGTGAGAGGGCAAGCTAGCGCTAACACAATCCTGCTAAAAGTACTGATTATGGTTCCCAAGGAGAAAACGGAAACAAAACGTCTTATGCTGTGTTCTGTTGTCTCTTTTGCCTTCACAGATCTCCCTCCCTGCAGTCCCCACCCTTTCCTTCCCCTGCTCGATCACCCCAAAAGTCTGTGGTTTCAATAGCCGGACTTGGGGTCATCCAGAGGTGGGCCCCCATAGAGCATCAACACAGCCCCGGGGACATCGGAACGAGGAACCTGACATATAAAACCTATATTTTTTCTTTTTTTTTCATAAATATTTTTGAACTCTATTATCCTTTTTTTTAATTTGAAAATTATATAATGTTTTATATCTTCCAAAAAAAAGGATGGATATTGGTTTTTTTCTTTTTTTTTTAAGAAAAACTGAAGTCCCGTACCGGTAGTGTACCAAGCTCCATCAGCACATGAATCCTATCCGCCATATTGCTAAACTCGTAAAGGATGCGCATTTCGTATCCGACGGATTTGTGGCACCGCATCCCACGTAACATCATATACGTATGTGGTTGCGCCAGCATCTACTTTGGAATGCGACGGGTATCAAGCCGCGCCTTACATCATGTACATATGGGGTCACGCCCGCTGCGTGTTGCGTATGTGACGAGTGCACGCTGCCAGGCCCTGTGTTACGTTATAGACATATGGTGTCGCACCGGGAATGCCATTCCCTCATTTTCTTTTTGTCTCAAAATTATATCTAAATAAGTTTAAAGTGTATATGAGAACAAGCGATAAGCTAAAATATTTTAAACATTTAAATATTTCTAACTCTAATAAACTCAAAATCGCGTCGGGCGCGGCCTCCTTGCGCGCTCGGTGCATGATTGCCATGTGACCTTAAAGAAAAGCATTTGATTGGTTCATAACATTTCCCATTGTAACAGTTGGAGGACCCCACCCATTTTAGTCATTCTCTCTACAGCGTTGGATGAGAGACTCCTCTCCTGCTTACAGAGCTTTTTGAAAACTTTTTTCTATGTACACATATCTTACACTACACACAACATACAACCATCATCTTCATCAATAATCATGCTCTGTAAAGTAGCCTTCCTCCTGTGATAGCCATGCATCTAAAAGCTACATAACAGAACTTTTCCCCACTGTCAGAGGTAACATGGTTGCATGCGCTGTCCACAGCACAATGTAATGTGGTACGGCCCAGGGGCAGTATCATGCATAGATAATGAACACACGGACACATATAGATAGTGAAAGTGGGTACGGGCATGTGCGCTCGACTCCTTTTTATTACCAGGGTCACATATCCAGTGACGTCTGTGCTGAATGCGTGTAGGGTGAGTGTAAACTAGCCCTCAGGGAATGGTTGCTGCTAGCATCAACTACAATAGTAATCATTGGATCACACAGAGATTCAATAATAAAAGGGTCAATAGTTTGTGCTGCATTAAGGTAGGGACACTAGATGTGAAATAATACAGAAAAGATTGTATCGTAAAAGTACCATAACTTGTACTGTACTGAGATACAGGCAGCAGATCTGAAATAATACACAAAAAGATGGTATCATAAAGGGTCCATCAGGTTTAGTGCACTCAGATAGCCACATCAAAAGCATTCAGCATATGCACAGCCAGCGATGATGCGTGCTGCGGGCGGGCCGTACTAAGAGCAATGTCTTTTGCCTACAACACATCATCATCTGCGATAGCGACTCGATCTGAATTGTAAACACTGCTGTCTTCAGTGTAGGCCAGAGAGCGGTCAGCAAGGGCCCACAGCCACATGGCGTTGACTTGAGCTGGCCTGTTTGCCATATGCGAAGCAACAAAAATCATGTGGCGACCCTGTGATGATGCAGACAGAGCGCACTGGAGCAATGTCTTTTGCCTACAGGACTGCGTCATCTACAATAGCGACTCGATCTGAATTGTGAACACTGCTGTCTGCAGTGTAAATTGAAGGCAGTAGTGAGCACAATCTTCCTTGAATACTTTTTCTCACTTCCTTTTAAAAAAATACAACATAAATTACACAAAACTCTGCAATAAATAAATCAAAACAATTTGAATTGCGATCTCTGCTGCCCACTGTGTACAGTGTTATTCAGTGTTCTTTACCACTACCAAGAAGAATTTGGTCATTGTACTAGACCTATAATTCATCTATAATTCATCTTAAAAAAGTTCTTCAAGCAAGTATACTAAAAGGCTATTGTGTATATTTCAATAGACGTTGTAGTTAGTCGCCTACTGGATTCTTTAATTAAACAATCACCACTCAATCTGAATTGTGAGCCCTGCTGACCGCAGTGTAGGCCAGAGGCAGTGGTCATTAATGCCTCACAGCCACGTGCCGTTGGATTCGAAAGCACGGAGTTGGTTGCACCTGATCGGAGGGGGTACACACAAATCATCACAAACTTTAACTTTTGACATCCTCAATCACAGAATCAAGACCCCGTTTCACTGTTCCGACCTGCTGTAACACGGTGTACTCCACCCACTGCAGTCAGCCAAGCCCAATAATCATGTGCAGCAATTAGCTACGGAAGCACAGAGTCTGATGCACCTCAACGGAGGGAGTTCTGTGAAAACCAAGCAGCACGTAATTTCGTACATCATCCATTTTGGGATCAAGACACCATTCCACTGTTGGGACGTAGAGTTGGTTGCACCTGTTCAAAGGGAGTACCTTCATCTCCACTCTCAGATGCAGTTCTAACATCGTACATTGAGGAATCAAGACCCTGTTTCACTGTTCGGACCTGCTGTACCGCGGTGTACTCCAGCAACTGCAGTCAGCCAAGCCCAATGATCATGTGCAGCAATTAGCTATGGAAGCACAGAGTCTGATGCACGTCAACGGAGGGAGTTCTGTGAAAACCAACAAGCAGCAGGTAATATTGGACATCATCCATTCTGGGATCAAGACACCGTTCCACTGTTGGGACCTAGAGTTGGTTACACCTGGTCGAAGGGAGTACCTTCATCTGCACTCTCAGATGCAGTTCTAACATCATCCATTCTGGGATCAAGACCCCGTTCCACTGTTCGGACCTGCTGTACCGCAGTGTACTCCAGCGACTGCAGTCAGCCAAGCCCAATGATCATGTGCAGCAATTAGCTACGGAAGCACAGAGTCTGATGCACCTCAACGGAGGGAGTTCTGTGAAAACAAAGCAGCAGGTAATATTGGACATCGTCCATTCTGGGATCAAGACACCGTTCAACTGTTGGGACCTAGAGTTGCTTGCACCTGGTCGAAGGGAGTACCTTCATTTCCACTCTCAGATGTAGTTCTAACATCGTCCATTGTGGGATCAAGACACTGTTCCACTGTTGGGAGCTAGAGTTGGTTACAGCTGGTCGAAAGGAGTACCTTCATCTGCACTCTCAGATGCAGTTCTAACATCGTCCATTGTGGGATCAAGACACCGTTACACTGTTGATACCTGTTGGACTACTGTGTTAGTAGAATGCAGAGCACTCCACGGTGCTGGGCCTCAGGCTGGGCGCTGTCTGCCTGTTTCGCGGTAGCCAGCGTTGATCTCAGGAGCCTACCCAGCTCGGAGACCTCGGCCCAGGAGCTTCCGCCGGCACGTGGTGGGCCCTCTTTCACATACGGCGGTGTCGAAAGGTGAACTGTGGGGCAAATGTGCGTTGCAGCGGCCATGACGGTTTCTGGGTACCAGCAGGCTGAGAGCATTATTCCCGCAGCCATCTTTGCTCACAGCGTCAGCCTCGTGGCGGTGTAAGCTGCGCAGACCTGACAGACATGTTCGCCATTCCGGAAGAGAACAACACCCAGAGAAACGTGCCTTTTATTCATATCCCTACGCTAGCCTTACGTATGCTGAGCCAGCCCACTATGCTAAAGATTTGGGGGGGGAGGGTGCACGTACACGCTATGTTTTCGTAATCTTCCCTACTGACTGTACTATCATGGTTGCGTCCACTGTACACTTCACTCAATAGACCATCAGTGTATGTTGACTTGTACATATCTGTGCTCTGCATACTCAAGTCTGTCCGGCACATCCCTTCAACACTTTGCATTGTATACTTTTATAATCGAGAATCTCTTGCCACCTTCGCACATACTTCGCTCCCATCTCTCCCCGTATTCTGCATTGTGTGGCAGATGTGATATGCTTGGTTTGTGTACATGGCTAGCCACGGTTCCCACAGTACGTAGTGTCTTTGTGTCTGCTAGGTGTACATGTTGTTTGTCATGTTGTATGTGATTATATAAGGTAGCGCATTTATTTACGAGCAGTGGTTTCTCCCATTTACACATCGCTGTCTTAAAGAGGATACCAAAGTTTTTCTCACAGGTGAAAAGTGGGACCACAATGGCAGTCATTCATTACTGTGCAGGAATGTCCAACTGCACGATGCTTCTAAGCTTACAGCCCCCAATCTTGTGTGCTTTCTTAAAAGCAAGCCAACTCCCACAATCAGACCAACATTCACACAGCTTTCTAACAGCAGTAATCTGCTTCCTGATAACATGGACTGCTACGCAATGTGAGCTGGCATACCGAATGTCCTCACTGTTTCAAACTGGAATACTTCCTCTGGCAATCTCTATTCCCACCCACATAAAGTAACAACAACGGAAACAGGAAAAATTTGATCGGGATGAAAGGGACTATGCCATGGGGCGAATCTTGACTTTCGCCAAAAGATTTGATCAGCCACGAAAGGAGGTGGTGAACAAAAATAAGACATCTGTGAATGAAAAATTGCCAAGGGTAGAGACCTCGGAGTCCGATGTGACTGAAAATGAACAATCAGAAAAAGATTTAGCCGGCCCATCTGGTAGGCCACAGAAAACCCCTTTTCAACAGGAGTTCAACATCATTCGCCAATCATGGCTAAGGGGGGGGCAAGAGCAAGCCTCCGGAAGTAGACGGAAAACCAGAAGGGGCGGTAGGAAGAGGCAGAGCAAAGCCCAATCAAACAAGCAGAGTCACACGGAGCAAGAGGGGAGGAAGATGGTAGACGACATCGATCAATTAACTATAATCAACCTATCATCGAAAGTCCTTACAAGCACAGAAGAGTCAGTGCTTAAACTTGGACTAACCTTCTGCCCTCAAAGTCGTATGGAGTACACTCAAACAAGAATTGACTTGTTCAAGTTTGTTCAAAAATTTAAACTGCACAAGTTTTTTAAAATAAGATCCTACTGTAAAGGAAGCCAGATTGCTCAAAACACAGAGTAAGGATACAGATCTACTGGCCGTCAATGACCTAACAACCCTGGACGTTTTGGAGGACCTCCGATAGGAAGTCACAATAGAAGATCTCCAGCCTATAGTAACATTAAGTCAACGGACGAGATATGTGAATATTGAACAGGAAGCACCAATTAGTGGCATGAAACCCCCCTCACAGTTCCTACCACAGATGCCGTTTGACTCGATCGATGTATTCTCCGATACAGTCATTAAGGATTTTATGCAATTCAGAAAGAATAAAAAACTAAGAAAAAATCTGGACAATCTGACCAAACTGCAAAGAAATGCCATAAAGAATCTTGAGCAGGACACCTCAATTGTCTACAAACCCTCAGATAAGGGAGGGAATATCGTCCTCATGTCACGAGAACAGTATGTGGAAGAAGCCCTACGGCAATTAAGAAATCAAGACTGCTACAAATGGACTACTGCAACCATATATCAATAGAGTATACGACAACTGCACGCTCTTATAAAAATAATGGCATGACAAACAGATGCTGGATTCAGATGAACATTTATTTTTGAGAACTACCAACCCTATTTTACCCACCTTCTATCACCTTCCGAAGGTGCATAAAGATTAAAACAAACCACCAGGGAGGCCGATAGTCTCCTCCATGGGAAGTCTCACAGAAAACCTCTCAAGATTTCTAGACCATTTTCTGTTCAGTGCCGTACTTGAATTAAAATCATACATCAAGGACACAACTGACTTTATTGATCACATAGAAGCACTCGAATGGCAGCCATCTTATTGTCTGATAGTTTTAGACATCACAAGTCTATACACCTGCATTAATCACTTACAGGGCTTGAATGCTGTAAAATAGTTCTTACAGAAAAGACCACTGAAATTCGTGGTTCATAAAAGCATGTTGCTAGAACTAATAGAATTCTGCCTGTTTAACAACATTTTTATCTTTCAGGGAGAACTTTACAGGCAGGTCTCGGGAACCGCGATGGGCACCTGCTTTGCCCCCAGCTATGCAAATGTATTCGAAGGCTGGTGGGAGGAGCAGGTGGCCTGGTCCCCTAGTAATGAGGAGTGGACCACCAAGATAGTATCATGGTATAGATATATCGATGATCTTTTGTTGGTGTGGAGGGGCTGCGTCAGTGAAGCAAAAGAATATATAGCACATCTGAATGAGAACGAGATCAATCTACGATTCTCAGGTGAGATTAGTTTGGTGGCAGCGAACTATCTTGACTTGAGAGTCGAGATTTAAGATGGAAACGTCATTATGGCTTTATTCAGAAAACCCACTGCCGGGAACAGTACGCTACATGCGTCAAGTAGTCATCCACAAAAACTAAAGGATAGCATTCCTTATGGGGAGTTTTTAAGGTTAAAGCGGAACTGCTCCAGGGAGTGCGATTTTGATCTAGCAGCTAAAGAGAGTACCAATCGATTTTTAGTAAGAGGGTATGATGCAGGGCTTTTAGAAAAAACCTTAAGAAAATTACAACAACTCCCTAGAAAAGATCTGCTAGAACAGAAAAAACATCGACAGGAAAATGGGAAATTCCGTATGATAACCACCTACTCTGATGATGCTGACATACTAAGAAATATAATGAGGAAGAATTGGCATGTGCTAAAAACGGATACCATTATTGGTGCCGATATTCCAGCGACACCATTGATAACATTTAGAAAGGCACGCTCATTAAAAGACAGATTGGTACATAGTCATTTGGACAGCAGTCCAATGAGACAGGGAACTTTGAATGAAATGAAGGGGTTTTATCCCTGCGGGAGTTGCAAAGCCTGCGCATTCAGCAAAAGGGTCTAAACCTATGAAGTAAATGGTTTGAAACCAGATAAAAAGATCAACAAATTTATGACCTGCCAAATGACACATGCAGTTTACTGTCTAAAATGCCCCTGTGGACTTAGATATATAGGGAGCACTATAAATAGTGTGAAATTGAGAGTGCTGGAACACATGCGCGCCATTGTAAAAAAGGATTTTAATTATCCCGTGGCACGTCATTTTGCCATAAAACACAAAATTAACAGGGATCTGTTACAGTATTTTAGCATCGATTGTGCACCCCTGAATGTCAGAGGAGGCGATAGACTACTTAAGTTGAGGAGACTGGAGTCCCGTTACATCATGGATCTACAGACAAAATCCCCTAATGTATTAAATAGTGGGGAAGAATTGACAGTACATTTGGGAAACTAATCATTATTTTATGATAGTTAGTGAAGTGAGGAGGTCCATTTCAGGGGCCTCTTTTATTCCTCTTTCTCTCTTTACTAAACTGCATCTAGTGAAAGCCGATACACGGCAGAATATTACATGAAATACAGGGGGATGCTTGCAACCGGCAATGAAGGTTGTGAATGCCGATACATGGCAAGATTGACTTGTTATTTAATCACGCTAACACTGCATTAATTACTAGAATTTTTGTGTCAGGGTTGAATTTATATATCTTGACCTGCGATGCATGATAATTGCGTGTTTATTTGTAATAACTAAAGATATATAATCTTTCAAAATTGCGCGCGCAATACAGCGTTTTGTCGCCAGCCCTTGTTTATTTCTATGATAATGTGCATGATGCTTTAAAATGGTGCCCGTCTGCGTGTTACGTAAACAACACCGACGAAGGAACATTTCCGAAATGCGTCGGTTGACAAAAGATTAAAAATTGCTACAATGAAGCCCCGTGAGTGCCGCTTTTCCTTTTATGAAAACTAAAGGAGGTTTGGAGCGTTCATACTTTCGCGGAGCACCACCGCAAGACCGGCACCCGTCCCTCGAGTGCCTCGCATTTTGTGTAATCTAGAGTGGGACATATATATATATATATATATATATATATATATATTCTCAGCCCCCGCTTGACGAAACCCCCCGAGACTTTCAGGGTAGGAGCGGAGCGGAGCGCCCCACCTATTTTGAAAATTTTGCGAGGATTCGTCAACCTGCGCCAAAGTTATTCCAAATAGAATGTTGCGGATTTCCTATGGAAACACGGTCCTAACTATAACTATCTACTGGCGACCGCCAGTAGATAATATATATATATATATATATATATATATATATATATACACACACACACACACACACACAAATATATATATGTATGCATGTGATCAAGACCGGGTTTACCCGGTCGAAACTCGTCATGCTGCTACTAACGGAGGAATAAAGCACATTTATTTTCACTTAACTTATTCGAGTGGTATGTACCTGATTTGCGTGACCTGCATTTCTTCAGGACTTTGGTATCCAAATATGTATATGTAGATATATATATATATGTATATATATATATATATATATATCACGCTCCAAACGAAAATTTTGACCAGCACACATGGGAGAAAGAATATCCTTTTTATTGGATTATTCGTGCACTCACCGATGCGTTCCGGCTAAACGCCTTTTTCAATGTTGGTGGCAGCTTTTTTTTTCTCTTTTACATACAAACAAACTTAATTGCGTCATATTAACAACACTGAAGACATACTTCATGATTCAGAAAAAATACAGCACCATCTTATAGCATGTAAATCCATTTGTTTCTCAATATATGAATGAGTTTCTTACAATTCCTATTGCAACAGTGCTACCTTAATTCATGAAATTTGATATATCATTTAGAATTAATGATGTTGTCATTTTCACAGTGTTTTATCTCATGTCATCAGGGGCTACCATTCCATACAATTAAGCCCACAGATGGGCATTCTTACATCAATCAGCCTGTTTTTCGTTTATCTTGCCCTGCACTATTTTATATACTTCTGCTATTATTGCACGTTTATTATCCCCTAATCTCAGGAGCTCTGTTACTTCCTATCATGCCCACAGATGGGCAATTTTAAGAAACTCAACATATCTTGGCCTATATGGGCTCTGATATACATAACTATAATTCGTAAATGCGGTGACCCTTCCACAAACAGCTAATTATTATCTTATGTCATCTTTTACAAGTGAACCCCCAGTTCTTCACTACTGTTCAAACTCCTGGGTGCTTTTCTTTGTAAATTAATTATGTATCTTGATTCCAATCTACGAAGCTTTAACTCTCTGTCCCCACCTCTCACATCATGAGATACTTAGTCCAGACAGAAAAAAGCTGAGCAGATTTCTGTTGCTTTGATGGTAGGATTGAAAGTGTCTGGCAACTGGTTAAGTAACATCCTTGTTACTAATTGCCCCCATGTGTCCCAAATCCATAATTTGTTCGGATGAATAGTACTTCCTACATACGTATGCTGGTACAGACATATTAGACAATAGAAAGTATGAGTGATGAGACAATTCATGAATTTCTTAATCTGCTTCAGTTTCTCTAATCCTGGGACTTTATAGGTGGATACCTTACTGCTGTATGCGCAGGCTTTACACTTGCCACACAGAAAAAAACCCTTTCAGTTGTCGGGAGCTCCCTTTCGGCTGTTCTCTAGGTAAGTGACTTTCTATTAAAACGTCTCTGATTGACTGTGATTTTCGAAACGTTATCAAAGGGGGAGATGGTCACATCTATCCCAATAACAACATCTAATTTGAGGATCCGACAATTGTTTTGTAAGATTTTCCTTATACTAGTGGTTGCACTTGAAAAATTAGTGATCATCCCAATATTATTTTGACTTTTATTTTGAGACTCTTCCTTCAGTAAGTCTTCCCTCCTTTTCTCTTTCACTCTATTCATTGCCCGTGCACGGATTTGCTTGTGATAAGCTCTCATCTCTAATCTCTTTAAACTTGAATCTGCTGCCTGACAGAAATCTATATCTCTTGAGCAATTCCATTTAATACGTAAAAGCTCTCCATAGGGAATTATGTTGATCAATCTGGTGGGATGGCTACTTTTTGCGTGCAATACAGAGTTGCCAGCAATGGATTTTTCAATAGAGGGCCGTATAGATTGTATTATTTCTGAGAAATACCTGGAGATCAAGAAAATTCACCTTCTCAGAACTGATCTCACTAGTGAATCTTTCATTAATATCATTCTTGTTTAGAAATGTTTTATATTCTTTACCTGATTCCTCTTTGCCTTTCCATATGATGAATAAATCATCCTTATATATTTCTCTGCCCAGTTGTCTTGTGCATCTGACCATGCCACCCGCTTCTCCCACCAGCCCACGACCAAGTTTGCGTAACTGGGGGTGAAGCAGGTGCCCATGGCGGTGCCTCGTATTTGTTTGTGCAGTTGTTCCTGAAAAATAAAGATATTATTACTTAGGCAGAAATCAACGAATTCCAATAGCATCTCACTATGTTCCATGTATTTCAAAGGACGACCCCTAAGAAAACATCTCACTGCTCTCATCATTTTTTATGGGCAATACTGGTGTAAAGATTGGAAACGTCCAGTACTATCATCAAAAAGTCTGGCTCCCAGATTGTTCCTTTGATTTGTTTTAGAATATCCTTGGTGTCCCTTGTGTATGATGTTAGTTGTGATGCAAAGGGAAATAGGAAGTGGTCCACATATGTGGACATGTTTACTGTCAAACTTCCAATCGAAGAAACAATAGGGTAAACTGGAGGATGGGTCCTATTTGTATGGACCTTTGGTAGATTGTAAAATGTTAGTAACCATGCATGCGAGGTTACTAGAAACTGATATTCCTCCATTGATAACATCCCTTTCTGATGCCACTTTTGTGCCATAATCTGGAATTATTTGATACCGTTGACGTATTCAGTTTTTGTGATAGTTATATAACTATTCTTGTCATGTAATTGTGTAAGTGCTTCCTCGCAGTAGTTTTCTTTAGTTTGCAGTACAATATTTGCTCCTTTGTCAGAAGGTTTGTAGACAATTGTATGATCATTTTGTAAATTAGTCAAGGCTTGTCTCTGTTCATGAGTTATGTTCATTTTAGTCTTCTCCTTGTTTTTTCCAATGTGAAGAGTCCTAAGATCTTTGTTCACACTCTCTACGAATATGTCAATCGCATCTATAGGCACTTGTGGCATACATTTGGATGTAGCTTTAAATGAGGTATTATTATATTATTCCCAAGTTCTCCACTCTATCCATTTTGTCCCGGATATCCTCAACTTGTGATGAATCACTCGATTGCAGTTCCTCTAGCAGTGCCAAAGTTTCATAATCATTTCCTGTTAGGAGATCCGTGTGTGTCCGTTCCTGTCTCTGTATCTCTCTTTATTTCCCTGGAGCTTTCAGTTTGAAATATTGGTAGAGTTCTAATTTTCTTGAGAACTTAAAGAGATCAATCTTAGCCTGTGTGTATTCAAATCTGCTTGTCAGGCAAAAGGTTTTTTAAATAATATGTAAAAACATTGAAAAAAGCACTGTCATACACTATGTTTCACAGAAATAATGTACTATAGTGTCTTGACAATATTTTACATATTTAAATATGTCCATAAAAGTCTCCTTATTACCATGGTAATATATAGAAATGACTGTGTTACTTAAATATATTTAAAAATAAGGTGGATTTTGTAAAAAAATAAAAAAACACGTATGTGCTAGGAAGTACAGCAGTGCTGTGGAAACTGGTTAAATAAATGTATAGAAAATTATTTAAAAAACATATTCCATACCTACTACCACTTTAGCAAAATGGTAGTGGGTTGGGAACAACAATAAAACCTACTACTTATCTATGTATAAGGCCCTAAATCACAACACACCAAAAGTATGCTAAATAGATTATGGCTGCCTTTTAAATTTGTAAAGTTAGACATTAGGCAATTATATATTGGCCTATCATCTCCATGCACAACCTTATACCACTAACGTACCAAGCTATACCGTAGCCCAATATATCACTCGAGATTCCATTCTGTTACACTTGCATTACGCATAGTATGCAAAGGACAATGTGTAAGATTTACCAAACAACGCAAAGCCACCATGTGTCACCCTCCTTTGCTTGGTACAGCTACACAAATGCAATGCAACGTAAGTTGCAGCCTTGTGTTACTCCGCACATCATAATCTACAGTCCTCCAAAATTTCAACTACATCTGTACCACACTACACTGTATGGCACTACACTATACATCACTCCACTCTACACTATTCCACTGTACGCCACTCCAGTGTACAACACTCCACTGTATTCCACTCCATCCACTGTAATGTGACTCCACTATAGGCTATTCTACTTTACAACACTCCACTCTATGCTATTCCACTGTATGCCACTGCACTCTAAGGCACTCCACTCTACCCTATTTGTCCTTATGGAACTCTAAAGCACGTTACTTCACGGTATGCCCCTCCACTCTAAATCACTCCACTGTACCCTATTCCATTCTACGCTATTTCCTTGGATGACACTCCACTATATGCTATTCCACTGTAACCACTCCACTGTAAGACATTGCAATTTTGCCAAGCCACAGTACGCAACTCCACTGTACACAACCCCAATGTATGCTACTCGACTATATGCTATTCCACTGTACAAGACCCCGTTGTATGCCACGCTCCTCTACTCTATTCAACGGTATGGCACTCCACTATATCTCATTCAAATCTATGCCAAATCACTCTATGACACTCCATTCTACCCTATTCAATTCCACTCCACTGTATGATACTCCACTGTATGGTATTCCAGTTTATCACACTGTACTGTACGCCAGTATAGGCTATGCCACTGCACTGAAAGACAATCCACTGTATGCTAATCCACTGTGTGCCACTTCACTGTACTACACTACACTGTACTATATTCCACTTTATGAAAATCGACTCTTCTACACTCCACTGTACGCTATTTAATTGTATTGTATTTCAATGTACACTATATAGACTACTCCACTGCATGGTACTACACTTCACATCACTACAGTATATGACACTGCTCTCTACACAAGGATACTGTAAGACACTCTCCTCAACTCCCTAGAACTGTACTCTAGAAAACGACACTGCAATTTAAGACACTCTATGAGACTCTATTTTAATCTAGCCACGCACATTTTACTGTCTAACTATATAGTTAAATCTATGCCGAAAACTCCATTGTACAATACTCTTATCTACTACAACATGCAAATGCACTGTATTATACTTTACTCCATACTATGTTACACAACTCCACTGAACTCTGCTCCACTGTATGAGACTTTACCCCACTGTATGCCACTGCCCAACTATCCACTCTATGCAGCTCCACTGTACAACACACTACTATACTTTATGCAACTCTATGCAGCTCCACTCCACAACACTCTATAGCATGGTTTCCCACTGTACCCCAATACATTCTACTACACTGCACTCAATTCCACTATACAAAATTCCACTCTATGATACTCAACTGTATGACACTCTCCTTCATTTTACTATACGACACTCCAATTAATGTGATGTTAATAAATACCACTATGTGAAGAGTCCTAAGATCTTTGTTAAAACTCTCGACGAATATGTCAATCGCATCCATAGGCACTTGTGGCATGAATTTGGATGGAGGTTTAAAAGAGGTATTATTATATTATTCCCAAATTCTCCACTCTATGAACATTGTCCCGGATATCCTCGACTTGTGATGAATCACTCTATTGCAGTTCTTCTAGCAGTGCCAAAGTTTCCTTATCATTTCCTGTTAGGCTATCGATGTGTGTCCGTTCCTGTCTCTGTATCTCTCTTGATTTCCCTGGACCTTTCAGTTTGAAATATTTGTGGAGTTTTAATTTTCTTGAGAGCTTAAAGAGCTCAATCTTAGTCTGTGTGTATTCAAAGCTGCTTGTCCGACAAAAGTTTTTTTAAAAATAATATTTAAAAACATTGAAAAAAGCACTGTCATACACTATGTTTCACAAACATAATGTACTGCAGTGTCCGGCAGGGCTGCATTTTGGCCCCTTTTCTTTTTAATTTTTATATCAATGAGTTAGATGGTGTGTTACAGGATGTTTGTGCTGACTGCCCAAGAGTAGGCAGGCGTGGAATTCAAATACTGCTTTATGCAGATGATGCAGTTTTAATTTCTAGAACAGAGAAGGGACTTCAATCTTTGTTAACTGTTTTTAATTTGTTTATGAGAGATAGAGACCTTCTGGTAAATAATACAAAATCATTTGTTTTACAAATTGGTCAGCAACCAAAAAGTCCCTTCGTATTTAGGATTGGTGAAGAAATAATCCCCTCAACTAAAACATTCTCCTATCTAGGAGTTCTCTTTGATACAAAATTAAACTGGGAACCTCATCTTGCAAAAAAAAAAAGGAGAAATGGTGAGGGTTAATGCTTCTATTTTTAATTTTTCTGCTAAATTGGGGAAAAAACCCATTTGCGCTATGCTGAAATTGTATAATGCTAAGTCCGTGGCAACTGCATCTTATGGCAGCGAAATCTGGGGGTATGTTGGTGGAGAGCAATTACAGATTGTAGAAAATTCATTTATGAAACGCCTACTGTGTGTCCCCATTGGTACGTCTAACCTCGTTGTACATGAGGAGTTGGGGTCGCAATATTTATGCGATTTGCTTTCCCTACGCCCCTTGATTTTTTGGCTCAAATTATGGCTAAATGAGGACATACCCCTAACACATTTAATTGTGAAGGACTTTATGACCCTGGACAAGGCAATGTGCTCCCCCTGGTTAAGCTATCTAAAATCAAACTTCGCTAAACTTGGACGTTCTGAACTTTTTACCAATCCACGTCTAATTTCAAAGGGAGACCTGGAGTTCATTAAACAAGCATTTCTGCTGGATAGGAGGACCGTGAGAGAAGAAGTGGAGCTTCAGAAACCTAGTGTGAGGAAGTTTGCTATGTTAAAGACTACCGTGACTATCGAGCCATATTTGGAAGGGTCTTTGACCTCACATGAGAAATTTTTACTGACCAGATTTAGGTTTAACATGTTCCATCACCTGCTTATTAGACCTAAGTGTGTTATTTTTAACAAATCGGCAGCGCCTTGCGGCTGCGACGGAAAGTCTCCGCAGGACATGCTGCATTTTATTTTTTTATGTAAATTTTATGAATTTCCACGCAAACAATATTTAGTAACTCTTTTTAAAAAACTTGGTTTTAAACAAATCAGGCCGGCACTTTTGTACTTGCAGCTTTTGCACAGTGACAGTATCCTCCAACTCAAGGAGTTTTTAAAACTATCCATTAGATTGAGAAAATGCTTGGACCAGTGAAACTCTGTCCTTTCTTTGTCCCTATATTGTTAATGTATTCCTTCCCTTGCATTTGTACCTGGTGAATTGTTTGGCTTTCTGTGATAATGTACTGTATATTTTATGTGTCTTTTATGGTTTGCAAATAACCGAAATAAAGTATCATGATGATGATGATGATGTACTGCAGTGTCTTGACGATGTTTTACATATTTAAATATGTCCAAAAAAGTATACTTATAACCCTGGTAATATATAGAAATGACTGTGTTACTTAAATATATTTTAAAAAGGTGGACTTTGTAAAAAATAAAAATAAAACATGGTATGTGCTAGGGAGTACAGCAGTACTGTGAAAACTGTTTAAATAAATGTATAGAAAATTATAAAAAAATATTCCATACCTACCACCACTTTAGCAAAATGGTAGTGGGTTGGGAACAACAATAAAACCTACTACTTATCTATGTATAAGGCCCTAAGTCACAACACACCAAAAGTGTACTAAATAGATTACAGCTGCCTTTTAAATGTGTAAAGTTAGACATTAGGCAATTATACATTGGCCTATCATCTCCATGCACAACCGTATACCACTAACGTACCACGCTATACCGTAGCACAATATATCACTCAGGATTCCATTCTGTTACACTTGCATTGCGCATAGTATGCAAAGGACAATGTGTAAGATTTACCAAACAATGCAAAGCCACCATCTGTCACCCTCCTTTGCTTGGTACAGCTACACAAATGCAATGCAACGTAAGTTGCAGCCTTGTGTTAGTCCGCACACAATAATCTAGAGTCCTCCAAAATTTCAACTATATCTGTACCACACTACACTGTATGGCACTACACTATACATCACTCCACTCTACACTATTCCACTGTACGCCACTCCAGTGTCCACCACTCCACTCTATCCCACGCCATCCACTGTAACGTGACTCCACTATAGGCTATTCCATTTTACACCACTCTACGCTCTGCTATTCCACTGTATGCCACTGCACTCTAAGGCACTTCACTCTACCCTATTTTACTGTATGGAACTCCAAAGCACGTTACTTCACTTTATGCCCCTCCACTCTACATCACTCCACTGTACCCTATTCCATTCTACGCTATTTCTTTAGATGACACTCCACTATATGCTATTCCACTGTACCCACTCCACTGTAAGCCATTGCAATTTTGCCAAGCCACAGTACATAACTCCACTGTACACATCTCCAATGTATGCTACTCGACTATATGCTATTCCTCTGTACGAGACCCCATTGTATGCCACGCTACTCTACACTATTCAACGATATGACACTCCACTATATGTCACTCAAATATATGCCAAATCACTCTACGACACTCCATTCTACCCAATTCAATTCCACTCCACTGTATGATACTCCACTGTATGATATTCCAGTTTATCACACTGCAGTGTGCGCCAGTATAGGTTATGCCACTGCACCTTATGACACTCCACTGTATGCTAATCCACTGTATGCCACTTCACTGTACTCCACTGCCCTGTACTCTATTCCAATGTATGACAGTCAACTCTTCTACACTGCACTGTACGCTATTTAATTGTATTGTATTTCAATGTACACTATATAGACTACTCCACTGCATGGTACTACACTTCACATCACTACAGTATATTACAGTGCTCTCTACACAAGTATACTGTAGGACACTCTCCTCAGCTCTCTAGAACTATACTCTATAAAACTACACTGCAATTTAAGACACTCTACGAGACTCTTTTTTAATCTAGCCTAGTACATTTTACTGTCTAACTCTATAGTTAAATCTATGCCGAACACTCCATTGTACAACACTCTTATCTACTACAACATGCAAATACACTGTATTATACTTTACTACATACTATGTTATGCAACTCCACTGAACTCTACTCCACTGTATGAGACTTTACCCCACTGTATGCCACTGCCCAACTATCCACTCCATGTAGCTCCACTGTACAACACACTACTTTACTTTATGCAACTCTATGCAACTCCACTCCACAACACTCTACTACATGGTTTCCCACTGTACCACACTACATTCTACTACACTGCACTCAATTCCACTATACAATAATCCACACTACGATACTCAACTCTATGACACTCTCCTTCATTTTACTATACGACACTCCAATTAACATGACGTTAATAAATACCACTATGATTTGTAACACATTTTCATTAAAAACAATAAAAAGATATTCGATTAAAAGAACGGTACTGGATAAGTTATAGCTGGGAAAAAATTATTCATTTTCCCATACAAACCACACTTAAACTACATAAACATTGGAAATTCTAAAGTTATAGTTATAATTTTAATTTAGAATGTCCACGCCACCTTCAAATTAATGTAATTCGCACATCTACGTACACAGTGTTACTTATTGCTTACATTTTTACTTAACACGCCACCTTTAAATTACTATAAACCTACTGCCTAGGTGGGCACTTATGATCCAGGACAAGCCTGTTCCATGCACCCATGATCTCCTTGCATATGCAGCAAAAAAGAGCTTTGGTCAGATAAGCAGAGTTGTTATCTGATTGAGCAGTGAGCAACTGGGCAGGCACAGTGTCACCAGGTTGAAAATATGTGGACGCCCCTGTTGAGTTATCAAGCTCTGCAGCCTGGGCTAACTCAGCCCGGGCAAGACGTTGAGGGTGCATATCCCTCAATGTTGTCACATTCCAGTGCTACTCATGATGTATTGCTTGTTCCAGCTACCCTTACTGAACTCCTTTTTGCATATTTCACAAATCACATATTTCTCAGATACTTTTTTCCCACCTGGTCTCATTTGAAAATATTCCCACATCAAGGACTCCTTTGGTGAATGAGGTGGCATATTTGAAGGAACAGCAGTAGGTTTCTCATCTGAATCAGAGGATGACAATCAGGAGACAGAAAATCAGTAATGTCACAGGGCTAGTCAAAAGGATCTAACCACAGCAAAACCCAAAAGGTACATTTTGCATAACATGCCACCTCAATTTGGATCCAGCCATATGCAAATCAGTCTTAACCCTACTACTCACGGGAATAGTCCAGTCCAAACTGGCAGGCCAGGTCCTCCCTGAATCAGAACAAAATCAACCTAGGACTGGTTTCCCCCACGTTGGGGCTCTTCAGCCAGGTAAAGCTTGTTTCCAGTGGCACAGTCAGCCCGGGACCCGCGTCTGGGCATTACCCGACACACTTAAGGTGGCAACTGCAAAAACAACAAGGAACAAGGTGATGGATGGAATGCTTGCTGGACTGCCCCATTAGGAGCAGGGTCAAGACTGATTTGCATATAGATGGGTCCAAACTGAGGTGGCATGTTATGCAAAATAACGATGGAGTGGGATGCAGCCTGAGTGATTACCAGTGGCTGAAATTAGTTCAAGCATTCCATCCATCACTGTTTTGTATACATACAGAATAAAATCTATCCATAAAGTGAATACTGTTTAAAGTATTCACTTCTTTACTTATTTCAACTTCGTTTCTCAATTCTAGGTTTGGGGATTATCAGGGGTTTGATACAGATAAAAGCTGTCTGTACTAGGGCATCGTTTTTGGAAGAGATGTTCAGTATTTTTAAGAACTTGGCTTGCTCTGAACAGAGGTTCACAGATTGAACACCATTTCCAGTGAGAGTTTATATCTGTGGTTGATTGGTAATGTCAAGTACGCTACATGTGAGGTGTATGGTATAGAGTCAATGTGGTACACAACACATACTTTCTACAGCTAAGGGAGCTGTTTCTGTGATGAAATTTATCATAGCACATATTCTTCTGCGTTATTTTGCACTTACATTTAGAGCTCTAAAGCTATAACCATTTATTGAGCAATGTGTACAGAAAAAGATTGGATGATGTCATCTGTGATGTAATCAGTGATGTTATCAATGATGTCATCAGTGATGCCATAAATGATGTCATAGAACATGTCATATGTGAGGCCATAAGCAGTGGATGGCGAGGCACAAGTTACAGTAAGTGCTAGTTACTATAATTGCTGAATATCTATATATAAAAGTGTATTTATATTTATATACATATATTAACTCCTTTGCTGCTTTTGTCAGCCAACGGCCGTCGTGAGCACTACCTCCGTGTTGCTGCGCACGTCCATTGGCCGACGCGGCCTGCCCACTTGATAAAAGCACCGCACCGCGGCGGATTTTTCGCCGTGGTTAACTGTAAAAAACCAAAGGTTACAGGGATGTGATAGGTTTACCTTTTATCCACACAAATCATATAAATTCAGTGGTTAGAGTCATATTTTTATTTATACTTATGTTAAGAAACTATAACTCATGGGCTAAAGTTACTTAATGGTGAAAGCTAATGTTTCTTCAGATAAGCGTAACTATAAATATAACTATAACTGCTGAATTCCAATGGATTTATGTGGGTAAAACTTCAATCTAACTATAACGTCCCTTTAACCTTTGTTTTTTTTTAATGTAAAGTCATATATAATTACTGTGCGCTAATACAATCACCACCACGCGTGAACGAGCCGGACGGTCGCGGATGAGATTCCTTTCGGATTCATTCCCACACATGAGAGATTGATGACCACACTCCTGGACAATCTGCCGCACATGAGCGTTGTCCTCTCCTGATTGCACACTCAACATGTTCTATTCCTCAAGTATTCTTCATCACACCGTCCTGAAGAAGACCCCCACTTGAGGACAAAAGTCACCCTTTCCATCTGGGGTCGAAACGTAGAATACTCACAAACCTCTACACAAGCTCAATGAACTAAATGTGACGATTAACATATATAATTGAGCATTGTTTGGATACTATGAACTATTGACCTTTGTCAGGCTGAAATAGGTTCCATTTCATGTACTAAAATGTATATATGTCACCTTACCTTTTTCCTGTCCCTCACTCACTGATTCAACACTTCCTATCCCACACTTTTCTCTCTTTTTCAAATTTGAGAGCACTCTTTAACAATACTATCATTGGTTTTATTCTCAGGAGCAACTGTTTTGCCATCAGAATATTTGATTTTGCATCTAATGCTTGTTAAGACTTTTGAATTAAATATGACTAGAACATCTTACAAAAATTAATGGTGAATGCTATTTTTAAATTGAACTATAAAACAAACTTTTACCATGATCAAATCTTTCATTGCACTGGAACAAGTTGTACAGCAGTTTTTAAAATGTTGTGAAAATTTGTCAATTGGCACCAAAAGTATTAGCAAAACAAAAAAACACGTCATCTAGAAGTTGGTCCTAACTATACCTAACTGCCTCCTGGCTATCGCCATTAGATAAAATAAATATATATATATATATATATATAATCTACTGGAGTTCAGCAGTGGGTATTAATAGTTTGGACGTTTTTTTACCTGCCTGTAACTTAAGCGTGGTTTGACAAATTTTCACGAAATTTCTTAAATAAATTGCACCGGTGATTCTTGTTGCACATGGAAAGTTTGCCGGTGATCCCTCAAGGGGAGGCCAAGAAAAAGGGGCCCCCAAAATAGGTGCGTTTCTCATGTTAATTCCCATAGAACTTGTCAACACGCCTATAGTCCGAACTGCTGTACAAAATTACACTAAATTTAACAGAATGGTAGATTTGGTTATGCAAATTCCACTCTTTCTTATTTTGTGTAAATCCATTCAGTGAATGTTGAGAAATTGAACAAAATAGAGTTAGTGATATCTGCGGTTGCGACGATTTGAGAACAATAACAAGCGCCTGCCGGGAAATGCAGAGCCCTGATTGGCTGCCAACATTTCAACCAGGAAGTGTTGGCAGCCATCTTGGGACTCAGCTTAACCCTTTCGATGCGCATGACGGAGCGGTTCCATCATGCGCGTCGGTTGCGCTGTGCGCATGACGGAACCATTCCGTCATGGCCCCGCCCACGCACAGAACCTTCAGCACAGCGCGGAAATCCGCGCCGCCTGAAGGGGTTAAACCAAGTCCCAAACAAAATTAAACAAGAAAGAAAAGGGCGCAGCATAGAAAAACGCTGACCCTGTAAGGTTGGTCCTGGGATCCCAGAGGGACCCCGACAGGCCAAAAAACAATTTTTAAAAAGTAAATACCGCAAAATCACAATATTCGTGAATTTTCAGCTAAAGGATTTTTAAAAAGCGCGGTCTCCCACGCTTGTTTTTAATTAACCCCCGGGTGAGTCAGGTCTCGGGAGCATGAGATTGAAATAGGAGGGGGACACATGGGGACCACCACCTCCATGGGGTAAATGTTTAAAAACTAATGGCGTAGGCGTGTGCAGCCCCCGCAGCCCCGGGGACCACATCCTCCCTGGGCCTAAAGATGAAATTAATGCGGGCCCACACGGCTTTCCCTGCAGCCCTGGGGACAGCACCTCTCCAGGGTTAATCATGAAATCAATACCGAGGGACCCGTGTTGCTCCCCTGCAGCCGCAGGGACCACCATCTCCCTGGGGCAATATATATTTAAAAAAGGGGGGACACCTCATCAGAACAATAAAGAAAGCAGCCCTACAAGAAAGGATCAATGGCAACGCACTCAACAGTAAATAATTTTTTGTTGTGGTCAAAGAATTTGCCAGACTCAACACAGAGACAGCAGACATCCCCCACTCCCAAGCCTCTGCAACAACCTCAGCCCCTACTTTCACTGCAAGATAAAGGAGATATATGACAGCTTTGACAGCCTCAATACCCAAAACCCCCACCCCACCCACAACCACCGCACCCTACGACGCTGGACCCCAACAGTACCTACTCAGCTGGACTCCCCTCACTACGGACAACACCCTCAAGTTCATAAAGAGCACCCACTCGGGAGCACCCTCGTACCCCTGCCCACTTCACATCTTCAACAGAGCAGGCACCACCATCACCCCCAAACTCTGCCTCACCATCAACTGCTTCATCAACTCTGCCACTTTCCTGGAAGACTTGAAACACACAGAGATCAACCACCTGGTAAGGATACCCTCTGCCAACCCAATGGACCTCAAGAACTGCCGACCCATCTCTCTTCTTCCCTTCTCAGCCAAGATGATCAAGAAGACCATCAACGCCCGACTTTCTGAGTTCATCAAAGTGAACCACATCCTGGACCTCTCCCAATTTGGCTTTCGAAGCATCAGCCCCAAGACCACCCTCCTCACCGCCACAGATGACGTCCACGCCCTCCTCGACCGAGGAGAAACTGCAGTCCTCATCCTCCTGGACCTCTTGGCTGCCTTCGATACTGTCTCTCACCGTACCATATGCACAAGATTCCACCAGGCTGCTTCAGTGACAAAGCCCTGGAATGGATCCGCTCCTTCCTCACTGGCCGAACACGGAGAGTCAGACTACCTCCTTTCCTCTTGGAACCAACAGAGATCAGCTGCCTAGTGCCTCATGGCTATTTCCTGATCCCCACTCTTTCCAACATCTGCATGTTCCAGCTCGCAGCTATCTTCGGAACCACATACTCAACATAATCTCCTATGCCAACAACACCCAGCTGATTCTCTCCCTCACCAAGCAACCCACAGTCGCCAAGAACAACTTTCACGATGGGATGAAGGCTGTCCCCACCTGGATTAAGAACAGCTGCCTCAAGCTCATCTCAGAGAACACCTAAGTCCTCATCATGGGCTTCACCCCTCCTCATGGGACAACTCATTGTGGCCCTTAGCATCATCCTGGAATCCTCACTCACTATGAGCTGCCAGATCAAACCTGTCTCATTATCCAACTTCCACACGCATTGCCTGCTTTGGAACAACCTATCCACCCCAGGCAATCTTTGTCACTGTCTCAATTCAGGAAGGACCTCAAGACCTGGCTCGTCGTTTGAACCACATCGCCTTTGCTGGACCAGCAGCCCCCCCAGTTCCTTGAGACCCTTACGGGTGAGTAGTCGCCACCTGATTGATTGACAGACAGGGTGCTGCCTTTCAGCAGCAATCTATCTGTCACAGCAATGCCAAGTCCCACAGGAGGCGGGGAGCCAGCAGGGACTGTGGGGCCTTTATTTATTTATTTATTTTAAAAGTTTTATATAGTGCTAGCTTGACCCGTATGTATCAGAGCGCTTTACATACATACTGTAAAGAAAAACAGACAGAAATTGCATTACAAAGTAGGCAGGCAGTAAGGAAGCAAAACCAGGCATAGAAAAAATACAGCATGGAAGATAAGGTGGTTAACACAGTCCGGTCACCAACTATCCTTGAATGTCAAGAGAGAGGAGTAAACACAGATATTGAAGTCTAGGTTAGTTGACGTTGGTCAGGAAAGTATTTGTTAAGGAGATGGATTTTCAGGTCCCTTTTGAAACAGGAGAAGGAGGGGTAGCATCTGAGGTCTCTAGGGAGAGCGTTCCACATCCTGGGAGCGTTGCCAGAGAACGATCGGTATTGTGTGGTTTTCTTTTTCAGTTTCGGAGGAATAAGAAGGAGGGAGTTGGAGCTTCTCAGCGTTCTGGATTGACCTGCTCTTACCAATTTGTTGTTCAGGTAGTTAGGGTCCGGAGAGTGAAGGGTTTTGTGTGTGATGCAGGCCAGTTTGTAAATACACCTCCCTTCCATGGGGAGCCAGTTGAGGGAGTTGAGAGCTGGAGTGATGTGTTAAAATCTTTTTACTCCGGATATGAGTCGAGCAGCCATGTTCAACACTGCCAGGCAAGGTGAGCTTTTGGAGTCCCTGTTAGGATGGCGTTCCCGTAGTCGATTTTAGAGAGAACTAGGGATTGGACTACTGTCTTGAGGTCATCATGGGGAAGAAAAGGTTTCGATTTCTTGAGGTGTTTTATAGAGAAAAGAGCACTTTTTGCAGAGTTTTTGATGTGAGCCTCCATAGATATGTTCTTGTCAAGGGTGATGCCTAGAGACTTAACTGAGTCGGATAGGACGATGGGGCCATTTAGGGCGACCAGATTCTTGAGCCACTCTTGGTTTTTGCTTTTTGGAGAGAATAGGATTAGTTCTGTTTTATCTGGGTTGAGCTTTAAGTGGTTAGCGTTGAACCAAGTTTGGATCTCGGTTAGAGTGGCATTGAGGTGTTGGATGTCGCTGGGAGACTTGATTTTGAAATAGATTTGGGTGTCATCAGCGTAAAGGTGGTAATTCACTCCAGCTTTTTTCAAGATGATTGTGAGAGGCTCCATGAAAAGATTGAAGAGGGCCTGGGAGAGGATCGAGCCTTGCGGGACCCCAAGTGTGACTTTTGTTGGCTTTGAGAGACAGGAGTTGATTTTAATTTGTTGCGAGCGGTGTTGAAGGAAGGAGGTGAACCATTTTAGTACTGTGCAATTGATGCCAGAGCGCTTCGACAAGCTCTCCAGAAGCGCTGGATGATTTACTGTGTCAAATGCCGCAGATAGGTCAATAAGGATGAGTAGGCAGGCATCACCTTCATCTAAAGTCTTGTGAATATCGTCAAAGACGTTGAGCATAGCTGTTTCCGTGCTACAGCCTTCCCTGAATCCTGATTGAAAGGTGTCAAGGAGGTTGAACTCATCAACGTGTTTGTTGAGTTGGTGGAGAACGCATTTCTCCAATGTTTTTGCAAGGAATGGGAGGTTGGAGATAGGTCTGAGGTTGTTGAGATCATTAGGGTCGGCCCCTGGTTTTTTGAGAATGGGTGTGATTTGTCCAAGTTGAAGTCCCCTGTGACCACCAACACAGGTCACGGGGTAATAAAGAGAACGGACTCCCTCCCCATAGTGTAATGGCTGGGCCATGGGGGATGGGGTCCCAGAGGCTGAAATCGGTCCAGGAGGGGGGTCACGTGACCGAGTAAGTCCTCTGTTCGGATCCGTAGGGCTTCCCCAACAGCCCCGGCGACAGCCACCTCTCAGGGGCTAATACTAATAAAATTGGGGAGTGGGCCTCACGTAAGCCCTGTGCCCCAGGGGCTACCACTTCCCCAAGGCTGTTTATTTTGTAATGGGGTCCTCAGGGACCCCCCTGGGCCCCAGGGACCACCACCTCCCCAGGGCTAAAATCATATTTTTTAAATGGGAGAGGGGGCACCACGCTCCCAGGGCAAGCTTTTGCTATGTCAGCGGGGAGTCGGTAGGGGCCGTGGGGGCCTTCAGGCTCCCGCACGGTCCCTATGTCATGAGTGATGTAGTATTAAAGGTCATAAGCAGTGCATTGTATGGGCGTAAGTTATAGTTAGGTCAGGTAACTGTAAGTCCTGAATTTCTATGGTTTTCTATAAGTGAAATTTCAGCCTAACTATAATGCCCCTGTAATCTGTGGTTAAAAAAAACCCCCATAGATATATATATATCAACCACCAACTCCAATCTTCCACAAAAGAAAGGACACCGACACCAACGACTTTTCCTGGATTCACAGATTTAATGATATCCCTCCATTGCTACGCGTTTCGGCATCACCTGCCTTAATCATGCAATGAGGAACAAATTCAGTTTGTGGGTTAAAATACATAAAAGTTGAATGCAAAAAAAAAAAGGGGTCACATGGTGATTCTACACCAATCACTGGCTGTTAGACAGTAAGGAAAGACTCTGGGCCCGATTCACAGAACAAACTTAAGACAAAATCCTAAACTTAGTACCATTTTGGTATTCACAGAATGCACTTACTACTTCTGGTATTCACAGAATGAACTTACTACTTTTGCGATTCATAGAATAAACTTACTACTTTTGCTATTCACAGAATGGATTTACGACTCCTAACTTTACGTCCGCACTCGGGCCGGAAATTCCGGCCCGGAGGCGGAGCTTCCGGCCCGGAGGCGGGGTTTCCGGGCCGGAGGCGGGGCTTCCGGGCCGGAGGCGGAGCTTCCGGGCCGGAGGTGGGGATTGCGGCCAGTTGCGGAGATCCGCCACTGGCCGCAATCCCCACCTCCGGCCCGGAAGCTCCGCCTCCGGCCCGGAAGCCCCGCCTTTGGGCCGGAAGCCCCGCCTCCGGGCCGGAAGCTCCGCCCCCGGGCCGGAATTTCCGGCCCGAGTGCGGACGTAAAGTTAGGAGTCGTAAATCCATTCTGTGAATAGCAAAAGTAGTAAGTTTATTCTGTGAATCGCAAAAGTAGTAAGTTCATTCTGTGAATACCAGAAGTAGTAAGTGCATTCTGTGAATACCAAAATGGTACTAAGTTTAGGATTTTGTCTTAAGTTTGTTCTGTGAATCGGGCCCTCGATCTTCGCATGTGGATTATCTGAATACATCCTTACAAGTTCCGTTTTTATTTTTTGTCTGACACAAAAACTTTATTTAAACAGGAAATATCCTACACCCCATATTACTACATACTTAGTGTTTGTTCTTTCTTTAGGCTATTTAGATACTATCAGAATAAAAAAATATAAACATTCCTAAATAAATATGCACGTGAAATAAGGACATCATTTTAAAAGAAGAAGACTGCATTTGAGGTTTCTTTTCTAAAATTTCCAACAGATTTTTTTAACAAAGAATTTTTTGTTTTCCATGTAAACATTTTTTCACAAATAAAGTGACATAGTGTATAAACCTCGATTTGAATAAAGTGCAAGTGCGAGAAAGTGCAAAAAACCATTTCACGTATTGCATAAAAATAAAGAATCGATAGGTTCTTAGTCAAGGGTCTTGAGCAAGTGCCCTAAATATATAGCCTAAAAGGTAACTGTGTCATATACCTTTAAATCCACGAAAATTTGATTCATAATTCCTCCTTAGCCTGTGATATAATATTAACACAATGTTCTCATATACTAGTCAATTGCCAATCCGATAAATTATAGACATATGGGATTTCAGAAAGTAACCACTAATTTGTTCATTTCTGTTATCATCTGCATAGCATTTTCAATTAGAATTCTTAGTAGATAACTTTATTGATGTCTGTCTATAGTTTACTTCACTTCCAGACTGTTCTTCATTGCTACAATTTCTTTCTTTAATTTTTTCTTATTATGAATAATATCTAGAAAGTAAACCAATATGAAGAATTAGAATGAAACAAAGCAACACGATAAGTATCTGTTAGATATAGACGAGATCTATTACTTTTGCATATACAGATGTTAAAAATTTCCATACTCAGTTATGTCTATATTCTCTATTTCATCATATAGGGCTACCACATAAGTTTCTGAACTAAGTAATTTACTGTGTACAAAAAGTGCAAGTGCTTCTATATACAAGATCTATTTTCTGTGGTATTAGTCCTTCATGACCAAAGTGACTGGCAAGTAATTTGTTACAGAATATCCAAGCCCCAAATTACTGATCCTCGACTAGATTGGCAACATTTGTGTACAGGTAGTAATGACCTTAAAAGATATTATTTGTTTACAGAATACAATTTAAAAACGAACAATGTAAAGATCTAGTTGAAAGAAAATGGATTATAGATGGACATATAAATCTTCCTCAGAATTTAAACCATTTGGCATTTTTGTATTATACAGCATAATATATCTTGATTCCAATTGCCTCAATTTACGCTCCCTATTTCCTCCCCTCCGGGATTTTGGAGCCTGATCTATGGCAAAATAACACAATTCATTTGCATTACCATTGTGAATCTCATGAATATGTCGGACAACTGCATAGTTCGGATCTTTATTATTGATGGCCCTTAAATGCTGCAGGATTCGAATATGCACCATATGAATTGTGCTGCCAACATATAACTTAGGACACGTGCACTTAAGAATGTAAACCACAAACTCACTTCTGCAGTTAAGCGAGTGCCTAATCTTCCATGGATTTTTTATCAATGTCGATGTGACCTGTATTTCGTTCTTCCCAAATTTGCAGGCTTTGCATTTAAAACACCAATGAAAACCTGGGCTGGGCTTTAGCCAAGTATGTTTACATTTTAGTTCTGGGCTAGTTACCACCAGTTCGTCTCTCATCGATTTAGCCTTTCTAAACGTTACTAATGGTCTATTGGGAATAAGGTCATTCAAAATTGGGTCTCCTTTAAGTAAGTGCCAATGCCTAGTAAGGCTATGTCTAACATCTGTTTGATATGCTGAAAAGCCAGTTATTAATCTTGTTGCATCACCCTTATCTCGTTTGATTTTAACAGCTCATTCACTGGGTGTAGTGAGGAGTTCATCCCTTCGCAAGACTTCAACTTTCTTTAAAACCTGATTTAAGGTAGTGGTCTCAAAGCCCCTTTGTTTAAATCTTAACTTGAGTTCAGTTTGTGCTTTGACTAATTCAGTACCCTCACTGCAATTTCTTTTGATTCTGATGTGTTCTCCATAAGGGATGCTCTTTTTTAAACACTGGGGATGGAAACTCCCTGCATGAAGAATCGAATTTCCTGCAGTGGTTTTCCTATAGGTTCTCGTATGGATGCTTCCATTCGCAACGTATATTTCCAAATCTAAGAAAGTTACTGATGATTTGCTTATGGTTTCCGTGAATTTAAGGTTCAGATCATTACTGTTAATACAATCAGTAAACTCTTTTACTTCGGCAGTGGTCCCATCCCACACCAGAAACAAATCATCAATAAATCGGACCCAGAATATGATGTTGTTCTCCCAGGTCGTTTTATACAGGACTTTGAGCACCTGCTCCTCCCACCAGCCCCTATGCAAATTTGCATAGCTGGGGGCGAAGCAGGTGCCCATCGCCGTGCCTTGTTGTTGCTTGTACATGTCGGCTCCAAAAAGGAAAAAATTATTTGTAAGACACAATCTGCACATTTATAAAAGCATCATAGAATGTTGATAGAATTGTATTGGTCTCGCTTTCAAAAAATGCCCAGTGGCTTTCAGACCGTCTGTGTGAGCGATACTGGTGTAGAGGCTCATCACATCCATTGTTGCCAGGATGTAAGTTTCCTTCCACTCAATATCTGCAATCTTCCTCAAAAAGTGTCCTGTGTCCTGAATGTACGCAGGAAGTGATTTGACACATGGTTGCAAAAACAAATCTAGATATTTTGAAGTAGATTCAAATAAACTGCCAATTGCGGAAATTATCGGTCTCCCAGGCGGGGTTTCTTGATTTTTGTGAACCTTGGGGATTAGGTATAATACGGGAGTGACTGGATTGTCGACCTTCAAGAATAAAAATTCTTTTTGAGATAAAAGGCCCATTCCACGCCATCTGGAGAGGTCTTTGTGATATTTTACTTTCACCTCATCCAGATTACTGGCAGGAACCTTGAGATAGCTGTTAATATCTCTTAATTGCGATTTTGCCTCTTTGTTGTATGCTTCTAATGACCAGAGTACCAAGTTCCCACCCTTGTCAGCCTGTCGAATTACCACATCAGATCTTCCTTTGATTTTAGTCATAATCATGTGATACTTCCTTTCAAAATTACTGCAATTTTTGGGGAAATTAGTGCTGGATTTCAAGGAAATATCCTTGAAATCTTTAATCACATGGTCAGAAAAGAGATCAATAGCATCTCTTGGAGTGTTGGGGATGAATGTTGATTTGGGCCTAGAGTCAGTCTCTACTGTGTCGAACAAGTGTAAACCCGTTGATTCCCCCATCATGAAACCATCATTTAAATCATTGCAAGCTCCTGCTTCTTCATTTTGTAATTGATGTAGGGTACATAAAGTTTCTAGATCTCTAATTTGAAGAATCTCAGAATCATCAATATCAGATAATTACGATGATGTTTTCTTGTACGCAAAGAATTTTTTAAATTTTAATTTTCTGATGAATCTAAAAAGATCTATCCTGCTTTCAGTGTAGTTAAAATTAGTTCTTATGCAAAATGTCAAGCCTAGTGCAAGAATCCTGGTTTCTTCTCCAGTTAGAGTCAAATTAGTTAAATTAATGACAGTTAGAGGTTCCATACCTATTTGAGTTGAAAGGAATCTTTCTTCCCTGTTCCCGACCTCAGTTCCATTGCCATGGCGCCTGTTTTTCCGTTTCCTGGCTGGCCTTTGTTTCTAAATTTCTTTTGATAGTTCGGTCTCACACTTTTTGTCCTGTCCACTAATAAAAAAACGAATTCTTCCACAATTGTTGGTGCTACATCTTGGTTATAATTGGTGGCCTCTATTCCTGATTCACTCTCCGAACTGACAGTCGAGCTTACTTCAGAGCTCATGTCCGTTGATCCATTTTGCTCATTAATCATTGTTTTCTTATTAGATTGTGCCGCCGATTCTTTAGATAGTCTCTGTTTTCGTATGCTATCAAATCTTTTAGCAAATGTGTAAATCTGACCTCTCGCATAGTCCAACCTATCTCGTTGAAATTGGGTTGCCTTGCGTTCTCGTATCCCTTTCTCGTGCTTGATTAAACGGGTTTGAAGGTCAGTCTCAAAGCTAGAAAAAACCGTCGAGTCACACACTGCTCTCAATTTCTCCTCCAACTCACAAATCTCTATTAATATCTTATCCCGATCTGAGCTCGCATATTTCACCAGTATTTTTATCATGTTTGCTGATGATTGAGCATTGTTTGCGTCCCACTCCCGTAACATTTGAGATGACATCAGTGATGTCATCAGTGATGTCACTGACCATGTCATGAGTGATGTAATATGTGACGTCATCAGCAGTGCATTGCGGGGCGCGAGTTATAGTTAGCTGAACTAACTATAACAGGGGAATTTCTAGGGTTTTGTACAAGGGAAATGTCCAGCTAACTATAACGCCCCTGAAACCTTTGTTTTTTTCAGTGAATTTCTAAGGTTTTTTAAATGCCAATTCATAACTATAACGCCCCTGAAACCTATGGTTTTTTCAGTGAATTTCAAAGGTTTTTTAAATGCTAATTCCTATCTATAACTTATCTCTGAAGATATCATGAAAAGCATTCTTTTTTAAAAGTAGGGTGCACATTAGTTTTGTGGAAAAGCATCTTTGTGATTGGTTAAGAAAAAGCAGTTTCAACGTGGAGTACATATCAAAGGATAAAATTTGCTCAGATCAACCACACCTGCTACTTGCATTTGAAAGGCACTGTTCGAACTTAAAACAATCGTCAACTTTTAACCTGCACGTCTCGTTAAATATTCAAGAAAATGTTACAAAAAAATATCGTTAAGTTTTAAAAAATTGATGAACCTTTAACCTGCACGTGTTGTAGAATGTTCTAGAAAGTGTGTTGATAGAATACATTGCACTTCAGACTTCTATGTGTTGTTCAATATTTAAAAAACGGTTCATATGGAAAATTAAAAAGAAACCAATAGAGAAGTTTTGAAACCTAAACGAATCAAGGAACTATTCTAATTTATTCTTTACATGTATTTATGTGTGCAGCAACAAAATTATAGACACAACAGCAGTAGGAAGAGAAAGAAGCAGGGAGGGGGGGAGGGGGGAGATGGGCAGAATGGCACACATGCACAATTAAGTACAACACACATATAGACTAACAATGGCCAAAATGAAACACACCAACAAGCAGCACAAGTCACACAACCCGCCAACATCATACAACTGAACGAGCATAGAAGTGAAAACCACGCTGCATTCATACAGGATGTGTACAAAGGCCAGTCGTTGGTGTTGTGGGATGTCTGCGACCGTGGTCATCATGGATGAGATGCCCAGCATGTGGCACATGGTCGAGTTCACTGTGTGTTATGTTGCCAAACGGCTGCACCTCCCTCCCATGAGCCCCCACACTTTTGTACGGTGCGCTGTTGTATCTCGTGCACTCGTACAGCACACCATTGTAATGCCTATTTGCGCATGTCCTGCTACATTCCAACTACAACATCACAGTGCCGTTTGGAGGTGGTGCATGCCAGTTTACAACATCAGCTGCTGCGGCTCTTGTAGCAGGCCACACCAGAACACAGAGACACACTTACCGCACTTCCTGTACATGGACATGTCCGAGACACCCCGTTCCCCTTGCCGGATAGGCACACCCCTGCACTGACCTGCGAACCCCAGACCAGCAAACGCCACTTGTGCATGCAGGAGGATGCGTGCATAGCTACACATCCAGGCTCACTGCCAACGCTGAGGTGACAGCACACTGTGATGTTGCAGGGCTCGTGCCTATCATGCTAAGACAATGACCACAGGGACACACTTACTAAGATGTGGCTTTGGGGGGCATTGGCGGTCCTGGAGTTGTTGAGATGAGTCTTCTGTCCCTCATGGGTATCCCTGTATCATGCTCATTGACTCTATGGTACCTGTGGTTGTTCTGGTGTGGCTCTTGACTGTGTTCCCTTTCATGGTGCAGGTAGTTGTCCTGCTTAACACCAGCAGAAAGCAGGTGTAAAATCCCTGGTGCTAACGTGTCTTATCGCCAGAATTTGTTTCGCATTGCAATTGGTGTGAAAGTTGTGATGGGATTTTTTTCGTGTGCAAAACAATACACGAACTGAGCAGTGTATCTCATCAAGATCCAGCACCTGACGCACTATTCCCAATCAATATAAATACAATGAGATTTCTTAATAGATTTTGTGTGTACACTGTAACTGCAGCCAATACCTCAGTGTAATTCAATACAGGATTTTAGTATTTAGAATAAATCGGAAAGGTGCACCTCGTGTCTTTTTGCACGGGAAAGGCTATTCTCTATTTCATTGTTAGCAGTTTAACGGAAGTAAAGTTGAGATAAATCTAACACACTATTCAGAAGTTAGTGCAAACTGCAGATATCACCAGTATTCCAGCGATAAGTCCCCCAAAATTTAACACCATGGTGGACTCCATCAAATAACAGTAATAAGAACAAGAAAGAGTCACACAGCAGTTAAGAGAACAACCAAAAACGTTATTAATTTTTTTTTTCAAACTTTATTTTTTATAATAATAAATATATAAAAGAAAAACTATTTTCAAACTTTATTTTTTTATTAGCATATATATGAACAATAAACTAATAAACAAAATGTAACAACAATAATAAAAAGCAACAAGGCGGAACGCTACTGTGGGGACAATAGATGTCGACGACAGACCTGGAAAATAAGAAAGATTGTTAAAAAAACAACAACATGGTATTCTCAACAAAATACCACAAGAAACAAATCACAGATATATAAAATGCATACAGCTAACAAAATTTTATAAGTTTAACTTACAAAAACTGTAAATGTTGCCCCTTTAAAATATTTACCGAATCTGAAGAAAATGTTTTGCAGAAGGCACCACACAAACAACGTTTTTCTTCAGTGGTGAGGACATTTTTTACTTTTTCCAAGGAGCAAACAAAGACCAATGCCACCTTCGTCACTTGCAAGATTTGCCAAAGAGTTCTGTTACGAGGAGATCCTAACAAAAAATACTCGTGCTGCACAGCAAGTATGATGAAACACCTAAGGACCCTTCATCCAAACAATCTTGCACGAGAAGAGTGCAAACAGATAAAGAAACACTCCTATTCTGTATATGTAAAAAAGAATCGCAAATAAATGTATATTAATAACTTTCAAATGTATACTATTCCATTACTGTACAAACACATTTTATATCAAAACTGACTATGAAACTATAGCCCTGAACCACAAGTGTGACGATCATTAAAACACTACATGCATAGTGCATACTACTTTGAAGCAGTTCATGCCCTAAAGCCTACCTCACTAAAACACTACATGCTAACTGACTAAATGATTACAGTAGTATAAGGAGACACACTTGGTGACTCACAGGGTGTTTGCTAGAAGAGAATGAATACTAACTAGGGAATAGAAGGTGTGAAACACAACTGTGTAGGTGATTAGAGGACTGCATCCATACTGCATAGGCATTTAAAGCAGTCCATGTGCTAAGGCCTGGCTCTCTGCATGACTAGTTGGGTACTGACTGAATGATTATCGTACAGCAAGGAGAGTGCCTAGGAGAATTTATAAGTGCTAGGCTTTTCGCACAGAGAATAGATTAGTACTTGGTACTGAATGGGTCACTAGAGGAGTGCAAAGGCAGTGACACGTGCTGGACTGTATGGATACTGACTAGGAAATTGAAAGTGTGAAAGACAAGTGTCTAGGTGGTTAGAAGACTGCATGCATAGTGCATAGGGGTTTGAAGCAGTCCATGTGCTAAGGCCTGGCTCAGTGTATGAATACTTAGGCACTGACTGAATGACTAGAGTACTGCAAAGATAGTATCTTGGTGAATTTATAAGTGTTTGGGTTTTAGCACAGTGAATGGATTAGTACATGGTGCTGAATGGGTCACTAGAGGACTGCAAAGAGAGTCACAGGGTATTTCCTGGAAGTGTATGGATACTGACTAGGGAATTGAAGGTGTGAAAGACAATTGTGTAGGTGGTTAGAGGACTGCATACATAGAGGATAAGGGTTTGAAGCAGTCCATATACTAAGGCCTGGGTCACTGGATGAGTACTTGGGTACTGACTGATCGATTAGAGTACTGCAAGGAGAGTGCCTGGGTGAATTTATTAGGATTTGGCTCTGTGAATGGATTATTACATGATGCTGAATGGGTCACTAGAGGAGTGCAATGGCAGTGACAGGGTGTTTGCTGGAAATGAACGGATACTGACTGGGGAATTGAAGGTGTGACGTAGTCCATGTGCTAAGAACTGGCTCAGTGCATGAATACTTAGGCAGTGACTGAATCATTAGAGTACTGGAAAGAGAGTGTCTAGGTGAATTTATAAGTGTTTCAGTTTTGGCACAGTCAATGGATTAGTACATGCTGTTGAATGGGTCTCTAGAGGACTGCAAAGGAAGTGACAGGATGTTTCCTGGAAGTGTATGGATACTGATTAGGGAATTGAAGGTGTAAAAGACAAGTGTATAGTATGTCAGAACACTTTTATTTGAAGCAATCTATTTGGTACTTAGAAACTGACTAAATAATCAGACTGCTTCTAGGACAGTGCTTAGGTACAACTTTTGAATTTTCAGTTCTGCCACAGTGAACAGAATAGTACATGGTACTGCACCTTAGTGTCAAACCCTGACTCATTTTATCAATGCATAAGCAAAGACTAGCTTCTAATGCTACTAAAACTTGACAACATGAGAGGTTTTAAATTAGTTATCTGTCAGCAAATACACGATGTTACCAAATGCTTCTCTCACAGTGGTTCTCAAATGCACACAGACTCACAGTGTAATTCTAGACAACAATCACTATACCTAGGAGTTTAACAAAAATCATTCACTACTGTGGAAGTGATAAGCGAACTGCACACAATCTTCATATTTCATGACTGCACTTTCGTGTCAATGCCTGACTCATATAATGAAAGCATAAGCCATAACTGTCTTCTAATGCTACTAAAACTTGACAACATGACAGGTTTTATCATCTGTCAGCAAATACACGATGTTACCAAATTCTTCTCTCACAATCCTTACCCAAATGCACACAGACTCACAGTGTGATTTTAGACAAGCAACACTATCCTAGGAGTTTACCAAAACTCATTCACTAGTCTGGAAGAGTTAATGGTACTGCACACAATCTACATATTTAAGTACAGCACATCAGTGTCAAAGCATGACTCATTTAATCAACATATAAGCAAAGACTGGATTCTAATGCTTCTAAAACTTCTCAACATGACAGATTTTAAAACAGTTATCTGTCAGCAAATACATGATGTTACCAAATGATTCTCTCACAGTGATCCCAAATACACACTAACTCACAGTATGATTCTAGACAAGCACTACTATCTCTATGAGCTTACCAAAACTCATTCACTACAGTGCAAGTGGTAAGGGAACTGCACACAATCTACATATTTCACAACTGCAATTTATTGTCAATGCCTGACTCATATAATGAAAGCATAAGCCATAACTCTCTTCTAATGCTACTAAAACTTGACAACATGACATGTTTTACAACACTTATCTGTCAGCAAATACACGATGTTACCAAACACCTATCTCACAGTGGTTTCCAAATACACACAGACTCACAGTGTGATTCTAGACAAACAACACTATCCCTAGCAGCTTACCAAAACTCAGTCACTACAGTGAAAGTGGTAAGGGAACTGCACACAATCTACATATTTCATGACTGCACTTTAGTGTCAATGTCTGACTCATTTAATCAACGCATAAGCAAAGACTGGCTTCTAATGCTACTACAACTTGACAACATGACAAGTTTTAAAACAGTTTTCTGTCAGCAAATACACAATGTTACCAAACGCTTCTTTCACAGTGGTTCCCAAATGCACAAAGACTCACAGTGTGATTCTAGACAAGCACCGGTATCCCTAGGAGTTTACCAAAACTCATTCACAACACTGGAAGTGATAAGGGAACTGCACACAATCTACATATTTCACGACTGCTCTTTAGTGTCAATGCCTGACTCATTTAATCAACACATAAGCAAAGACTGGCTTCTAATGCTACTAAAACTTGACAACATGACAGGTTTTAAAACAATTTTCTCTCAGCAAATACACGATGTTACCAAACGCTTCTCTCACAGTGGTTCCCAAATGCACAAAGACTCACAGTGTGATTCTAGACAAGCACCAGTATTCCTAGGAGTTTACCAAAACTCATTCACTACACTGGAAGTGATAAGGGAACTGCACACAATCTACATATTTCACGACTGCACTTTAGTGTCAATGCCTGACTCATTTAATCAACACATAATCAACGCATAAGCAATGACTGGCTTCTAATGCTTATAAAACTTGACAACATGACGACAAGTTTGAAAACAGTTTTCTGTCAGCAAATACACAATGTTACCAAACGCTTCTTTCACAGGGGTTCCCAAATGCACAAAGACTCACAGTGTGATTCTAGACAAGCACCAGTATCCCTAGGAGTTTACCAAAACTCATTCACAACACCGGAAGTGATAAGAGAACTGCACACAATCTACATATTTCACGACTGCTCTTTAGTGTCAATGCCTGACTCATTTAATCAACACACAAGCAAAGACTGGCTTCTAATGTTACTAAAACTTGACAACATGACAGGTTTTAAAACAGTTTTCTCTCAGCAAATGCACGATGTTACCAAACGCTTCTCTCACAGTGGTTCCCAAATGCACAAAGACTCACAGTGTGATTCTAGACAAGCACCAGTATTCCTAGGAGTTTACCAAAACTCATTCACTACACTGGAAGTGATAAGGGAACTGCACACAATCTACATATTTCACGACTGCACTTTAGTGTCAATGCCTGACTCATTTAATCAACACATAATCAACGCATAAGCAATGACTGGCTTCTAATGCTACTAAAACTTGACAACATGACAAGTTTTAAAACAGTTTTCTGTCAGCAAATACACAATGTTACCAAACCCTTCTTTCACAGTGGTTCCCAAATGCACAAAGACTCACAGTGTGATTCTAGACAAGCACCAGTATTCCTAGGAGTTTACCAAAACTCATTCACTACACTGGAAGTGATAAGGGAACTGTACACAATCTACATATTTCACGACTGCACTTTAGTGTCAATGCCTGACTCATTTAATCAACACATAATCAACACATAAGCAATGACTGGCTTCTAATGCTACTAAAACTTGACAACATGACAAGTTTTAAAACAGTTTTCTGTCAGCAAATACACAATGTTACCAAATGCTTCTTTCACAGTGGTTCCCAAATGCACAAAGACTCACAGTGTGATTCTAGACAAGCACCAGTATCCCTAGGAGTTTACCAAAACTCATTCACAACACTGGCAGTGATAAGGGAACTGCACACAATCTACATATTTCACGACTGCTCTTTAGTGTCATTGCCTGACTCATTTAATCAACACATAAGCAAAGACTAGCTTCTAATGCTACTAAAACTTGACAACATGACAGGTTTTAAAACAGTTTTCTCTCAGCAAATACACGATGTTACCAAACGCTTCTCTCACAGTGGTTCCCAAATGCACAAAGACTCACAGTGTGATTCTAGACAAACAACACTATCCCATGCACTATACGAAAACACATTTCTTCATCTAGAAGTAGTACTACATTTTAGTATAGAAACATAACATAACTCATTTCACAAATTCATAAACAATGTCTAGTTTCTAATTCTAACAAAATATAAAAACTGCACAGTTATCTCTCTACAAACACATGAAAAACACAAATGCCAATCACAGAATGGTTTCTACATGCACACACATTGTAGAGTAAAAAAGTACTCCCTACACTTTAGTAGGAGAAATACATTAGTCTGATTAAAATCAAAATAGTCCACATACATCCCATCACAATTAAATATCTCATCTTTCAAGTTCTTTTGTAGATTAAGGAGTATATCAATCACTCACCATATTTTCTTTTACAGAATCTCTGCACTGTGCACCTCTCAGCAAAAGCAAAGAATGGAAAAGTTTCCCTTTCATTTTCGACACATATACATGTAAACATCAAATCACAATCCTTCGCACATAAACTCAAAAGCAAACACACATTTCTATTGGTTAAACATTTCAACCCTTTCCAACTGAAATACATTTCAACCCTTCCCCCAATCTGCCTTCTGCCTGTTACCATAGAAACAGGTCATGGAACACTGCACTGAGCTCACAGGTCACAAGTTCAGCACACAATGTTCCTACACAAGACAGGAAGTGTGCTTGACTTTTCAACATATCAGCTTATCATATATAATGTTCCTTACAATCTGTTTTTGTTAACCAATAACAATCATACCTTTAAAAAACAAAAATATACACCCTACCTGTCAGTGTAGGAAGTTGTTATACAACCAATGATTTCTTGTAGTTTTTCAAAAAACGTTGCCGTGGATCCGCGCACCCACCGCGAGAGAATCCGTGCATCCAACGCGATAGGATGCGCGCACCGTGCGCGCATTTCGCCGCTTTTTTTTTTTAAAAAGGGGGGCCCCAGGGGGTCCTTCTGGGACCCCCTAAGCACCTCTAGAGGGTCAGAGTATTCCCACTCTGCACCCTTTATATGTTTTATGCACTTATTCCCCTTGCTTCTTCAGCCTCGCTTCTACCGAGGCAGAAAATGGCCGCCAACAGTTCCTGGTTTCGAATATAGAGAGACGCTCGACAGCCAATTAGCATTCAGCACGCGATCGGGAGGGTGCGCGCTCGGTTCGGGGAAGGTTCGCGTACGGTGCGGGTACGGTCCGCGGATCCTCCGCGGCCATAGATATCACTTACTTTTTTACCCTCATTTTCTCAGGAACTACTGAACAGATTCACACCAAATATACAAAAGGCACGAGTCCGAACTGAGGACTACCTCTTTGCCAAATTTGGTGTCATTCCGTTCAGCGGTTCGGGCTGTAGCTGCGACAACAGATGCTCTGGGAAATTGCATGGGGAAAACGTGTTTTGGGACCTCCCTTTTTTCTCGGCCCCCGCTTATATATATATATATATATATTATCTAGTGGCGGTCGCCAGTAGATAGTTATAGTTAGGACCTATTTTCCATAGGAAATCCGCAACATTCTATTGGGAATTTCTTTGGCACCCATTGACGAATCTTCGCGAAATTCTCCAAACTTTTGGCCAGCTCCGCTCCGCTCCTACCCTGAAAGTTTTGTGGTGATTCGTCAAGCGGGGGCCGAGAAAAAAGGGAGGTCCCAAAACACGTTTTCCCCATGCAATTTCCCAGAGCATCTGTTGTCGCAGCTACAGCCCGAACCGCTGAACGGAATGACACCAAATTTGGCAAAGAGGTAGTCCTCAGTTCGGACTCGTGCCTTTTGTATATTTGGTGTGAATCTGTTCAGTAGTTCCTGAGAAAATGAGGGTAAAAAAGTAAGTGAAGTTTATTCTTTTTTTCTTTTGAAGTCAAAATTAAACAGAAATGCCAACACGTGTTTCGCACACACTGCACTTCTTCAGGGCTGTCACACAAACAAAATTAATACAATTTAGAGTCAAAATAAACAATATAAAATCAACAGATTTATGTAGCTACACATATATACAATACTATTGTAATGCTATCCACTTTCACCAAAATTAATCTCCTCATAACCACTGAAAGCATATACAGATTTTATCTTGTTTAACAAAGAAAACAGAGTCTTTATTTTTTAGTTCTATTGACATAAAAGGTTTTTTCCAACTTTCATGTACGTTTTCTAACATTATCCAATTGATAAATCTATTTCTAGAAAGGCTGCAAGGTTATAGTTAAGTATTAAGGATCATATTGGTTATTCCAAAAGTTATGCAATTCACACTTCTGTCTGTAGATAAAATCAAAATTATTGCTGCTGGCGCATTTTTTACCTCTTATAAGTAGCTTATCCCATTCCTTGAGATAAATCTTTTAAAAACGTTTCAGTATATTGGTTGCATCTCCTTTGTGGTCATACGTTCCTAAAACAACACCTCATGGTTTGACCATATTGTTCTTTCATTTTGCTCATATGCTGTGGGTTTTTACTATTTGTATTTTAAATTATGTTCTCACCTGAACGATTAATTATTGCTCTTAGTATATGCAGACACTTCTTCGGGACCTGTATTTATTCCTACTACATCACTGGTCTAGTGCCCCTTGATAAGGTCTGGAAAAACGAAAGAAGAATTACCCTTTATTATTACTAAGTACATACTGTTCCAATTCTAGAGTTATATACTCTGGCCCCAGAAATTTGGTTATTTAGGGTTTCCTCACGTTATCTATCTATGTTAAAAAAACTAATTCATATAGTTTAGAACAGGGTATGAAAGACAACCATGTATCAGTCTTGGTTTAAATGCTCTCTTACAATTTTAAACTCATAGTTAATACAACGTAAGTAGAGGTTTAAATATTAGAGTTCTTAACAAATGAGTCAAGATAAGGAAAAAGTGCATTGCTACACTTCGTATTTCTTAAGGAGTTAAATGACCTCATTTTTTGGCTATCTCCTTACCGCTATGCTTCTTGGCTTTGTCCGACCGTCTCTCCTCCGATTAAAGCAGGTACTATGTTGTTAGCAACTTCCGCTTTATATACTCCACCCCAATTAGCCTCATTCAGCTGTTGATGGCAGGAAAATAGTTTGAAGCTTTTTGCCGTGAATAGAATTTTTTCTTATTACCGTTGCGTGCCTGTTTGCTGTTTTTATAGAACTACAATACCGCACAGTATAAATATTAACTTAGACAGAGTTTTAATGCTTTAAAGATATCCAGAACAAAATGAAATTATAGAGAATTATAAAAAATAATTATTTATATATTTTACATCTCCTGGTCGGGCTCGAACCCATGGTACCTCATCATTACATCTTCCGCGTTCTTATACATTGTGCTATCCTACTTGCGTATTAAATACTGCATTAGGAAGGTCTATAATCTAATGCTTGCTGAAAGTGCGCTTGTCGTTATTGCTACTTCAAGCAATATTAAAATATATTAGTAAACCTCTATATTTTAACAAAACTTCTTATTATAATTGGCATTTTTTGATATGATTTTACATTTTGAAGCGAAGCAATAACCAAAGGTTAGGTTCGAAACTACATATTTGTTCATGCCAGGTAATGTATTTTATATGCCGTGCTACTGCACTTGCTATTTCTCATGTGATGTGTCATCCTGCTTGCTAATCATAAGCTTATTGCTCTTGCTACTGAAGTCATCTTCCCTTTAAAAATACTAATTCTTCTGTTAGCTTCAAAATGTATTTGGCTACCGTGCTATACAAAAAATGCGTTATAAAATATATTTGTAAGCCTATGTATATTAACAATAAAGAACTGATACCCGAAGGTCAGGCTCGAACCCGCACATTTAATCATGCAAAGTAGTATGTTTAATATGCAGTGCTACTACAGTTACTACTTCTCATGTACAGTATCATTCTGCTTTTTAGTTAGTTTTATCTGTGTGATTTGTCTCCATTAATCCTTGTACATAAAACCATACAGATACTTTTCTTGTAGTTAATGTACTTAGAATATGTAGATTCAAAATTTGAAGTTTAAGGGATTCCAATGATTATTCATGTCTTGGGTCATTCTCCAAACTGCTGCTCCTATTAACTAGATTCAATTAAAATAAATATATTCAGTCAGTTTATGTCTCTTTACAGTGAACTGCCATGGGATATTTAGGATCACTATTTTTAATCGCTATGAGGTGTTCCATCCATCTAATCTTTAATTTTCTCACTGACGAACCCACGTATATGTTACCACATATGCAGGTCATTGTGTACACACAATGGCTTGTGTTGCAATTAATAAAATAATTGATTCTAAATGTGTTGTTATGTTTGTGATCTTAAAATATCTGTGCTTTATCTACAACATATTTGCAGCAGATACATTGATTACATCTATAGCATCCTGGCGGTAATGTATTTCTTATTTTTTGATATTTCTCACTACCTATATTCTGAACTACATATTCAAGTGTATCACTAGGACTTAATAGGTTTCTAAGAGTTGGTGCCTTTTTATAAACTATTTTTGGTTTACTATGTAAAAGATGTGCAATATCTTTATCTAGAGTTAATATATCCCAATGTTTGCAAAGTGAATTAAAAACTCTATTGTTCCCTTCACTATATGTAGTGATATATCTAATCACTTCATCTTTATTCTCTCTCGGCAAATATCTGTCACTTAGTAGTTCATCTCTCGTCACATTCTGAACTCTAATTCTAGCTTTATCAGCACATATTGTGTCGTATCCTCTTCTGAGAAATCTCTAAGTAATATCTTTGCTGGCAATATCATATTCCTTGCATTCACTACAGTTCCTTTTAGCTCTTAAAAATTCTCCATAAGGAATATTATCAATTTACCTTTTCAGATGCCCTGATTTAGCATGTAGTATTGAATTTGTTGATGTGGATTTCCTGTAAAGTCTTGACTCAATATGTCCATGTGTGACATACATTTCAACATCTAGAAAAACAATAGTTTCCTTACTATATTCTAGAGTGAGAGTTATGTTATAGTTGTTAGTATTCAAATGATTATGAAAGAGTTTTAATTTTTCTTCACTCCCCTTCCAAATCATAAACACATCGTCAATAAATCTACCCCAGTAGATAATATTTTCTTCATAGATTTCTCCCAATTTCCAGGCATGTTCTCTTTCATAATGCCCCATAAATAAATTAGCATAGGACGGTGCAAATTTCGCCCCCATCGCCGTTCCTGTTACTTGGTGAAACAAGTCATTTCTATAGTAGAAACAATTATTTGTTAGGACCAGGTTTAAAAGATCTAATATCATATTTGAATGCTGTAATTTAATAAAAAGTTCTTTTAAACTTATTTTAGAATTCCTTGCAGCCCCATCACCTGTCACCAGTACACCTGAGAATAGGTCTTTAGCCAGAAATTCATGTTTGTCAAAGTGTTTAGCCATTGAAAAAACAAAGTATCTACTTTCTACACACTCTGTGGCACATTGCTCTTGTTAATACAAATGCCACAGAGTATTTAGATAGAAAGTAGAACTTTTTATTAAATTAGAAAGAATAAAGAAAAAAGAATCAGCTAAATGGTGGGATGCCATGACCCTTAGAAAATATTTGGATGCAGATAGAACACCCAGGGGTCTCAGGATTAATATATTTCCAGTTGTAGAAGATCTTGATGAGCAAATAGATCGATCTCAATCTCTTGAATAAGTACAGAAGTTTAAGATGGAGATAACGATATATTTATTTTAATTGAATCTAGTTAATAGGAGCAGCAGTTTGGAGAATGACCCAAGACATGATTAATCATTGCAGTCCCTTAAACTTTTGAATCTACATATTCTAAGAAGATTAACTACAATAAAAGTATCTGTTTGGTTTTATGTACAAGGATTAATGGAGACAAATCACACAGATAAAACGAACTAAAAAGCAGAATGATACATTACATGAGAAGTAGTAAGTGTAGTAGTACTGCATATTAAATAGACTACTTGGTATGATTAAATGTGTGGGTTCGAGCCTGACCTTCGGGTAGCGGTTCGTTATTGTTAATATACATAGGCTTACAAATATATTTTATAACAATTTTTTTGTATAGCACGGTAGCTAAATACATTTTGAAGCTAACAGCAGAATTAGTATTCTTAAAGGGAAGATGACTTCAGTAGCAAGAGCAATAAGCTTATTATTAGCAAGAAGGATGACACATCACATGAGAAATAGCAAGTGCAGCAGCACGGCATATAAAATACACTACCTGGCATGAACAAATGTGTAGTTTCAAACCTAACCTTCGGTTATTGCTTCGCTTCAAAATGTAAAATCATATCAATAAATGCCAATTATAATAATAAGTTTTGTTAAAATATAGAGGTTTACTAATATACTTTAATATTGCTTGAAGTAGCAATAGCGACAAGCGCACTTTCAGCAAGCATTAGATTATAGACCTTCCTAATGCAGTATTTAATACGCAAGTAGGATAGCACAAAGTATAAGAACGCGGAAGATGTAATTATGAGGTACCATGGGTTTGAGCCCGACAAGGAAATGTAAAATATTTAAATAATATTTTTTTATAATTCTCTATAATTTCATTTTGTTCTGGATATCTTTAGAACATTAAAACTCTGTCTAAGTTAATATTTATATAGCGAGGTACTGTAGTTTTATAAAATGACCAAACAGGCATGCAATGGGAATAAGAAAAAATTCTATTCACGGCAAAAAGCTTCAAACTATTTTCCCGCCATCAACAGCTGAATGAGGCTAATTGGGGTGGAGTATATAAAGCGGAAGTAGCTAACAACATAGTACCTGCTTTATTCGGAGGAGAAACGGTCGGACAAAGCCAAGAAGCATAGCGGTAAGGAGATAGCCAAAAAATGAGGTCATTTAACTCCTTAAGAAATACGAAGTGTAGCAATGCACTTTTTCCTTATCTTGACTCATTTGTTTAGAACTCTAATGTTTAAACCTCTACTTACGTTGTATTAACTATGAGTTTAAAATTGTAAGAGAGTATTTAAACCAAGACTGATACATGGTTGTCTTTCATACCCTGTTCTAAACTATGTGAATTAGTTGGTTTTTACGTAGATAGATAATGTGAGGAAACCCTAAATAACCACATTTCTGGGGACAGAGTGTAAAACTCTAGATTTGGAACAGTATGTACTTAGTAATAATATAGGGTCATTCTTCTTTCATTTTTCCAGACCTTATCAAGGGGCGCTAGACCAGTGATGTAGTAGGAATAAATACAAGTCCTGAAGAATTGTCTGCATATACTAAGAGAAATAATTAAACGCTAAGGTGAGAACATAATTTAAAATACAAATAGTAAAAACACACAGCATATGAGCTAAATGAAGAAACAATATGGTCAAACCATTATGGTGCCGATTCGGATCCTGGAGAAACCGGGTACGAACCGTCGGTCGGAGCGTTTTCTCCGTCCGACTCGTACCCGGGAAATAAACATTACAAACATGGAAGTACGATTCGCACGGACACACCATTTCCGTACGAATCGTACAAAACACCGACCGACGAAAATATACATACAAATGTGATCCGGGGAACGCGCCGACATGACGTCGGGACACATTCAGGCTGCGTTGCATGAACCAGGAAGTACGAACCGCACCGACGTCACCCCGCACGGATAAAATTCTCCGACTGCCAAAAACTGCCGGGAAATCAGGACGACGCGCGCAAGGAGCACCTGTACGCGACGGACGGCCATGGACCCGAACCTACGTGTCATCCCAGCCCTCATAGCAGTCCACCTGCTCTACAGGAACCGACGCAGACGCCGCAGAAGGTCAGAACAACACCCAGGGGCAAAGGGGGGGGCAGGGGCAGGACACAAAACCCCCACCCAAGTCACAAATCATACATACCCTGGACATACCTGACCTTCAGGGCCTGGTCACTTCGATGGGGTGGGGGCGTGTCCAGCAACGGAAGTGGATGTACACGCGAACCGGCAACACAACAAGTCCGGTACGTACCGTACCCACGCCTTAAGAGCGTGGGTACGAGTCGTACCACGCCCACCCCTACGTCACCCCAACAATGACGGTACGGCCCGTACCCATGTTCCAAAGGCCTGGGTACGGGCCGCACCCCCACCCGTGTATTTACGGCACGTACCAACAGCCAACAGTGCATGTACGGACCGTACCCCCACCCGTGTATGCATGGAGCGTACCCAGACCCGCGTATGTTCGGAGCGTACCCCCACCCGTGTATGTACGGACCCTACCCACACCCGCGTACCTATGGAGCATACCCCCACCCCAACAGTGTATGTATGGATCGTACCCCCACCCGTGTATGAATGGAGCGTACCAACACCCCACCCGTGTATGTACGGACCGTACCCCCATCCCACCGGTGTATGTACGGACCGTACCCCCACCCCACCAGTGTATGTACGGACCGTACCCCCACCCCACCAGTGTATGTACGGACCGTACCCCCACCCATGTATGAATGGAGCGTACCAACACCCCACCCGTGTATGTATGGAGTGTACCCCCACCCCAACAGTGTATGTAGGACCGTACCCCCACCCGTGTATGCATGGAGCGTACCCAGACCCGCGTATGTTCGGAGCGTACCCCCACCCGTGTATGTACGGACCCTACCCAGACCCGCGTACGTATGGAGCGTACCCCCACCCCAACAGTGTATGTATGGAGCGTACATGGCCAGACACAGGAGGGGTGTGTGCAGAGTCCTCCCAGCAGTGCCCAGACACAGGAGGGGTGTGTGCCTATCATTCCCAGCAGCGCCCAGATGCAGGAGGGGTGTGTGCAGAGTCCTACCAGCAGTGCCCAGACTCAGGAGGGGTGTGTGCAGAGTCCTCCCAGCAGTGCCCAGACGCAGGAGGGGTGTGTGCAGAGTCCTCCCAGCAGTGCCCAGACACAGGAGGGGTGGGTGCAGAGTCCTCCCAGCAGTGCCCAGACACAGGAGGGGTGTGTGCAGAGTCCTCCCAGCAGTGCCCAGACACAGGAGGGGTGGGTGCAGAGTCCTCCCAGCAGTGCCCAGATGCAGGAGGGGTGTGTGCCTATCATTCCCAGCAGTGCCCAGACACAGGAGGGGTGTGTGCAGAGTCCTCCCAGCAGTGCCCTGACACAGGAGGGGTGGGTGCAGAGTCCCCCCAGCAGTGCCCAGACACAGGAGGGGTATGTGCAGAGTTGTCCCAGCAGTGCCCAGACACAGGAGGGGTGTGTGCAGAATCCTCCCAGCAGTGCCCAGACGCAGGAGGGGTGTGTGCCTATCATTCCCAGCAGTGCCCAGACACAGGAGGGGTGGGTGCAGAGTCCTCCCAGCAGTGCCCAGACGCAGGAGGGGTGTGTGCAGAGTCCTCCCAGCAGTGCCCAGACGCAGGAGGGGTGTGTGCCTATCATTCCCAGCAGTGCCCAGACACAGGAGGGGTGTGTGCAGAGTCGTCCCAGCAGTGCCCAGACACAGGAGGGGTGTGTGCAGAGTCCTCCCAGCAGTGCCCAGACACAGGAGGGGTGGGTGCAGAGTCCTCCCAGCAGTGCCCAGACGCAGGAGGGGTGTGTGCAGAGTCCTCCCAGCAGTGCCCAGACACAGGAGGGGTGGGTGCAGAGTCCTCCCAGCAGTGCCCAGATGCAGGAGGGGTGTGTGCAGAGTCCTCCCAGCAGTGCCCAGACACAGGAGGGGTGGGTGCAGAGTCCTCCCAGCAGTGCCCAGACGCAGGAGGGGTGTGTGCAGAGTCCTCCCAGCAGTGCCCAGACGCAGGAGGGGTGTGTGCCTATCATTCCCAGCAGTGCCCAGACGCAGGAGGGGTGTGTGCAGAGTCCTCCCAGCAGTGCCCAGACGCAGGAGGGGTGTGTGCAGAGTCCTCCCAGCAGTGCCCAGATGCAGGAGGGGTGTGTGCAGAGTCCTCCCAGCAGTGCCCAGACACAGGAGGGGTGGGTGCAGAGTCCTCCCAGCAGTGCCCAGACACAGGAGGGGTGTGTGCAGTGTCGTCCCAGCAGTGCCCAGACACAGGAGGGGTGGGTGCAGAGTCCTCCCTGCAGTGCCTAGACGCAGGAGGGGTGTGTGCCTATCATTCCCAGCAGTGCCCAGACACAGGAGGGCTGTGTGCAGAGTCCTCCCAGCAGTGCCCAGACACAGGAGGGGTGGGTGCAGAGTCCCCCCAGCAGTGCCCAGACACAGGAGGGGTGCAGAGTCCCCCCAGCAGTGCCCAGACACAGGAGGGGTGTGTGCAGAGTCGTCCCAGCAGTGCCCAGACACAGGAGGGGTGTGTGCAGAGTCCTCCCAGCAGTGCCCAGACGCAGGAGGGGTGTGTGCCTATCATTCCCAGCAGTGCCCAGACACAGGAGGGGTGGGTGCAGAGTCCTCCCAGCAGTGCCCAGACGCAGGAGGGGTGTGTGCAGAGTCCTGCCAGCAGTGCCCAGACGCAGGAGGGGTGTGTGCCTTTCATTCTCAGCAGTGCCCAGACACAGGAGGGGTGTGTGCAGAGTCCTCCCAGCAGTGCCCAGACACAGGAGGGGTGGGTGCAGAGTCCTCCCAGCAGTGCCCAGACGCAGGAGGGGTGTGTGCAGAGTCCCCCCAGCAGTGCCCAGACACAGGAGGGGTGGGTGCAGAGTCCTCCCAGCAGTGCCCAGACGCAGGAGAGGTGTGTGCAGAGTCCTCCCAGCAGTGCCCAGACACAGGAGGGGTGGGTGCAGAGTCCTCCCAGCAGTGCACAGACACAGGAGGGGTGTGTGCAGAGTCCTCCCAGCAGTGCCCAGACACAGGTGGGGTGGGTGCAGAGTCCTCCCAGCAGTGCCCAAACGCAGGAGGGGTGTGTGCAGAGTCCTCCCAGCAGTGCCCAGACACAGGAGGGGTGGGTGCAGAGTCCTCCCAGCAGTGCCCAGACGCAGGAGGGGTGTGTGCAGAGTCCTCCCAGCAGTGCCCAGACACAGGAGGGGTGTGTGCAGAGTCCTCCCAGCAGTGCCCAGACGCAGGAGGGGTGTGTGCAGAGTCCTCCCAGCAGTGCCCAGACACAGGAGGGGTGGGTGCAGAGTCCTCCCAGCAGTGCCCAGACACAGGAGGGGTGTGTGCAGAGTCGTCCCAGCAGTGCCCAGACACAGGAGGGGTGGGTGCAGAGTCCTCCCAGCAGTGCCCAGACACAGGAGGGGTGTGTACAGAGTCCTCCCAGCAGTGCCCATGGAAAGAAAAACGGTGGAGTACCCACAGATCCAATTGCCACAATTGTCAGTCAGGTGCACAAAGACCCTGCAGTACATGTAACACATGTGTGCGAGGCTGGGAGTACACATATGCATACTGCCTAAAAGGGAACATGTCCACATGAAGTCATGTCAACAGACTACATACACAAGTACAGTGATCACCCAGGATGCCACGAATGATGCAGGTGGAGACATCGCTCTGCATGCATGGCCACAGTTGAAGGGGTCCGTCACACACCCAGCTAATGTAGACACAGCTCAGCGCAACATATTGGAAACACCCTGCAGGGAAGATGTCAGGGTACACAGAGGAAGGAACACACCTTGGGGCGATTACACCATGCAGTAACTGCCTACATGAACAAAGAAACTTAGCTAACACCTTGTGATGGCACACAGATACCATGGTCCCCCCTATGACCAGCACACCACTACATTTCCCACACACCCAACACATGATCACCACCCAAAATCATGGAGCAGCCCCACCAACAGCAATACCACAAAAGGAGTAGTGTTCTAAGAAAAAAAAAAGGCTTTATTTAGCATTAGCCAAAAATGTTTGTGTGTGTTGGAAAGGCGTTCGCCGGAGGGGGGTTCGGTACACGTCTTGCCCACTCCTTTGACCCACCTCTCCCAAGTAGGCCGAACCAGACGCGCGCACCCTGAGCTTACACTACGAACAGAGTGACACCACACGTATTCTTTGTAGGACGATAGGTTCTTTTATCGAAGGTTTCAAGGTATCTTTATGATCCAAGGTGCAAGTAGTACATCAGCGGCACAAGATACTACAAATCGGTGGTAAGGGAATGGGGGTAGCGGGACAGTCTTTGTAGGTAGTGTCTCTGCAAAGTACCCTGCGGATAGCTCACAATCCTCGAGCTGGATGGTGTTGTTTCTCTGGGCGATCTCTTGCCAATTCGTCCTTGAGGGGAGCGCCGCGAGTCACTCAGCAGGCACAGGTAGTCGGAGTTCGGGAGCCGCGATCTCGTCAGCAGGGCTCAGATGGTTCAATGGCTGGGGGCCGCGAGTCACTCAGCAGGCCCAGGTGGTTCAGAGTTCGGGAGCCGCGATCTCGTCAGCAGGGCTCAGATGGTTCAATGGCTGGGGGCCGCGAGTCACTCAGCAGGCCCAGGTGGTTCGGTATTCGGGAGCCGCGACAGCGTCAGCAGGCTTCGATGGTCCCAGGTCTTCTCTGCCATTCGTTCCTCCGGCACCCCCTATTATACTCCTCCTGCCCTTTGAAGTCCGGAGTCCTCGCAGAGAGGGGCCTTTGGTGACTGAGGGGGTTCGGCGGGATTTCCTGCCGCTCGTTTCTTTGGTCTTTTCAGGTGGGTCTGGGAGGGTCCCCAGACGCTCGGCAGGCGAGGCGCCTGCTCCCCAGGGGCCTGGTGGCCGATCGAGTCCTCCCGGGGGAAGGCGATCCGAGGTGTGACTGGGCTGGCGCCTCTTGGTCTGGCTCGGGGGTTCCCGCTCCCTCGGTTGGACATGCGTGGTAGGGTGTCGAGTCTGTCGGGGACTCTGGCCGGCCCTCGGGTCTGTGTGGCTGGGGCGGCCGGAGTCGGAGATGCCGTGTCTTGGGGGTGGTTGCAGGTTGGCTGGATGTTCGGGAGGGCATACGCCGTGAGGCCGGTCTCACACGCGTCCTCCCCAGCTGAAAGGCGTGGAGAACTACCCATCCACTGGGGGGTTCTCCTCGCTGAAGCGGAAGAACCGGGACAGGCCGTCGGCGTTGGCATGATCCGCCCCGGGGCGATGCTCGACAGTGAAGTCCATCCCTTGGAGGGAGATTGACCATCGTAATAGCTTGGGGTTCTCTTCCCTCATCTGCATCAGCCACCGCAAGGGCCGGTAGTCCGTCTGTACTCGGAAGTGGGTTCTGAACAAGTAGGGCCGTAGTTTCTTGAGGGCCCAGACTACGGCGAAGGTCTCTCATTCTATGGTACTCCAACGCTGTTCTCGAGGCAGCAGCCTTCGGCTGATGAAGGCTATGGGCTGATCTATGCCCTTGTCGTTGAACTGCGAGAGGACGGCTCCGATGCCGTGTTCGGATGCGTCGGTCTGGACCACAAATTCTTGGGAGTAGTTGGGGGCCTTGAGTACAGGGGCGGTGCACATGGCGGTTTTCAAGGCGTCGAACGCCTGTTGGCACGGGGGGGTCCACAGCACCTTCTTCGGGAGCTTTTTGGAGGTCAACTCCGTGAGAGGCCCTGCGAGGCTACCATAGTTTTTAATGAACCGCCGGTAGTATCCTGTGAGGCCCAGGAAGGCCCGGACTTCCGTCTGAGTGGTGGGGGGCTCCCAGGACTTGATGGCGTCGATCTTTGGTTGGAGGGGGGCGACCTGCCCGCTGCCCACCTGATGCCCCAGGTAGACCACGGTGCCTTGCCCGAGCTGGCATTTGCTGGCCTTCACTGTTAGGCCGGCTTGGCGCAGGGCCAGCAGTACTTGCCGGAGGTGCTGGAGATGCTCGTGCCATTGAGAGCTGAATACGGCTATGTCGTCAAGGTACGCTGCGCTGAACTCCTCGAGTCCGGCCAGGACCTTGTTTACCAACCGCTGGAAAGTGGCCGGGGCATTTTTCATCCCGAACGGCATGACCCTGAAGCGGTAGTGTCCATCGGGTGTGGAGAAGGCGGAGCGTTCTTTTGCTCCCTCCGTGAGCGCAATCTGCCAGTAACCGCAGGTCAGGTCGAAGGTGCTGAGGAAACGTGTGGCCCCCAGGCGGTCGATGAGCTCGTCGGCGCGGGGAATAGGGTAAGCGTCCGCTCGGGTGACCGCATTGAGCCCCCGGTAGTCCACACAGAATCTTAGTTCGGGGGCGACCCCAGGGGCGGCCGCTTTCGGGACCAGGACTACCGGGCTGGCCCAGGGGCTATCGGAGGGTTCGATCACTCCAAGGGTTAACATCTTCTGTACCTCGGTCTTGATGCAGGTGCGGACCTGGTCAGGCACCCGGTAGGCTCGGTGTCTTACAGGTGGGCTGTCGCCGGTGTCCACGTCGTGGACACACCAGTCGGGGACCCTTGGGATGAGGGAGAAGAGGTCTGCGAATTGTCTAAGCAGCTGGCGACAGTCGTCGGACTGTTGGGGAGTGAGGGTGGTTGACAGTTTCACTCCCTCCACGGAACCATCCAGGTCTTTAGCGCACAGGGGGTCGGGCAGGGGTTCAGTGTCTTCTTCCGCCCCATCATCGGTGGCCAGTAGCAAACTCAACTCCGTTCTCACAAAGTGGGGCTTGAGACGGTTCACGTGGAGAACCCGGAGGGGGTTCCGTGGGGACTGTACATCGATCAGGTACGTGACCTGACTCTTCCGCTCGATCACCTTGAAGGGGCCAGTCCATTTGTCCTGTAGGGCGCAGGGTTTCACCGGGGCCATGACCCAAACCTGCTGGCCCGGCTGGAACTCGACCAGAGTTGCGTTCTGGTCATACCAGCGCTTCATTTCTTCTTGGCTGGCCTCGAGGTTAGCCTCTGCGAGTTCTCTGAACTTCCGGGTCTGGTTGCGGAGCACCAGGATGTAGCGGAACACATCAGGGGGGGTCCCCCGGGGGCTTGTCTCCCAGCCCTCTTTGACCAGGCTCAGGGGCCCCCAGACGGGGTGTCCGTATAGTAGTTCGAATGGGCTGAACCCCAGGGACTTTTGGGGAACTTCCCGGTACGCGAACAGGAGGCAAGGGAGGAGGACGTCCCATCTTCGGCGCAGGGGCTCCTCGAGGTCCAGGATCATCCCCTTCAGGGTTCGGTTGAAGCGTTCCACCAGGCCGTTGCCCTGGGGGTGGTAGGGGGTCGTGAACTTATATGTTACTCCGCACTGCTGCCACAGGGACTTCATGTAGCGGGATATGAAGTTAGTGCCGCGATCACTCACAACCTCGCGAGGGAATCCGACACGGGAGAAGATCCCCATGAGAGCCCGGCCCACCACAGGAGCCGTCACGGTGCGGAGGGGAATGGCCTCGGGGTAGCGGGTGGCATGGTCCACCAGGACGAGGATGAATCTGTGGCCCTGGGCGGTCTTCGGATCCAGGGGTCCCACGATGTCGATGCCGACCCGCTCAAACGGGGTACTCACAACGGGAAAGGGTTGTAATGGAGCCTTGCGCTTTCCGCCACTTTTCCCACTGCCCTGGCACGTGAGGCAGGATTTACAGTGGACTTCTACATTTGCTCGCATCTTGGGCCAATAGAAGTGGGTAACTAATCGCTGATATGTCTTGTCTTGGCCTAAGTGTCCTGCCAAGGGTACATCGTGGGCCAGGCCCAGGAGGAGGCTTCGGAAGCACAGGGGTACCACCAGTACTCGGGCTGCGCCTAGCTCGGCTGACTTTTGTTCGCTGTATAGGAGGCCATTGTCCCAATAGACCCAGTGGGTTCCGGTCCGGTCACCGGCGGTCTGGGCTTCGGCTTGTTGTCAGAGTCCCACGAGGGAAGGGCAGGTGGCCTGTTCCTGGCAGAACTCTTCACGGGAGGGCCCTCCCTCACAGCACCACTGGGCCATCTCGGGCAGTTCTCCGAGCTCAGTCAGTGCCTCAGGGGCGGAAGGTTCCGGCCCTTCTCCCGGGTTAGTGTCTTCTTCTCCCTCCGAAGGAGGGTTGTCCGTTTCTGGTAGGGTGTCCCGGATCTCGGGGACAGTGTTCGGTGGGAGGGCCTCACCGCCCTCGGGGAGAGGCAATCGCGCGGTCATGGAGCGCGTGGTGGCGCAGACCCATTCGGGTAGGCCCATCATCCCGAGATGGGCTCTTCGTTCCACTTGCCCCCACGGGGAACTCTCAAGGTCGTTGCCCAGGAGGCAGTCTACGGGCTGTGATGTTCGGACGGCTACCTTCAATTCTCCGGAGACTCCTCCCCACTCGAAAGGCACCAGAGCCATCTGGCAGAGGCTCTCGGAATTGTCGGAGGATATGACCGGACAGAGGGCACCGGGTAGGATCTGGTCTTCAGAGATTAGGTTGCGGTGGACCGTGGTGACACTTGCCCCGGTATCGCGGAGGCCCTCGACTCGGTGGCCGTTGATGGTCACCTGCTGTCGGTACTTCTTCGTGTTGGCGGGCAAGGGTGTCCCGGGGACCATTTCTCGATCACCAAGGGAGACCAGGGCCATGGCAGCTGGTTCCCACTCTTCGGAGTCCTCAATCTCTTCCCCTAGGGCCACGGAGCCCATCTGCCGGGCCGGGGGGTTGGTCGTTGTGGTTCGTTGATACTGGGGACACTGGGGGTTATTGGCGTAGTGTCCGGGCTGTTGGCAGCGGAAGCAGGTGATCCTGGTTCGAGGCCCTAGCCGCCCCTGGGCTCCGGTGCTGACCGGGGACGGGGCTGGACCTGCCGCTGGTGGGCTGCTGGGAGGGCTGTGCGGGGGCCCCCCTGGGAAGTCTCTTGGTCGGCCGTGGTTTCCTCCGCCCCTCTGGCGGGGGGGTCCTTGACTGTGGCGACCGTAGTCTCCCACGGGGCCTCGGGTGGCCCGGGTGTTCACCCAACGGTCAGCCTCGGCGGCCAGCTTTCGAGGGTCAGTGAGTTTACTGTCCAAGAGATGTTGGCGCAGTTCTACAAAGCAATTGGCCGCTAAATGTTCCCAGGCGATCAGATCAAACAGCTCTTCGAAGGTGGAGACCTTGCTGCCCTTGATCCACCCGTCCAAGGCCCGGCTGTAAAAGTTCACGTATTCTACCCATGTGGTGCCCGGTATCTTTTTGCAATCTCGGAACCGTTGCCGGTACATCTCGGGGGTGAGTCCATACCGGCCCACGAGGGCTTCTTTCATGTGGCTGTAGGAGTTCATGACCGTGGAGGGCAGATCCAGCAGGGTATCTCTTCCTTCGCTTAAGAACCGGCCCCATAGGCCAGCCCCCCAATCCTTCTGCGGGACTCGGTGAGAGGTCATGGCGACTTCGTAGGCCTTAAACCACTGCTGGATATCGTTGTTTTTGTAATACTCCTTTACCACATCCTTGGGGATGTGGACTTTGGCTTCCACGGTGGGAGCGGATGATAGATTCCCGGAAGGTTGTGACTTTTCGCTTTTAGCCCTCAATTCGATCTCTTTCAGGCTGCGTTCATGTTCCAGCTGGAGTTTCTTTTCGTCGTGCTCTCTTTGGCGTCTCTTTTCCTCGAGTTCCCCTTGTAGCCGTAACTGCTCGGCGGCTAACTTTTTCTCGGCCAGTTTTATTTCTCCCTCGATTTTTAGCTTGGCCAGTTCAAGTTCGTGGTTGCGGCTTCTCTCTCGGTCTGCTAGTTCCTCGGGGGACAGGTTCCCCTCTGGCCCGTTGTTTCTCACCGGGATGCTTTGTGGTTCATGGGCGGAGTCTCCTTCCGTTTGGGTCGGGGGTGCCCCCGTCTCGACCCAGGTCTTCAATACTTTCTGGAAGTCTTCCTTTGTGCTTAATCCGGTGGTAGCGATTCCAAGGTCTTTGCAAAATTGTTTTAACTCTCTATGCGTATAATAGTCCAATTGATCCTCTCGGAACGGTGAGCTCATTTCGGTACCTGCGGCACCCAGGGAGGTTTCTCCTTCCATCTCTGTTTGGTAGTGCATCAGTCGTTCACTGCACGCTCTCTTTCGGTGTCGGCTCGGATCCCGTCGTCTGCCACCAAATGTTGGAAAGGCGTTCGCCGGAGGGGGGTTCGGTACACGTCTTGCCCACTCCTTTGACCCACCTCTCCCAAGTAGGCCGAACCAGGCGCGCGCACCCTGAGCTTACACTACGAACAGAGTGACACCACACGTATTCTTTGTAGGACGATAGGTTCTTTTATCGAAGGTTTCAAGGGATCTTTATGATCCAAGGTGCAAGTAGTACATCAGCGGCACAAGATACTACAAATCGGTGGTAAGGGAATGGGGGTAGCGGGACAGTCTTTGAAGGTAGTGTCTCTGCAAAGTACCCTGCGGATAGCTAACAATCCTCGAGCTGGAGGGTGTTGTTTCTCTGGGCGATCTCTTGCCAATTCGTCCTAGAGGGGAGCGCCGCGAGTCACTCAGCAGGCACAGGTAGTCGGAGTTCGGGAGCCGCGATCTCGTCAGCAGGGCTCAGATGGTTTAATGGCTGGGGGCCGCGAGTCACTCAGCAGGCCCAGGTGGTTCAGAGTTCGGGAGCCGCGATCTCGTCAGCAGGGCTCAGATGGTTCAATGGCTGGGGGCCGCGAGTCACTCAGCAGGCCCAGGTGGTTCGGTATTCGGGAGCCGCGACAGCGTCAGCAGGCTTCGATGGTTCCAGGTCTTCTCTGCCATTCGTTCCTCCGGCACCCCCTATTATACTCCTCCTGCCCTTTGAAGTCCGGAGTCCTCGCAGAGAGGGGCCTTTGGTGACTGAGGGGGTTCGGTGGGATTTCCTGCCGCTCGTTTCTTTGGTCTTTTCAGGTGGGTCTGGGAGGGTCCCCAGACGCTCGGCAGGCGAGGCACCTGTTCCCCAGGGGCCTGGTGGCCGATCGAGTCCTCCCGGGGGAAGGCGATCCGAGGTGTGACTGGGCTGGCGCCTCTTGGTCTGGCTCGGGGGTTCCCGCTCCCTCGGTTGGACATGCGTGGTAGGGTGTCGAGTCTGTCGGGGACTCTGGCCGGCCCTCGGGTCTGTGTGGCTGGGGCGGCCGGAGTCGGAGATGCCGTGTCTTGGGGGTGGTTGCAGGTTGGCTGGATGTTCGGGAGGGCATACGCCGTGAGGCCGGTCTCACAGTGTGGATAAAGTTCAATATTTACAAAGCCCATAGGGCAGTCCATTAGTAACAGCTGGATGGGGGACACAGTGGGACGCGTGTCCCCTAGCTTGCCTGCACAGTTCAGACCACCCTGTCTTCCACAGGGGGGGGGCATCATGTGAGGGGGAAGGACCAGGCACCGCAGGGACAGGAGGGGCAAGGGCAGGCGTTGTGGGTGCAGGGACGGAGGACTCCACCACAGGGGTTGGGGCAGCGCCAAATGAGGTGGTGAGGATGGCGCTGCACACGTCAGCAAGGTCCCCCAGCGTATCACCTGCACCCGAAGGAACCACAGGCCCCAAGGAGGGGGGGGGCAGAGGAATGGGTCGCAGCGCCACTGGGGGAGGGTGTGGACAGGGGGGGGCACTCAACTACCCTGACCGGGGATTCCTTTGCCCGCTTGCTGGGTGGTGTCACTGTTGGGCTCAGGGACAGAGCGGCCATGAAGGAATCTTTGCTGGATTCGTGGCCAGGAGAGCTGAGGGGAGTGGATTTGGAGGGAGTGGATTTTGCGGAATGCGGACTTCCACTCTGGCTGCGTGACTTACGTTTGCCCCCCGACCCAGTGGGTGTGCCTACCTCACCCTGTGTGTGCATGCCAGGAGGTGTGCGCTTGCCCTGCCCTGCTGGTGTGGTGCCTGTGTCTGGTGTTGTGCGTGCATGCTGACGTCTGGGTGTACGTGGGACAGGCATGGGAGTGGGAAGTGTGGATGGGGCAAGGGTAGGGGGTGGGACGTAGCGCTGCAGGAGATCCACTGCTGCAGTCAGTGTCGAGTCTATGGACCTCAGCAAGTTGCGTTGGTCAGACTGCGCGGCCGAAATGCCCTCCAAGTATGCCTCCATCTGGTTGAGCACTTGGCTGTGGCCATGGAGGACATTAAGCATCACAGTCGGACCAACCCGCAACCGCCGCAGGATGTCCACAGACTCGGCATTGGTGGCAGCAGTGGAGACAGGGGCAGGGGGTGCAGTGCCTGGCAAGAAGGAGACACGTGCTGACCGAGCACGGCGGGAAGGGACACGAGCAAGTTGGAGGCCGGTGAATCGGAATGGAGGGGGCGGGTAGTGATAAAGTGCTGGTGTCTACTGTGGGACCAGCCACCGCCCCCTCGGAGTGCTCAGCCTCGGACCCGTCTGCATCATAGTCGGTGGTGGATTGACTGGACAGGTCCTCAGCTGCACTCCCGTCGGCCTCCGTGCCATTTGATGTGCCAGACAACTCTGCACTGCTGGCACTGGTGCCCGCTCCCTCCTCACGGTCCGTGCCAGTGTCTCCCTCGGTGTCCCCCGACGATGCTGTGGGCAAGGTGAATAAACAGGAATTAATCAGACACCTGTATACATATGTCACATGAGTCAAATCTACATAGGTTACAGTGCATAGCCTGAAATGAAAGATGAGTAACATCTACAATACAAGGTACATATATGGGCCCTGCAACACACAGTTGGTTCACCCACCATGCCACTGAGAAACTATGGAGAGCATGACACATTTGCAAATGACATGATATGGATTTGGACAGAGGAGCCAGGCTCTGGGGACAATCCAGCACTGCATCTGCACCACACAGCATTGCCGTAACTAGGGATGAGCAGGGACCATCTCCATGAACTTGAGGCACATGCTGCAAAGGTAATACTCAAAGACATGCCCAACATGAATGGGACACTGCACCTTGAGTGTATGTCCAGACAAACATCACACACTGGCCAGACCGAGCAATGAGATTTCAGGTGTCGACATGTAGGCCTTGCCCGCACCAACCACCCCCTACATGCGACAATTTGATGAGACACAGGAAGCACTTGCATCTCTTAGTCTGGGAGAAATACACATGGGCTGCCAGAAACCCATATTGGACCCAAAATACCCCATGTGCGCCTGTATACCGATCTCATTTACAAATGGCCGTCATCAGATAATTGTAACAAGACACACAGGCACTGGCCACCGTGAGTATGAACGAGGAAAATTAGGTAAGGCTGTACAGTGGACACTTGTAGAACACGGAAAGTAAATATACATGGTGCCAGGGGACAATGGCACAGAGCACATCCTATGCTGTAGACACTGAGAGTGTCCACATATTGTGATGACACACATGATACCTAGCAAAATATGCCCCAGGGGACAGTAGTGGCCACAATATTCCATGGTCCTGAATGGTAATGACTGCAACACAAGCCACCATCCCTGCACTCTGCATATCTCACACTCATGCACATCATGTCACAGGCCACAAAATAGGACATGCATGCTGTAAAGCAATACACTTTAGAGACACACTCCTATGTCTGGACTCAGCATCAGTGAAAACTGACATGGACCCCACAAGTACTGAACTGGACAGGGCACAGGCAAGGTCCCAAAACCTGTTACACACCACCCCCACACATGAAGCTGCAAGCATTGGGCACATTGATAAACTGTCAGCCTAGATAACCTTGTGCAAGTGTGACTACACACAGACCAGGGTACACATGCCAAGGAGGGGAAGGGAGGAAGGACAGCACCGCTACACTTTGGGGACCAGGAACTGCACTGCACATGTAAACCCTGGCAGTGTATCCATGCAACTGTGCACGTACAAATGCTGGTGTCAGGGAAGACGACCGCCAGCACACGCTTGTGGATGTGGGTCAGACGGCGGCGCCCATGGTTCTTTTGGCTCACAGGTGAGTCCCCCAGCAGGACCCGTGCGATCCTCCGCGTCCAGCACCGGATATCCTGCCAGCGTTTCCTCACCTGGGCTAGGCGCCGCTTGCGACCATCCGTCTGTCTCACGGCACTGACGGCGTCCTTCCAGATCTGCTCCTTGGCACAAGCGCCTACCTGTGAGGATGAAAAAGTGAGACAACATCAATACACCTGCGACATGTCACAGAGACACACATTAGAACAATTTGGCTGGTTTTAACAGGGCATAGAATGCATCAAACTCATTACACCTGTGTCATAGGGACACTTTCCTCTGTGGAAGGCAAAAAGCACTAGGTGGCATTGTAGAGTACACAGGTGGCATGAGGGGTACGACACAATCAATCATCCAGGCTCACACTGTGAATCACAAGCGACACCAGGATTATGTGCAGCACCTCAAAGCAGTCACATGCCACAGGCCACTGAGGCGCCCTCAGCAGAGTACACAGACACACACAGCCACAGGACAATCACCTGCCATTGCCAACTGCAGCTACACACCTCACTCTGCACATGTGCCACTAGACTGGGGGGTGTCACAGGTGTGGGGCTGGCCCATCACCACAGACACACAGCACTGCTCCCTGCTCACATCAGATGGGCAGGGTATATCCATCCCTCATGGTGCTGGGGTGCTACACTCCACATATGCACTCACCCACATGACAGGACTTACACACACACACCAATGTCCAGGGGACAAACACATCATTTGGACACTCTCAGCACATGTACACTAAACAAACACATATCTGTGGGTACTGCCACCTGTCACACTGGGGGGACCACAGACTCACATGAGGACTGTAGTAACAACATTCCCAGGAGGATTAGGCAGAATGTGTAATGCCACATGCAGTGATTGTCACAGTACACACAATGCAAGTGAGGAGAGCAGACATGCACCACAGCATGCTCTTGCTGGGAGACATTAGGCATTCCCCCACCCGGGACCCACCCTACAGTACATTGCATGTGTGTTACACTTGGACACAATGGCAAAAGTCACAGTCACAAAAAAGGGGCACAGTCTTTGCTAGTGGACTCAGCACTCACCTGAACCCCTGGTCGACCATACAGCATGGGGTACTGTGGGAGGATCACATCCAGCAGGGCTTGGTTCTCCTTCTGGGTGAAAGGCTGGGCCCTCTCCACAGACCTGGACATGGTGCCAGAGGATTCACGAGCAGCAGCAGTGTAGTAGAATCAAAGGATGTACAGGCAAGTGCTCTCTCATGGGACCTGGCTGCCTTATATCTACCTTGCTGCCCTGTTTCATTCACAGGAGTACAGAGTGATTGGTCACTCACATTTGCATCCTATGTTTCCTCCAATCCCTTCAAACCTACCACAGTCAGTGGCTTTGCTCTTTTTTTGAATTGAGCATGATGTCAACTCTACAACCACTTTGCAACAATGTAGATTCTTTCAAACCGACTTTAGCTGGGCACCTGATGAAAAAAATTCAAACTTGAAACTCGGTCTCCATGACAACCAGCATGCATGTAGGGCTTTAGTCCCTCATGTGTCCCCTATGTAATTTGGACATTCACACACAGGTACGGTGAGTTCCAGGGCCCTAGGGCACCCCAAATGAATAGAAACGGGCCGTACACGCGCGTGTACGGGGCGTATCACTATGGGTACGCATACGCGAGCAAAGCCATAGTGAAACAGTGCGTACACGCGCGTGTACGGGCCGTTACACTATGGCTTTGCTCGCGTATGCATACCCATAGTGATATGCCCCGTACACGCGCGTGTACGGGCCGTTTCACTATGGCTTTGCTCGCGTATGCGTACCCATAGTGATACGCCCCGTACACACGCGTGTACGGGCCGTTTCTCTATGGGTAGGCCTACGGCAGCACTCCCATAGTGATGGGGAACGTACACACGCCCACAGAGCGCATGTACGGTGCATTCCACACCTGACAGTGGTGACAGGCAGCACACAGAAAGGAATAGAGCTGACATACTTGTCCAAGGCTGGACATCAAGGCACTGTCTGTGCAGTACTACATGTGTGGGGCACAGGCTGTAATGTGGCACATTACTCCTGAGATGTGAAGGCAATAGATGTATGATGAGATGTGTACAGATGTCATGTGTGATGGTGGACTATGTGCCAGACATCCCCTTCACTCCTTTGACATGTGTGCATGTAGTACAGCACACTTGTGAAAAGCGTCACTGCCATGGCACAGTCAAAAACACACGCAACTGTCCCCTGATGCCAGCTACAGGGGTTTTCACACCTGACATGTGACTACCCACGTTGCACGATGTGACTATGTCATGTATGTGTTGTGTGTTCCCATTAGCTTGCTGTAGGTGTTTGGTCAAATGCATCTGCAGTTGCTGCAACCAACATGTGTCTGTGTGTAGATGGCCATGGCACAGTGTTACGCATACCACGCCACATGTGGAATCCGACGTAAGGTGTGTGTGTATGCATCGACACGGGGTTTCAAAACAAGGACATATCTGCATACTCTCAATGTATGTGGGATCATTATTGAAATGTAATCCTTCATGGCAAGGTGTGTGTTCTGTCCTTTTTCCATTACATGTGACCTGTGTCTCTAGTGTTCCGCAACCTGTCTGTACAATAAACATCCTTCCTCTGCACATATTTGGTTGTCTGTAACTCCTGTAAAGCGTCTGCCTGCTCACTTACACTGGCCCACAGCTAGTTTCATGGCATGGCATTATGAGGTTGAGAATAAACGTTTGGAGCTCTCTCTTGGTAGGAGTGTCACATGGCTGGCATATGTGTCCAGGGCATATTGCACAGACCTGACTCTGTATGTAGCATATGTGTATTGCCTGTTGACCATGTGCTCAGTACATTGACATTAGTGGTGTACTGTACTCACTCTTCGTTGTCCCTTCTAATTCACTGCAGGGCTCCGCCTCTCCCTTGAGCAATTCCGGACTTGGCTGACATGCAGGAAAATGACTGTATACGCCGCTACCGCTTCCCCCAACATTTGATTGAGGACTTGAGGACACGGCTGGCAGCACACCTCCAACCGCTACACAGGTATCCTGGTGCACTGACACCCAAGGTGAAGGTGATGGCAGCCCTACATTTCTTGGCCACGGGTACCTTTCAACATACCATTGCCCATGTGGGTGGGATGTCCCAAACTATGTTAAGCCGTGTTCTGCATGATTTTTTAGAGGCCATGTTGGAGCACCTTGATGAGTTCATAAAATTCCCAACTCCTGAGCAGTTGACAGCTGTCAAGCATGAGTTCTATGCCCTGGGAGGGATGCCCCATGTCATTGGGTCCATAGATGGAACACATGTGGCTTTGGTACCACCACAGGCACAGGAGGTAGCCTTCCGTAACCGCAAGCATTACCACTCCATTAATGCCCTTGCGGTGTGTCTTGCCAACACGGTGATTTCACATGTCTGTGCTCGTTTTCTAGGATCTGCACACGATGCGTACATCATGAGGCGTAGCAGGGTGCCTGAAATGATGCTGCAGCTGCGCAACGAACGAGCATGCATTGTTGGTGGGTATACTCTGCCAGTCCTGTATTTAACGTCATCTTCCTGTCTTACTGCTTCTCCTGACCCACTCTTGTCCATGATGTTGCCATGTAGGGGACGCTGGCTATCCCAATATGCCATGGCTGATCACGCCTCTCCGCAACCCCAGCACGGCTGCCCATCACCGCTACAACAACGCCCATGGGCGGACCCGGCGAGTGACAGAGAGGACGTTTGGCCTCCTGAAGAGCCGCTTCCGTTGCCTCCACAAGACCGGTGGCGCACTCCCATATGCACCGGTGAAGGTCTGCAAGATCTTCCTTGTGTGCTGCATGCTGCACAACATGGCAGTGGAGAAAGCTGTGCCACTCATCCTGGATCCAGATGAGCAGGACCATCCACCCGTGGAGGATGAAGGGCTTGGGCACGAGGCGAGTGATGTGGAGGAGGAGGAGGCGGTGGAGGACATGCGGAGTCAGTTCATACGCGACTTCTTTGCTTAGTGGTGAGTTCCAGTGTCTGAGTGTGCACGCATTGGGCTGTGTGTGGCATGTGTTGCAATGTGTGTGTCCATCTGCATGTCTTCCAAGTGAGTCTGAGGTGTGTTTGTATGTGTCACTCGAGTGATGGTGCAATAGAAGAAATGTTTTTCCAGAGTCATCATTGTCACCTAGCATGTTGACAACCTAATACGTGTCGAGTACATGCACATGCATGCGGATGTACTTCTTTTGGCTGACTTCTGGTGTGTCTCCCATCCACAGGTACTTGCGCATGCTGTCTGCTGGTGGCATTGTTGTGCTCCTGCTATTCCTCATGATTACAGCAACATGTGCTGAATCAGCGTTACATGCACGGACAAGTTTGAAAATCTCCTTCGGGTAAGGGATGCAGCACGGCTTTTTGGGAGTGGTATTTGTTATGAATGTGTGTGCACTGCTCCTGTTCATGTTTGGTTACTTTGCATACATGTGGAATCACCATGGGGCACATGACCTGAAGCAGAATTCACCTGAATTGATGGTCAGACTTGGTGACAGTCATCTGTAATGGGATTGTGATGGAGCCATCAATGTGTGTGACACTGGCCTCGGAAACATACGGGTTGCACCGGGTTGACATGGTGTGTGAATTCCCCATTAGGGGCTCAATGGTGTATAGCAGGCTCTCCGTGAGCAGCAGGGGGTGTTTAGCTGTAACCCGTCACTTGTGTGCCAGTGCCATGGATTTCCAGCATCTGTGGTGCTAAGGGGGGTGCCAGTGTTGGTCCCACGTGTTCATCCACATGACCTGTGTATGTGTAGACAGAGTTGCATTAGCATTCCGACACACATGACTAATAAAGGTCTCCCTCTGCCTCCAAGGTGCCTTATCTCTGTCAATGGTGGTCTGTTGCCACTGTGCATGCGGGATGTCTGGCATTGTTCTCATAGATGGTGCATATGAGTCTATGTGTAGAGTAGCAAGATGCAAGCTGTTTGTCAGGGATTAGATTCTGTATTGTGCATGATGTCCATGGCTGTGTAGGTTTTGTGGCCTGTCAGTCTCCACGACAGCCACTGTGTCGCATGTGAATCCATTGTGTGTGTGTGTGTGTGCCATGTTGAACCAGACATTCCTTCCTTGACATGCACCTTTTGCATGGTTCCTTCCTGAGATCCTTGTCTTTGTGTGCTACTTGTGGCATTGTTTCCTTGACATGGCGCATGCTGCTGCAGGCCCTGCTGCAAGGGCACCCAGTGTCCACGCAAACGAGCTGGTGTCCATCATGGATTGCTTGCTGACATGTGCTATGCTGATCAGCAGCATCTGTGCCTCATGTGGCAGCACACTCTGCATGATGCACAAGATCCCCAGTTCTATCCACCTCAAGGCAAGAGGGAGACCATCCCCCAGGTCAACTATGACATCCGTGTTTACTCCTACTCTGCACTCTACGGACATGTGCGTTAGAAATCCCATGATACTTGTCCACATCCAGGGTGCATCTGCACAGCTCTGCTACTACATCCGGCGAACAGGCCACATCAACGTCCAACAGAGATGGGGGGAGTGGATCACTGCCAGCTGCAGGATGACCTTCTCAATCCACGCACACCTTCAGGATGCAGCCCACACCCACAACACAACCTTGTGGCACTGTGATCCAACACCCAACTGTCCCATCTCCATGCATCCAACCTTGGCTGGCCTACCATTCGCCACATCCACCTGACTCAAGCATGCATGACATGGTTCTGCCATGTGTCTACACATACCTGGGACTCCCACCCCAGGACACTCCACATGATCCCCGACCTCTGCGCATGACTGTTGCTCTTCTGAATAGGTCTGTGGGCACAGTTGTGCGGGCACCCCCTCAGCTGGTTGGGGCCATCACGGGTGAGTATGGTGCTCCATGTCTGTCTTGGATGGTACTTTGTGAGCCATGTGTGTCCTGTGCCAGACTCAGACCCCAGGGTATGGTGGTTCGGAGTTAATTCAGAAATCAGGCATGGTTTGACTTTACAACACACACATGTAGTGGAATAATGCAAAATGACGGCATCATCTTGTGATTGTGATGAATTTTATTAGTGCTGGGCTACGTGTTTGGGGGGGTGACAAGAGGTGCTTGGCGGGAGTGTAGAATCCAAAGTTCACAGGGGGAGTTGGTGTCCTTGCCATTGACAGTCATCAGAGTCTGTGCCACAGTCTTTGTCAACATTGGTCAGACAGTGACCAGCAAGGCCATGTGGCAGAGAATGTCCTTTGCTACTGTGCTGCTGTTGGGCCATAGGGCCAGGCCAGGTGACCTGGGAGATGGTGATGTTCCGCTGACTCTCACAGTCTTTTGCGTGGACGACCCACCTTCCTGCGGGGACCCTCAGACGCCTGGCTTGACGGTGCAAGGGACGCTCCGTCAGATGATTCCTCCTCCTCCTCCCTCCCTGGGGCTGGTGCTGCTCTATGCCTGCTGGCACAGGGAGGGTTTGCCAGGCTTTGGGCGATCTGACGGAGGGATTGGCTCATGTCCCTGTGCACCGCCAAGTGCTCTGCATGTCTTGCCTCCATCCTGGCATGATGTTCAACCTGCAGGGCCTTCATCTCATTGAGGGTCTCCACTACCTGGGCGATGCCTCTGGAGTCACGCCGGTATGCGTCCAGGATGGTTCTGACGTGTGCCATAGCCGGGTCCTGAGCCAACTGGGCAGGTTCGGGCCTCCGCCGTCCTCCACTCCCACCACCCCTGCCCACTTGCGCCTGGCCTGCCGTTGTGGGCACATCGAGTCTCCGGGACCCCTGAGGGATGGCATTTGTGGTGTCGCCTGCCTCCTCCTGGGTGCCCGGAGAACCATGTCCCTCCTGGACAGACTGGCTGCGTTGTTGTGTACGGGCAGGGCTCCTGGGTGTCTCCTGGGATGTGGCAGGAATGGGGGTGGTGGTTGGCACAGTTGTACCTGACGCAGGTGCTGCAGGTGGTTGGACACCAGAGGGGCCAGGTTGGTCTGGGTCATCCACGGAGTGGTGAGAGTCGTCGCTGGCGTTGGGGTCCTCTTCACGCGGAGCCTAGTCCTGTGAGTCTTCCCCCCCAGTGTTGGGGGGAGATCGACGACGTTGACCTGTGTGTGAGAGAGACAGTGTTAATTGTGTTACATGCGATGTTGGAAGGCGTTCCCCGGGGAGGCTGCGGAATGGGTTCCTGACCACCCTGAGGCCCACCTTTCCCAGAATTAGGCCGAGCAAGAACAGGGAGGCCCTTCCTGGAAGGGTCTCGCACCTAGGATCGCACGCGCTGCGCTTACTCTCTCTTCGGATAGAGGGACACCACACAGTAGGTCGTTATAAGGTAATAAGCTTTTATCAGTTGTTGTCAGGGATCTTTATGATTCGGCAGGCAGGTGCAGAGTTAATGCCACAAGCGGCAGCGATCTTATGATGATGGGAAAAGGGGTAGCGGGACAGTCTTTGAATCAGTGTCTCTGCGAGGTATCCGGCGCACAGCTCTCAATCCTCGAGCTGAGGGGATGTTGCTTCTCTCGGCAATCTCTGCCGGTTCTCTTGGAGGAGCAGGCCGCGAGTCACTCAGCAGGCACCGGATGGTCGTAGTTCGGGGAGCCGCGACGGCGTCAGCAGGGCTCAGATGGTTCAGAATTCGGGGAGCCGCGACGGCGTCAGCAGGGCTCAGATGGTTCAGAGTTCGGGGAGCCGTGACGGCGTCAGCAGGGCTCAGATGGTTCAGAATTCGAGGAGCCGCGACGGCGTCAGCAGGGCTCAGATGGTTCAGAGTTCGGGGAGCCGCGACGGCGTCAGCAGGGCTCAGGTGGCTTCAGGGTTCGGATAGCGTTCTTCTGTTCGGTGAGCGATCGAGCCGCGACCAGGTCAGCAGGCTCTCGTCAGTCCAGGTCTTCTCTGCTCTCGTCCCTTCAGCACCCCTTGTTATACTCCCCCTCCTCTTTGAAGTCCGGAGTCCTCGCGGAGAGGGGTCTGGTGCCTGGGGGCGGTGTGTCGGGGTTTCCTGTCGCTCAGCCCCTTGATCTGTTCGGGGGTGTCCGGGAGGGACTCCAGACGACCAGCAGGAGAGGCGCCCGCTCACCGGGGGCCTGGTGGCCGATCGAAACCTCCCTCGGGAAGAGTCCAGAGGTGTGACAGAGTCGGCGCCTCTCGGTCTGGTGTGGGGGGGGGGGTTTCGTTCTCCCTCGGCCGGGCATGCGTGTTGGGGATCTGGTCGGCCCTCGGGATGTTGGTCCACGGAGGCCGGAAGGCCGTGCCCACGAGGTTCGGCGTGTTTGTAGTGTGACTTGCTGGTCGGGAGGGCCCACGCCACGAGGCCGGTCTCACACGTGCCCCCCCCAGCTGAAAGGCGGGGAGAACTACCCATCCACTTGGGAGTTCTCCTCGCTGAAGCGGAAGAATTGGGACAGGCCGTCCGCGTTGGCGTGGTCAGTCCCGGGGCGATGTTCCACAGTGAAATCCATCCCCTGGAGAGAGATGGACCAGCGTAGCAGCTTGGGGTTTTCCCCTCGCATCTGCATCAACCACCGCAGGGGTCGATGATCTGTTTGCACCCGGAAGTGTGTTCTGAACAGGTAGGGCCGTAGCTTTTTGAGAGCCCAGACTACGGCGAACGTCTCTCGTTCAATTGTGCTCCACCGCTGTTCCCGGGGCAGTAACCTCCGGCTGATGAAGGCTATGGGCTGATCTATACCTTTGTCGTCGTATTGTGAGAGGACTGCCCCGATGCCGTGTTCTGAGGCGTCCGTCTGGACCACAAACTCCTGGGCGTAGTCGAGTGCTCTGAGTACTGGAGCCGCGTACATCGCGGCCTTTAGGGTGTCGAACGCCTCCTGGCAGGCGGGAGTCCAGTGTACTTTCTTGGGGTGTTTTTTGGAGGTTAGTTCTGTGAGAGGGCCTGTGATGCTGCCATAGTTTTTAATGAACCTTCGGTAGTAGCCGGTGAGGCCCAGGAAGGCTCGGACTTCCGTCTGGGTTGTAGGGGGTTCCCAGGACAAGATGGCGTCGATCTTCGGCTGGAGGGGGGCGACCTGCCCACTTCCCACCTGGTGCCCCAGATAAGTTACGGAGCCGTGCCCAATTTGACATTTGCTGGCTTTGATGGTGAGGCCGGCCCGGCGGAGAGCCAGCAGGACTTGACGGATGTGCTGGAGGTGCTCGGTCCATTGGGAGCTGAAGACTGCTATGTCGTCAAGGTATGCTGCGCTGAACCCCTCTAGTCCGGCCAGGACCCTGTTCACCAGCCGCTGGAAGGTGGCCGGGGCATTTTTCATTCTGAACGGCATCACCCTGAAGCGGTAGTGCCCATCCGGGGTGGAGAAGGCGGAGCGCTCCTTGGCCCCCTCGGTGAGGGCAATCTGCCAGTACCCACTGGTCAGGTCGAAGGTGCTGAGGTAGCAGGCGGCCCCAGGCGGTCAATGAGTTCGTCGGCACGGGGGATAGGGTGAGCGTCTGCTCGGGTGACCGCATTGAGGCCTCGGTAGTCCACGCAGAATCTCAGCTCGGGGGCAACACCCGGGGTAGTCGCTTTCGGAACCAGGACTACCGGGCTGGCCCAGGGGCTGTCGGAGTGTTCAATCACCCCAAGGTCTAACATCTTTGCCACCTCGGTCTGGATGCAGGTCCGGACCCGATCAGGGACCCGGTAGGCCCGATATCTCACTGGTGGGCTATCTCCGGTGTCCACGTCATGGACACACCAGCTGGTGACCCCGGGGGTCAGGGAGAAGAGATCCGCGAACTGCCCTAGTAGCTGGCGGCAGTCGTCGGTCTGTTGGGCTGTGAGGGCGGTCGACAGTTTCACTTCCTCCACGGATCCATCGGCTTCCTTCGCCCCCAGGGGGTCTGGGAGGGGCTCGGTGTCTTCTTCGGCCCCATCGTCGGTGGCCAGGAGTAGACTTAATTCGGTCCGCACAAAGTGGGGCTTGAGGCGGTTCACATGGAGAACCCGGAGGGGGTTCCGTGGGGACTGTACATCGATGAGGTATGTGACTTGGCTCTTCCACTCGATCACCTTGAAGGGCCCAGTCCATTTATCTTGGAGAGCGTAGGGTCTCACCGGGGCCATGACCCAGACTTGTTGGCCCAGCTGAAACTCGACCAGCGTAGCATTCTGGTCATACCAGCGCTTCATCTCTTCTTGACTGGCCTCGAGGTTTGATTCTGCGAGCTCCCTGAATTTTCGGGTCTGATTGCGGAGCGCCAAGATGTATCGTAACACGTCTGGAGGGGTCCCCCGGGGGCTTGCTTCCCACCCCTCCTTGACCAGGCTCAGGGGTCCTCGGACGGGGTGTCCATATAACAGTTCGAATGGGCTGAAGCCCAGGGATTTTTGGGGAACCTCCCGGTAGGCGAACAGGAGACATGGGAGGAGGACGTCCCACCTCCGGCGTAGGGGTTCCTCGAGGCCCATGATCATCCCTTTCATTGTCTTGTTAAAGCGCTCGACTAGGCCGTTTCCTTGGGGGTGGTACGGGGTGGTGAATTTGTACGATACTCCGCACTGCTGCCAGAGGGACTTCATATATCGGGAGATAAAGTTCGTACCCCGGTCACTCATGACTTCGCGGGGGAACCCCATGTGGGAGAAGATCCCCATCAAGGCCCGGCCCACCACGGGGGCCGTTACGGTGCGGAGAGGGATGGCTTCGGGGTAACGGGTGGCATGGTCCACCAGGACGAGGATGAACCGGTGGCCCTGGGCGGTCTTAGGGTCCAGTGGTCCGACAATGTCGATTCCTACCCGCTCAAAAGGGGTACTGACGACGGGGAAGGGTTGGAGCGGAGCCTTGCGCTTGCCCCCACTCTTTCCGCTGGCTTGGCACGTGGGGCAGGACTTGCAGTGGGCCTCCACATTTGCTCGCATCTTGGGCCAAAAGAAGTGGGTGACGAGTCGCTGGTAGGTCTTATCTTTGCCTAAGTGTCCGGCCAGGGGTACATCATGGGCCAGTCCCAGGAGAAGACTTCGGAAGCGTAGGGGTACTACTAGTACTCGGGCCGATCCCAACTCGGCCGACTTCTGTTCACTGTACAGCAGTCCGTTCTCCCAGTATACCCAGTGGGTGCCAGTCCGGTCGCCTGCTGCTTGGGCCTCGGCCTGTTGTCGTGGTCCAATGAGGGACGGGCAGGTGGATTGTTCCTGGCAGAACTCTTCACGGGAGGGGCCCCCTTCGCAGGGCCACGGGGCCAGTTCTGGCAAGTCCCCGAGTTTGGTCAGGGGTTCGGGGTCGGAAGGCCCGGATCCTTCGCCGGGAGCGGTTGGTTTGTCCAGAAGGGGGTCGTTGGCCTCTGGTGGTGTATCCTGGCTCTCGGGGATGGTGGCGGTGTTCAGGGGCATGGCCTCTCCCCCCTCGGAGGAAGGCGCCCGGAGAGTCATCGAGCGCGTGGTGGCGCATACCCACTCGGGTAGGCCCATCATCTCGAGGTGGGCCCTTCGTTCCACTTGTCCCCACGGGGAGTTCTCCAGGTCGTTGCCCAGGAGGCAGTCCACGGGCTAGGAGGTTCGGACCGCTACTTTTAACTTGCCGGTGACTCCCCCCCATTCGAAGGGGACTAGGGCCATCCGGCAGAGGCTTTCGGAATTGTCTGATGAGATGACGGGGCAAAAGGCGTCAGGCAGGATCTGATCCTCGGAAATCAGGTGACAATGGACCGCCGTGACACTTGCTCCCGTGTCCCGGAGCCACTCGATGCGGTGACCGTTGACCGTCACCTGCTGTCGGTATTTCTTCGTGTTGGCGGGCAGGGGCTTTCCGGGGACCATCTCCCGGTCCCCTAGGGAGACCAAGGCCATGGCGGCTGGTTCCCATTCTTCGGATTCTTCCATCTCTTCCCCCAGGGCTACAGAGGCCATCTGTCGAGCCGGCGGGGTCGTGGTGGCGGTCCGCTGGTACAGGGGACACTGAGGGTCACTGGCATAGTGTCCGGTCTGCTGGCAGCGGAAGCAGGTGATTCTCCCTCGGGGTCCCGGCCTCCCTGGTGGCCCGGTGCTGGCTGGCGGCGGAGCTGGAAAGGGCGGAGATTGTCCTCTGGGAGGGCTGAGCAGGGATCCCCCTGGGAGCTCCCTTTGCCGGCCCTGGTTCCCTCCGCCCCTCTGGTGGGGGGGTCCCTGATTGTGGCGACCGTAGTCTCCCACGGGGCCCCGGGAGGTCCGGGTGTTCACCCACCGGTCAGCCTCGACGGCCAGTTTCCGAGGGTCTGTGAGCTTGCTGTCCAGGAGGTGCTGGCGCAGCTCTACGAAGCAATTAGCGGCCAAGTGTTCCCATGCGATTAGGTCGAACAGCTCCTCGAAGGTGGAGACCTTGCTGCCCTTGATCCATCCGTCCAAGGCCCGGCTGTAAAAGTTCACGTACTCCACCCATGTGGTACCGGGTATCTTTTTGCAGTCTCTAAACCCTTGCCGGTACATTTCAGGGGTGAGCCCATATCTGGCTACTAGAGCCTCTTTCATGTGACTGTAGAAGTTCATCACCGTGGAGGGCAGGTCCAGCAGGGTATCTCTCCCCTCACTCAGGAACCGGCCCCACAGCCCAGCCCCCCAGTCTTTCTGCGGGACTCGGTGAGAGGTCATGGCGACTTCGTAGGCCTTGAACCATTGCTGAATGTCGTCGTTCTTATAGTACTCTTTCACCACATCTTTGGGGATGTGGACCTTTGGTTCCACGGTGGAGGAGATGGGTTGCGTTTCCGAGGGTCGAGTCTCCGCCCGCTTGGCCTTGAGCTCGATCTCCTTCAGGCTACGTTCATGCTCTAGTTGGAGTTTCTTTTCTTCGTGTTCTCTCTGTCGTTTCTTTTCCTCTAGTTCTCCGTGTAGGCGTAACTGTTCTACTGCCAGTTTTTTCTCAGCCAGTTTTATCTCTCCTTCGATTTTTAGTTTTGCTAGTTCCAGTTCGTGGTTGCGACTTCTTTCTCGGTCCGCTAGTTCCTCTGGGGATAGGCCCCCCTCGGGGGCGCCGTTCCTCCCCGGGCTGCTTCGTGGTTCGTTGGGGTGCTCTCCTTCTGCTTGTGACCGGGGAGTTTCTGCCTCGACCCAGGTTTTTAATGCCCCCTGGAAGTCCTCTTTCGTGCTTAGTCCGGTGGTAGCGATTCCAAAGTCTTTGCAAAATTGTTTCAGTTCTCGGTGCGTATAAGATTCTAACTGGTCTCTTTGAAATGCCGTGCTTGGGTTGGTGCCTGCGGCACCTAGGGAAGTTTCTCCTTCCATTCTTCTTGGTGGTGCGTCAGCCGTCTACTACACGATCTCTAGGTGTTGGCTCGGATCCCGTCGCCTGCCACCAAATGTTGGAAGGCGTTCCCCGGGGAGGCTGCGGAATGGGTTCCTGACCACCCTGAGGCCCACCTTTCCCAGAATTAGGCCGAGCAAGAACAGGGAGGCCCTTCCTGGAAGGGTCTCGCACCTAGGATCGCAAGCGCTGCGCTTACTCTCTCTTCGGATAGAGGGACACCACACAGTAGGTCGTTATAAGGTAATAAGCTTTTATCAGTTGTTGTCAGGGATCTTTATGATCCGGCAGGCAGGTGCAGAGTTAATGCCACAAGCGGCAGCGATCTTATGATGATGGGAAAAGGGGTAGCGGGACAGTCTTTGAATCAGTGTCTCTGCGAGGTATCCGGCGCACAGCTCTCAATCCTCGAGCTGAGGGGATGTTGCTTCTCTCGGCAATCTCTGCCGGTTCTCTTGGAGGAGCGGGCCGCGAGTCACTCAGCAGGCACCGGATGGTCGTAGTTCGGGGAGCCGCGACGGCGTCAGCAGGGCTCAGATGGTTCAGAATTCGGGGAGCCGCGACGGCGTCAGCAGGGCTCAGATGGTTCAGAGTTCGGGGAGCCGCGACGGCGTCAGCAGGGCTCAGATGGTTCAGAATTCGAGGAGCCGCGACTGCGTCAGCAGGGCTCAAAATTTGCAAGGTTTTGTAAATGATAATTCCTAACTATAACCTGTGTGAAACCTATGGTTTTTTCAGTGAATTTGTACGGTTTTTTAAATGCTAAGTTATGTATTTTTTTTTTTTTTTTTTCTGGTTTTTCACTATGCTCACCGAGTGCCCACGTTGCGCAGTCCATGCCGTGCGCACCTCGCCTTTTTTTACGCAGTAACATTTGTTTTTTCTCCCTTGTGGGTCCTTTAATTTATTTAATAAATGTGATTGTTACTTCTTTATTTTTTTTTTTTTTTTTTTTGCCGTGCGCGTACGGTAAGCTTACTGTACGCGTACCCTGCGATTTTTTTTTAAAATTATTAAATTTATTTTTCGTACTTTTGGGTCCTTCTTGGACCCCCTGACAAACACTAGGGGGTCTGCAACTCTCTTCGTTGCCCCCGTTTCACGTTCCCCACCTTTGTTTCTCAGTGCGAGAGACAGAAAATGGCGGCCTACACTTCCTGATTTCGACCGATTCGAATGTTTACAGTCATGTAACCACCAATCAGAATTGAGCTCGCGCACGGCACCGTACGCGTACGGTAAGCTTAAGTTAAGCGCACGGAGCGCGCTTACAGATATATATATTGATTTAAATGCTATTTTCTCAGGACCTACTGAACAGATTTACACCAGACCTACAAAAGGCACATCCTTGACCTGAGGACTACCTCTCTGCCAAATTTCAAGTAATTCTGTTCAGCCGTTCGGGCTGTAGCTGTGTCTAAAGGTCCTATGGAAAAATGCATGGGGAAAACGCGTTTTGGGACCCCCTTTTTTCTCAGCCCCCGCTTGACGAATCCCCCCGAGACTTTCAGGGTAGGAGCGGAGCGTAGCGCCCCATTCGTTTAGAAAATTTCGCGAGGATTCGTCGACCGGCGCCAAAGTTATTCCAAATAGAATGTTGCGGATTTCCTATGGAAACACGGTCCTAACTATAACTATCTACTGGCGACCGCCAGTAGATAATATATATATATATATATATATATATATATATATATATGTAGATATATATATGTATATATATATATATTCACTGAAAAAACCATAGGTTTCACACATGTTATAGTTAGCGGAAATTTTACTGATAAAAAACCAATGAAATTGCCCCGTTATAGTTAGTGCTGGCAACTATAACTCACGCGACCGCAATCTTCTGCTGATGCTAATACTGTATTTAGACACTTATTTGCCCATGTCTTCTTCCATGCATTTTTAGCTATACATATATTACAAATATTTTTTTTTATAAAGACACATATGTCATCAGCAGAAGATTGCGGTCGCGTGAGTTATAGTTGCCAGCACTAACTATAACGGGGCAATTTCATTGGTTTTTTATCAGTAAAATTTCCGCTAACTATAACATGTGTGAAACCTATGGTTTTTTCAGTGAATTTGCAAGGTTTTTTAAATGCTAATTCCTAACTATAACGTGTGTGAAACCTATGGTTTTTCAGTGAATTTGTACGGTTTTTTAAATGCTAAGTTACTTTACGCCATTCTAGGCGTGCGCGCCCACTTAACGCAGTGCGTTCCGTGCACGGTTTTTATCAACTTTAATAAGCCCTGTACATTTGGTGGCCTTCGGCCACCAAAAGCACAGGGGGTGGGGTCAATGTGGATAGTGTTTTTTTTATTTCGATTTTATAATTTCATGTTGCCAAAATATAGTTTTTTTACGGATGTAATAAGCCCTGGACATTTGGTGGCCTACGGCCACCAAAAGCACAGGGGGTGGGGTAAGTGTGGATAGTGTTTTTTTTATTTCTATTTTTTACCGTACGCTTACGGTAAGCGTACGGTAAGCGTACTCGGCGAAATTGCCGAAAAAAAAATAAAACCGTTTTTGCTCTTGGGGGATGTTTGGGGACTCCCTCAAATGACTATGTGGGAGGGAGTTGTCAAAACAGCCCCGTAACATGTTTTTGGGCATCATGTTTGATAAATAACACTCAGTGCGAGAGACAAAATGGCGGACGCCGCTTCCTGGTTTCGGCCGATTCGAATGTTTACTAAGATCTAAGAGCCAATCAGAATCGCGCTCGCGCACGCCACCGTACGCGTACGGTAAGCGTACCGTAAGCGGGCTCAGATATATATATTGATTTAAAGGCTATTTTCTCAGAATCTACTGAACAGATTTACACCAAACCTACAAAAGGCACTTCCTTGACATAGGGACTACCTCTCTGCCAAATTTCTAGTAATTCTGTTCAGCTGTTCGGGCTGTAGCTCGTTCTAAAGGTCCTATGGAAAAATGCATGGGAAAAACGCGTTTTGGGACCCCCCTTTTATCTCAGCCCCCGCTTGACGAATCCCCCCGAGACTTTCAGGGTAGGAGCGGAGCGTAGTGCCCCACCTATTGTGAGAAATTCGCGAGGATTCATAGACCGGCGCCAAAGTTATTCAAAATAGAATGTTGCGGATTTCCTATGGAAAAGGGGTCCTAACTATAACTACCTACTGGCGACCGCCAGTAGGTAATATATCTATATATATATATATATATATATATATTCACTGAAAAAACCATAGGTTTCTGGGGTGTTATAGTTAGCTGGACTTTTCACTTGTGCAAAACCATTGAAATTCCCCCGTTATAGTTAGTTCAGCTAACTATAACTCGCGCGCCCGCAATGCACTGCTGATGACGTCACATATTACATCACTCATGACATGGTCAGTGACATCACTCATGACATCACTGATGACATCTCAAATGACATCACTGATGACATCATCTAGTGAATGTGTGTTTTTCTGAAAATTAAATATGTTTTATATATGTATATCTCAAGGTCGATGGAAGAATAAATGGGTATATAAGTGTCTAAATGGATGATTTGTTTTTGAAAAATTGATTGTGTAACTGGCTGATTAAGTGTATCATAGTGAATATATGGCTTAGTGAGTAATGTTTAAATATGTAAATATATGTATCAGTCTCTCACTTTGTGTATAAGTGGCTGCATGGGTTGGTGAGTAGCTACATGGGTCTCTATATAGGTTATTAGTTGGTTTTTTGATTATCAGTCTGAGTGTCTGCATGGTTTGGTGGGGGGTATTACGTAGTGCATAGGTGCATGAATGAGTGACTCACTGTTTGTATGTGTTGAAGACAGCATGTGTGCAGGACTGTATAGGTGGATGAGTGTGTGTATGGGTGTGTTAGTGAGTAAATGACTGTCTCAATAGTGTCTTTATGAGTAAATACATATGTTTTAAACTAGTATATGTGACTATTGGTGTATATAAGTGAGTATATGTGAGAGTGAGAGATTGAAAGAGTTCCTGTATGAATAAGTATGTGTTTCTATAAGCGATTGTTTAAAAGACTAAGTATGTGTAAGTTTCCGTAGAAGTAAGTGTGGTGGTGTGTGTATAACTGTATATGCAAGTAAATGTATGTTTGATTCTTTATTAGCATGAGTGACTATGTGTGTGAGTAACTCTATGGATGAGTGGCATTGTGTAACAGGATGTATAGGTGTATGAGTACATATGATGAGTGAGTACATGTATGAGTGACTGTATAGGACTGTTGGTGAATGAGTGGATGTGTATGTGGATCTTAGAATTACTGAAGAGGTTGTTGTAACTGGTATTGGTATGTCCATTGTTTTGAAAATTTTAGTCTCTATTTTTGAATGTGTGTATCAAAGGTTATATTAGGGTGAGAGGAGGTCTGTCACTCTATCACAAGGATGATGTCATCAGTGATGTCATCAGTGATGTCATTTGAGATGTCATTAGTGATGTCATGAGTGATGCCACTGACCATGTCATGAGTGATGTAATATGTGACGTCATCAGCAGTGCATTGCGGGTGCGCGAGTTATAGTTAGCTGAACTAACTATAACGGGGGAATTTCAATGGTTTTGCACAAGTGAAAAGTCCAGCTAACTATAACACCCCTGAAACCTATGGTTTTTTCAGTGAATTTCTGAGGTTTTTTAAATGCTAATTCCTAACTATAACGTGCCTGAAACCTATGGTTTTTTCTGTGAATTTCAAAGGTTTTTTAAATGCTAATTTCTAACTATGCCTACAGAGATAGGACATGTGAAGAAAGAAGAAAAAATGGACAAAAGAAAAAAAAGAAGTGCAGAAAGAAGCAACAGAAGTCCTCAAAGACGAAGAAAAGTGCAGGAAGAAGGATAACGTGCAGAAAGAACAAAAAGAAGAGCAGAAAAAAGCCTTGTTGCAAAATCATCCTGTACCCTCAACTTTTTCAGACGGATACTGGTGGTAACTGAGTCTGACTAACCAGTCCTAGAGCCAGTGCTATGTTAAAAGACACTTAGAATACAGTGAAAACACCTACATACACTAGGGAACATTATGCGTTGGGGCCCCCCTGTGATTAGCATGACCTCCTCTGTAAGCCCCTAGTATATAATAGGGCAGGGGGATTAAAACTACCTCTTAAAACAGGCCACAGGGCGTTTTTGCACACGTTAACTCAGGCCCCGTCCCCTCCCTTCACCACTGTGTAAACACGCCCTGTGCCACAGAGCTGCGTTGCAGAGAGGTGTAAAAAGTGGCACGGCCTTGACCACCTCTCTGCAATGCAGCTCAGTGGCACTTACTGGAAGCACTTGGTGGGCTAGTTAGCCCCCAGGTGCCCTCAGTATTGAAGGGAAATTATATCCCCAATTTAAAACGTGCCATAGTGCGTGTTTGCACACGTCACCTCAGGCCCCGTCCCCTTCTTCACCACTGTGTAAACGCGCCCTGTGGCTGTTCTAAGTTGAGAGATTAAGTCCCCTTGAATCCTAAGGGTCCCTAGGGTCAAACTAGACCACTAGGTACCTCCAGTAAGCGCCACAGAGCTGCATTGCAGAGAGGTGTAAAAAGGGGCTTGGCCTCAGAACCTGTCTGCAGCGCAGCTCCCTGGCGCATACTGGAGATGCCCGTTGGGCTAGTTGGCCCTCAGGGACCCTCAGTATTGAAGAGGAATAAATTCCCCAACTTACAACTCGCCAGGGGGCGCGTTTGCAGAGTGCTGCAAGGAGGGGGCGTGGCCTCCGGCACGATGCCAGTCTTTTATTTATTTTAATTTTTTAAGAAGGGAGGCTGTGTGGTTCCCCTTCTTATTCTAATTTTTTTGCCCTGATGACCCCATCCCCCAGGGCCTGTCTCCTAATTATATTTTTTTGACCCCAATCCCCAGGGCCGGCCACTGTTTTTTATTATTTTTAAAAAATATATATTTATAGACACACCTAGGACATGCTGGACAAACCGTACATACCTATCACCATGACGATTTGCGTGATATTCATTAAAAGGCGACTATGCATACAATGAATCCACGTGGAATGTATTTACACCACTAGTGAAGCTCTGACATGTCTGATGCCCTACCGTGCCTAATCCCGGTAGACACCCTTGTCGTTTATTTATACAAACATGGGTAGCTATTGACGGGCACATTTAATACACATGCACACCAAGCCATTCAAAGGGGATTCGACAAAAATTCGACCAAAACTATGCAAGAAACCCCCCTCACGGTTAATAAAACACACATCCACTGCCAGATGTGTAATACTTTTTATTTTACTCTCTGTTAAGGGGACGAACATCACTTGAGAGTCACTGCGCGCTCCTGGCAGAGCCCAATGCTGTGTTACACCCACCATTGCCTGCTGAGTGCCACACACCTCTTTGTTGTATTCCACTAGCTAGTGCATATGCTATGACACTCTCTAGCCCATGTGCACTGTAACACCACCCCGTGAATATGTCATGCCACACTTGTCTTCGCACGGGTTATATTGCCCCATCTAACGTGCCTTCCTCGATGCCTATGTTATAACGCACAGTGCTATGCCATACATATTACAATCTGGGATCCATATCTTTGTCACAGTGCATATGCAACGTTACACTCCCCAGCACATATTTTATATTACAACTTTAGAGACTAGTTAGGTTACACAACACTGCCCAGTGCATATTACACTCCAAGGCACATATCGTATAGCACGCGCTAGAGCCTGTGCTATCTCGCGCTCTCCAATGAATCTGTCATTGCGCACAATGTATTGCATATTATATTTCACGCCCGGTTCATCTTATATCACACTTTTTGGTGCATAGTTTATACCATACACTATATCTAGTTTTCATTTTCAATCGTGCTCTCAGGACTATGTTCTATATAACACTGTGTTCACCTACACTTTTCACGGACATTACATTTTGCGATAGGGGGTGGAGGGTCAGGGGGTGTTTCTGCCAAGTGAGCCCGAAGTCACAGTCACAAACGTCCTCTTCTTCCTGAATAAAAGTGAGATTATGCTGCATACTTGTTCATATTTTAAGTAGTTTGCACAGACACACGTTTTAAAAACAATAAAGTTCCTAATACCCGCCTTCTCTGAACAGTTAGCTTGCTGCCCCATCCCCCTCCTCCCTATCCTCTGTTGTGTGAATCCATGGACTAGCCTCCTCCCTCCTGCCATGCATGGTCTGATGTGCTGCCACTGCCCTCAATTTAGTATGATGTGCCAGTCCACTCCTCCTGCCCTCCATTGCCCAATTCTATGCCCCATCATTGACCTCCTGCTTAAACTCTGTGCTTAGCTTGCTGCCCCTATTCTCCTTCCCCCTGCCCTCCGATGCCTTTGTGCATGCCCCTGTTCCATCCTTTTTGCCCACCATGTTCCATGGACCTGACACTCCTATCTACTGAGTGTTCTGTTGAGCTGCCACTCCCCTCCCACCTGCCTAGCATTGTCAGATGACTGTAACCTGTCCCTGCCACCTCCACCCTGCCTGTCCACATGCCATGCCCCTATCCTCTTCCTCCTGTCCTACATGGTCCATTGTACTGCCACACCCTTCTGCCCTCCCTGGTCTGTTGTGCTGCAACTGCTCCTCCTGCCTGCCCCGTGCGGTCTGTTGTGAGGCCCCTTCCCCTGAACTTTCTTGTCTGTGCACAGGTCCTGACCCTCCCTTCTATCCTCCATCGTCCTTTGTGCATGCCCCTGCACCCTCCTTCTTGCCCATCATAGCCATTGTGCTGCCACTAACCCTCCCACTTGCCATGCATGGTCTTCTGTGCTGCCATGGCCCCTCCCACCTTCCCTGTGTGGTCAGTTAGCTGCCCCTGACCCCCTCCCACCTTCCCTCCATGGTCTGTGTGTATGCCATCACAGTCTCACTGTTGCTCTTCATGGTGTGTCTTGCTTCTAGTGCCCATCCTGCCTGACCTCCATGGCTATCTTGCTGCTCCTGCCCTGCCCCCTTGCCCCCAGCCCTCTGTTTACATGTGCAGACCCCTACTCCCTCCCTCCTGGCTTGTCTGTTCCATTGTAATGCCCCTGATCCGTCCCTCCTGCCCTTTATGGTCTGTTATGCTGCAGCTTTCTCTCCTGGCTGTCCATTATGGTCAGCTAGCTACCATTGCCTCTTGCCCCTCTGTTCTCTGTTGTCCATGTGCATGGTCCTGTCCCCTCCCTCTTGCTTTCTATGGATTGTTGTGCTGCACTCCTGTCCCGCATGCCCTGTGTGGTGTATTGTGCTGCTGCAAACCCTGATGCCTGCCCTGCAGGGTCAGTTTGGTGCACCTCTCCATGTCCTTCCTGTCCTCTGTTATCCAAGTCCATGTCCCTACCCCATTTCCTTCCATGATCCAATGTACCATACTTGCGAACATTTTGAACTTGGTTAGAGGGAGATTTTGAAAAAAAACTGGGGTATTGATTTTCCCCTTTGAGTTACATTGAAAAAGAGGAGATTGTAGACAGGAGACAGATCAAATAAAGCCCGTTTGTGCTTAAAAACATTGGACGTTTCCTGGCTGAATCGGGTCTGTTGGCATGTATGGTTGTACTACCATTGCCTCTTCCTTCTGCCCACAATGGTCTATTACATTGCCACAGCCTCTCTTGCAAGTCCTGTATTGTTGGTTTGTTGCCCCTGCCCCCCTTTCCACTGCCCTCCATAGTCTGTTGTGCTGCCACGGCCCTTCCTGCCTGCTCAGTGTGGTTAAATTGTTGCCTTTGCACCCTCCTACCTGCCTTCAATTTTCAGAGTCCGTGCCCCTGGCCTCTGCCTCTCAACAGTATCCTAATGAACAACTAGATTGCTAACATTCTATATTTATTACAAAAGTGTGGAACGCCTGACGTCATCTTGATGTGATCAAAACTGTAATACCTAGAGCATTTCCTTTAGAAATCACATATATGAGAGGGTCCTATTGGCATCAAAATTATGGTTAGTGCTCTAAAAGACTAAAATAAGGACATATGTTCTGAGTTTTCAAATAGTGACAAGGCACTTTTAAATTATTTGTGATCTTTTTGTTTTTTTTATCCAGTTGACCACTTGATTAAGTGTTGCACTTAGGGGAGAGGATGTGGTGTTACTTCCAGAACTGTAGACTTTGCAACTGGGGAACCAGGTTGGAGTTTCTGCTTCAGCTCGACATTCTGTGATTCTGGTCAAATCACTTAGTCTCCCCATGTCTACAACCAAAATGCATTTGTTCTTGTGTGATGTAACCAATGCTCATGTAAAGCACTCCAATACCTGACAAGTCTGCACTATATAACACTGCAAAAACCCAAAATAATAAGTGTTTTGCACACTTCTGTCATTGGGCTATATTTGGGCTACATCTGGGTGATTTATTTGTTATGAAGTTTCCTAATTTCCTCATGTACTGCAGTCTCCTCAGTAGGAAATGCTTTCAGTTTTTTACTTTGATTCCATCATGAAGGTATTCAGATATGTCACACATTTGCCATAAATTCTGAATGTTAGCCCTCTAGTTGCTCATTAGATCACTGTAGTAAAACTACTGTTCACAATGGAAGTCTGCTCCTGGTATTAAAAGTGCATGTTTCAGTCTGCATGACAGAATTTTTTAATTAAATAGAAGAGGATTTGAGAAGTCACTCAAAATGTGCCCTCATTTTCTTTCTTCAGCATTAATCATAATTTATATGGCAAAATGAACCCCCTCATGTTGTTCCTTTTTAAATTAAATGTTTTAAGAGTTACCACTTTAATCCAAGCAAGATGGCTTCAGGTGTGCCATACGTTTTTCATAAGTAGGACTGTTAGCGCTCTAGTTGTTCTTTGGAACACTCTGGGAAGCTGCAGTAGAACACAAAGGAATCAACTGACAGTCTCTGCCCTTGTTGGATGGATGTACATGTTTTACTGAGAATGTCAGACTTCATTCTCACATGACTGAGAAAGATAATGTGAATTTACGGAAAATAAGCTCTCAGTTTAGTTTATAGATCACCTTCCAAACCTATGTGGGAAAAGCATGAGAAAATATTTTCTCTCAATCATGATATCCCAGCAGAAGGCTTTTTCACATGGTGAAATCACCTTAGAACATACCACAATTCCTAAAATGAGTATGGTACCATCAACAAATGATTTATAATGTAACTAAAGTCTTAAAACCTTCTATTAACTGCAATGCTTTTTAATGAGGTGCTATCATGTATATTGGTCCCAAGATGGCTGCCAACACTTCTTGGATGAAGTGCTGACAGCCAATCAGGCACTTCCCTGACCTGAGGACTACCTCTCTGCCAAATTTCAAGTAATTCTGTTCAGCCGTTCGGGCTGTACCTTGGACTAAAGGTCCCTATGTAAAATTGCATGGGGAAAACGTGTTTTGGAACCCCCCTTTTTTCTCAGTCCCCTGCTTGACGAATCCCCCTGAGACTTTCAGGGTAGGAGCGGAGCGGAGCGCCCCACCTATTTTGAAAGTTTCGCGAGGATTCGTCAACCGGCGCCAAAGTTATTCCAAATAGAATGTTGCGGATTTCCTATGGAAACACGGTCCTAACTATAACTATCTACTGGCGACCGCCAGTAGATAATATATATATAATCTACTGGCGGTCGCCAGTAGATAGTTATAGTTAGGACCGTGTTTCCATAGGAAATCCGCAACATTCTATTTGGAATAACAAATTCTGACATGCAGACTGAAACATACACTTTGAATACCAGCAGCAGACCTGCCTGGTGAGCTGTAGCTTTACTACAGTGATCTATTGAGCAACTAGAGTGCTAACATTCAGAATTTATGGAAAATGTGTGACACATCTGAATGTCTTCTTGATGGAATCAAAGTAAAAAACTGAAAGTATTTCCTACTGAGGAGACTGTAGTAAATGAGGAAATTAGGAAACTTCATAACAAATAAATCTCCCAAGATGGCCACCAGAGACAAAAGAGCCCAAATGTAGCCCAAATATCACCCAGATGTAGCCCAAGTATAGCCCAATGACAGAATGTCCCAGAGTGTTCTTAAGAACAACTAGAGAGCTTACTGTCTTACTTATGACAAAGGTATGGAACACCTGAAGCCATCTTGATTGGAATAAACTGGTAACACTTAAAATATTTAATTCAAAAAGGAACACAATGAGGGGGTTCATTTTGCCATAGAAATTATGATTAGTGCTGAAGAAAGAAAAATTAGGGCACATTTTGAGTGACTTCTCAAATCCTCTTCTATTTCATTAAAAAAATTCTGATATGCAGACTGAAACATGCACTTTTAATACTAGCAGCAGACTTCCTTGGTGAGCAGTAGCTTTACTACAGTGATCTAATGAGCAACTAGAGTGCTAACATTCAGAATTTATGTGTGACATATCTGAATACCTTCTTGATGGAATCAAAGTAAAAAACTGAAAGCATTTCCTACTGAGGAGACTGCAGTAAATGAGGAAATTAGGAAACTTCATAACAAATAAATCTCCTAAAATGGCCACCAGAGACAAAAGAGCCCAAATGTAGCCCAAATATTACCCATATGTAGCCCAAATTTAGCCCAATGACAGAAGTGTGCAAAACACTTATTTTTTGTGTATTTGCAGTTTTATATAGTGCAGACTTGTCAGGTATTGGAGTGCTTTACATGAGCATCGGTTACATCACACAAGATCAAATTCATTTTGGTTGTAGACATGGGGAGATTAAGGGATTTGACCAGAATCACAGAATGTTGAGCTGAAGCAGAAACTCCAACCTGGTTCCCCAGTTGCAAAGTCTGCAGCTCTGGAAGTAACACCACACCCTCTCCCCTTGGATGCAACATTTAATCAAGTGGTCAACTGGATAAAAAAACTAAGATTACAAATAATTTAAAAGTTCTTTGTCGCTATTTGAAAACTCAGAAAATATGTCCTCATTTTAGTTTTTTAGAGCACTAACCATAATTTTGATGCAAATAAGACCCTCTCATATATGTAATTTCTAAAGGAAATGCTCTAGGCATTACAGTTTTGATTACATCAAGATGACGTCAGGCGTTCCACACTTTTGTAATAAATATAGAATGTTAGCAATCTAGTTGTTCATTGGGATACTGTTGAGAGGCAGAGGCCAGGGGCACGGACTCTGAAAATTGAAGGCAGGTAGGAGGGTGCAAAGGCAACAATTTAACCACACTGAGCAGGCAGGAAGGGCCGTGGCAGCACAACAGACTATGGAGGGCAGTGGAAAGGGGGGCAGGGGAAACAAACCAACAATACAGGACTTGCAAGAGAGGCTGTGGCAATGTAATAGACCATTGTGGGCAGAAGGAAGAGGCAATGGTAGTACAACCATACATGCCAACAGACCCGATTCAGCCAGGAAACGTCCAATGTTTTTAAGCACAAACGGGCTTTATTTGATCTGTCTCCTGTCTACAATCTCCTCTTTTTCAATGTAACTCAAAGGGGAAAATCAATACCCCAGTTTTTTTTCAAAATCTCCCTCTAACCAAGTTCAAAATGTTCGCAAGTATGGTACATTGGATCATGGAAGGAAATGGGGTAGGGACATGGACTTGGATAACAGAGGACAGGAAGGACATGGAGAGGTGCACCAAACTGACCCTGGGATACTGTTGAGAGGCAGAGGTCAGGGGCACGGACTCTGAAAATTGAAGGCAGGTAGGAGAGTGCAGAGGCAACAATTTGACCACACTAGGCAGGCAGGAAGGGCAGTGGCAGCACAACAGACTATGGAGGGCAGTGGAAAGGGGGGCAGGGGCAACAAACCAACAATACAGGACTGGCAAGAGAGGCTGTGGCAATATAATAGACCATTGTGGGCAGAAGGAAGAGGCAGCGGTCATACAACCATACATGCCAACAGACCCGTTTCAGCCAGGAAACGTCCAATGTTTTTAAGCTCAAATGGGCTTTACTTGATCTGTTTCCTGTCTACAATCTTCTCTTTTTCAATGTAACTCAAAGGGGAAAATCAATACCCCAGTTTTATTTCAAAATCTCCCTCTTACCAAGTTCAAAATGTTCGCAAGTATGGTACATTGGATCGTGGTAGGCAGGAGGAATTGGGGTAGGGACATGGACTCGGATAACAGAGGACAGGAGGGACATTGAGAGGTGCACCAAACTGACCCTACAGGGCAGGCATCAGGGTTTGCAGCAGCACAATACACCACACAGGGCATGCGGGACGGGAGTGCAGCACAACAATCCATAGAAAGCAATAAGGAGGGTACAGGACCATGCACATGGACAACAGACAACAGAGGGGAAAGAGGCAATGGTAGCTAGCTGACCATAATGGACAGACAGGAGAGAAAGCTGCAGCATAACAGACCATAAAGGGCAGGAGGGACGGATCAGGGGCATTACAATGGAACCGACAAGCCAGGAGGGAGGGAATAGGGGTCTGCATTTGGAAACAGAGGGCTGGGGGCAAAGGGGCAGGGCAGGAGCAGCAAGATGACCATGGAGGTCAGGCAGGATGGGCACTAGACACAAGACACACCATGGAGAGCAACAGTGAGACTATGATGGCATACACACAGACCATGGAGGGAAGGTGGGAGGGGGTCAGGAGCAGCTAGCTGACCACACAGGGAAGGTGGGAGGGGCCATTGCAGCACAGAAGACCATGCATGGCAAGCGGGAGCGTAAGTGGCAGCACAATGGCTATGATGGGCAAGAAGGAGGGTGCAGGGGCATGCACAAAGGATCATGGAGGATAGAAAGGAGGGTCAGGACCTGGGCATAGACAAGAGAGTTCAGGGGAAGGGGCCTCACAACAGACCGCGCGGGGCAGGCAGGAGGAGCAGTTGCAGCACAACAGACCAGGGAGGGCAGAAGGGTATGGCAGTAAAATGGACAATGGAGGACAGGAGGAAGGGGATAGGGGCATGGCATGTGGACAGGCAGGGTGGAGGTGGCAGGGACAGGTTACAGTCATCTGACAATGCTAGGCAGGTGGGAGGGGAGCTCAACAGAACACTCAGAGTAGATAGGAGTGGCAGGTCCATGGAACATGGTGGTCAAAAAGGATGGAGCAGGGGCATGCACAAAGACATCGGAGGGCAGGGGGAAGGAGAATAGGGGCAGCAAGCTAAGCACAGAGGCTAAGCAGGAGGTCAATGATGGGCCATAGAATTGGGCAATGGAGGGCAGGAGGAGTGGACTGGTACATCATGCTAAATGGAGGGCAGTGGCAGCACATCAGACCATGCATGGCAGGAGGGAGGAGGCTAGTCCATGGATTCAGACAACAGAGGATAGGGAGGAGGTGGATGGGGCAGCAAGCTAACTGTTCATAGAAGGTGGCTATTAGGAACTTTATTGTTTTTAAAATGTGTGTCTGTGCGAACTACTTAAAATATGAACAGTATGCAGCATAATCTCACTTTTATTCAGGAAGAAGAGGACGTTTGGGACTGTGACTCCGGGCTCACTTGGCAGAAACATGCCCTGACCCTCCATCCCCCATCGCAAAATGTAATGCCCGTGAAAAGGGTAGGTGGACGCAGTATTATATAGAACATAGTCCTGAGAGCACGATTGAAAATGAAAACTAGATATAGTATATGGTATAAACTATGCACTAAAAAGTGTGATATAAGATGAACCGGGCCTTGAAATATAATATGCAATACATTGTGCGCAATGACAGATTCATTGGAGAGCGCGAGATAGCACAGGCACTAGCGCTTGCTATGTGATAGGCGCCTTGGAGTGTAATATGCACAGGGCAGTGTTGTGTAACCTAAGTAGTCTCTAAAGTTGTAATATAAAATATGTGCTGGGTAGTGTAACATTGCATATGCACATAGCGCTGTGCTTTTAACATAGGCATCGAGGAAGGCACGTTAGATGGGGCAATATAACCCGTGCGAATGCAAGTGTGGCATGACATATTCACGGGGTGGTGTTACAGTGCACATGGGCTAGAGAGTGTCATAGCATACGCACTAGCTGGTGGAATACAACACAGAGGTGTGTGGCACTCGGCGGGCACTGGTGGGTGTAACACAGCATTGGGCTCAGCCAGGAGCACGCTGTGACTCTCAAGTGAGGTTTGTCTCCTTTCCAGAGAGTAAAATAAAAAGTATTACACATCCGGCGGTGGATGTGTGCTTTATTAACCGTGAGGGGGTTTCTTGCATAGTTTGGTCGAATTTTTGTCGAATCCCCTTTGAATGGCTTGGTGTGCATGTGTATTAAATGTGCCCGTCAATAGCTACCCTTGTTTGTATAAATAAACGACAAGGGTGTCTACTTGGAGAGTACCCACCAGCGGGGGCGCCGGGATTAGGCACGGTAGGGTGTCAGACATGTCAGAGCTTCACTAGTGGTGTGAATACATTCTACGTGGATTCATTGTATGCATAGTCACCTTTTAATGAATATCACGCAAATCGTCATGGTGATAGGTACATATGGTTTGTCTAGCATGTCCTAGGTGTTTCTATAAATATATATTTTTTTAAAATAATAAAAATCAAAGGCCGGCCCCGGGGAATGGGGTCCCCGGGGCCATAAGTGGCCTGAGGAGGGGGGCAACACAGCCCCCCTCCTAAAGAATACAAAAAAAAAATAGGCCATGACCCGGGGGTTGGGGTCCCCGGGGCCGATTAAGGCCTTGGGAGGGCCAAATTAATTTTTTCAACAAAAAAAATTAGGGTGCAGGCCCTGGGGGATGGGGTCCCCAGGGCTAATAAATTAGAAAAAGAAAGGGGGCCACACAGCCCTCCGTGCAGCACTCTGCAAACGCGCCCCCTGGCCAGTTGTAAGTTGAGGAATTAATTCCCCTTCAATACTGATGGTCCCTGAGGGCCAACTAGCCCAACAGGTATCTCCAGTATGCACCAGGGAGCTGCGTTGCTGACAGGTGTTCTGAGGCCACGCACCTTTTTACACCTCCATGCAACGCAGCTCTGTGGCGCTTACTGGAGGAACCTAGTGGGCTAGTTTGACCCTAGGGACCCTGAGGATTCAAGGGGACTTAATCTCTCAACTCAGAACGGCCACAGGGCGCGTTTACACAGTGGTGAAGGGAGGGGACAGGGCCTGAGGTGACGTGTGCAAACACGCCCTGTGGCGCGTATTTAAGTTTGAAAATAATTCCCTTTCAATCCTGAGGGACCCTGGGGTCCAACTAGCCCACCAGGTGCTTCCAGTAAGCACCACTGCTCTGCGTTGCAGAGAGGTGGTGCAGGCCGTGCCACTTTTTACACCTCTCTGCAACGCAGCTCTGTGGCGCTTACTGGAGGTACCTAGTGGTCTAGTTGGACCCTAGGGACCCTCAGGATTCAAGGGGACTTAATCTCCCAACTTAAAACGGCTACAGGGTGTGTTTACACAGTGGGGAAGGGAGGGGACGGGGCATGAGGTGACGTGTTCAAACACGCCCTGTGGTGCGTTTTAAAAGGTAGTTTTAATCCCCTGCCCTATTATATACTAGGGGCTTACAGAGGAGGTCATGTTAATCACAGGGGGACCCCAACGCATAGTGTGCCCTAGTGTATGTAGGTGTTTTCACTGTATTCTGAGTGTCTTTTAACATAGCACTGGCTCTAGGACTGGTTAGTCAGACTCAGTTACCACCAGTATCCGTCTGAAAAAGTTGAGGGTACAGGATGATTTAGCAACAAGGCTTGTTTCTGCTCTTCTGTTTGTTCTTTCTGCACGTTATACTTCTTCCTGCACTTTTCTTCGTCTTTGAGGACTTCTGTTGCTTCTTTCTGCATTTCTTTTTTTTCTTTCTGTGCGTTTTTCCTTCTTTCTTCACATGTCCTATCTCTGTAGGCATAGCTAGAAATTAGCATTTAAAAAACCTTTAAAATTCACTGAAAAAACCATAGGTTTCAGGCACGTTATAGCTAGGAATTAGCATTTAAAAAACCTTAGAAATTCACTGAAAAAACCATAGGTTTCAGGGGCGTTATAGTTAGCTGGACTTTTCACTCGCACAAAACCATAGAAATTCCCCCGTTATAGTTAGTTCAGCTAACTATAACTCGCGCGCCCGCAATGCACTGCTGATGACGTCACATATTACATCACTCATGACATGGTCAGTGACATCACTGATGACATCACTGATGACATCTCAAATGACATCACTGATGACATCACTGATGTCATCATCCAGTGAATGTGTGTTTTTCTGAAAATTACATATGTTTTATATATGTATATCTCAAGGTCGATGGAAGAATACATGGGTATATAACGCCCCTGAAACCTATGTTTTTTTCAGTGAATATATATATATATATATATATATATATATATTACCTACTGGCGGTCGCCAGTAGGTAGTTATAGTTAGGACCCCTTTTCCATAGGAAATCCGCAACATTCTATTTTGAATAACTTTGGCGCCGGTCGACGAATCCTCGCGAATTTCTCAAAATAGGTGGGGCGCTACGCTCCGCTCCTACCCTGAAAGTCTCGGGGGGATCCGTCAAGCGGGGGCTGAGATAAAAGGGGGGTCCCAAAACGCGTTTTTCCCATGCATTTTTCCATAGGACCTTTAGAACGAGCTACAGCCCGAATGGCTGAACAGAATTACTCGAAATTTGGCAGAGTGGTAGTCCTCAGGTCAAGGAAGTGCCTTTTGTAGGTTTGGTGTAAATCTGTTCAGTAGATTCTGAGAAAATAGCCTTTAAATCAATATATATATCTGAGCCCGCTTACGGTACGCTTACCGTACGCTTACCGTAAGCGTACGGTGGCGTGCGCGAGCGTGATTCTGATTGGCTGTTAGATCTTAGTAAACATTCGAATCGGCCGAAACCAGGAAGCGGCGGCCGCCATTTTGTGTATTTCACTCTGAAAAAAAAGAGTGAAAACAAGAAAAGGGGGCAATGAGGAGAGTTACAGACCCCCTAACATTTGTAAGGGGGTCAAAGAAGGACAGAAAAGTACAAAAAAAACATTTATTGATTTTTAAAAAAATCACGGGGTACGCGTACGGTAAGCGTACGGTTAAAAAAAATAAAAAAAAATAAATGAAATGCAGAATTAAGAGTTTAGATATTAGGGAGCTCTAAAAAGAGCTGTTGTGTTTATGAAGTCATTTTTTTAGTGGTACCTACAAGTAAGTACCGATGCAGTGTCTAAGGTTCAAAAGGAAGACTCTGTTCCCTTCATCATTGAAGTGCACACCATCTCCTCTATAAATGTCTTGCATGTCATAACGCAAGTTGTTGTGGTAAATGGCACCCATACCATAGTCACGGAGGAAAGCAGAAACAGATTTGTTGACGTGCTTTCTTGCTTTGTCAATCTGCGGACAGAAATGATTGGACCAGTTCCATTTTTGCCTTTGGCATATGTTGGAAAACACAAAGGCAGTTTTAGGGAAAAGTGAAAACAGTTGTGCAAAGGTGTCCTTCATAAGCATTTCCAGACCTACCCCAGTCAAAGTGCCTAGGTCATTGCCACCACAGTGCACTATTATGAGGTCAGGGTGTTGGATTTGCATGAAGGATTTCACCAATGGCATCAATTGGTGCCACTTTAACCCTCTCTGACCAATCCATTTAATGTCTACATTTGGCAAAGCAAGGTCTCTCACCATATCTGTTTTCTCTGCAAACTTTTCACTCCAGAAGACATAGCTGTGTCCTACAATCCACACTGTGAACATCTTCAAAGGAGAACTGGATGCACTCAGGAGGTGTCTTTCAGTAGAATGGCAATATGAAAAGAAAGACAGTTTGGAAATGGAGGCATACATATTTTTTTCAAAACAAAAAGAACTGATTGGCTGTTTCATACCATTCTAGAATAAAAACTAGGCTGTATGTGTAAATTAATAGAAGCATGTTTTGTATTGGTACAAAAAAATGTGTAACCAAAGAACAGTACTATGGATTTGCTGTTAGGTTTGAAAAGTCAAGCACTCTTGCTCTGTGGAATTGAAACATTGTGTGGCGAACTTCTGACCTAACTCTACACAGCAGTGTTCCATGAGCTGTTGCTATGGTAGCAGGCAGAAGTCAAGTTGGGGGAAGGGTACTAGGCAGAAGTCAAGTTGGGGGAAGGGTACTTTTGGAAAAGGGTTGGTTTTCAACCAATAGAAATGTGTGATTACATTTGAAAAAAAGGGGGAAGCACTGAGATTTGAAACTTACATGTATATGTGTGGAAAAATAGAGGGAAAGTTTGCCATTATCTGGTCCTGCTGAGAGGAGAGAGGTGAACACAACAGAGATCCTGGCTCTGATAATCTGCTGTTTGAGTGTCACATTTCTTTCACAACTAACTAATTTTAAAGGTGAGTTTAGAGTTTGAGAGGGGATGTATGTGGTAACTTAAGAAATGAATAATAGAAATGGAAATTCTTTTTGTTGTAGTTGCGTTTATCATTTTCTGTTTTGGGAGAAATTTAAATGTGAGGAACATGTAAAATAATATGGAGTATGTTTTCACAATAAATTAAGGTGTACTGGAAAAAAAAAGAATAGTTTAAGGGTTTGAGGTTGGACTCAGTAATGCAAATACATTCAGCATCACTAAGGCTGGTTGCCCTTGCTGGAGTGTAGGCAGCCACCCAGGTTACACATGGAGGTGGTCTGAAAAAGAAGTTTGGACATGTGCATTTAAGAAAATCAAAAAAAGTGGTTTCATAATGTGTCAGTCTGTAAAAGTGATTTTCACTTGCCCGAAAAAAAAAGAGCAGTAAGTGTGCTTTCAAATTGGCAAAGAAATTTCGTTTTGGGACTAATGTGAAAACATGACTCTGTGTGCAAAGAGGAATTATAGGCAGAGATTTATTACGTATTGCTCTGGTGATTTCACAGTTGCATTAGATGGAAAGGGGGAGCAATTTTTTGGGGGAAGAAGCAGACTCTTAGCACACACCCATGTGCTTGCCATGTATAATCATGCACAGTATTTACAAGCGAGTGGGGTTTTCAGGTTTCAGTCTGTAATGCAAATACATTCAGCATCACTAAGGCTGGTTGCCCTTGCTGGAGTGTAGGCAGCCACCCAGGTTACACATGGAGGTGGTCTGAAAAAGAAGTTTGGACATGTGCATTTAAGAAAATCAAAAAAGTGGTTTCATAATGTGTCAGTCTGTAAAAGTGATTTTCACTTGCCCAAAAAAAAAAGAGCAGTAAGTGTGCTTTCAAATTGGCAAAGAAATTTCGTTTTGGGACTAATGTGAAAACATGATTCTGTGTGCAAAGAGGAAATATAGGCAGAGATTTATTGCGTATTGCTCTGGTGATTTCACAGTTGCATTAGATGGAAAGGGGGAGCGATTTTTTGGGGGAAGAAGCAGAGTCTTAGCACACACCCATGTGCTTGCCATGTATAATCATGCACAGTATTTACAAGCGAGTGGGGTTTTCAGGTTTCAGTCTGTAATGCAAATACATTCAGCATCACTAAGGCTGGTTGCCCTTGCTGGAGTGTAGGCAGCCACCCAGGTTGCACATGGAGGTGGTCTGAAAAAGAAGTTTGGACATGTGCATTTAAGAAAATCAAAAAAGTGGTTTCATAATGTGTCAGTCTGTAAAAGTGATTTTCACTTGCCCGAAAAAAAAAGAGCAGTAAGTGTGCTTTCAAATTGGCAAAGAAATTTCGTTTTGGGACTAATGTGAAAACATGACTCTGTGTGCAGAGAGGAATTATAGGCAGAGATTTATTGCGTATTGCTCTGGTGATTTCACAGTTGCATTAGATGGAAAGGGGGAGCGATTTTTTGGGGGAAGAAGCAGACTCTTAGCACACACCCATGTGCTTGCCATGTATAATCATGCACAGTATTTACAAGCGAGTGGGGTTTTCAGGTTTCAGTCTGTAATGCAAATACATTCAGCATCACTAAGGCTGGTTGCCCTTGCTGGAGTGTAGCAGTCTGGACATGGGCTTTTTAAAAAATCTGAAAAGTGGTTTCATAATGTGACAGTTTGTAAAAGTGATTTTCACTTGCCCAAAAAAAAGAGCAGTTAGTGTGCATTCAAATTGGCAAAGAAATTTCGTTTTGTGACTATTGTGAAAAGAAATGTAGTAATATATTTAAATAAAATAAAGGAATTTTTTTTTAGTTTTTTTCAGGTATTGCTGAAGAGCAGTGAACAAAATTTAAGATGCCTACAAAATCCAGAGTTCAAAAAACGCTAAAAAAAAACTATATTTGAAGACAACTAGAGGATCAAAGTTAGTAGAAGATGCTGATGTTGGAAGGAAGAAAAAATCTTCTGGTAAGCAAAAAAAAGATTTTCTAAGGAATATATTCAAAAAAAGGAAAAATGTACAAAATGTCTGTACAGGAAAGAATGATTTAAAAAAAAAAGGACAAGAAAAAATTGAGAATTTAGTTAATGCAAATATACCTTCTGCAACTAAAAAGTTAAACTTAAACAGAAAAACAGCGTTTAAAGAGACACGTAGAAAAATGTTTCAGAGAAGAGTTATGTCCAATTTGATAAAGGATGTGAAGAAATATAAGAAAAAAACAAAGTTTTATAAGAGAAAAAAAGAAATTGAAGCCATTGCAGCAAAGGCATTAGAATTAAAAAGGAAACTATTCATATTAATTTTGAATAGGATGCGTACATTAGACAAAATGGTTAATGTACTGAAATCACATAGCAAAAGGAAAAGAGTAGTGAACAGAACAAACTTTTGTAAAGTGTTTTTAGGAAAGTGGATGCATAGTTCAAGTAGTGAACCTTTTTTTAATGAAGAGAGCTATTTTCAAAGTAATAGTTTGCTGCATGCAGTTGACACCAGAGGTCGTTCATACGAAGTAAAAAATGGTTGCATAATGGAGAAGGAGATAATGGTTCCAAGAGATGAGGTACAAGTGATGGCAGATGAGGCAATGGGGAGACGTCCTAAAGCCCCAGTGTACACTTGGAATTGTAGTAGTATTTGCACTGTGCGTCAGGAATCTATTGACAAATTTCGAGAGTTTCTAAGAGAATATAGTAAAAAAAGTGTAAAACAGAAGATTAAGGTGCTTCAAAGTCTGGATCCATGCAGAGTGAGAGAGAATACTGGTTTGCAGGGTCATTCTCTGGCTTGTCTATCTAGAAAAGTGTGCAATAGTGTTTTCCATCATTTTAGGATGCTGACTGTTCATCATACTGAAATGAGAAAGTTTGTGAGACGGTTGTATTTTGCCAAAAGTCCAGCAATAAAGTTAAATGAATTGAATAGGGCTCTGTTCCGAGGAACGGTATCAGATGTAGAGAAGGTTGTTGATGAAATTCAGTTTTGTTACTTTGGTCCTGAACAAAACAGTGCAGAGAAGGACACAGTAAATGAGGAAGAAGTGGAAGAGAATGTAGAACCCTCTGTAAGTAACACATTTAATGATCACATAACAAAATTTGCAATAGTCTCTAATGAAAGACCAAATTTTACTTGTATTTGTTGCCGCAGAACTCATTATAGAAAACAAACTAGGAATGTTGATCTCTACAGAAAGAGTGAAAATGAAGATAATTATAAGTGGAAGGATTTTGCCACATATATATTTCTAGAAAATTGTTTTGAATTGGGTGAAGATCAGCGTATTTGTAAATACTGTTACAACAAGTTAGAGGAAAATAGAATGCCGACCAGAGCTGTACATAATAATTTAGAATTGGATGCTATTCCTGCTGAACTTTCTGAATTAAATACATATGAGTCTATACTCATTCAATGTGTTCATCCGTTCCAGACCATAGTACGTATGGAGCCCAAAACTGGTAAATTACCTCCTTCAGATTTACTGAGAGGTTTAAAAGGTAGAGTGGTGTATTTGCCCTTGGATTTGAAAAAAAATATGGAAACTATTGATGCGGATACTTTGGAAACTGAACCATTAATTATTCTGGTTAATGGTGTACCTACAAAGAATAAGAAGATTTGGCAGGAGCTGGTAGATGTGCGGAAAGTACAAAGAGCAAATTTGTATTTGAAAAAAAATAACAAATGGTATGAATCAATTTATATAGAAGAAGAAGAAGAAGAAGATTTACAAGAAGACACAGAAACACCAATGGACAAATTGAAAAAGTGGACAAGTCAAAGGAAGAAGAAATTTATGAACATTTTAGCATACATCCTCTTCATTCGAAAGAAGTTATGGGAGACAATATTGATCTCTTTCAGATGAAGAAAGCAAAAGGAACTCCCGTGAGTGTATGGGAGGAGAGCTTGGAAGCTCGATGTTTTCCCCAGCTGTTTCCTAAAGGAAAAGGAGGACGATACGATGAACGTCCAGAACAGATTCCAGCTTCTGAGTATCGGACTACAAGACTATATGCTGAAGATCCCAGATTTCGACAAAGTATTCCTTATTTGTTCCATCTTTTATTTGAAAGCGACTTGTCTGCACTGTCTTATGCAGTAAATCACATTTTAAAAAGTGGAGTACATTTACAAAATGTGTCTGCTAAGGATTTTATGGAGAAAGTGCAGCACCGAGATGATCATTTGGAAACACAACTGATCAATCTGATGGCTTGTCAGCGTGGGACAAATGAATATTGGTACCGACGCCATGGTGAACTAAAATGCATGTTACGGAATTTAGGAACACCAACATGGTTCCTTACCCTAAGCTGTGCCGAGTACGCTTGGGATGATTTACTGGATTTTCTACGAGAGGCCAATTCAAACATTAAAAACATCGAATACAAGACAGCAGGAGAACTGTGCTCATTGGATCCGGTTAATGTTTGCAGATATTTCAATCATAGATCTGAGGCTATGATGTCCTTCATCTGCAATAAAAAAAATCCACCCCTTGGAGAAGTAGTGGATTTCTTTTGGAGAAAAGAGTACCAGGCAAGAGGTGCTCCTCATATTCATATGCTGTTGTGGATCAAGGATGCCCCAAAGTTTGGAACAGATACTGATGAAGCAGTGTTATCTTACATTGAAGAATATGCAACATGTGCTATACCAAAAAGCACAGAAGAGAACAAGTTAAAGGAGCAAGTTTTACGTTTCCAAAGTCATCGGTGTGGAAAATACTGCCGACGGAAATACAAGAGCAAAGAAAAATACTACACTAAATGTCGATTTGGATTTCCTAGACCTGTTCTTTCAAATGGAAGAGTAAACAGTTTTATGTCAGCTGTGAGACATACTATCACAAGAAAATCACCTAAGAATACCTACAACCTTAAAAGAAAAGAAGAATCAAAAAATATAAATGACTACAACCCAGTCATTTTATCCATGTGGAACGCTAACATGGATATACAGTATGTTGCTGACAATTCCATTGCTGTTGCTCGATATGTAACGTCTTACATTACAAAATCAGAAAAAACAATATTGAAGGAAATGTGGGAAGAGATTTCTCACGAGAAGACTGTCAGTAAGAAGCTGTACAGTTTCAGTTTGAAGATGTTATCGCATCGAGAAATTGGATCCTACGAATGTTCAGATAGGTTATCTTCTGCAAGTCTCTACTCGAAGTCAAGAAGAATAATTTGGGCAAGTTTAGGCCTTGCAGCAATGAGAAATCGGGTACTGAAATCTGTAGGAGAAATTGAATATTTGGCCGAGAATGACCCAGAAAGTACAGATATTTTGAAATCAAACATGTTGGACACATATTATCCCAAGAGAAGTCATCATCTGGAGAACATGTGTCTCTATGAAGTGCTGCAGAACTACATTTATTCACGGAAAGCTGCAGAAGACATCAACAATGGAAAATATAAAGTCGTTGGTGAAGAAGGATGTTTGGTGAAGCAAACAAAAGGAAGTTTGATAAATCACCGGAAGCTGAGTTGCGACACTACTGACAAGAAGGAATTTTACTACTTGGCTCTTTTACAGTTGTTTAAACCATGGCGTACAGAGGATGAACTACTGGGAGAATTCCAGAGCTATGAAGATTCTTTTAATGCTTGCAAAGACAGCATACAATGCAGTACATTCTCAAGTTATCTGCAAATGTTAAATGAAGAAATTGAACAGGAAACTACAATTGCAGCAGAAATAGCTAGAGATAGTTCTCAGGACAGCCAAAGTTCAGGAACACTCAGTCAAGATCCCCTAGGACAACCAATCGTTGAAAATGAAGCATCAATAGCCATGAATGAAGTGGAAACGGCTATGAATCAAGCTCAAGAAGAATTTATAGACTTAGAAAATTTGGAAAGACAACTGAATCAAGAGCAGCAACAAATTTATGAAGAGATCAAAAACAAAATTGATCACGGATTTCTACATGAAAAAAAAGAGTGCTCATGCACATCATTTCATCCAATCAGGATGTATGTAAGCGGACAAGCTGGAACTGGAAAAAGTTTCCTAATAAAAGTCATCAGAAGCTACCTAAAGCAAAAAACGGATTCTACTTTGTCTTGTGTGGTTACTGCTCCAACTGGGTTAGCCGCATATAACATAAAAGGAATCACTTTACATCGTTTGCTAATGTTACCAGTGGAGCATGAGAACAAAATACAATTCAACAAGCTAACTGGAGAAGCATCCTTGGAAGTTTCAAGAGTATTGAAGAAGATGCAAGTTCTCATTATTGATGAGGTGAGCATGGTATCAAACTTAATGCTTGCCTTTGTGCATTTAAGAATGCAGCAAATTTTGAAGACAGACTATGACATGTTATTTGGTGGAAAACACTTCCTAGTTTTTGGAGATCTTTTGCAACTTACTCCAGTTAAAGGACAACCAGTGTTTAATACTGTCACACATGAAGACACGAAGAAGTCATTGGGAAGCATCGGAAATACAAATATTTGGTCCTTCTTTGAGTACAAGGAACTTACTACTAATATGAGGCAAGCAAACGATGAAGAATATGGAAGTATTCTGAAAGATATCAGGATTGGACTACTCACAGAAGTTGGCAAAAAAGCATTACAGAGTCGGCTGCTACATAATTTATTTCCAAAGGAAGAAATAGTTGCAGAGAAGATATACAAGAACATTGCAGAAAACAAAAGTGTCATCTGCTTAATGCCAACTCTACGTGAATGCTCAATATTCAATGAGGAGCTTTTGAAATTGGAAAAGGAAGAGATCAGGAAATTGGAAGCAGTGGACAAAATTGAGGATGGAAGAATTACTGTCACAGTAACAGGCAAAATGAAAAATAAATTGGACTCACTAGAGAAGAACATCTCCAAAACAGCTGGATTAGAAAAAAATCTATATGTTTGCATGAACTGTAGAGTATTTTTAAGAAGAAATTTGGATGTTGAAAAAGGTTTAGTTAATGGAGCGATGGGAAGAGTTGTGGGTTTTATTAATTATCAGAAAAAAGAAGGAGTTGAATGTTTAAAAATAAAATTTGATCAGATAGAAGAAGTTAAAGATATTTGTCGTTGTACAGTTCGTTTCATGCTTGTGAAAGACTTATATGTACGTAGGAAGCAGTTTCCGTTTTCTCTAGCATATGCTGTAACTATTCACAAGTCTCAAGGATTGACTGTAGATTGTGCATTTGTGAACATTGGTTCAACTGTGTTCAAAGAGGGTATGGCATATGTTGCTTTGTCACGAGTGAAAACATTATCAGGTTTATTCATGATAGACTTTGATGACTCAAAAGTTAGTGCTGATACAAACTGTGTAAAGGAGTATAATAGATTAAGAAGAAGCTATGCTCCTCATTTAGGTCAGTATCCTGTGTTAGAGAAACGTGTAGTTTCTCGTAAAAGAAAAAATGAGAATATCTGTAATGAAGATGTAGAGAAGAGGAAAAAAAAGAGGAGTGATGTAATTGTAAGCAAAAAGAAAAAGGAAAATGAAGAACAGGTTGTAGGATGTCATTTTGAAAATAGCTCTGGTGTCAACTGCTACGCAAATGTAGTGCTGAATGTTGCATTTTATCTGGAAAGTTTGCAAGAGCAGATAATAGTAAATCAGGGAAAAAGATTCTGTTCAGAGCTGAGTCTCCTTTTTCAAAAGCTAAGTAAAGATAAAACTCAAATAGAAAGTGCTACTGAAATTAGAAAACTTTTAGATGTATGTTCAGGACGAACACAGTTTTCTCAAAATGTACAGCAAGACGCACAGGAATTCTTGTTGTATTTTCTTCAGGTAGTGGAAGAAGAAGGAGTTCCCATTGAAATTTTTTTTGGTCTCTCTTATAAATGGGAACATAGTTGTGAAAATTGTTATAATATATGTGGCTCTAATGTTGATAATGAAAGGTTTATTTATTTGACATTGCCAGAGAGTAAAACAGTTACTTTTGCAAAATTAGTTAAAGATGCTAATCATAGCATGAAATGTGGTGAGTGTAAATCTGACATGTTTTCAACATTAATTTTAAAGGAATACGGACAGTATGTAATTTTAATGATGCAACGATGTAGAGCTGATGGTTCAAAATTGGATACTTTAATAAAGAAGTTTACAGGACAGCAATTATCAATTTCAGGAAAAACTTTTGTAACTGTTGCAATAATTTTCCATGATGGACCTACTATTACTTCTGGACATTACACAGTTTATCTTAAATGTGAAAAAGGTTGGACACTGTGTAATGATTCCCAATTGATTTTCAAACAACGTTTGCCTTTTGATTTAGCAAATTCCTATCTAATCTTCCTGAAACCTAAATTTTAGACAGATTTGGCAAGATCTCGACAAAATAATTTTACCATTTTACTGGATTACCATTGCAATTTTATAGAAAAAAGATTTTTTAAATTATCATTTGGCCTAATGGAAAGATAACCAATTGTAATGTGGACTTTTTTAATTTTAAATGAAACTTTGAAAAACCAATAATTTAGAGATAATCGGTAACATCTGCACAATTTAAATTTTGGAATGTTATTGGACTGCCATTGGAAATTTTTTCAAAAAAGATTTTAAAAATTACTATTTGGCCATGCGGAAAAGTAACCAATTCTATTGTGGACTTAATAAATTATTCAAAAAATTTTCGTGAACCAAAATGTTACAGAGAATCGGTGAGATCTGGACAAATTAAACTTTAGAATTTTATTGGATTACCGTTGGAAATTTATTCAAAAAAAAAATTTAAAATTACTATTTGGCCTAAAGGAAATGGAATCAGATGTATTTTGGAGTTATTTGAGATATAATATTGTGATTATACTTCTGAAACAAACATATCAGACGGTATTTTAAAGAAATAACTATTGGTATTAGATGATATTTTTTTAGAATATTATGCATTTCTATAATGTTAAGTTTAAGTAAAAAGAGATTCTGGGCTTTTTTATTACAATCTTTGTGATTGTTATTTTTTTTTGCCCGCTGTAAAATGATGAATGCAATTGCTTTCACAATTTATAGTGAAATGCAATATATTCTGAAAACAGCAAAAATAAGGCAAAAATATTTTTTGGAAAAAAATGTAAATATGTGTACTGTATTATAAATTGTTTTAAAAATATTAATACTTTTTTCTATTTTTTCCGATTGATATAGAAAATATTCGAAAACTAGAACCATTTTTAAAACTATTTTTTTTAAAAACAAATGAATAAATATTTTTTTGAGTGAGTATGGTAAGTCAATAATAATAATTGTAGTCTCTCAAGGACCTTGTAATGTGATAATTGATTTTTAGTGTTTTTTTTAAAAAATAAAAAAAAAGTACGCGCACCGTACGCGTACGGTAAAAAAAAAAAAGTTTTTAAAAACATCAATAAAAAAAAGATGAAAGATAAGGTTGGCTCTTACAAGAGCCGTTGTGTTCATGCAGGGAGAGAGGAAAGAAAGAATGGGAAAATTAGTCTCTGTGACAAGTGTGCTGATCTATTTTGTTGTCCACTAGGGAAACACTGGTCTCCCTATGACAAATTAGATCATGACACGAGGCACATCGAATATCAACCCTCCGAAATCGAGGGTTAATTTCCAGAGGGCCAGCAAAAGGAGATTCTCCCCCCACAGATGAAGGGCTCACCTGACCTGCAGAAGAAGGAGTCAGCTCTGCAGATGATGGTCCAGGCTGAGCTGCTGTGGATGTATTTGCTTGTCTTTCTGAAGAGTTACCTCCAAAAAGATGACCATGTGTCCTTCTGTGTACATCCTGGAGGTGTCTCTTCATGGTGTGATTCCCAAAGGAATACTTCCTGTCAGGATTACCTCTAGAAAGTACACGCTTACACAGCTTGCAAGTTACTAAGGGTGCATTCACCTTTTGCTGGCCTTCAGGAAAAGTAAAATAATCCCATACATAAGAGGGCTTTTGTTTCCTCGCTCTCTGCCTCAAGACAGTGCTGCTAGTGCTAGCCTCACTCTCAGAAGAGCTCTGCTGTTCTGCCATCGTATCCCAAAGACAACCCAGCTCCTTCTCCTAAGGGATCACAAGCAGAAATGAGAGGAATGGGTGTGGTGTAGGAGAGTTCTAGAACTGAAAGTAGTTTCAACCAATCAAAAGTTGTGTTTCATGATCACATGACCTACCGTACGCTTACGGTACGCTTACGGTACGCTTACGGCAAAAGTGCGCATGCGCGTAAAAAAGACACGCGCTTGCGCGCATGCGCATAACAGTCACTACCCGACACTTCCGCGTAACGTGCGCATGTGGCGTAAGCGCGCACGCGTCCCACGCGGAGTACGCGCGGCTACGTAAATTGCGTAACTATACGCAAGCAGCGTAGATAAATTACGGACGTTGCGTAAACCGTACGCTTACGGTACGCGTACTAAAAAAAAAATGAAAAAATAGAAAAAAAGTACTGCTAATAAATTTTACATGTTTATTTTAAAAATTATATTAAAAAAAAAATTAAAGAATTTAAAAAATTTAATCATAGTCTTTATAAAAGGTAAGAAAATTAAAATAAAAATATGTTAGAAAAAATAGAAGAAAAAAAAAAAATTAGCATTTAAAAAACCTTGCAAATTCACTGAAAAAACCATGGGTTTCACACACGTTATAGTTAGGACTTAGCATTTAAAAAACCTTAGAAATTCAGTGAAAAAACCATAGGTTTCACACACGTTATAGTTAGGAATTAGCATTTAAAAAACCTTAGAAATTCAGTGAAAAAAACCATAGGTTTCACACATGTTATAGTTAACTGGACATTTTACTCGTAAAAAACCATTGAAATTGCCCCGTTATAGTTAGTTCAGCTAACTATAACTCGCGCGCCCGCAATGCACTGCTGATGACGTCACATATTACATCACTCATGACATGGTCAGTGACATCACTCATGACATCACTGATGACATCTCAAATGACATCATTGATGACATCACTGATGACATCATCCTTGTGATAGAGTGGCAGACCTCCTCTTCCCCTAATATAACCTTTGATACACACAATCAAAAATAGAAATTAAAATTTTAAAAACAATGGACATACCAATACCAGTTACAACAACCTATACAGTAATTCTAAGATCAAAATACACATCCACTCATTCACCAACAGTCCTATACAGTTACTCATACATGTACTCACTCATCATATGTACTCATACACGTATACATCCTGTTACACAATGCCACTCATCCATAGAGGTACTCACACACATAGTCAGTCATGCTAATAAAGAATCAAACATACATTTACTTGCATATACAGTTATACACACACCACCACACTTACTTCTACGGAAACTTACACATACTTAGTCTTTTAAACAATCACTTATAGAAACACATACTTATTCATACAGGAACTCTTTCAATCTCTCACTCTCACATATACTCACATATATACACCAATAGTCACATATACTAGTTTAAAACATATGTAGTTACTCATAAAGACACTATTGAGACAGTCATTCACTCACTAACACACCCATACATACACTCATCCACCCATACAGTCCTGCACACATGCTGTCTTCAACACATACAAACAATGAGTCACTCATTCATGCACCTATGCACTACGTAATACCCCTCACCGAACCAGACACTCACACTCATACTGATACTCAAAAAACCAACTAATAACCTATTTAGACACTCATGTAGCTACACACCAACCCATGCAGCCACTTATACACAAAGTGAGAGACTGATACAGATATTTACATATTTAAACATTACTCACTAAGCCATGTATTCACTAAGATACACTTAATCAGTCAGTAATACAATCAATTTTTCAAAAACAATTCATCCATTTAGACACTTATATACCCATTTATTCTTCCATCGACCTTGAGATATACATATATAAAACATATTTAATTTTCAGAAAAACACACATTCACTGGATGATGTCATCAGTGATGTCATCAGTGATGTCATTTGAGATGTCATCAGTGATGTCATGAGTGATGTCACTGACCATGTCATGAGTGATGTAATATGTGACGTCATCAGCAGTGCATTGCGGGCGCGCGAGTTATAGTTAGCTGAACTAACTATAACGGGGCAATTTCAATGGTTTTTTACGAGTAAAATGTCCAGTTAACTATAACATGTGTGAAACCTATGGTTTTTTTCACTGAATTTCTAAGGTTTTTTAAATGCTAATTCCTAACTATAACGTGTGTGAAACCTATGGTTTTTTCACTGAATTTCTAAGGTTTTTTAAATGCTAAGTCCTAACTATAACGTGTGTGAAACCCATGGTTTTTTCAGTGAATATATATATATATATGGCTCCAACTGCACCTGGGACCAGCGCACTCACGGACGGGTGCTTTGTAGCGCCGAGGTGCACACTGACTGACCCACAACAAGGGGGTAGTAAAGGAACACCGGCAAATACGAACTTAACATCGAGATTCTTGGCACTAGAGAGACTATATGAGCGAGAACAAAGAAAGTGGTGGGAGGCAACCTCATTACAAAGTTACATCGATGTCAATAGGATACCAAGAGGTTTGCGCATCTACACCATCCCGGCCTATGAAAATCCTGACCCCAAACTTTTGGATGAATGGGCAGCCCACACAGCGGAGTCAAGTAAAGGGATGTTGCTCATATTAGTTAAATTTGCCTGGAGTGACAGAGACAAAACACTACTGGAGATAGAGAAGATGGAGACAGAAATTGAGAAAGAGGAGGATAAGAAGAAAATCGAGGAATTAAAAGAACAGATGAAGAAAAGACTTGTGAAATATGAAGCAAAAATCAAACAAAGAAAGCAGGAGAAGTTCGAACGGGACGAGCGTGATTATGCCCAGGGAAGAGTACTCACGTTTGCAAAGAAATTTGAAGGCCCACGCAAGGAATTAATAAGAGCGAATGCAAATACATCTGCAACAGTAAGAATCGACACCTCAGAGTCTGAGGTTACAGGAGGTGAATCCTCTGATGATGGTGGAAATAATCAAATGATGGCGAAGACTCCTTTTCAGGAGGAATTCCGAATTATGAGGCAAACATGGTTGAGAGGGGGCAAAAGCAGACCACCAGAGGCCGAAAAAGAAAAACAAGGAGGGGCGGTTGGAGCAGGAGGCTCAAACGCTGTAACCAGATCAACCCGCAACAAGAAGGGGAAGAAGTGGATGTAGACAATTTGATGATTATCAATTTGACCCCTAAAACCCTAACGGATACAGAACAACAGGTATTAAAATTGGGTCTTACCTTCTGCCCCACCAACAGATGGGAATATGCTCAAACCCGTATCGATCTATTTAAATTAACTCGCAAGTTGAAACTTCACAAATACTTTAAATCCAAACCTAACTTTCTCAAACAAAGGAGACATCAAACCAAAACACGAACAACGGATGCATTAACTGGGGAGGATTTAGCGGCCCTAGAAGTTATGGAATCACTGAGAGAGGATAATCAAGTCGACAATACTCTGGGAAAAGGCGGCCAACTACAGAGAACATTACAACTAGGATTTGACCAGGAAAAAGACACAAGTGGCTTCAAACCGACCTCACAATTTTTACCACAACTACCCCCGGATGCAATTGATGTCTTCGCTGAGGCAGTTAACAAAGACCTTATACGACTACGTAACAAACAACCTGGTTTGAAAAATATTCAAAATGTAACTAAGGAACAACGAGAAGCTATTGCGAGTTTGAGTGAGGATAGCACGATCATCTGCAAACCCTCGGACAAAGGGGGCAATATAGTTTTACAAACCAGAGAAAACTACCAAATTGAAGCAGTAAGGCAACTGTCTGATTCGAGCTGCTATCAGAAAGTCTCCAAAGAAATATACTTGGACAGCATACAAAGATACCACGATATGATCAAGATGTGGTTGGATAAATCTATGCTCGACATGGAAGAATATCTATTTCTCCGATGTCTGAATCCAGTGGTACCTACCTTCTATCATATCCCCAAGATACACAAAAACAGTACACAACCACCAGGAAGACCTATTGTTTCCTCACAAGGTGGACTTACGGAACATTTGTCAACTTTTATTGATTTTTTTCTTTTTCCTTTGGTAAAGACACTACCTGCATACATCAAAGACTCACGGGATTTCTTCATGCACATGGAAAAACAACAATGGAACCCACAATACAAATTAATTGTATCAGATATTGTCACGTGGTTTTAGGCCACTCCCTATTTACAAGTGCTAAGTTAGCTAAATCACGTTAGCTGTTGGAAAGCCATCTTGTTGCTTTTGCTGCCTTTGCACCCGACACTGTTGTTACATGTTATTCATTTGAGAAATGCAGACTCGCTCTTGTCTCAAGTGAATGTTATTTATACATCCTTAACAGTTGTTAGTGCCCTTGGTCTGTACTAGGACACTAGACGGTGCCGGCTGATTGTGTTCAGGGTGGTCATACCACTGTTTAGTCACAACATGCACGCAGCTGCAAATACCAGAAAGTTGAGGGCTTTAATATTACAGCGCAGCATATTGTTAGGGCATTCGATAGAAGAGCTGTTGCAGAGAACACTGAGCTGATCCTGAGATGTGATCCATCTAAGCTGATCTATACGGTATCGGGTCCCCTATGCAAGCCTATGAGACCTTCTAATAGTCTAATAATATTTTATTAGTTGCTAGAGAAAGGAGGGTGGTTGTTTTCCACTGTCATTATTAATATGATCGCTCCTTTCATTTTCTATGGAATTGTAACAATGTTAATGGTAATGATCTTAACCATTTGTCTGCTTATGTTAGCCAAAGTACTGTATAACAGGACTCGAGGTTTATGAATAAATTCTTTAAACTTTACTGTGTCTTAGTTATTCTGTTGTGGACTGATATATATGTGCAAACGGGTATAACGGGTTCCCACCATTCCTGAGAATAACTAAGTCGCATGTTCTGGGTTGTCTATACATTGGGACCACCGAGCTAAATCTCGGATAACGAATGTGACACTAAGCTAGTCGGATAAGGGGTTCTTAGTTCTGAGGGGAGTTTCTGGTACACCACAATTCTCTAAGGTTCTGGTTTCCTGCGCATAGTTCTGTGCATACGCAGAATCCCTACAACATGGCGCACCTAACGTTTGGTCTTAATATCTGAGATGCCTTAGTAGTGCTTTTTATTAGTCCACAACGCCCTCACTCTGGTTTGCGGATAACGGGAGTGACGGTTTAACCTACCTAGGTTTTAGACTATAGGTTCTTTCAAGCTTGATAATAAAAAAGGTTACACTAATCTAAGCCCAAGTGCTACTAAAGATCTCGTTGTATCTTCTTTTTAGTCCTGATGGCGGTAGAAATTCCCGCTCATAGTAGGGTGTCTCTACGTGCTCATTTGAGGACGTATGGGGTGCCTGATGACGGGATGGCAGTGGTGTTTGTCGTAAGCACAAGTGCCACTTACCCTTATGAGTTGTTTTACTCTTGGGTTACCTTTGAGGCTGTGGAAGATGTCGATAAAACATTCCACAAATACACTGCCACGCCGGTGCCTCTACGTTATACCCCATATATGGCTTTAGAAATCCCTATTTCAACCTGGCAGCACACTATTTGGTTTAATGGCGCCCTCCCCCACATGGTCACCCCGGCGAGACTGGGTCCTTTGTCTATTGAAGGAGCTACTTGGCCGGTGCTGGCCGGACATACACCTCATCCACGCTACATGACGGTAGGAGTGGATAGCTTACGTATACTACACACTACCCTGATTACGGTCCACAGGGCGTTAGTGCAGTATGTGTCGCGCACTGTACAGGTGGGGGCACCTGCAGTTGCGGGACACGGGGCTGATCACCATCATGCGGTTGTGATCAGTCCTGTAATGGTAAACGCGGTTGTTGGCAAGCGTCCCCAAAATAAGGATGAGTATCCTTATTGGCTTGCAGAAAAATTCGATCAACTAGAAGCCGTGTTTCCTAACACTAGTCCTGTGGATAAACACAGGATACTCACTATTACTTTGCCAAAAGAACTAGTCCCAGACATTGTCGATTGTGACAATTGGGGCAAGGTCTTTGCCGCGACCTATTCGAAGTGCTTCGGCACTACGTCTATGTCGGTACTACCTTCCGTTATCAAGAAAGTCCAGGAGGACCATGGTGCGGAAGCAGCTATTGAATTGGGAATGCGGCTTATCGACAGCTTTGATGTGGTATGTTCCATGATTATGGGAAATCTCAAAGGAGATGCCATGCAGTTTCAAGTGGGAAACATGATGGAACTAATTGCGGAAGAAGATAAGCCGAGGGAGTTTGCAAAAGTTATTGCAAAAGCCTATAGGATGGTTGGAAGTAGTGCCCTAGGCGTGAAACCCGTCATCAAAATTCCTGATGTAGTACAGCACACTAAAGTGAGTTCATCTACAAAAGACGATAAACCCAACTTTACAAAACAAAATTGGCGAGCTAAAAAACAAGACAAACAGCAACAGAAACAGGAGACTCGTCCGGCGTCCCCAGTTCAGGCATATGTTGAACGCACTTATGATTTGCGTGATCGTTCTCGTATTAAGTCACCTGATAGGTTTCAGGTTCCTGACCAGCGCTCTCCTCGTTCTTCACAGGAATCAGCGGCTTCACACTTTGGTGGCGGAGACCGTGGGAGAGGCCGGAGTGCTCAAGGACGTGACCAGCCCCGACAGGCGGACGTAAAAGGCAAGCAGGAGGATTCTGCACGTCCGCGTCCTCCGTTTCAGAAAAAGAAAGTTGCTGCTATCTCAGCGAAGTATGCCTCAGATGGTGCGGACACAGCTTCTGAACATGAAATGGGCGCTGACGCTGCTAGACAGCGCGGCGGAAGTTACAGTAGTGCGGGGAGCACTGCGTCCATTTCTGGAGGCGACAGCAACTAAAATCTATGTAACAGTAGAAACTGCTGATACTCGCGTAGCCCCCCCGAGAGATTATTTGACGTAGTCCTCAATATTGAGGGTGACATACAACGCAAAATTAACGCGGTATTTTGGGATAATCTAACGACCACCTATGATATACTATTGGCGGAAAAAGATTGGCCCCCGGCTTTCGTTCTAAACGCTCCAAGGGGGGAAGAAGTTATTCTTCCTTCTTTTGGACACGTAGTGCCCAAGGAGGAGTCTAGGAAGTTAGCCGAGGAGTGGGCGCGGGTGCTTGCACCTGCGTTGTATCGTAATCAGGTGGGGTGGGATAAAAGTTCTACCCTCCACGAATTTCCATTGCGGTCCGATCCCCAGCCTCAACCCCAATACCCTATGCGTCGTGAGGCTAGGTCTCACGTCGCGGCTATCCTTGAACAATTGGAATATCAGGGAGTAATTGAAACGTGTGTGTCATCCATGAATAATCCTTTATTCACTGTAACGAAGCCTGACGGATCGTACCGCCTAGTTTTGGATTACCGGCACTTAAACTCGCACTGCCGGAATTGTGCGGTGCAAAATACATATAGTTCGGCTCTCGTTGATAGTCTTGTGAGAAAAAGGTTCAAAACCACACTCGACTTGTCCAATGGCTTTTATTGCCATAACATATCCCCTCATAGTTATGAGTGGACCGCTTTTACTTCGGGTGGTAAACAAAAAGTGTTCAAAAGGCTACCAATGGGCTATAAAAATAGTCCTGGGGTATTTGCTGCCCGTGTGGTCTCTCTCTTAGAGATGGTAGACCCGGAGGCGTACTCGTACGTTGATGACATCTACTTAACAGATGACGAGTTGCTTCCACACCTTGCTCGCGTGGACAACATAATTACTATGTTTGCGGACTTTGGTTACAAGTTTAACTTTAAGAAGTCCCACATTGCCGAGTACACAGTTTTATTCTTGGGGTACGAACTCAACAATGAGGGCCGAGGCTTGGCTCCGCAGTTCCTTGAGAAATGCGCACGCCTTCGTATCCCTACGACACTGAAACAACTACAATCATTGCTGGGCTTTCTGAATTTCGGTCGTACCTACATTCCTGAATATGCCCAGCGTATCAAGACACTATATGCCTTGGTGCAACCTACTTTTACCAAATCTTGCTGGCTGCCAGAACATTCGGCTGCATTACACTCTTTGCAGTCTGACCTTCTTACTGCGAAATATTTACAAACTCGTGATAACCACACAAACCTGGTCATAAGAATTGTACCGGGTGTGGAGGGGTTCACATACTTAACATACAATGAAGGCGACACTGTCCCCATTGCTTACAAATCTCATTTATATACTTCGGCTGAAATGCGTTTCTCCACTGTCGAAAAGGTTTCGACAGCGGTTCAGATGGCAATCCTGAAAGAACGAGCGCTATCGCAGGGGAAACGCATGATGGTGGTGACACCATTTCCTGCCCTAGAGGCAGTCACTAAAGCAAGTGTGCCGAATTCTAAAGCTTTGCATCCAAGGTGGATACAATGGGCAACCTCCTTAGCCTCGCCTGACGTCGAATACATCTTTGACGCAGGACTACAGACTCAGGAGAGTTTGGAGTATGAATTAGTTCATCCGGCTCCACTTACATTGCGCCCTTTGGAGGGGTTCCATTGTGTCATATACACTGATGGGTCCGCGCAGCCCGCAACTGGATCAAGGCACGCTTATTCAGCGGCTTGCGCAATTGTTGTTGGTACTTTCGTGAATGGAGAATTCGTTCAGGATGCGGTGCATACGCAGACTTTGGGTGATTGTACCGCACAATTGGCGGAGCTTAGAGCTCTGGTGCTTGCACTGGAGTTTGCTGAGTACAGAGTCACAACTCTTATAGTGAGTGATTCTTACTATTGTGTTCAATCTTACAACGACAATCTGATGTTTTGGATCACGAATGGTTTTCGTGAATCAAAAGGTAGCACAGTGAAGCATAAAACGCTTTGGGCTAGGGTGGCTGAACTAAAAGGCAGTCTACCCCTTGTGAGTGTTATTCACACTCTTGGTCACCAACGAGTTGGCGTCCATGCTGTCGGTAACAGTTTGGCTGACGAGGCAGCTAAAACAGCAGTGGCAACATACTTAGTAGCAGCGGTTACAAGATCCAAAAGTAAGATCGATGATGACATCTTGGCAGCTATTGCTGCATCAGAGACTGGGACAAACTTCCCTAGAGGTTTCCCTTCTCGATACCATTATCACTTAAGTCCTGATAACGTCCCGTTAGTGAGGATTAATGATGTTGGGGATAGGGTTATTCCCAATTCGGACTGCAGGCCTGCATTGGTACAAGCTGCGCATGAGGGTGTTGCGTCAGCGCACGCCGGAGTGTCTGCAACTGTGTCACTGTTGCAACAGCGTTATTGGTGGTACGGTTTGTACAAACATACGCGGACTTATGTCCTCAATTGTGGTATTTGCCAACAAATAAAGCCATCTACGGTGGCGCGACCACCACAAACGCAGCTGCATATATCTAATCAACCACTAGCGTGTGTTTATTTAGATCACTGCGGTCCTTTTTCCTCTGACACTGCATACAAGTATATCTTGGTTGCAGTAGATTCGTGCACACGTTTTCTTTGGGAGTGGCCACACAGGAGTGCTGACGCCCGGACTGTCATCAAAGCATTGCGTGTCTTTATAGGGAGTTTTGCATGTGGCACCCTTCACTCTGATCAGGGCCCTGCGTTCGCCTCTAAGGCTTACAAAGAAGCTATGAGAAGTTTGGGGGTCCAAGTCAAATTTTCGTCTCCATACCGGCCTGAGGGCAATAGTGTTGTGGAACGAATGAACCGTGACCTAAAGCAATCATTGACAGCCAGGGTGTTAGGTGCTGGCAAAAACTGGCTAGCCCATTTGTATGACGTCCAACGTGCACTTAATAATCTCCCTAGAAGGTCTCTGGGTGGGAGGACCCCGTACATGATGCTCTTCGGAGTTCGAATGTTTGTCCCAGACCTTGAGGGTCTCGACATGGCGGCGGCGGCCGCGCCTTTTGACTTAGATGACCACTGTACTGTCTTACAGAATCTTCAAGAAACAAGAGACACTCTAGCAAAAGAGCTCATATCCTCTGCGACCGAGGCTGGACTTCAGATTCCGGTAGTCGGCTGGCTACCCAGAGTTGGTGATCTGGTCCGTGAGAAGGTGGAGAAGAAAAAGGAGTTTGGCCCCTCTTATCGTGCACCAGTGCCGGTGCTTGGAGTTGAGGGTACCCGCACAATTGTTTTGCCTCCGCTTCCTGGTCACAGAGACAACAGGTACATTTCAGTTGACAATGTCAAGCTACACAGGGTGGCCGATACTCCATAGTCTGACACCTTCAGTTTCTTGCCCTTCGATGATGCGCAGTGCTGTTGTGGTTCCACCATGTGACATCGTGCCTGAGGTTGCCATTGAAATGCAAGTACTTTCTGATTCTGCTATTTCACCTGCGGATGGTGCTTTGCCTGATGATGCTGAGTATTCTTATCCTGCTGACGTCCCTTTGCCCCTTTTGCATTCAACTGACATTGTCCAGTCTAATTCTTCCTTTGGAACTGAATCATTGACTTCCACTGCCCCTTCCAAATTTTCAAAATTTTTTGCCTGGTTCAAGAGACAATTTTTGGTTCCCCCCTGGATTTACATTTGGCTGGTGCTCATGTGCATTTTTTTGTTCATGTCCATTGGTTTTGTGGTGGTGTTTTTTAGGCTGATAAATGGACACTACCTGAATGAACGTTCTACAATTAGATTAATTAATGGAACTTTGGCTCCACATTCATCGTCGCACATCATGAAGAGGGACCAGACTTTTGTGAATATCACCGCCTGGCCTGTCCGTGATGGAATAGCATGGGATGCAGTTAAATTTCAAATTCATGGGCCCACGGAAGTGATTAATGTACCATCTGTGTATCGTGTTTCTATGGGTGATGTGGTTAAACAGAATATTAGGTCTGATGATTGGGATGTAAAAACCATAGAGACACTGTTTTCTGATTTGAAATACTATGCCGCATTTGATGCTGAGGATTTGTATTTGAATACTGAAAACTATGCAGAGCAGTTTTGTTATCAACATTATGGTACTCATTTTCTTCATAGGGCTAACACATTTCGTAGTTTAGTCAACTTTACTCAGTGGGAACATTGCCCGGCCCCGATGATTGGTAGTTCAAAGACATTGGTCGAAAAATTTTCATATTTTTCGGATTTCGGTGTATCAAATAATGCATCCTTTTATTTTAAACTTAGGGATGAACCTATTTCAAAGGTGCGTTTGACACATACTAAATTGTTATTTTCCAAGTCCTTTATGGACGATTTGGCAATTGGAGGGTATGACGTTTGGAAAGATACTATTGATCTCAAATCGGTTTGGGGAACTAAGTCTTGGCAAGTACAAGGCACAGAGGCGTTACACCGTGCCTGCCTCATCCCATACCACATGTTATTTTTAAATTCCACAATTTTTCAGACAACCTGTCTTGGATTGGCTATTTCTAAAAAATTAAATTCCCCCTCAATCCCGGATCTGGGTGCTTATCCTGGTTGGGAGAATCACACAGATCTGTCCCTTGCTATGTTGCAATCTTTTAATTCCAATTCCACCTTTAATATTAGTGCATTGGACCCTAAAGGTTGGTTGGTATGGCAGAAAAGTTCGGATACCTGTCAACGTAGATTTTTGGGGTTGATTCCTGGGTACATACAGGATAGAGTAGACCCTCGTTTTTTGTCCTCACACACTGTCACTACTTACTCGGTGGGTAAATTGTGTCAGTCATGGTTGCAACATTCCACATTAGATTCAGTTAAATTTCACTTGTCACGTTTGCATGACAAAATTGATTTGAATGATTTTCTTAAAGGTCCCGCATTGGGAAGATCCAAAAGATGGGTGTATGCTGTTTACAACGAGGTTTGGAAGTTGTCACAGATTGAGGCTGCTTCCAGGCTCCGTGCTATTGACCAGGCCAATATGGAAAAAGTATTGGCGGTAATAGATAATAGTATTAATACCTTATCTTCGAGAATATATACATTGGATAACATTGTTTCATCTGTTGTAGATATTGTCCAGGAAGATGTGTCTGTGTTGTATCACGGTCAAAATCAATTACGTTCGATTATGCAATTTGCCTGGACTTTGCAGACGTTAAAGGCGGGGAAAGTACCTTGGGATTACATGAATATTTCTTCTTTATTCCGCCCATTTAATCTGACAGCAAAGCAGCAATTCATGTCCATGAAAGATGCTACGTATTCTCTACTACATATAGAAAAGTTAGAACCTTTGCCTTTTTCTGTTGCTGAGTATGATTATGCTGTGTGGCTTATACATGGGATGGTAACTCTACCAATTTCTATGTATAGGTTTAGTTCGTGCATGAAACATTATGCCTTAGGCAGATATGAAAGACTGGGTTCTGCTTTCTTGCATGAAGTCTGGTCTCTCTCATTTACATATCGATGTGAGAGAGACGGCAAAGAAGTTTATTTGAAGGGTGAGGAGTGTACGACTGCTCCTGATCATTCAGTAGTGTGTAGACATATCCAATTACATGGATCGTGTAATATGAATGCCCCTAATTAAGCTTGCTTATTGAAGGGCATTCCTGTGCCAGTTATAACGCCGTCATTTATGCTGCTTGCTAATGGTAGTTATCTGCTTCTAAATAGTGAGGCTTGCTGTGGGATGTTAGCTGGAATTCCCTATATTGTTTCAGTTTCACGAAGGGTAGTTTGCTGTAATAACGTGCTTTTCCCACCCCCGCAAGGCCGACTGGATATATCCATCTGGCCGACGATTCCGACCTTGAAAGCAGAGTTCAATAGGATGAGCAGAATAAGGGCTCTTTTGTCTCAAAAGGAGGTTGCGTTGACTTCGTCACGTGAAACATTTCTCCTTCATGTGGCGAACACTCGCACGGAAGTTCAAGCTCTGTTGAATACTGACCTCCCCCTACATTTTGTCACATTAATACACACTATCTTCAATGCTTCTTCTACGACTGGTCTGGTCCATTTTTTTTAAATGGTAGGCTCTGGCCTTGTGACGTCTTTCCAGTCTATCTTTGGTATAATACCGACTATTTTCCATTCTATTTTTTCTGGGGTTTTCGGAGGGTTTCCTCTGATTCTCGCATTAATTGCTGGCATACTCCTGTTGGTCTGCGCTCTACGCTATGGATGCACGACTTGCGCTACTCGACCACGGATTCAGTCTGTTCCATCTGCGTAGCCGGATGTGGGAATCCTATGGGACTTTACCACTGGCTACCTTGAGTGTCGCTTATGGATTATCCTTCCGGTTCCCGTTTTTCACTTGTGTACAGCCTGTCTTTCACTGTCTCGAATGTCCGTTCCAATGGGCTCTGGATATGTGTCTGTCAAACTTGGTGTCACCTGACCTGGATTTTGATCGACTGATGTATCCCTTAGTGGTTCATGAGTTTGACTGTTCTGGAGTCGGGTTTATGGCCTTGGGTGCGGCGCATGGAGTCCTTGGATTATGGGATATCGAGAAAGCAGCAGTTGACTTCCTGGCACGAAGTTACATCGAGATGCCTGCTTCTTGTCCACGTGGAGTGCTTGATGCTCATTTCCCTGTGAAACACGTGTGTTCTTTTTCTTTGCTGAATTGGATGACAGCCAATTTTGCGGATGATTCAAATGATTTTCTACTGGAAGCTGCGGCTGCATATGCTGCTTATACTTTCCTGAATTGACTGCCGGATGGCGAGTTCAATGGAGTGAATTTTTTTTCTATCTTCTCACAAACGATCGTTAGCCTTTCTGGACAATGGATTGTCTCTTTACATTTTTTTTTCTCCACTATCTTTTCTTCGAAAATTTTTCTCTCTCTTTTTCAGAACTCACATTTCAAGCTCTTTAGTCTGCATCGTTGATCTTGAACTCTGCGTTCTGCTAAAATATTCTCCCCTGGTTGTACAGTGGTTCGATCAAAGGGGGATGTCACGTGGTTTTAGGCCACTCCCTATTTACAAGTGCTAAGTTAGCTAAATCACGTTAGCTGTTGGAAAGCCATCTTGTTGCTTTTGCTGCCTGTGCACCCGACACTGTTGTTACATGTTATTCATTTGAGAAATGCAGACTCGCTCTTGTCTCAAGTGAATGTTATTTATACATCCTTAACAGTTGTTAGTGCCCTTGGTCTGTACATCGAGTAAAGAACTGTTCTAGGACACTAGACGGTGCCGGCTGATTGTGTTCAGGGTGATCATACCACTGTTTAGTCACAACATGCACGCAGCTGCAAATACCAGAAAGTTGAGGGCTTTAATATTACAGCGCAGCATATTGTTAGGGCATTCGATAGAAGAGCTGTTGCAGAGAACACTGAGCTGATCCTGTGATGTGATCCATCTAAGCTGATCTATATGGTATGGGGTCCCCTATGCAAGCCTATGAGACCTTCTAATAGTCTAATAATATTTTATTAGTTGCTAGAGAAAGGAGGGTGGTTGTTTTCCACTGTCATTATTAATATGATCGCTCCTTTCATTTTCTATGGAATTGTAACAATGTTAATGGTAATGATCTTAACCATTTGTCTGCTTATGTTAGCCAAAGTACTGTATAACAGGACTCGAGGTTTATGAATAAATTCTTTAAACTTTACTGTGTCTTAGTTATTCTGTTGTGGACTGATATATATGTGCAAACGGGTATTTCGGGTTCCCACCATTCCTGAGAATAACTAAGTCGCATGTTCTGGGTTGTCTATACATTGGGACCGCCGAGCTAAATCTCGGATAACGAATGTGACACTAAGCTAGTCGGATAAGGGGTTCTTAGTTCTGAGGGGAGTTTCTGGTACACCACAATTCTCTAAGGTTCTGGTTTCCTGCGCATAGTTCTGTGCATACGCAGAATCCCTACAACAATATAACAAGTTTATATACTCGGATCCAGCATGAACATGGCCTTGAAGCAGTAGCTCACTTTTTGAAAAAGAAGCCATTAAAATTTACAGCACATAATGAAATGATTCTTCAATTTACAGAGTTCTGTTTGAAAAACAATATTTTTATCTTTGGTGAGGACTTTTACCGTCAGATCTCTGGTACGGCGATGGGCACCTGCTTCGCCCCAAGCTACGCGAATTTATTTGTGGGCTGGTGGGAGGAGCAGGTGCCCAAAGGACCCAACGGTACCAATATGGAAAGGGTGATCTCCTTCCCAGCCAACTTAGAGCGGAAGACCGTCTTCTCCCTTTTAGGAAACAACTGAAAACCATCTTGTTTACAGAAGCCTGGGCTTAACACTAGCGGTCAGTGGTCTGCTATGAGTCTATGTTACTCTTCTTCTAAAGCGCTTAGAGACCTTTTGGGTATTAAGCGCTTAACAAATCCAAGTTAACATAACATAACATAACATCTCCTGGTATCGTTATATAGACGATCTTTGTATAATTTGGAATGGATCAGAGCAGTCAGCCAAGGATTTTATTGATGATTTAAACAGGAATACAGTGAATTTGGAGTTTAGTGGGGAAATCAGTTCTAAAACCATACATTTTTGGGATCTTAAAGTGAGCATTGACAATAACAACATAAATATGTCACTGTATCGTAAACCCACGGCCGGAAACTCATTATTACATGCGGCAAGTAACCATCCATCAGGATTAGTCAAGAGTATCCCCTATAGGGAATTTTTAAGACTAAAACGGAATAGCACTAGGGAAGTGGACTTTGAAGAAGCTGCACAAGCCAGTGTTTCCAGATTCCTGATTAGAGGTTATAATAGGGATCTTCTGGATATAACCCTCAATAAGGTTAGAAATATATCTAGAGAAGACCTCTTTACCAAGGAGAAAGTTAGTAAGAAAGGAATGGAATTGAATAAATTCAGAATGATCACTACTTTTTCGAGTGATGCCAATGCACTAAGAACAATCATGAGGAAAAATTGGCACATTTTGAAAACAGATAGTGTCATTGGCCCAGATATTCCACCAAACCCTTTATTAACTTTCAGAAAGGCTAGATCTCTAAAAGACAGTCTTGTCCAAAGCCAATTTTGTCCTAAACTTCCCAAGGGGGGGACCTTAAGGGAGCTTAGGGGTTTCTTCCCTTGCGGGAAATGTAAGGCTTGTGTGAGTAGTAGAAGGACACTCACGTATAGGGTAATTGGCCTCAAGAAGCCCAAAGTCATAACCAAGTTTCTGACATGCAGCAGCGCCTATGTGGTGTACTGCCTGGAATGCCCATGTGGTCTGCGTTATATCGGCAGCACTATCCATCCAGTGAAAGTAAGAATCTTGGAGCACATGGGAGCGATAGCGAAAAATGATGCTACCTACTCTGTGGCAAGACATTTTGCTGACAAGCATGAAAGCAACAGGGAGCTGCTGCGTTTCTATGGGCTGGATCAGATCCCCTTGAACATCAGGGGAGGGGACAGGATTAAACAGTTACGTAGACTTGAATCGAGATATATTATAGACCTTGGCACGAAGATACCCCAAGGGATGAATGTAGGGGAAGAATTAGCAGTGCATCTAGGAGATTAGTTTCTCTCTTTCTTTAAGTCTTTAATGTACTAATGTGTTTCTGTAAAATTATGTTGAATTCAGTTTTATGTACTCCTTAAGGTAACTTTTTTATACGTTGGATGGTCTACAATTGTGTGTGGATAGACATTGATAAAAGCCGATACACGGCGTAATAAGAATACCACCAAGGATTTACAGCCGATACACGGCATGATGGTGTCAACCAGCAACAAACTACAGTTGATGATATTTTACGCATTATATGGTTCACGCATTTGTGGTAAACATATATACTGTATGCTGTTAATTACTCAGCAGGATTGTTGCTTTATGATGTTCCAATGGAGTTTTACACACTCCAATATGGCGCTTGTTTATGGACTTATGGTGGTCCTCTTTTGCTCTCCATACGCTAATGTATCACATGACCAATGACGTTTTGTTAAAATGCCGTTCGTTTCTCGGCGCGAAATCTAAAAACATCAGATTAAGGCGTCAGCCGAAACGCGTCATGTTTTAGAGCGGATTGAATAAAGAATACGAAAGATAACCCCTGCGAGTGCTTTCCTTAAACCGGATGGTGAAAGAGGAGTGAGCGAATATATATATATATATATATATATATATATATATATATATATATATATATATATATATATATATATATATATTCACAGATAAGTCCCACTGCAGTTCCTTGCAGAAATGAGACACGGACTCCAAGGTTTGTGCTGAATTCAGTTTTCTTTTATTAACAACATGACCAGAAGATGCGTTTCGCCCACCACACTTGGCTTGTTCACACATATGTATATATATATATCCTACTGGCAGTCGCTAGTAGGTAGTTATAGTTAGGTCTGCTTTTTCATAGACAGAGAGTTTTTTGGTTTGCAAATAACTTTGTCCCTTTTGAGGAATCTTCATGAAACATGACAAAAAAAGTTCATTCCTTTCAGCTCCTTCCTGGAAAGGTTCTGGGTGGTCTGTCCAGCGGGGGCTGTAAATAAGGGGGGGTCCAAAAATGCAAAATCCCCTTGCATTTTCCATGGACTTCTTTAGACAAGGCTACAGCAAAAACTGCTGAATGGAATTACACCAGATTGGTCATGAAGCTAGATCTTGGTTTACAGATTGTGCTTTTTGTGATTTGGTGTGAATCCGTTCAGTATTTTTTTTAGCTATTATGGGTAAAATTTAACTGTATATTTTGGCAGTTAGGATCACGAGAGTTCCACGGACGTCCCACAAGAATCCGAAATCTGAAATGAAGCCCTGTGATTGGTCAAGAGGCTTGTTTTTCGCATGAGGTTTCATGCTCTCGCGAGAGCGAGAGGCTCTCGCGAGTCCCACGAGAGTGAGCACTCTGGTTGGTTGTTTAAAATTAAATGGCCGCCATTACTGTAATTGGAGGTGTATAGTGGAAATGAAGTAAAAATGCTACATATGGAGGCAGCATAAAGGCAAGCTGTCATCCTAGATTTAGAGAGGAGGTGTCTAAAGGATAACTACTTGTTTTAACAAATGTTTATGAGCTCATAGGACTCTCACAGGATTGTGCATACTAAAAAGGAGTAGATGAGTTCTCAGTACACTCTATAAGGAGAAATGCATATTGTGGTCTTGTTTTTGAGAGGATGTGTGTAAGAGATTAGTTCTGTGATGAGTAAATAGTTCATTCTTATTTTCAAAAAATGTTACAGTCTCACAAGACTCTTGCGGGATTGTGAAAAGTAGAAAGGCGCAGGTGATCTTTGCAAGTACTGTAGTATATACACTTGCTACTGTAGAAAGGAGTATTATTAGAGATGGTGTCTATCACAGTGTACTATGTATGCCCATTGGCTTGGTAAGAGATGTGAGTAGAGTACAGTCTCCTCCCACACCCTACTATGTACACCTATTATCAGACAAAAGGGTGTTCGCAGGGAGGATAGTCCCTCTCCAGTCACTAGTACAGACAACCATCATCTAAGAGAGAGGTGTCAGCAGAGAGGCAAGTCTCTCTCGACAGACCCTACTAAGCACATCTGTCATCTGAGAGAGCGGTCTGAAAGGACAGGTTTGTCATTCTCCACACCCTACTACGTACACCCATCATTCAAGAGAAGGGTCTCAGCGGAGAGGCCAGTCTCTCTTCACACACTCTACCAGACACACTTGTCATCTGAGAGAGAGATCTGAATGGTGTGGTAAATATTTCGTTACCGGTACTATTTTTTATGCGGTAAAATCTATCAGGAATAACTCAGTAAATATAAGAGGCAGAATCCGTGATATTAGAGGTTTAAAAGGCTTTATTCTTATAAAAAGGGAAACAATTCGAATTGTTGGCCTTCTATTCCATCACCACGAGAGTTCAGGAAGGAAGGAACATATATTATTGACAGATAGGCAGTTTTATAGAAAATACATTACAGTGAAACAGATGCAAGAGGCGTAACAGCTGATAAAAGGTGCATACGTAGCTAATAGAGGGCGTAATTCAAGAAACGTCACTAAACATGATGTCATAAGTGGGTGGATCCATAAAAGAATCCTGTAATGTCAGCAGAAATGCTTGGCAAAGATGCGCACGCAGCCGCATGACGTGTGATTGACGTGCAACTAGAGGGTGAAGGAGACTTGACATTTAGCTCTACATGTGGAGACAGAAGTCTGGGGTTATGTCAACCTAATTCCAAATCATATCTAATATCCTATGTTTAAAGAACTATGTTATCCAAAAGAGAGGTCTCTTAGGATAGAATCTTATTCTATACTGACTATACTGACTGTTAGTGCGTGTACAAGCGTCTAAGTGTCTACACTAGATGCGAGGGGGTAGGAATATTCCATGGTAACGGGGCTATGAATTATTTGCATGAGGGCAGCGAGGCCTGGCCCTTTGCACGGGAGCTGGAAGAATGTTTACCTAAACTACTAGACAGAAATGCATCGGATGAGGAGCGAAGGAGATAATCTCGAAGGTGAAATACAGTTTTTGGCATGCGACAGGCTGGATCAGGCACCGTTAGCCGCGCAGGGAGTAAGACAAAGTTCATGGTCACGGATGCAGGCTCAGACTGGAGCTTTCAGAGGCAGAAGGCAGGAAAAGGCTCGATGACAGAATTCGGGCCTGCTCGCCTGAATCTGTGAGATGTGGAAAGTGAACCACATAAAGTCGGTGGCCTTTCATACTTAGGAATGGAATATCTGACCCATTCATGGCGGGTCTGAAAGAGGACATGTTGACGGTGGACGCACATATATTTGCGTCTTCAGAACTGGAGCAGGAGGGAACATACATGTACTTATAGCATGCACATGGAGCCGTTGGGGTCTACGATAGGGGACATAACTGATCACAAAATTCATATTTCCTAATTCCCTCCTTGTCCCCTTCGGACCCTTAGGAGATATCGATCTTCATCAATCCATCGATCTGTTCATATAGCATCATTTGTTCTTCTTTCTTCTTCCGGGATCTCGAACGAAAACTTGGATGTGGGATACACGAGGTGGCACACAGACCACAAATCGCTGGCCCACATTGTAGACATAAGCAGCAACTGAATAGTATGAGAAAGCCAATACCTAGGAAGGATAGAATTCTCCATCCCCAGGCTGACAACACGCCCCAGAACCAACCGGACCAAGTCCAGGTGCCTGGACTCTGGTGTATCTGGCTTACAATCTTATGAAGGCGGGTTATGGTTTTATATACTGACGGCGAATTTTCTGGTATGAAAATGCAACAACTTGATCCGATGACCCTACAAGCTCCGCCCCTATCGGCCAGGATGACGTCAAGGACAAGACGATTTTGAAGCACAACAATCCGCATGGCAGACTGTTCTTCTGTTAAATTGCCTAAGGCGGAAATAGTTTCGTTCACTACTGCTTCAAGGGTTCTGGTTAATCTACGTATCAGCTTACTATTAGTGACTGTACCTATATAGGGAAAGAAACCTTTATTGAAATCTGTGTATTTCTCCCATGCTGTTTCAGTGTAATCGACAATTGGGAGATCTATCTGCCGTCTATTGTGTACTAAATGGGTATTTCTGTGATAATCAGGAGGAGCTAGGAAAACAGGTGGCAGAAGGAATGCTATGTAACAGGTACCATCCCAATCTAAAGGTAGGCGTATATATGCGGTCTGGCCACATATAAAGTAGGAATGACGAGAAGCTCTAAATGTAGACTTGCCTTGATCACTGAATTTTATCACAGTGGTGCATTTACTATGGCCCATGTGTATGGAGCCATTCTTTCTTATACATAGTTCCCCTTTTACTGGGAATACCGACATGGCGGGCAATATTGGTGTAGCTTCAGATTCAACGTTCAGGATCATGAGGTTAAGTGTAAAATTACCTAATCCATATACTTCATTTTCTAGATCAGTTCCTGTTCTTTTGGGAAGTCCCTCCTTGTTAGGGTAGCAGACTTTAAGCAAAACTAAGTTCAGGTTTCCCCATACCCAGTTGTCTTGATAAGCTACTGAGTTTGAATCTAAGGAATTAATTAAACTAAACCATGCTCCACAGGAGCCATTGTGTGTGAACGGATATGGAAAGAGGGGCAAAACTCCCTTATAGTTCTGATAGGGAGGGAGTCGGCCACATATCCAACAATTTGTAGCATTGCTAGTCTGATGGGAATGATGTAACATACTAATAAAAGTGTTATTGCGCAGCGCAAATCTATAGGACAACTCATGCGGGGGTAATTCACTAAAAGAATGTTCAGCAGTAACATTATAAACATGTTTAGAAATAGGATAATATATGTGCAACAATATACTCGCAGCGGTTATTAAAAGACATAAGAAAAACAAAATTAATAACGTCACTGTGCAATGACTACGCAGTGATTTACAGTACGCATGTTTTTTCAACTGCATCTTTCGGTTTCTTTCTCTATTCAGGTCTAGGGGATACATGTCAGAGACAAATTCGACCGATTCACCTTGGAGAGGACTTAAACAATCAAATTGTCTGACTTATTAGACCGTAATTTTAGTTTGTATAGTTCCTTATCGCTTTGTTCAACCAAAGGAAGCTTTGAGTCAATCGGTGAAGACACGCGAGGTGTAACGTTTACATCAGACGGTAGTCCATGAAATTTCTTGATATGACTTGAATGTAACCATCCTTTGCGACCTTCGATCTTCACGGCTGTCCTCGTGGTGAGTAGTACAAGTTGAGGCGATTTCCACCTAGGATCCAGCTGAGTCTTCCGGTCAAAATTCCGCACTAACACCAGGTCCCCGGGAACTACGTCATGGGGTTTCACCTCGGTGTTGTCGGGAAAGGCCGCAGCTACCTGTGAACGACAAGATTGTAGTGCAGACATCAAGGAAGCCAGGTAATCTGTCAGCATATTACAGTCAACGTCAGTGATTTTACGAGGTATAGGCGTCCCCCACATATTTGGTGGTCTACCGAAGATCACCTCATACGGGGATAGCCCTGTTCGAGAATGTGCTACCATTCTCATGTAAAAGAGCGCAACTGGTAAGGCTACTATCCAATCGACTCCTTTTTCTCTACATATTTTGGACAATCTAATTTTCAAAGTTTGATTATGGCGTTCTACGAGACCTGCTGCCTCGGGATGTCGGACACAGTGAAATTTCCATTGATATCCTAATAGAAGGGAAACGTGTTTCATTAGTTCGGATGAGAACGGCTGGCCGTTATCTGAATAGACAACACGTGGTAAACCGTACCGTGGGAAGAATTCTCGAACTAACTGTTTGGCAGTAGTCGGGGCAGTGTAATCTGAAACTGGGTATGCTTCTGTCCAACGGGAAAGAGCACAGACAACTACGAGAACATATTTGAATCCTCGACATCGTTCCATCTGGATATAATCCATCTGGAGGACTTCAAAAGCATGATCGGGAGTTTGGAATCCACCCTGTTCTACGGGGATGCTTTTACCTGGATTAAACTGACAACATATCATACAGGTACGAACTTTTTGTTTAGCTGCGGCTCGTAAATGTTTGTTGAACCAAATGTGTTGAATGCTGTCTAGCATAGCTTTTTCTCCTAGGTGCGCTGGACTATGTATAGTGTTAATGATGACTTGGACCATTGAGTCGGGAAGAAACCATATAGATTTTTCCTTCGTCATCCATCCCTGATCTGTTTGGATCCCTCCTAATTCAGTCCATTTCTTTATTTCTTCTGGTGTAGCGTGTGTCTGTATATCAATTACATCAAGGGCGGGATCCTTAACTGTCATGCAATGGGTTGGTGTCGGAACTATTGTCTTTGTCATGTCAGTTGTGTGAGTCTGATTCTGAGCAGTCTGTTTAGCTGTTCTGTCAGCTAGGTCATTACCCTGAGAAATGATATCGGTAACTTTTGTGTGGGCTTTGCATTTCATGATTGATATTGCAGTAGGTAGATGAATCGCGTCTAATAGGGCTTGAATGAGGGGTCCGTGTTGAATGTGGGCACCGTGAGAAGTTAAATAACCTCTCTCTCGCCACAGTACGCCGAAGTCATGGACAACTCCAAAGGCATAACGTGAATCTGTGTATATGTTGACTTTTTTATTTTTAGCTTGAATACAGGCTTGTGTCAGAGCGGTGAGCTCTGCTGCTTGAGCTGACAAAGTGTTAATACAATTTGTTTCAATGACTTCAGTGTCTGTTGTGACTGCGTAAGCGGCCACTAATTCTCCTGTACTTGTTCTCATACATGACTTATCTACATACAATGTCAAGTCTGGATCTGTCAAAGGGATATCTGTCAAGTCTTGTCTGGGTTTCGTCGTGATAGTAATGACTTCGACACAATCATGTGCCAATGGATCTGTTCCGCTCACTGGTAACAGTGTGGCAGGATTTAACGTATTACAACGTCTGATTTCTATATGTGGCTGAAACAATGTTAATTCGTAACCAGTGAGTCTTGCTATCGTCAAGTGTTGTGTTTGTGTGCGGTTCAAGAGAACCTCTACTGCGTGTGGTACTTGTACTGTTAATTGATGTCCTAACACTATGGCATCGCTTTGTCTGATTGCTAAAGCTGTTGCTGCCTCTGATTTCAGGCACGCTGGAAGTGCCTGAGCTACTGGATCTAATGTACTAGAGAAATAAGCACATGGTTTATGTGATCCTGCTTGTTCCTGAGTGAGTACTGACAAAGCAGTACCTTCGCGTTCTGTAACGAAGAGTGTAAACTGTTTACTGTAACATGGTGTTGCTAGGACTGGTGCTTGGCATAAAGCTTTCTTTAAGCTTTCAAAGGCGTGTGTATGTTCTGGAGTCCAAGGGAGGACAGTCGATGTGGCTGCCTAATGTGTTGTCAACTGGATAAGTGGTTTTGCTAGAAATGCATATTGAGGGATCCACTGCCTACAGTATGAAGTGAGGCCTATAAAAGCCCGTACCTCCTTTTGTGTCTTGGGTGGTGGCATGTTAGCGATTAACTGGATGCGGTCGGATGTAAGCTGCCTTCCCTCCTTGGACAGCGAGTGCCCAAGGTAAACAACTCGCTGGACACAGAATTGCAGCTTAGAGGGGGACACCTTGTGCCCCTTGTCAGCCAAAAATTTTAAAACCGTCAGTGACGCTTTTTCACATTCAGGTTCGCTTCGGGCGGTGATCAGCAGATCATCGACATATTGAAGCAAGGCAGTGTTAACTGGCATATGGATACTGTCAAGTTCTCGTTTCAGTGCTTGGCTATAGATGCTGGGGCTTTCTGTAAATCCTTGAGGTGCGCGTGTGAATTTAAAACTTAGTCCATTTAAACTAAATCCGAATAAATATTGACTTTCCGGATCAATTGGGACACTAAAGAAAGCATTCTTGAGATCAATTACAGTGAAGAACGTTGCTTCTGAGTCAATAGCTGTGAGTAATGAAGAGATATCTGGGACCACGGGGTATTGTGGCACAATACATTTATTTAATTCGCGCAGATCAATAACTAATCGATATACTGGTGGAGCTTTTGGATCTGTTCTTTTAAGAATCGGAATTATCGGAGAATTACATACATTGGAGTCTGTTTCGACAACCACTCCTTGTGCAATGAGCTCGTCAATGATTTGCAGTAAAGCCACTACAGCATCTGGTGGTAACTTGTATTGTCGTATTTGTGGTAGTACTATTCCTGATTTCAGTGTAACTCGATATGGTGTAATGTTCATGCAACCAACATCAGTGGGGCCTTGTGCCCATAAATGTGTAGGTAAATTCTGCAGTCGGTGATCCATGTCTCTGGATAAAGTCACGTAAAAATAGTCGTACTCCTTCCGGAGAACAACATATTATGGCTCCTAGACCTTTCAATGTTTTTATACCTAACAAGTTTTCTGGACATGATTTAGTAAGCAATAAATCTGTTGTACGTGTTAATGGACCTACTGTGAGTGCAAGAGGTTGTGTTACGTCATTAATTATAGGTTTTCCTGAAAATCCAAGGGAAATATTCTGTGAGCCTGAGAGGGGTGCCCCTGGAACTTCACTACGTCTTATAGTTGTTCTGCTTGCCCCTGTATCAAGTAAAAACTTTCTGTCTTCCCCTAATAGTTCACTATGTACATAAGGTCCCTCTTGGTCTACAGGAACCTCAATAAGGGGTAAGCCAACTTCCCTCTCTAGGCTATCTCATGAGTATCGCTGATAATCGGGATAATCTGTTTGTGCATACTGATACATTTGTTGTGTTGTTGCTTGAGTTGCAGCAGTAGGCTGCGCTTGTGGTGGTACTACAATTTGTTGTGGAGCTGCCTGTTGCGGAGCTAATTGTTGCGGAGCTAACCTAGGTTGTGCCTGCTGAGGCGTCTGTTGTTGATTCTGATCCTGTCTAGGTGGACGTGGTCTCTCATGTGTTCTACCTGTAGCAATATTATGTTTAAGGACTGGACAATCGTGTATATAATGACCTGGTTGTTTACAATAGTTGCATGTCCCTTTCGCAGGGCCTGCGGAATCACCCTTTTGATGACTATCGGCTGGAACTGACTGTGCAACAAGCATTTTCATTTTCGTATCTTTCATACGTCTTTGTTCGTGTTCTTGTTCTTCTCTAATTCTATTGTGATGATATTGTAACATCTGTAGCATCTGTGATGGGGTATTACCTTGCCAGGTACTTTCGAATTTCAATACTCTATTCTTAACTTGTATCAGAGAATTTTCAACTAATTTTGTCACAAACAGATGTGGATATGACTCACTACTGGCTTTTATACCACTATTTATACTGAAACATTTTTCAAATCGGGAATAGAAATCACTAGTGTCTTCATCTGGTTTTTGTTTACAGGCTGAGATTGCACCCCAGTCTTCCTTTTTCGTAGTTAATAAACGTGGCAATACCTGTATTAGTAATCCTGCTAGTGCTGTAGTCTTATCCCCAAGCCCTGCTCCTGCAGCTCGGGCCTTTTCTTCGTTTTCTAATGCTGTCCAATCTATCTTTTGGTCTCCTACCTCCCATTCTTTTTCTTTGAGTTTTTCATAAACACCTGCGGGTAATAGGACTTTTAATATTTTCATAATGTCGGGGTAGGTATACTCTCCCATGAGTAACATGTCTTTTATCTCACGGTGGAAACCTGCTGGATCTTTATCATGACTGGGTACTACTTTCTTCATTTCTAATAATTCCAGTTTAGTTATAGGCGTGTACACAAACACACGTGTGAAATTATCGTCGGCACCTCTGATCGGGTGCACTTCGCGTAACGGGTTCTGTCTATCTATGTGATACATTTTTCTTCCCACTATGGGAACTGAGACGTGTTCTGGGCATACGAAATTTAAATATTGGTTTCGGGATTCTAGTATTTCCTTAATCAAATCAGTACCTGACCCTCTCCATATGTTCGTGAGTAGTTCTGTCAATATGTCAGGTAAGGGTCCTGGATCGGAGTGTTGGCTTTTATATAATATAAGGAGGTGTTGAATCATGTATATACTAGCTAAACGCTGTTCATATGGGTCTAGATTCAGAAACGTGTGTGCAAGTACATCATCATTGTATTCGCCGGGACTGTCAGCCCATTGTACTGCTGACCTGGCTAATTCTTGTTCGTCCATGGAATCGAGCACGTGGTACCCCCTTCGATCTCGGAGTAATTTATCAGCGGCTTGGAATAGGTGTTCAGGGGATTTTGTATTTAGCATAGTGTTTGGAAAATGTCTATTATATTCTGGACGTATTGGACGTATTGGGTCGTTAAAACCTCTGGTATTACTATGGGGTCTTCCTTTACCTACATAAGCTATCGTGTCTACTTGCTCTGATTCTTGCTCCTCCTCCTCTCTGTTTAGATCAGCGGCGTCTACCTCTAATCTTTCTTCGTGTATTCGTTCTACCTCTTTGCGGATCTTTCGGTACATAGCTATTATACATAACTGTTTATCATGTCTTCCTTCTGATATATTCCGGCCCCAAGTGACAAGTGTTTGCATTTCTTCCGGATTTACCCCAGGCCGGTCTTGATTTCTAATTACACAGTTTATGAGGAAACGTAACAGTTGTCCCTGTACCTCCGCTTTCTGGTACTCCATGGCTCTGCTAATACTTTCAGGGCCTCGCCCTGACTGGACAAAGTGATATATATTTTCTAAATGTGTATTCATTCCTGGTAACTTCGTTAAATATATTGCAGCTCGTCGGATACGTAATGATGACATCAGCATTTCGTCCCGTTTACCGGGCACAGGGTCATATCTACAATCTACTAGAAGTTCCTTAAGCATGTCAGGAGTGGCTAGTTTGGGCGTACGTTGGAGGGCTAAATCTCTAAGGGAAAATTTATTTCCTCTGGGTGGTGTAGAAAAAAGGTCTGTCGTACCTCCTGTAGCACCGTCTGGGGTGCTGGACGTGAAAGGATTTGTTGAGGGTGAGACAGCAACCGTCGTTGTGGGAAAAGCTGTAGAAACAGATGTGCTTGTCGGAATGTGTTGTTGCGGAGGTACAGACGAAAGATCTTGGTGATGAGCATCACCGGCAAGCGGTCTATGTGGTGCGGTATTAGCATACTCGGGAGCTGCGTCATCTAAATAGCGGGAGAGGAAAACATCTTCTGCGGTTCTGGGATGTCCCTTGGGATGTGCTTTTATCGGAAACAATGGGGTTGGCAAGTCTTTTGGTATTTCCGGAGTAGCCTTAGGCAACCCTTCGGCCAGTAGTGGATACATACCATTCATAAGGGCGTTTCTTTGTCTATCTACTTGTTCTGATTTTACTCGGGTACCTTCCTCAAGTAATAGATTTTCTCGAGTTTTATTTGAATTCTCTTTACTCTTATCTTCCTGTCTAAGTGCTTTTTCTGTACGTCTATATGATTCTTTACGCCATAATTCAATGGCATCTTTCTGTGACTGTCTGGCTTTCTTTTTCCATAATTCTTCTTCTACTCTCATGATGCAATCTGCATCCCAGGTCCCCGCTGCGGGCCATCTCTGACTCTCTGGTAATTCTTTGGTGTAATCTACCCATAAATCAAGAAATAATACGGCATCTAGGCCATGCTTATGATACATAAAGTACCCTGGAGTGTCCCTCGGTGGGATGGGAACGGCTTCTTCGAGTACACCTTTTCTAGTTTTGATTTGTCTTAGTTTCGAAAAGAGCGGCATTTTTAGATCTTGTTTCTAGAACACACTTTGTACGAGAAAACACAATAATGAACAGTCATTCACACCACAATATATAGAACGTTTTTAAAACATTTAACATTTAACAGTTTTTATGAACAATGATAACTAATAGAAAACTGGTTACTGACATTATACTGACACTGGATAATACTTATTTATATGCAAGACATACTATATTACTATATATACTGCTAAACAGTACAGATACACTGCTAGAACAGTGCAGACCGGATTTGTGTACCCAAACCCGTCTTGACCGGCACAGACTATGTGCACGTTAAATGCCTCCCCGGTAATGGTACTCACCGGGTAGCTCGGAACGGAAGGCCTCGGAACGGAACTTGGAACTGCACCGGACTGGATTCGACTCGACTGTACTTGGAACTTCGGAACCTGGTGGGTCTCTGTATACCTCGGATCTTGCTCTCTCAGCTAGGCTCTGGTCGGGATACTTCGCACTTCTCACCGCCTCGTCTGGGTGTTGATCGCAGCCTCAGTCGTCCCCGCTTGGCCGGAAGGAGACACAGGAAATCCTGCAGATACGCGTTTTTGTTGTCCGTTCAGCTGTGGCAGGAGACCGGGCCTGCAACGCACCGCCGGCGCGTGAGATGAGAAAGTGTCCCTATTCGGGCGCCAATTTATGTGGTAAATATTTCGTTACCGGTACTATTTTTTATGCGGTAAAATCTATCAGGAATAACTCAGTAAATATAAGAGGCAGAATCCGTGATATTAGAGGTTTAAAAGGCTTTATTCTTATAAAAAGGGAAACAATTCGAATTGTTGGCCTTCTATTCCATCACCACGAGAGTTCAGGAAGGAAGGAACATATATTATTGACAGATAGGCAGTTTTATAGAAAATACATTACAGTGAAACAGATGCAAGAGGCGTAACAGCTGATAAAAGGTGCATACGTAGCTAATAGAGGGCGTAATTCAAGAAACGTCACTAAACATGATGTCATAAGTGGGTGGATCCATAAAAGAATCCTGTAATGTCAGCAGAAATGCTTGGCAAAGATGCGCACGCAGCCGCATGACGTGTGATTGACGTGCAACTAGAGGGTGAAGGAGACTTGACATTTAGCTCTACATGTGGAGACAGAAGTCTGGGGTTATGTCAACCTAATTCCAAATCATATCTAATATCCTATGTTTAAAGAACTATGTTATCCAAAAGAGAGGTCTCTTAGGATAGAATCTTATTCTATACTGACTATACTGACTGTTAGTGCGTGTACAAGCGTCTAAGTGTCTACACTAGATGCGAGGGGGTAGGAATATTCCATGGTAACGGGGCTATGAATTATTTGCATGAGGGCAGCGAGGCCTGGCCCTTTGCACGGGAGCTGGAAGAATGTTTACCTAAACTACTAGACAGGAATGCATCGGATGAGGAGCGAAGGAGATAATCTCGAAGGTGAAATACAGTTTTTGGCATGCGACAGGCTGGATCAGGCACCGTTAGCCGCGCAGGGAGTAAGACAAAGTTCATGGTCACGGATGCAGGCTCAGACTGGAGCTTTCAGAGGCAGAAGGCAGGAAAAGGCTCGATGACAGAATTCGGGCCTGCTCGCCTGAATCTGTGAGATGTGGAAAGTGAACCACATAAAGTCGGTGGCCTTTCATACTTAGGAATGGAATATCTGACCCATTCATGGCGGGTCTGAAAGAGGACATGTTGACGGTGGACGCACATATATTTGCGTCTTCAGAACTGGAGCAGGAGGGAACATACATGTACTTATAGCATGCACATGGAGCCGTTGGGGTCTACGATAGGGGACATAACTGATCACAAAATTCATATTTCCTCAATGGAGTGACCAGTCCCTCACCACACCCTAATATGCACACCCGCCATCTGAGACAGAGCTCTGAAAGGAAAGGCCAGTCCATCCACACCCCCTACCATGCACACCCGTCATCTGAAAGAGAGGTCTCAGCAGCGAGACCAGTTTTTCTGCACATACCCTATTACACACATCTGTCATCTGAGAGAGAGGTCTGACAGGAGAGCCCTGTTATTCTCCACACACTACTTTGCACACCCGTGGTCTTAGACAGAGCTCTGAAAGGAAAGGGCAGTCCATCTACAAACCCTACTACATACACCCATCATCTAAGATAGAGGTCTCAGCAGAGAGGCCAGTCTCTGCTCACACACTCTACTACGCACACCCATCATCTGAGAGAGAGGTCTGGAAGGAGAGGGCTATCTCTCTCCACTCCCTACTATGCACACCCGTCATCTCAGAGAGAGGTCTGAAAGAAAAGGGCAGTCCCTCCCCACTCACTGCTATACACAGCGTCATCTGAGAGAGAGGTCTCAAAGGACAGTTTACGCCATTCACACACCCTTCTATGCCAACCCACCATCTGAGAGAGAGGTCTGAAAGGAGAGGACAGTTCTCCCCACTGACTACTATGCTCTTGTCTGTATTCTGAGAGACAGGTCTGAAACAAGAGGCCAGTGTCACGACCCACCCTACTATGTACACCCACTATGCAGGAGAGGAGTCTCAACAGAGAGGCCAATCCCTGCACAGGCTCTACAATGCATAGAGAGAAAGGTTTGAAAGCATAGGGCAGTGCTTCTCATATTCCAGTATGCATACCCATTAACCAACAGTGGGTTTATAGTGGAAAGGCTAGTGCTAACCATATAATTCTGTTTACCTGCAATTGTGTTCCGATCCTACGAGAGTCGAGCGCAAGCTTCAAGGAATGAGGCTTTGGAGGAGAAGGAAGTCTGTTTGAGTTGTGCCTAGCAAAAGTGAATTTATATGGAATTAAAGAAGACTGGTGCCTTCATCTGTATTAAAGAAAGAACCTCAAGCTCACTTATTTCATAATATATTTTGTAAACTTTGTTGTGAACTGTCAATAAGTGTACTAATGTTGACACACTTATTCTACACCATATTTACAGAGTGAAAAGCTGTTGGGGAGGTGTAGATTTCTTAATGCAGTGGTTCCCAATCTGTGCAACGCGACTCCTCAATGCGCTATTGAAACTATCCAGGGGCGCCATAAACCAAGCACACAGTTTGGTAACCACAGCATGATTTCCACCACAGTACCTGGAAAAAAAACAATTAGATTAGGTATGCCAATGCTCACTCAAGAATTCCCACTTTCTGCTCCAGATGTTTCAAGCCAAAGCTTAAAATAAAGTAATACTTTAAAGTAATTTTCAGCTAAAGATAAAAGTTCTCTATATAGTTCGGAAATCACTGATGGGCTTCACACTCACAGTTTGACACACGTGTGTGTGCTACTGAAATGTTTTACCAAACCAATGTATTGTTGTGGTGAAAAGAGAAAATGACAAAGGCATTCACTGCAACGTCAAGCAGAAAAGAAACATTCCTAATGCTCTCCTTGAGACAGCGGAGGCCCAGCAGTTCATTAAAAAGCGCTGACTGTAACTTTGACGTGCAGTACATGCGCATTCGAACACATAGGATATGTTTAAATATATCTAATAAATATGTCTCACATCACCATTATAAAAACAATTGACAGCTGACCAATAAGGCGTCTAGTGTACGGTATGAACACTGAAAATACGGCAAACCTTATGCAACTGTCCGTCCTGATACATGAAGCTACTTAGCAGGAAAATAAACTATCCTGAAGTACGACGATTTTATTAGCTTAAAACTGAAACAGACTGCCACTTCAAAATGTTTTTAAAAAGTTTGCTATTCAAAATATGGAAAGGCAGGCAAATTATGTGGATCACATGCGATCTGTTGCAAAAGGGGCCTTTGTGTGATTAACGTTGTATAGTAATATTACAGCAGCAGCAAGTAAACTGGTAACTGGTGTTTATTTGGATCACTGACATAATATCGACTACAAAAATATAGACTTACAAAAATACCGATGCCAAAATATAGAATGCCAAAATATCGAAGTCCTATCTCCAAACAGGAAATTACAAAAATATCGAATCCAAAATATCGTTGTAAATAATATAGTTAGTCAAAATATCGAATTTTTTAAATGTTTTAAAAGTAATGTTAAATAAATGAAATAATACATATAATTAACTGACACATACTTATAAATACTTAAATAACAGTAAACTTAATGAATAATTAAAGTAAGTAAAAAAAAAAATTAATACATATATCTTAACGTGATATTAATTCAAAATATTCAATATTTTCTGTGTAGGATAGCGGGCGCGTAAAATTTACTATTACCACTCCAGTAAGTGCAATAGTAGGGAAAGCGTTGGATAGCGGGAGGGTAAAAATTACTATTCCCACTCCAGAGAATGCAACAGTAGGGAAAGCGTTAGATAGCGGGAGGGTAAAAAAGACTATTCCCACTCAAGAGAGTGCAATAATAGGGAAAACATTGGATAGCGTAGGGGTAAAAATTACTATTCCCACTCCAGAGAGTGCAACAGTAGGGAAAGCATTGGATAGCGGGAGGGTAACATTTACTATTCCCACTCCAGTGAGTGCAACAGTAGGGAAAGCGTTGGATAGCGTAGGGGTAAAAATTACTATTCCCACTCCAGAGAGTGCAACAGTAGGGAAAGCGCTGGATAGCGGAAGGGTAACATTTACTATTCCCACTCCAGTGAGTGCAACAGTAGGGAAAGCGTTGGATAGCGTAGGGATAAAAATGACTATTCCCACTCCAGAGAGTGCAACAGTAGGGAAAGCGTTGGATAGCGGGAGGCTAAAAATTACTATTCCCACTCCAGAGAGTGCAATAATAGGGAAAACATTGGATAGCGTAGGGGTAAAAATTACTATTCCCACTCCAGAGAGTGCAACAGTAGGGAAAGCGTTGGATAGCGGGAGGGTAACATTTACTATTCCCACTCCAGTGAGTGCAACAGTAGGGAAAGCGTTGGATAGCGTAGGGGTAAAAATTACTATTCCCACTCCAGAGAGTGCAACAGTAGGGAAAACGTTGGATAGCGGGAGGGTAACATTTACTATTCCCACTCCAGTGAGTGCAACAGTAGGGAAAGCGTTGGATAGCGTAGGGGTAAAAATTACTATTCCCACTCCAGAGAGTGCAACAGTAGGGAAAGCGTTGGATAGCGGGAGGGTAAAAATTACTATTCCCACTCCAGTGAGTGCAACAGTAGGGAAAGCGTTGGATAGCGGGAGGGTAAAAATTACTATTCACACTCCAGAGAGTGCAATAATAGGGAAAGCATTGGATAGCGTAGGGGTAAAAATTACTATTCCCACTCAAGTAAGTGCAATAGTAGAGAAAATAATAAATGTATTTTTATTTTTAAATTAATGAATTATTAATACAAAAACAAGTATTACAATTAATTACCAATCACAAAAGAATTGATTATTTATAAATACCAATACATTTTTGTTTAATTAATTAACAATTAATAATTAATTAACAAACAATTGTTTTTCAATAACAAACATTAATAAATGCAAATAATACCAATTAATAATTAATTTATAATATATTAATTAAGGATATACACAAATTATTTAAATAATTTTTTTTTTCCAATTATATTACTTCCCACCATATTCCCGTATAAACACAATACCCGCTACAAATATTAATTGAATACAATTAACATAATTATCAATTTACCTATTAATACTAATTAATTACCAATTAATACTAATTATTTACAAATTAATAATTAATCAACAACCAATTAATTTGCAATACCAATTAATAATTAACTAATAACAATTAAATTACTTCCCACCCTATTCCCCTATAAACCCACAACCCGCTACAGAAGTAAAATGCAAAATTAAATTAAAGATATATTAATTAACAATATACACAAATAAATTAAATAATTATTTATTTACAATTATATTACTTGCCACCATATTCCCCTATAAACACACTGCCCGCTACAAATATTAAATGAATACAATTAACATAATTATCAATTAAACAATTAATACAAATTAATTACCAATTAATACTAATTATTTACCAATTAATAATTAATCAACAACCAATTAATTTGCAATACCAATTAATAATTAACTAATAACAATTAAATTACTTCCCCCCTATTCCCCTATAAACCCACAACCCGTTACAGAAGTAAAACGCAAAATTAAATTAAAAATAATTAATAATTCCTATAAATTATTATTTAATAATCTATAATTAAATTACTTCCCACCCTATTCCCCTATAAACCCACAACCCGCTACAGAAGTAAAACGCAAAATTAAATTAAAAATAATTAATAATTCCTATAAATTATTATTTAATGTACTATAATTAAATTACTTCCCACCCTACTCCCCTATAAACCCACAACCCGCTACGGAATTAAATTACAAAAAAATTAAAAAACATAAAATTCAATAATTTAAAAATATTCTAACATACATTCCAATATTAATACATACTTTTAACACATATACTAACACTTAAATCACTATAATAAATTCGATATTTTTAACAACTATATTATGACTGTCGATATTACTTACTTCTATATTATTGCAATCGATATTTCTTACCTGTTTTTCGATATTCTTCACCACTATATTTTTGCAAGTCGATATTCTGTCCATTCGATATTAAAAACTCGATATTCTTGCTACTCGATATTTTTTTTTCGATATTATGTCTAGTTACCGTTTATTTACTTGGTCCAATCACACTACTACAGTGTCAGCATTATTGGTGACATAATGATTACACCACTGTACACAACACTTCGCAGATTCAAATGTTGAATTGTTGTAACCCGTGTATAACTGCATATTTGTCACCTCAATACATTTTTGCACACAAATCTAAGACTTGCAGCATCTTAACTTAATTCCCGGCTCCTTTTTCTCTCAGATGGTTCCTTGTTGTGCGGGAGCATCTTCATGTGCTACTGCAGCAGTTAGGAGTGTTGCAGTGCGAACTCAACCCAAAGGCATTGGAGAGTTTTACATGAGCACCAATTACGTTAAACAAGGACACATTCATTGTGGGCACGGGGAGATTAAGTAATTGGCCTACAATCACAGGAGGTTGAGCGGAGGCCTAGACTCTGGCTGTTATGCCACATGCTCTCTCCTTATTTCCTCATCTACTTTTATTAGAACGCTTCTTCTCCTCAGTTTCACGTCTGCTCCAGTCTGGCTTAGCCTCTAACAAGCCTGTCCGCGAACCCATGGTTTTACTGTGCACTTAAAAAGCACTTCAACACCTCGCCAGGGACAGTAAGCGATATAGTATTTACAGTACTACTGCGGACTACTATCCCAAGAGCCACAGAATGGATCTCTGTTGGCTTCTACTTCCTCGGCCTGTCGGCCAGACCTGTACAGGACTAGACACTAGTTCCATGTGGGTGTATCTTAGATTTGTGGGCGTAATTCCAGGGCAATGGGCATGTTTCTAGCCTTTCAGGCCACAATAAGATTACATCTATGATTGAAATACCTTCAGCGGCTTCATCCCAATTATTTTCAGGGAGAAAAATAGAAGTACTCCCAAGGCTGGGCATACACCAGGCCTCGAAAAATCATAAAAATGTTACTATACTTGCAGGTCTAGTGACTTAAATAATGTACTCAACCTATTTGTAATGCTCTTGACCCATAAACTGGTTTCAAATTATATGAACGTGGGAAAATAATTTAATTAATTGAGCCGCTGTTTTCTTCATTATCACATATGACAGCACCTTCAAATGTGCAAGTTCAGTATGTCTGCTGTACAAAAAACTATTTTGTTTGATTTAACAGACTAAACTTTTTTCCGTATATGATACAAATCTAGCCACATATAGGATACACATGACCTCTGACTTGGCTCCTAGTTTATTAACAGTATTTTCATCAGGGCGGGGCGGGAATGTTTCTCAAATCATGTTTAGAAACTATCACTTTTAATAAATACATACCTAAAGCATGAAGTGGTAACAAACTGTCATTTGTAATCAGCAGATTTTAAATTGAAATGGCAGCACACTTTCCCACTGACATGTGGCTTAACTGATAAAACTATATAGTGTACAAACAATAATGTCTGGAAATAGAGTTTCTGCAAATATGTGTCATTTGCACATCACCAAGGTATGTGATCTGGCTTGTTTTGCTCCTATTTAACTCTTCTTTTGCATCACACTTATAAATTGCAAAACAAAGTGTTTTTGTAATTCCTGGTATATTTTGAAATATTTGTAATATTAATTTACAGGCGATTTATTTGAATGTTATGTGTTAGAGAAAAATAGCTGACATCTTCAGACAGCTCACTTGACAAAACCTCTGAGAGAGAGAAAAATGAAATAAACCTCATTTTCCAAGCAGCAATTAGTTAAAAGACAAACTGACATGACATCTTTCCTTGGACAGACAGCGAATGTGTCAAGATAAAAACAAGAATTAATGGAATCTTTGTTGCTAATTCACTTTCTGAATGAACAGAACACCTTTTCCTTTCCAGCCTAAGTTCACTCGCCAGATGGGACTAGTAGGTGCCAAAAATAGTTTGACCTGATACAGTTTTACTTGCAGATGCAAGTGGGCAAGTAGATTTCTGAAGCCAGTACAACCCCCCACTCGTCAAAAAAAAAAGTAACATTAAGGGGAGCCACGGGCAAAAGGTCAAGGAAGTCGTGAGTCGTAAAAAGTGTGGGTACCACTGTCATACTGTATCTTTTGAGAGGTACATATTATAACGTAGAGAGATGTGAGCAAGGTTAGCAGATTGTGTTGAAAAATAAAGTGTTCCAACTGTATGTACTTGTAAATATACGAAGCAGTGTTTCTCAAATTGTAAAAGAAAGATTGTGAAATGTGTTAATACATTTCTAGTATGAAATACTGTGGTGAGCTTTAGCAAAGGTGTGTGAAGATGAATGTGTTACTTAATAAACTGTTATGCAAGCCGAGTTCATGGTATGTTATGATTTAATTGTGAAAATATGAATATAGAGTGGTTATGGGTGTGGAATATTTTCAGGAGAAAGGAATAACAAGTTACTGGTGTACTAGATGTTAATGATGTTAATATATGACTGTGGGTGAAAAATGCAGTAAAGCTTAGACAGTATAGTGATGTATCATTGTTATCAAATATTGATCAGTATGTAACTTTTATCATTTTGGTTGTTTTGTCTTTTTTTAGGAGGAAAATGTAACGTGGCTCTGAGGAAATAATTATGAGCTTAAATAAGCAGGATTAGTGTGTTGTTCAGTAATAACTACTTCTTCAGGCACTGTATATTCAGGTTGGAAGGATGAGGAAGCACCTGAACAGTTGAGCAGTTCAGCAGCCTGAGCTAACTCTCCATGAGTTTGGTTTTGTGAACTGTAAGAAAAAAGATATGCTGTTTAGCTGTGACTTTCTTGCCCCCTAGCCTGCTACGATATGCCAGGAAACTGAAGACTTTGGCAGACTAAGGTGGCTAAAAGACTGGAAAGTAAGTGCTACAAAAATCAAAACCCAATGGACAAATGAAGCAAAAAGGCGGGACTCATTAGCGCCTGCTGATGAGCGTTAGAATTTTCTTTTACATATATACTTATTTGTTTTATTTGTTTAATAGTTGTTGATATAGTTTGTTATTATAGTTGTTGTAGTTTTGTATTGTTGATACGTTGTTTTGTTGTAATAAAAATGTTTAAAGGTACTTTTGGTTTCTTTTTTGTTCATCACTCATTTTAAATGTCAATAATATTATATTGCAACATTGATTAAAACTGGCAGTTCTCAACAAAGATGATACTCCATTTTATACTCTACTATGGACATTCATCATTATGAAGAGAGGTATATGCAGAGAGAGCAGTCTCAACCTACATTCTATTTTACACATGTATTTACTCTAGGGAGATGTCTCAGCTGACAAAGCAGTGTTTTTTCCAAATCATATTCTGTATAGCTGTATGCAAGACAGACTTCTCAGCATACAGGTAATTTCATCCCCACACCTTACTTGTACATCTGTCATCTTGGATAGAGCTGTGACCAGAGAGTTAAGGGTCTTTTTACACCCTAATTTGTACAGCCGTTATCCAAGGCACAGGTACCAGGAGAGAGGCAAGTCTTTCCCCATACTACTCCCGCAGACTTATCATGCAAGAGACGTGTGTCAGCAAACTGGGCAGTTTCTCCCTACAGCTAACTATGCATACTTGTCAGCATCAGAAGAGGTATGAGCAGTGAGTTAACTTTTTCTGAAAGCCTACTACAGACACATCTCACCCAGTAAAATGTGTTAGCATACAGGTCATTCCCTTCTCAGAGACCACTATGTGTCCCTGTTGCTCTAGGGAGAGGTGTCAATAAGAGGCCACTGCTTGCCCACACCATACTGCTCATCCATGTAGTCCTGGAGATAGGTTTTAGTGGAGAGGACAATGTGTCCCCACACAGTACTGTTTATGTCTGGCATGCTGGGGAGAGCTATGACTGGACAGTCAAATCCATTCCCACACCCTAATATTTATGGTTATTTCTCTGTGGAGAGGTCTCAGTGGTGAGGTCAGTACTTGTTATACTTACTATAAAATAGTAAGGTCTTCTCACCCTATTATGCATACTGCTGAGACTGGGGAAAGATGTAAGTGGAAAAGCAGTGTATCTATACACCCTACTTTACTTTACACACTGGTTAACTTCATGCAAGGTCTCGCTGGAGAGGTGAGTCTCCCCCCATAATCTACTATGCACAGTTGTGGAGAGGTGTCAGTGAGACCTCAGTGTCTCCTTATACCCTACTGTGCACTGTTTTTTTACTGTGAAAAAGACAGATTTGAGAGTCAAATTTCTCCCCACTCCCTGCTAATTTGGACCATAGGGCATAAGTACTCTAATAAAGGAAAGTAAATTCTGCCTCTAAACAAAGGTTTGCGATCTCATGAGACTCTCGTGTGATCATAAAAAGAGTAGTGATTTAACTTATTCTAATAATAATAAATACACTTAAAGTAAATAGATGAATATCAATGTGTGCTATGTACTAATGTTGATTTCATGCAGAGAAAATGTGTTTTTTCCATAAATGTAAGTGATGTTTTTTCCCACATTTATATAATCAAATCAATTTCATTAAGCTAAACATACTGTTACTATTCTGGTGCACATAAATCATGCATACTACAAAAGGATATATTCAGTGTAAATGTAAAGTCTATTATAAAAAAGGACAATCTGGCGAGAAACTCACAAGAGCAAACCAGGAAGCACTGCCCCGCCAACTGCACATGAGGGGTTGCCTCCCTGTCTCTCGTTGAGAGTCTTGCAAGAGCTTAGAAGAGGGGGAAAAAAGGGAATCATACTAGAAACAACATAGAGCATGAAACTAAAGGGTAGCTCTGAAAAGAGCTGTATTTATTAACATTTTTCAAAAATTATTTAAAAAATAGTGTTTTCGAACATTTTTAAAATTCTTTTGGTATTTTGTTTTTTTTAAAAGGGTATGGCAAAACCATAGAACTTGAACTGTTAAACAAACACTAACAGCATCGCCTTAAAAACAATAAGGAGAGAAGCTGTTAAATAAAAAACTACTACCTAGGGGGGCACTTGTGATTTTGGACACGTTTTTCCTGAGACCTGCTTGTCTCAGATGAAAAAATTATCTGCTTACATAAGCAGCCAAGTAGTGTTTTAAAAAAACAGGGTTATTGTCCGCTTATGCACTTAGACCCTGTGTAGGCATAGTATCTTTGGAGCAAATGATGTTGAAGCCCCTGTAGAATTGTCTAGCTCTGCAGCACTAGCCAACTGTGCCCGTGCAAGCCTTTGCGAATGCATTGACCTCAGGTGTCATCACATTCCTATGGTGCACATGCTATATTGTTTATTTCTGCTCCCCCAGCTGAGCTCTTTGCTGCAAAGTTTACAGGTTATGTACTTTTCAGAAACTTTCTTGCTATCTGGCCTCATTTCAAAGAATGGCCACACCAAGAATTCCTTGAGTGGCTAAGATGGCTGAGCTGGTGCAGAAGGCCCTGGCTGTTCAACTGAATCTGATGAAGACATCTTTCTGACCAGAGGCAAACAGGAAAGGAGAGCAAGTCAAATATGAATACGCTCACCAAAATCCAATAGCAAAATAAAGTAAAACAAATGGAATCTTCTTCTTCTAAAAAATAGGCACCCATATGAACTAATTACATCCTTACTTAGGGGGTGTTCCTCTACTGGGCTTTTCGCGAGACTCACATGAGTGTCTTGTAAGATTATAAAAATATTATTGCTTTATGTATATTCAAGGACATATTCATATTCAATTTTTCCCAGTTAATTAAATCTCTAACATCTTAATTTGTTCAGAATTACAAGAAAACACAGTTATTAACCTAATTCCAAATGCATGAGCTCATGGGTATATTGTGACAGCTGAACAGGAAGTATATACCCCCTCAGTCCATGCAGGGGATTGTGTGTGCGACTTCCATAAGCTTCTCGCGCTTTATACATTCAATTGAACAAATCATAATCAATGTTTCTAACATAAACAACTTCGGTAATGTCTTACTTTCTTCAGAATGACAGGAAAACACTGTTCTCAGCTTAATCCCAAATGTACGATCTTGTGATACGCAAGAGTCCAGCAGGAAGTACATCCACCTTAGAGTCCACACAGGGTATTGTGTGTTCAACACATGTGAGCATCTTGCAGGAGTCACCACCTTTTTAAATAAATAAATAAATGAATATTACAACCATATTTTAATGTCTCTCTTTTTACAGATTAACATAAAATAAAAATTTAAATATGAAAAACTCTAAACAGGATTAAAACAAAATATGGAACTCTAGTGAGCAATCACACTTAAAAATAGATTTATTTAAAGAAACAATACAATATAAAAAAAAGATTTTTGAATTATAAAGTACGACTGTAATGTGAAATCACATACAAAGACTATGAAAAATATGCTATTACAATATTAATGAACTTGCTGGGAATATGTCTCAAAATGAGAGTCAAAAGAACTGAGGAGATAGAAAATCACAACACAAAAATTGTTGTATTACTCTGTTTTATACTCAAACATAAGTTTTTTAGAAACATTTTGCAAAGTGTGCACCCTTTCCTTTTAAGTTAAAATGCAAAAGACACTCCTTTTCAGAATAATGTCTGCACAAAGGATATTTTATTCAATTATTCTATCATACATACAAGTACAAAAATATGAATTTACATTTAAAAAAAAACCCTACACATTCCCAGAAAAAAACAAAAATTAAATTAAATTTATAGTTAGGTGCGATAAAAAGATCTATTTTTGTTTTAAAAGAAATCCTAAAAATTCACGGAAAAAAACAAAGGTTAAAGTAACTTTATAGTTAGGTGAATTCCTCAGTGACAACATTAACGTTTTGAACTAAATAATAACAGACATTCAGCAGTAATAGTTAGCAACACTAACTATAACTTGTGCCCTACCATGCATTGCTATGACCTCACATACAACATCACTCATGGCATGTTCTATGACATGATTTATGACATCACTCATGACATTTCAAATGGCATCATTAATGACATCATCCAAACTTCACTTTCACACATATTGCTCTATAAATTAGAATGACATTAGAGGCCTGACAGTAGGTACAAAATAACACAGGGGAAAATACTCCATTAATACTGCCACCACACAAACAACTCACTTAAATGTTGAAAACAAGTAATATATGTAACGTTGAGCCAATTGCATAAACTTTACTGGTAACATAGATTAAATTAACCATTGACCATAGATATACGAGAAACACGCATTTATTGCAGTGCTCAATATCAATAAAATTGTTGACAGAAAGTAAAAATAGTGAATGCAAGTTTAAAAACAAATGCCCTACATTGGATAGCTTTTATCTGTATCAAACCTTTGACACTCACCGAATCTAGATTAAAGAATCGAGTTGATGTGAGCCGAAAAGAAGTTACTGTAAACAGTTTTTCACTTCAGAGAGAGTTTAATTTGTATCACACTGTTCGCAGATAGCAAACCTCTCATGAGAAATGCACCACTGAGTATTGAAAAAAATCTCCTAAGAACAGTGTAAACTCTATACAACAGTTGTCAAAAACTGATACTGTTAAAAAATGGGTCATTAGTTGTATGGCCTGCACAAGTAATGGGTCCACATTTGGCCTCCGCTGTGAACAAAACACCCCATTATAGCACTTGACTCTTACAGGGTAGCGAGCCGGAGCAGTCAAAGGCCTACTCAAGGGAGGTGGTATGGGCGAGTAATCACCATTCACAGATACACAATAATAACACTCAATAAATGATTGTCTAGTCTGTGCTTTTTCTTTTGAAAAGGGAAAAAGTATATTTATTACACACACACTACTCAATACTATGCAACTATTTACAAATTTACACAAGCTGATGGAGATACTTTTGGATGACACTAATCATTCTTGTCTCTCCCAAAGGGAGATTTAGACCAACAAATCACATGTAAAAAAGCATTCCCTTGTATGCAGCTGCATTACTTGAGCGTAACTACTGGCAATAAAGCATGCAAACCTTGATCACAAGTGGCTGCCAGACTCATTATTACATTAAAACAGGTGCAAGTAAGATGTATAGGCATGTCTGAATGATTAGTGCTATCAAACTTACTTTTGGCATGAAATACACAATTTAACCACAGCCCCTACTGGGCATCACCTTCATAAATATATCCCTATGCAATTACAGCAGCATGAACTTTTAGAAACATTCAACTCAAAACTCTGCACTTCAAATATAGCCCTTAAAGTACATATCTCTTGCAAATAAACACAAATGCAGTTATCACATTTCACCTATAGAGGGTGTTTGTCAATATGATCACTTACATTAATCACTCTCAGGCAGCAATTGGTTTCAGTCATACTCTTCATCCTAGGAGGGTGCAGCCTTCCCCACTACAAAACAAATGTTTCAACTGGGAGAAAGCTTACAAAACTCTTGAAACTGATGAGGGGTTATTCTTCATAGCAGCCCAAAAAACATAAAGTGGCACTTTCTTTGAGGGAGGCTGTACTGCTCCTGCAGCTTCCCCCGTACTTTTGTAATTACTTGGTGGTGACCTTATCCTCCTGGGGTCCCCACAATCCAAAAATGGGGCAAAAACAGGATGGCCTGTGCAGGCTCCACAAAGCATTATGGGGCAGCTTTACCTGAGCAGGGTTAATTTCTTAGCCGTGGCTCTCCTGCTTAGCTGGGGAGTGGCTTTGCTTTTCTTTCCACGGTCTAGCATCACAGCTTCTTTTTCCTCTGGGTACTCGATCCTACCCAGATATCCTTTTTTTTTTTTTTAAACATGTTTTTATTGGCATTTGTAATGTACAAAAACATGGAGTGTTAGGATACATTTGAATTACTTGCGTTCTTTGCATTTTATAGCATTATACATTGGTAATTACACAATAGATGGACATGTACTCTGCCATTATTAAGGTCTAGCATCAAACAATTTCTACGGAGAACTGGGATGCAGAACTGGTGGGGGGGGTTCATGGAATCCTGGGAACTAATGTTAAGTGGGTTATCAGGGCGATATGTGTCTCGCTAGGTAGTGTGTCTGTATGTCTCCGGGAGTGGGGGGGAGATCAGGTCGGCCTTGCTCCAGTGTCTGGCCTTCGAGTGTCATGTGGTGCGTGTTAAGAATCGCGAGCGACATTACGTGCATGCTGCAGGAGGATATCTAGTGCACATGTTTGCGATTTAGGCTTGTGGTTGTGTGTCCGTCGAGTTGTGCGGGTGGTCATCTCGGTCGTCATGAGTAGGTGGCTGTTTGAATTGGTGCAACAGCATGGCCCATTCCATAGAAATGGGGTGTTTGCGTGTCCCCTTCACCTCCTCCTCCCTTAGTGTTTCCTCCTCTGCTGTTGCCCATTTGCATACTGCTCCCGCCCATGCCATGATCGGTGGGCCTGTGGGGGATCACCAGTGCTAGTGAGACAAATCGGGTTGGCACTTTGTGTTGCTTTTGTTTCCGGAAAATACCCAGCGCACTGGCCTCCCACGTGTTCAGATGTGTAAGCCCTGTAAGATCTCTGAGTGATTTGTGAATATTGTGCCAATATGGTTGCAATGTGGGGCAGCTCCAAAACATGTGATGAAAATCTGCTACCTGCCATCTAGGACAAAGGAACTGGGTGTCGGGGTAAAATCTTTGGAGACGTGTTGGTGTTAGGTATACCCTGTGTAGGATATAGAATTGTATATTTTTAAAACGTGCATTTCTAGACACCTTCTTGGGGTATTCAAGGGCCATCTCCCATTCTTTCTCATGCAGTGGGCGCCCTCATTCATCCTCCCAGGTGGCTCGTAGGGCCTCTAGGGGTCTGTTTGTTAGTTCTCAAATGGCTTTATAGAGCCACGTTGTCAAGTGTCGCTCCTCTCCCATATGTAAGATTGTGTGGATGACCGGGTGAGTGGTGGGCTCTCCCGTCGATAGGTCGTGGTGTGATCGATAGCTTTCGAGGAGTTGGCGGTGAAGTAGGAACTGTCCAAGGGGGAGATCGTTGTCATCCATAAGCCGTTGGAATGGTTTGAGCTGTCTGTCCTCAAGTAGGGACTCCATTTCGGTGAGACCGCAGGCCGTCCATATGTGGAGCATGTTAGGGGTGTAATAGTGTTCATGTCTGGGCCAGCCGACCAGCGGCAGCAGAGGAGAGTACGAAGGTTTCCCCGTCGACATATGGTGTATGCTTTGCATGCACTTGCGTGCCACTGCTACATGTATGGGATATGTGCGCCTTGGTTTAGTGCCTGGTAGTAATAGGCGGCATAGTTCTGGGGTGGGCACTTGGCCGGATGTGGTGTATGTTTCCCCTATGTGTCTGCCTGCCATCCAGTAGGACAGCCACTGTAATTGTGGTGCCAGAAAATAGGATTCGAATGACGAAGCGCCCAGTCCTCCTTGTGTGGTAGGCAGTTGTAACTTCGTTAGTGCTATCCTACATCTGCCTGTTCCCCATATTAGCGAACTAAGGAGAGAGTCTAAGTCTCGGAAGAATGCTCTGGGCGGTATGATCGGTAGATTCGTGAAGTGGTACAGCAACCGTGGGACTATTATCATTTTGGCTATAGCAACTCGGCCGATCGGGGCCAACGGAAGGTTCTTCCAGAATCCCACCCCTGATCTGATGCCGGCCAGTGCTTTGCAGTGATTGCCATCAAATATGTCAGTCGGGAAATGGTAGAGACGGATCCCGAGGTATCTGGGGGCCTCCTCACTCCAAGTCACTTTCTGGTCGCCCAATCAGATATCTCGAGGGGGGAGATTCGGATGTACCCACCCAGGTATCCTATGTGCACTTATGGCATTGCAGAGTAACTCCGGGAGCCCACCGCTGGCTGCTCCCGCCTGCTCCCCACAGAGCCAGCACACTTGCGTGCAGCCATGGGAGCCAGCACTTCAATTCTAGTCTGGGTCGCTTTCTTACATGGCATGGGGGTGCAACAGTACTCCCTCATCTAGGTTCTCCACAGGGCCCAGGGATGGGGTACTGGGCTCTGTTCTCACATTGCGAGGGGGCGTGACAGTGATCCCTCGATCCATCTTTGTCACAGGGCCCAGGTATGGGGTACTGAGTCCCTTTCTTGTTTCTTGCAGGGAAAGCGCAATGGCGCTTCCTATATTTCTTTTGCTTTGGGGCAGCCTCCGAGGGCCCTGGCCTACCCCGGAGGCAAGCCAAGTGATGGTTGCGGAGCCCCAGGTGCTTCCTCGCCTACTCTGCAAAATTTCAAAGGTCCACTACATTCAAACGACTATAATTCTGGCCCTGTTGTGCTAGTTTTGATGCTTTTGGTGTCATTTTGCTCTTAGTGGCAAGCCCGAGCTATGTCGACCACTTCTTTAGGTCTCCAAAGGTGATGAACTTTGCAGTGAGCTGGTCTCACTGCTTCCCAGCCAGCCTTTCACTTGTTTTTTCTCTGGGCCTCTCCTCCTCCTAGGGCAGAACCCCAGTCTTTCCCCCCAACTGGTCCTCAGGTCGATCAGAGTCCTGGGGCCAGATGGCAGTCAGTGGGTTCCTCCTTCCAATTGTTCATGGCGGCTGCCTCCAAGTCCAGTGTCCAGCAGAAAAGAACAACCAAGAGAGAGCTTTCTCCCTTGTGCAAGACCTTTTAAGTAGGGGCAGCGGGCACCAGCAGGGCTATTCTGATGTGCCACATCATCGCTCCGGCCCTGTTCCAACCTTCCTAGAAGTATTCTGGGGTAGCTCAAAATAGCATCACCCAGGAGTCACCTGTCACATGCGCTTTGGGGGGGTCTCAGCTCCACCCCTCACTGGCATCACTGCCAGGGCCTGCCTCAGGCAAGTCTTCAAAGGAGACCCCCCCCCCTATGGTTTGGCTCCAGAGGTCTGGAATCCCTCCTTCGTGGAATGGGCTTTGACCAGCCCTTTACCTGGCACAGTATGACAGTTGGCTGTTTGATGTAGAGCAGTTCACCCCATCCCTTCCTTCTGAGGAGCTGAACTAATTAAGAGTAATTGTTATTTTTGTTGGGGGAGAATTTTGCTCCTGTTGGTGGAGAGAAAAATAATTAACCCAGCCCATCAGGGTGACAACAGGCCTGGGTTCTGATCCTGGATGACTCATAAGCTTTTGGACTGAACATTATTTTTTTTTCCACACAGGTTACAACAATGCACAATGGTGCAACTCTGGAGTCTCTACCCAAAGAGAACTGGAGATGCACCCTAATACAGCCTTTCCCATAGGAGTGTAATGGAGTATAACTACATTCAAAGGCAGTGAACCACAGACTATCCCTTACATGTGTACACCCACGTTATAAGGCATATTCCAGGTTACTACCCAACTTTTAATAATCCCTTCTACACCAGTCTACCTGTGCTGAGTTCCTGAGCTGTGCATGACAGGAGTCTTCCATGCGCAGCCCTCTCACGTATGCACATGCATGTGCACGTGTGTTCACGTGTAACCAACCAAGTACCCCTTAACCTGGCTGGTCACAGCGGCCTTATCTTAAAAGGCGGACACTGGTGGTAAACACTTGCAGTCCATTTTACCATGAGTTTATCGTGGGTGAGTCACAGTTTATGAGACTCTCCCACAGTAAAAGGTAAAAAAACAGGTGATCCAAAAGCAAAAAATCCAGGAGGATCAGATGGTCAGAAGCACCTTTTCACACACACTATTTGTTAAAAATAACCACAATCTGAAGGTACTAAGAAACATAGTACCTGCACCCTTCACACTGTGGTGAAAACTTTAGAGATAGCTCATCTTTTTCTAGCAAAAATAGCACCTCTGCATATCTTAGTTTGTGGAAGACGCAGTGTTCTATTTTAAACATAAATTATCATGCTGGCAAGATTCTCTCTAATAACTCAAGCCAGCTAACCAAAGTTAGTATATACTAAGTAGAATCTTTTTCATGTATAAATCTTTCTTTGTAGAACCAAAAAACTTGTCTACAGCTTAATGAACACAAGTCAACTATCACCTGCACACAGAGTTACTCTTGAATGAAAAATAATTATACTGTGTTCAATACCTCTGCACAGCCACGGTGCATTACACGCACATGCATTTTGTAAACACTTCCATGAATTACCTGAATCCAAGCTGTACAAAATTTGGTAAAAAGGTAATGTTAAAGTTACCTGTCATTATGTAAACTAGCAAACAAACTAGCACACTCATTGGATGATGTCATGATGTCATCAATTATGTCATTTGGGATGTCATCAGTGATGTTATTGTGAGGTCATAAGCAGTGCATGGGGCACAAGTTATAGTTAGTGTTGCTAACTATAACTGCTGAATTAGTGTGTTTTTATTAGTTCAAAACATTAATGTTGTCACTGAGAAATTCACCTAACTATAGCGTTACTTTATTCTTTGTTTTTTCAGTGAATATATATACACACACATAAATAAAAACGTATGCTTACAAATACACAAACACACCCATAGAAACTTAACTATCAGTGGTAAAGGTCATGGGTTCATAATAGTGCATTTGTACTCTCAGATGGAGAGGGTAAAGTAGTAATGACCTTTCTTTAATCCTGAAGGAAGTATGGATGCAGTATTTTTTCTGTTTTGATGCTGAAGTGGAGTCGAGCATGATAATTCTTTTATTGTTGCTTTAGGAGGAGGTAGATAAAGTCCCTTTTGTTTGTTTCAATGGTGAAGAAACTCTTGAACAGATATTCACTCTGCAGCTATAATGCATGCAGTTCCGCAGAGCACAGCTTTGGCCCAGGTTGTTCACACAGCCACTGTGCAAGCATCTCCAGTGGACCCAGCTGCTCGATATGGCAACCCCTGTGTAGGCGGCTCTGTGCTGATGCTGTGGGCCGCCTCTGTGCAGGCTGCTCCCATTTTGATGCTGTGGACAACCTCCATGCAGGCAGCTCCCGGCTGACGTTTTGGCAGCTCCTGAGCAGGCACATTTGGCGAAGTCATCCCTTTGGCAGGCATGCCTAGAATGCAGGCTCCAGTATAGGGTTTGGTTCGGGTGGGTCAGTGCTGAGGGCAAGATAGAGAGCTCAGTATCTTAGGATGCTGTACAGTTAGTAAGAGTAGTCAAGGAAGTCTGTGCCTATCGATTGCACTGATATTGTCGATTTACATTTTCTTCATGGACAGTGACTTGACAGCAGCCCCTTGATGCTGATTCTTCATTGGCCCCTCTAAATGTCCAGAACTGTCCTCCTGTTACCACTCAAGTAGGCTGATTTCGACAAAACACAGTTGTGATGGGAAGTTGGGATGTGGACAGCTGACACAGAGAGAAGTCACTCACTCAAACGCACTGTCCCTTTTTCGAGGCCCAAAGCTGGGCGCACTTCAAATTCCACGGGTTATGTGCGGCAGCAGACATCTAAAGATTTACAATTGGAATGAACCTTGTTTTGTTTCACAATTTTTACATGTATGCTCGCAAAATTAGACGTTTGCACGTTTACATAAAATCTGGATAGGTTGCTATCTTCACTCCGAGATTTGTTTTTCAAAATAGCATCCCCTGGAGGCAGCCACAGATAACCCTGACAATGAATCCACAACCTACATTAAAAAATATTGCCACGCTTGATTTTATCTTACTGAGTAAGAACTTGTTGAGGCGATGTGAAGAGTATTATGTACTGCACACTGCCGGAAGTGATCACCATCCAATCTCTGTTCTCATGAATACTAGTAGCATGATGCATGAGGAACACCTAACTGCAGGCAAAATGCTCAATCTACTTAATGAAACAGCTTCAATAAAACGAATCAAATGGGGTCCCATAAGTCGGCAAATTATAATAAATGGAAACAGAATATATGCATAACTGGTCCACAGAGTAGTTGGTCAAAAATGATGGCTTCGTTATCCAATGCCTTGTCTACAGGAAGCGATACCAAAGCGGATGATGGACGGAGCGTTTGAACAAAATCAAACACTCACCCCCAGTCAACCCCAGTCAACTGATCTCGGTTTAATCCATCATCATTCTTTAGCTCACTCCACCACCCCAGTTCAGACATGGCCATATGCAAATCTGTCTGACCCTGTGCCTCATGGGAACAGTCCAGCCCAAACTGCCCAGTCATGTCTTCCCTGGACCGGAAACAAGCATCCTGGGACCGGTTTCGGGTTCATAACCCTCATCAGCCAGGCAATCTTGAATCCAGTGGCAAAGTGAGCAAGGGACCCACGTCTGGGCATACCCTGCCAATTTAGGGCGAAAAAAGCAATTCGAAAGGGGATGATGGACGGAGCGTTTGAACAAATCAAACACTCACCCCCAGTCAACTGATCTGGGTTTAATCCATCATCATTCTTTAGCTCACTCCACCACCCCAGTTGCTGTTCGCCCTATGTGGGAAGGGTATGCCCAGACGTGGGTCCCGTGCTCACTGCGCCACTGGAGTCAAGCTATCCTGGCTGAAGAGAGGTGAAACCCCAAAACCGGTCCTAGGATGCTGGATTTCGGTCCAGGAAAGACATGGCTTTGCAGTTCGGGCTGGACTGTTCCCATGAGGCACAGGGTCAAGACTGATTTGCATATGGCCATGTCTGAACTGCGGTGGCGTGGTGAGCAAAATAACGATGGATTAAACCCAGATCTGTGACTGGGGGTGATTGTTTTGCCAATGTGCAACATTCCGTCCATCATCTTGTGTGTTTTGTTGTCTACAGGAAGGCAGTTTACTCATAATAGCAAATATACTGCACAGGGGCAATTAAATTTTACTGACAACAAAACCTTCATTGAGAGCAAAAAGAGGTGCCGTTTGGCAGAGTCACATGAAAAAACAACAGTTGATGGACAGAATGCAGAACAATGTCATACATTCACCCCAGTCCTGACATCTGGGCCTAAATCCATTGTTTTTTTGCTCACCATGCACTTTGGTATCGCTTTGTTCGCCCTAAGTTGGCAGGGTATGCCCGGACGTAGGTCCCTTGCTCACTTTGCCACTCTATTCAAGATAGCTGATCACTGATTTGCAGATGGCCATGTCTGAACTGGGGTGGTGGAGTCAGCTAAAGAAAGATGATGGATTAAACCCAGATCAGTTGACTGGGGGTGAGTGTTTGATTTGCTCAAACGCTCCGTCCATCATCCCCTTTGGTATCGCTTTGTTCGCCCTAAGTTGGCAGGGTATGCCCAGACGTGGGTCCCTTGCTCACTTTGCCACTGGATTCAAGATAGCCTGGCTGATGAGGGTTATGAACCCGAAACGGGTCCCAGGATGTTTGTTTCCGGTCCAGGGAAGACATGGCTTGGTAGTTCGGGTTGGACTGTTCCCATGAGGCACAGGGTCAGACTGATTTGCATATGACCATGTCTGAACTGGGGTGGTGGAGTGAGCTAAAGAATGATGATGGATTAAACCCAAATCAGTTAACTGGGGGTAAGTGTTTGATTTGCTCAAACGCTCCATCCATCATCCCCTTTGGTATCGCGTGGCAGAGTCACAGCATAGGAGGGAAAAGTTCATTCGGACGGAAATACTCTTGAAGACAGCAAGAAAATTGCATTAAAAAATTGCTTGGCAGTTGAAACAAACTAGCATGGAGGAAAAATGGAGAAATGTTTATGCATTACTAGCACCCAACAAGAGTGAGGAATTCTGGAGAATTGTCAATGGACTAAATGGCGGCCACCACACCCATAATGTCGTACCTGCTAACAAATGGGCTGCTCATGCAATTAGCCTATATGTTGATCAAAAAACACCTATGGCAAACATTGTGGAGGTAGAAGACAACCAATATGAAGTGACGTGGCGGATCCTTTTCAAACAGAAAGGGAAATTCTATCTATCCTCCAGGGAATCAGGAAGGACGGGGCGCCAGGGCTCAATGGGCTGCCTGGGTATATTTTCAGGGAAGATCGTGATACTGGGCACGCCACATTCAGGGCTTATTCAATCATTGCTATAACACTGCTGCAGTACCGGATTCATGGAAAGGTTCCATCCTACAACCCATCTATAAAAAGGGGGAAGCCTCCAACCTTGGGAATTATAGATAGATTGCATTACTGGATGTGGAAGAGAAGGCCTTCGCTAAAGTGCTCTTGAACGAGCTAGAGTCATGGATAACAAAAAACCATATAATCCTGCAATACCAGACCGGCTTTCGGCCGAACTCGTCGACCAAGTATAACGCCATTGCGCTTTCATGGTGAACGACCTAAATATCGATTCCAAAATATAGAATGGACTGAATATCGACTCCAAAATATAGAATGGACAGAATATCAAAAATCAAAATATAGATAGGTCAGAATATCGAAATTGGGGTACGAAATATCGATTTCCATAATATAGAATGTAAAAATATAGAATTCCATAATATCGACTTTAAAAATATAGAATCCCATAATATCGATTTTTTTTAGTGTTATGTATGGTAGTATATGTGTTAAAATTATGGGGTCGATTCCGATCCTGGAGAAATATTCCCCGTACGAATCGTATCCAGATTTTTTTACGTACGAATCGTACAAGTCCCGTACAAACTGGCAAGTACGATTTGTATGTAAAAAACACCATACGAATCGCATTGGGAATATACCCCGACACGTCCACGGGTCGGAAAAAGTGTCCGACACATCCCCGGACGTTTTTACGTACGACTCGGTAAACCGATGTCCGAACGCGCAAGTACGATCCGTCCCGTCCGTCAAAATCCACAACAGTATGGTAAAAACACCGTACGGAGCAAACCTCCACAGCAACCATGGAGACGTCCAAACATGTGCCCGCATACACGCCGAACACCCCCCCCATGTCCATGACGTCCCCCAGCCCCCCGTATGTCCGCGACGTCCCCCCAGTCCCCCAGTATGTATGGTGCAGACCCCCACCCCCGTATGTATGGTGCGGACCCCCACCTCCGTATGTACGGTGTGGACCCCCACCCCCGTATGGGGGTCCGCACCGTACATACGGGGGTTGTGGTCCGCACTGTACATACGGGGGTGGGGGTCCGCACCGTACATACGGGGGTGGGGTCCGCACCGTACATACGGGGGTGGGGGTCCGCACCGTACATACGGGGGTGGGGGTCCGCACCGTACATATGGGGTGGGGGTCCGCACCGTACATACGGGGGTGGGGGGCTGGGGGGACGTCGCGGACATACGGGGGGCTGGGGGTACAGCGCGGACATACGGGGGCTGGGGGGACGTCGCAGACATACAGGGGGCTGGGGGGACGTCGCGGACATACGGGGGGGCTGGGGGGGTGTCCGGCGCGTACCGGGCCCCCTTTTTTCTCACGCTTCGCGGCGTACTTAGCTTTCCCAGCAAAAATATAGCCGTCCGGAGTGCTGTCGGTACGAATCGTACTTGCTGGTACGTAAAAAGCTGCCTAACTCCATCCGCATGTGGCGTACGCGCCGTCCCGGATCCCATTTGTATGTGTTTGTGTGTCGGTCGGTGTTTTGTACGAATTGTACGGAAATGGTGTTTCCGTACGAATCGTACTTGCATGTTTGTATGGTGTTTTTACCGGGTACGAGTCGGACGGAGAAAACGCTCCAACCGACGGTTCGTACCCGGTTTCTCCAGGATCGGAATCGACCCCTATGTATTATTTTTGTAATGTATGTTTCATTTTTTTAAACTAATGAATGTTATGTAATTTAATTTTTGCGTAATTTAATTCCGTAGCGGGTTGTGGGTTTATAGGGGAATAGGGTGGGAAGTAATTTAATTATGGTAAATTAAATATTAATTATATTTATATGTTTTGAGAATTAATTGATTGACAATTCATTATTAATTGGTCATTAATTTTTATCAATTGACAATTAATTATTAATTGGTCATTAATTTTTATTAATTGATAATTAATTTATATTAATTGATGAATTGATAATTATGTTAATTTTAATTTTGATTATTAGCAGTGGGTTGTGGGTTTATAGGGGAATTGGGTGGGAAGTAATTTAATTGTAATAAAGTAAATATTATTTTTTTAATTTAAGCGTATTGATAATTAATTGATAATTAATTATTAATTGGTAATTCATTTGTCTTAACGGGTAATTCATTTGTATGAATTGCTAATTAATGTTTATTAATTGCTAAATAATTTTTATTAATTGATTATAATGTTAACTGTATTTTTTATTATTGGGAGTGGGTTGTGGGTTTATAGGGGAATTGGGTGGGAAGTAATTTTATTGTAATAAAGTAAATATTAATTATTTAATTTATGTGTATTGATAATTAATTGATAATTAATTAATAATTGGTAATTAATTTGTGTTAATGGGTAATTAATTTGTATGAATTGCTAAATAATTTGTATTAATTGCTAAATAAGTTTTATTAATTGATTAATTGATAATAATGTTAATTGTATTTTTTAGTATTGTGAGTGGGTTGTGAGTTTATAGGGGAATTGGTTGGGAAGTAAATTAATTGTAATAAAGTAAATATTATTATTTTTAATTAATGTGTATTGATAATTAATTGATAATTGTAATTAATTTTTATTAATTGGTAATTATTTTTTTACCAATGGTAATTAATTTTTAATAATTGTAATTAATTTTAATTAACTTTTTATTGGTATTGATAATTAATGTAATAATATTTTAAAATTAAAGCATTACTTTCCCTACTGTTGCACTATCAGGAGTGGGAATAGTTTTTTTACCCTTCCTCTATCCAACTCTTTCCCTACTGTTGCAGTCGCTGGAGTGGAAATAGTAGTTTTTACCCTCCTGCTATCCAACACTTTCCCTACTGTTGCACTCACTGGAGTGAGAATAGTAATTTTTACCTTCCCGCTATCCAATGCTTTCCCTACTGTTGCACTCTCTGGAGTGGTACTAGTAACTTTTACCCTCCCGCTATCCAACGCTTTTCCTACTGTTGCACTCACTGGAGTGGGAATAATAATTTTTACCCTCCCGCTATCCAACGCTTTTCCTACTGTTGCACTCACTGGAGTGGGAATAGTAATTTTTACCCTCCCGCTATCCAACGCTTTCCCTACTGTGACAATAGTAATTTTTTACTTCCAGCTATCCAATGCTTTCCCTACTGTTGCACTGTGTGGAGTGGGAATAGTAATTTTTACCCTCCTGCTATCCTACGCTTTCCCTACTGTTACTGTCTTTGGAGTGGGAATAGTAATTTTTCCACCTACACTATCCAACACTTTCCCTACTGTTGCACTCTCTGGAGTGGGAATAGTAATTTTTATCCTCCCGCTATACAAAGCTTTCCCTACTGTGACACTCTTTGGAGTGGGAATAGTAATTTTTCCACCTACACTATCCAACGTTTTCCCTACTGTTGCACTGTCTGGAGTGGGAATAGTAATGTTTACCCTCCCGCTATCCAACGCTTTGCCTACTGTTGCACACTTTGGAGTGGGAATAGTAATTTTTACCCGTACGCTATCCAACGTTTTCCCTACTGTTGTACTCACTGGAGTGGGAATAGTTACTTTTATCCCTACGCTATCCAACGCTTTCTCTACTGTTGCACTCATTGGAGTGGGAATCGTAATCTTTCTCTTCCCGTTATACAATGCTTTCCGTACTGTTGCTCTCTCTGGAGTGGGAATAGTAATTTTTACCCCTACGCTATCCAATGCTTTCCCTACTGTTGAAGTCACTGGAGTGGGAATAGTAATTTTTCCCTTCCTGCTATCCAACAATTTCCCTATTGTTGCACTCTTTGGACTGGGAATAGTAATGTTTACCCCTACGCTATCCAACGTTTTCCCTACTGTTGCAATTACTGGAGTGGGAATAGTAATTTTTACGCTCTTACTATCCAACAAAATCTCTTTTTTTACATTTTTTTATTATGTTTACATTTTAAGCTTTTTTATATTATATTATGTGTGTTTTATTTAATTGTTTTTAATATTTTATTAATTTTATATAATTTTTAATACATTAAAAAAAATCGAAATTTTGGCTAACTATATTTTAACATTCTATATTTTGGAATCAATATTTTAATACTTACCTGTTTGTAGATAGGGAGTCGATATTCTGTCCTTCTATATTTTGGTGTTGATATTTTGTGCATTCTATATTGTGTCCCTCGATATTTAGTCACTGAACCCGGTTTCATACCCGGCAACCAAGGCAACTGGGGCCACCACTCCCCCATTATATGCATGTTTTGTGGACTACAGTGCTGGCTTTGATGGGGTTGATCGAAACATACTGTGGGCAAAATTGGCTAAGTGGGGTATACCGAGGAAACTCCTTCGGCCATTTTATCACTCTACACTGGCACCTGGGTGCGTGTTAAGCTCACACGCACATGTGCAACAGCCAAGATCTTCACGAACAGGGGGCTAAAACAGGGCTGTGTGATCGCCCCCACCCTGTTCAACCTATACACCGTAAACCTGGGAGATGCACTTTTAAAAACTAACATCTTTCCTCCAAAATTGGGCCACCTCAGACTGCCGATTATGCAGTATGCGGATGATCTTGTTTTATTGGCTCAAACAAGAATAGGTATGAAAAGGGCATTAGAGACGCTACACTTCTATAACATGGAAAATGCAACAAAAACAAAAGTATTGATCTTTGGCCACAAGTTAAAAAAACTATCAATGGTATGGCAGCAGGGCCCTCTGAGGATAGCCACGACCAACAAGTACACCTACCTGGGATTACAATTCTCAGATACCTGCAGACCAGTACTGCAGATTAAAGCACTGGAGGCAAAAGCAGCCAAGCTCACATATGGCTTGTGTAAATTACACCACATGCTTTTAAGCCACTCGACGGAGGGAATCCGCCGAGTAATGCAAGCCAAGCTAATGTCTACACTCAGCTATGTCCACCTTGCTTTCCCTGGCTTGCTGACCCAAAAATTTGAGGGCCTATACATAATGGCTTATAGAAAAGTTTTCAAGCTCCCATATTCGATTAGGTGTTCACTGATCCGACTTGAGTTTAACATCACAGCAATGGACATTGAATGCAAAAAAGATATTGCCAAATTTCAACATAACGTGACTAATGCATGTCCGGGCACAATCAGGGCAGTGCTACAGGTGGTTCTCACAGACAATAACAGTTGCTGGGCGAGGTATTTCTTGATGGCCAAAAAAACATTGGGATTAACAGCTGATCTTTTAAAAGACATACCATTAACAAAGCCTAGTCTAAAGAACCTGCTAAAAAAGAGTGGTAAGAATATCGCGAGGCAACAAGACCTTGAACGAATCAGACATGTTCAGGGTGCAGAGGGACTTATTAACTCATATGAAACAACTGCATGCCAGCCCTACCTAAAAGCAGGTCTTGGAAGGCAGGCTCTACATAATGTCATGATGTTGAGGCTCTTAACTTTGCCAATGCAAGATTATAGAGCTCACTGGAAAAAATTGGTTGTTAAGTGGGACTGGATGTTGTTTGTGCCAATACCATACAGAATCTGCGGAGCATGTCATTTGCTGTTGCCCAGCTTTGCTGTCCCCAAGGCTTTTGTACTTAAGAACCATGTTTATTCAAAACGGCGTAAGAACATGCAAGGAGGCATTTAGGCATATTTACACCACCATAGTGCCGAAGGAGCTCGCACGAATTGGGAAGTTTTATGTGGTTGCTGGAATGACTTTACTATCAGCCAGAGAATTTATAGTAAAATAATTTATGATTCATGGATTACCAGCACAGCATCGCACTTTTAATACTATTACTGTCTACACTAACTTGTATTAGTAACAGGATATATAATAGACTGTGCCCTCCTTGGTGACGTAGCTTTGTACATCCTCTGTATGTTATATCCTAAAGGTGTTTAATTCTAAATGTACCTTTTCTTGGACAACGTAACTTATGTATTGGTGACCATGATAGCATCTTTGTATCTTAACCCCCCTTTTAGATTTTATCTATTCTATATTTACCTTTTTTAAATTGTATCTATCTGCTCTGCTTTTGTAAAGGATTTTAAGTAATCATACAAGAAAGATATACATACATACACAGATGACCCTTCCCGGATTAACAAAAGGCGTGTTTTTAATATCTCTCTTGCATGCATGCATAAGGTTGCCACATTGTTTCTGTTTTCAAACACATTTTATTGTGCCATCCTAACTTACCAGTAGTGAGATTTAAGCTGAATTTGGTCAAAGAAAGAGAATATTTTTTTATCATTGCAATTCTGTGTTCAGCTTTTTCACACCCCAATGAGTAGCAGTTTACAGCAGTCAATTGCGTAAGTGCAGTGCGAGCATATCTTCTGTGCCTTTAATTGAAGATTGCGAAGAAAGCCATATATGTGCTCGTCGATACCCCCACCCCAGCCATCTCTACTGACACCGTAAAGTACTGCAGAAGACACGGCTCAAACTTTGGATGTGACGGTCAGTAGCATCAAGGCTCTGGCGTTAACGAGGGCCTTCTCATTATGCCGCCATGTCCAAGAACACATTGGGCTGTGGCACTGTTGCTGTCTGTGATATATCTGTTCTGAGTGTGGAGGGGAAGCATGTACCCCCTTGCACCTTGGGTTCCCCGTGCTGGCTACTCCTTTGCTCTTGATAGAGCGCCATGTTTTCTGAAAATTGTAGGGGTGCATCATAATCACTGTTAGTCCGCACCCACATATTAAGGGATCCGTATTAACATGTGCCTTAGAAATGTATTATTAAAATCTGCTTATAATAGTGTGATTAGAAATGTAACCATGTCATTTATGAAGAGCAATGTCGGAGTTAATTGCAAATGTATTTTAGTCAATGCATAATGATTGATTTTCGTGTAATGTGATGCATTAGGTTTAAACGTGCACCATCTTAAAGTTTGCACGTGTAGTTTGCTTATTCATATATGAAATGTAATGAAACCAATGTTTATAGTGTGATTCTAGAAGTGTGTGTTTAAATTGTGTAAAGGCCTGATCGCATATACGTTTAAAGAGAAAGGCCTGTTCATTTCTTATGTTAGCTAAAGATTGTAGGCCGAAAATGATTTCCCTTGGTAAGGCTTTGGGTTTCAGGGATGTTAGAACATCTCAGAGAAGTGGAAAGTTTCTTGTTCCCATGTTTCTGTTGCAGGTGCAAGGACACCTAGCTTGTTAGAGAAACTAACTCTTTGTTTCAGGAGTTAGGATGGCCTGAGAAGCCAACATGGGAGTATACTGGAATGTAGGGATGATACTTTCGGCGGAGAAGGTGCCTGGGACCCAAGGACGAGTAACCCGTTGTTGGAAGGGATACAAGTTTCACTGGAAAATCACTGGGAGAAGACCTGGCTGAAGAAGTGTGCGGGAGGGTGTGTTCTATGTTTTGGGGATTTTGAATTTGGGACAATGCCCCGTGGGTTGAGCAGTTGCGGTTTAGATGGGGAGCTAGAAGGAGCATCTTAGAACGAGCTCTGACCAAGTGAGTGTACTACTAAGGAAGTCTTCAGTTCTGATACCTTTTTACTCTCTTGCCTGGGAAAATGCTAAGTAGGGATGTCATCTTAGAGATAGAGGTGCAGATTATGATCCTGGAGAAACCGGGTACGAACCGTCGGACGGAGGCGTTTCTCCGTCCGACTCGTACCCGGTTGTAAAACTTTACAAACATGCAAGTACGATTCGCACGGAAACACTATTTCCGTACGAATCGTACAAAACACCAACCGACGAAAATAAACACACAAATGAAATCCGGAAAAGCGCCGACGTGACGTCGGGACGTATGCAGCCTGCGTTCCACGAACCAGGAAGTACGATTCGCACCGACGTCATCCCGCACGGAGAATATTTTCCGGCAGCCAAAAACAGCCGGGAAATCAGGACGACGCGCACAAGGAGCACCTGTACGCGACGGACAGACATGGACCCGAACCTACGTGTCATCCCGGCCCTCATAGCAGTCGACCTCCTCTACAGGTACCGACGCAGACGCCGCAGAAGGTCAGAACAACACCCAGGGGCAAAGGGGGGGGCAGGGGCAGGACACAAAACCCCCACCCAAGTCACACAGCACACATGCCCTGGACATACCTGACCTCCAGGCCCTGGTCACTTCGAGGGGGGGGGCGTGTCCAGCAACGCCAGCGTCCGCCACAACGGAAGTGGGCGACGACGCGAACCGGCAACACAACAATACAGGTACGTACCGTACCCACACCTTAAGAGCGTGGGTATGAGTCGTACCACGCCCACACCCACGTCACCCCAACAATGGCGGTACGGCCCGTACCCATGTGCCAAAGGCCTGGGTACAGGCCGCACAAGCATTCCACAGCGTGGGCACGGGTACGTATGGACCGTACCCTCACCCGCGTATGTATGGAGTGTACCCCCATCCCAACAGTGTATGTACGGACCGTACCCCCACCCGTGTATGTACACCAGTGTATGTACGGACCGTACACACACCCGCGTATGTATGGAGCGTACCCCCACCCGCATATGTATGGAGCGTACCCCCACCCCAACAGTGTATATACGGACCGTACCCCCACCCGTGTATGTACACCAGTGTATGTACGGACCGTACCCACACCCGTGTATGTATGGAGCGTACCCCCACCCCAACAGTGTATGTACGGCCCGTACCCACACCCGCGTATGTATGGAGCGTACCCCCACCCCAACAGTGTATGTACGGACCGTACCCCCACCCGTGTATGTACACCAGTGTATGTACGGACCGTACCCACACCCGCGTATGTATGGAGCGTACCCCCACCCGCATATGTATGGAGTGTACCCCCACCCCAACAGTGTATGTACGGACCATACCCCCACCTGTGTATGTACACCAGTGTATGTACGGACCATACACACACCCGCATATGTATGGAGCGTACCCCCACCCGCATATGTATGGAGCATACCCCCACCCCAACAGTGTATGTACGGACCGTACCCGCACCCGTGTATGTGCACCAGTGTATGTATGGATCGTACCCACACCCGCGTATGTATGGAGCGTACCCCCACCCCAACAGTGTATGTACGGCCCGTGCCGACACCCGCGTATGTATGGAGCGTACCCCCACCTCAACAGTGTATGTACGGACCGTACCCCCACCCGTGTATGTACACCAGTGTATGTATGGACCGTACCCACACCCGCGTATGTATGGAGCGTACCCCCACCCGCGTATGTATGGAGCGTACCGCCACCCCAACAGTGTATGTACGGACCGTACCCCCACCTGTGTATGTACACCAGTGTATGTACGGACCGTACCCACACCCGCGTATGTATGGAGCGTACCCCCACCCCAACAGTGGATGTATGGAGCGTACATGCCCAGACGCAGGAGGGGTGGGTGCAGAGTCCTCCCAGCAGTGCCCAGACACAAGAGGGGTGGGTGCAGAGTCCTCCCAGCAGTGCCCAGACACAGGAGGGGTGGGTGCCTATCACTTCCAGCAGTGCCCAGACGCAGGAGGGGTGGGTGCAGAGTCCTCCCAGCAGTGCCCAGACACAGGAGGGGTGGGCGCCTATCACTTCCAGCAGTGCCCAGACGCAGGAGGGGTGTGTGCAGAGTCCTCCCAGCAGTGCCCAGACGCAGGAGGGGTGGGTGCAGAGTCCTCCCAGCAGTGCCCAGATGCAGGAGGGGTGGGTTCAGAGTCCTCCCAGCAGTGCCCAGACACAGGAGGGGTGGGTGCCTATCACTTCCAGCAGTGCCCAGACGCAGGAGGGGTGGGTGCAGAGTCCCCCCAGCAGTGCCCAGACACAGGAGGGGTGGGTGTGGAGTCCCCCCAGCAGTGCCCAGATGCAGGAGGGGTGGGTGCAGTCCCCCCAGCAGTGCCCAGACGCAGGAGGGGTGTGTGCAGAGTCCTCCCAGCAGTGCCCAGACGCAGGAGGGGTGGGTGCAGAGTCCTCCCAGCAGTGCCCAGATGCAGGAGGGGTGGGTGCAGAGTCCTCCCAGCAGTGCCCAGACACAGGAGGGGTGGGCGCAGAGTCCCCCCAGCAGTGCCCAGACACAGGAGGGGTGGGTGCAGAGTCCCCCCAGCAGTGCCCAGATGCAGGAGGTGTGGGTGCAGAGTCCCCCCAGCAGTGCCCAGACACAGGAGGGGTGGGTGCAGAGTCCCCCCAGCAGTGCCCAGACGCAGGAGGGGTGGGTGCAGAGTCCCCCCAGCAGTGCCCAGATGTAGGAGGGGTGGGTGCAGAGTCCCCCCAGCAGTGCCCAGATGCAGGAGGGGTGGGTGCAGAGTCCCCCCTGCAGTGCCCAGACACAGGAGGGGTGGGTGTAGAGTCCCCCCAGCAGTGCCCAGATGCAGGAGGGGTGTGTGCAGAGTCCTCCAGCAGTGCCCAGACGCAGGAGGGGTGGGTGCAGAGTCCTCCCAGCAGTGCCCAGACGCAGGAGGGGTGGGTGCAGAGTCCTCCCAGCAGTGCCCAGACACAGGAGGGGTGGGTGCAGAGTCCCCCCAGCAGTGCCCAGACGCAGGAGGGGTAGGTGCAGAGTCCCCCCAGCAGTGCCCAGATGCAGGAGGGGTGGGTGCAGAGCCCCCCCAGCAGTGCCCAGACACAGGAGGGGTGGGTGCAGAGTCCCCCCAGCAGTGCCCAGACGCAGGAGGGGTGGGTGCAGAGTCCCCCCAGCAGTGCCCAGATGCAGGAGGGGTGGGTGCAGAGTCCCCCAGCAGTGCCCAGATGCAGGAGGGGTGGGTGCAGAGTCCCCCCAGCAGTGCCCAGATACAGGAGGGGTGGGTGCAGAGTCCCCCCAGCAGTGCCCAGACACAGGAGGGGTGAGTGTAGAGTCCCCCCAGCAGTGCCCAGACGCAGGATGGGTGGGTGCAGAGTCCCCCCAGCGGTGCCCAGACGCAGGAGGGGTGTGTGCAGAGTCCTCCCAGCAGTGCCCAGACGCAGGAGGGGTGTGTGCAGAGTCCTCCCAGCAGTGCCCAGACGCAGGAGGGGTGTGTGCAGTGTCCTCCCAGCAGTGCCCAGACGCAGGAGGGGTGGGTGCAGAGTCCCCCCAGCAGTGCCCAGATGCAGGAGGGGTGGGTGCAGAGTCCCCCCAGCAGTGCCCAGACACAGGAGGGGTGGGTGTAGAGTCCCCCCAGTAGTGCCCAGACGCAGGAGGGGTGTGTGTAGAGTCCTCCCAGCAGTGCCCAGACGCAGGAGGGGTGGGTGCAGAGTCCTCCCAGCAGTGCCCAGACGCAGGAGGGGTCGGTGCAGAGTCCTCCCAGCAGTGCCCATGGAACGCAAAGGGTGGAGTAGCCACAGATACAATGGCCACAAATGTCAGTCCGGTGCACAAAGACCCTGCAGTACATGTACCACATGTGTGCGAGGCTGGGAGTACACACATGCATAGCGCCTAAAAGAGAACATGTCCACATGAAGTCATGTCAACAGTCTACATACACAAGTACAGTGACCACCAAGGATGCCACGAATGATGCAGGTGGAGACATCGCTCAGCATGCATGTGCAAAGTTGAAGGAGTCAGTCACACACCCAGCTGATGTAGACACAGCTCAGCACCACATAGTGGAAACACCCTGCAGGGAAGATGTCAGGTTACACAGAGGAAGGAACACACCTTGGGACGATGTCACCATGCAGTAACTGCTTACATGAACAAAGTAATGTAGCCAACAGCTTGTGATGGCACACAGATACCAGGGTCCACCCTATGACCAGCACAAGACTACATTTCCCACACACCCAACACATTATCACCACCCAAAATCATGGAGCTGGTCCACCAACAGCAATACCAGATAAACAGTAGTGTTCCAAGGGAAAAACAAATTGCTTTATTCAGCAGGATGTAAGGAATAATCATCATAAATGTCAATATATACAAGGCCCATAGTGCAGTCCATGACTCTAATCCGGATGGGGGACACAGTGGTACGTGTGTCCCCTAGCTTGCCTGCACAGTCAGACTCCTTTGCCTTCCACAGGGGGGGGGGCATAATGTTGGGGGGAAGGACCAGGCACCGCAGGGACAGGAGGGGCAAAGGGAGGTGTTGTGGGTGCAGGGACGGACGACTCCAACACAGGGGGTGGGGCAGCGCCAAAGGTGGATTCGAGCACGGCGCTGCACACTACTGCCAGGTCGCCCAGCATCTCCCCTGCACCCGAAGGAACCACAGGCCCCAAGGAGGGGGGGGGTTGGAGGGATGGGTCGCAGCGCTACTGGGGGGGTGTGGACAGGGGGGGGACTCAACTCCCCTGCCAGTGTCCTGCCTCCACCGCTTGCGGGGTGGTGCCACACTGGGGCCGATGGACAGACTGGGCAGGACTGACCCTGTGTCCGACTCTTGGCCAGGAGAGCTGAGGGGAGTGGATTTGGAGGGTGGTGGTCGTGAGGAATGTGGACTCACACTCTGGCTGCGTGTCTTCCGTTTCCCCCCTGACCTAGTGGGTGTGCCTACTTCACCCTGTGTGTGCGTGCCAGGAGGTGGGCACTTTGCCTTCCCTGGTGGTGTGGTGCCTGTGTCTGGTGGTGTGCGTGCATGGCTACGTCTGGGTGTGCTGTGGACAGGCATGGGAGTGGGAAGTGTGGATGGGGCATGGGTAGGGGGTGGGACGAAGTGCTGCAGGAGATCCACTGCTGCAGTCAGTGTCGAGTCAATAGACCGCAGCAAGTTGCGTTGGTCAGCCTGCGATGCTGAAATGCCCTCCAAGTATGCCTCCATGTTGTTGAGCACTCGGCTGTGGCCATGGAGGACATTAAGCATCGCAGCCTGACCAACCTGCAACTGCCGCAGGATGTCCACAGACTCGGCATTGGCGGCAGCAGTGGAGACAGGGGCAGGGGGTGCGGTGCCTGGCAGGAAGGAGACACGTGGTGACCTAGCACGCCAGGAAGGGACACAAGCAAGTGGGAGGCCGGTGATGGCAATGGAGGGGGCGGGGAGAGACGTTGTGCTGCTGTCAGCTGTTGGAGCTGCCTCCGCCCCCTCGGAGAGCTCAGCCTTGGACCCGTCAGCTTCATATTCTGTGGTGGCAGTGGACAGGTCCTCCGGCTCACTCCCCTCGGCCTCAGTTCCACCGGATGTGCCAGCTAAGATGTCACTGCTGGCACTGGTGCCCGGTCCCTCCGCACGGTCCGTGCCGGTGTCTCCATCCGTGTCCCCCGACGATGCTGTGGGCAAGGTGAATAAACAGGAATTAATCAGACACCTGTATACATATGTCACATGAGTCAAATCTACATAGGTTACAGTGCATAGCCTGAAATGAAAGATGAGTAACATCTACAATACAAGGTACATATATGGGCCCTGCAACACACAGTTGGTTCACCCACCATGCCACTGAGAAACTATGGAGAGCATGACACATTTGCAAATGACATGATATGGATTTGGACAGAGGAGCCAGGCTCTGGGGACAATCCAGCACTGCATTTGCACCACACAGCATTGCCGTAACTAGGGATGAGCAGGGACCATCTCCATGAACTTGAGGCACATGCTGCAAAGGTAATACTCAAAGACATGCCCAACATGAATGGGACACTGCACCTTGAGTGTATGTCCAGACAAACATCACACACTGGCCAGACCGAGCAATGAGATTTCAGGTGTCGACATGTAGGCCTTGCCCGCACCAACCACCCCCTACATGCGACAATTTGATGAGACACAGGAAGCACTTGCATCTCTTAGTCTGGGAGAAATACACATGGGCTGCCAGAAACCCATATTGGACCCAAAATACCCCATGTGCGCCTGTATACCGATCTCATTTACAAATGGCCGTCATCAGATAATTGTAACAAGACACACAGGCACTGGCCACCGTGAGTATGAACGAGGAAAATTAGGTAAGGCTGTACAGTGGACACTTGTAGAACACGGAAAGTAAATATACATGGTGCCAGGGGACAATGGCACAGAGCACATCCTATGCTGTAGACACTGAGAGTGTCCACATATTGTGATGACACACATGATACCTAGCAAAATATGCCCCAGGGGACAGTAGTGGCCACAATATTCCATGGTCCTGAATGGTAATGACTGCAACACAGGCCACCATCCCTGCACTCTGCGTATCGCACACGAATGCACATCATGTCACAGGCCACAACATAGGACATGCTTGCTGTAAGGCATTACACTTCAGAGACATACTCCTATGTCTGGACTCAGCATCAGTGCCAATTGACATGGACCCCACAAGTACTGAACTGGACAGGGCACAGGCAAGGTCCCAAAACCTGTTACACACCACCCCCACACATGATGCTGCAAGCATTGGTCACGTGGATAAACTGCCAGCCCAGATGACCTTGTGAAAGAGTGACTACACACAGACCAGGGAACACATGGCAAGGAGGGGAAGGGAGGAAGGACAGCACCGCTATACTGTGGGTGACAGGACCTGCACCGCACATTTAAACACTGGCAGTGTATCCATGCAACTGCGCACTTACAAATGCTGGTGACACACAACAAACACACATGTACCTACCCCCTTCCTGCTGCTGCTTCTCCCGTAAGCACCTGTCCATGTCTGGAAAGACCACCGCCAGCACACGCTTGTGGATGTGGGTCAGACGGCGACGCCCATGGTTCTTAGGGCCCATAGGTGAGTCCCCCAGCAGGACCCGTGCGATCCTCCGCGTCCAGCACCGGATATCCTGCCAGCGTTTTCTCACCTGGGCCAGGCGCCGCTTGCGACCCTCCGTCCTCCTCACGGCACTGACGGCATCCCTCCAGACCTGCTCCTTGGCAGAGGCGCCTACCTGTGGGGTTGAAAAAGTGAGACTACATCAATACACCTGCCACATGTCACAGAGACACACATTAGAACTATTTATCTGGTTTCAACAAGGCATAGTATGCAGCCAAAGCATTGCACCTTTGTCATAGGGACTTTTTACTCTGTGTAAGGGCATATGCACCACGTGCCATAGAAAGTACACAGGTGGCATGAGGGGTACGACACAATAAATGATCCAGACTCACACTGTGCATCAGAAGGTACACCAGGATTATGTGCAGCACCTCAAAGCAGTCACATGCCACAGGCCACTGATGCTACCTCAGCAGAGTACACAGACACACACAGGCACAGGACATACACCTGCCATTGCCAAATGCAGCTACAAACCTCACTCTGCACATGTGCCACTAGACTGGGGGGGCTCACAGGTGTGGGGCTGGCTCTGCACGTCAGACACACAGCACTGCTCCCTGCTCGCATCAGATGGGCAGGGTATATCCATACCTCATGCAGCTGGGGTGCTACACTCCACATATGCACCCACCCACATGACAGGGGACTTACACACACACCGATGTCCAGGGTACGCCCACATCATATGGACACTCTCAGCACAGGTACACTGAACAAACACACATCTGTGGGTACAGTCACCTGTCGCACTGGGGTGACCACAGAATCACATGAGGACTGTAGAAGCAACATTCCCAGGAGGATTAGACAGGCAGAATGTGGCATACACCATGCAGTGTACAAAATTCGAGGTGGGTCGCACACCGCTCGTCATACTAGCAAATAGCCCCATAGGATTCTGGAGGATGTAGTGACAGCGGCGGTTACACCTATGCCACGAGTATATAGTTAAAATGCCATCCCTGGACACGTGTTTCGAGGTAATTGCCTCTCGTCAGCAGGGAGCAGGTAAGTATGCGGGGTGCCAAGTAGACTGCCAAAAAATTATCAGGTATAGTACCTCTCACGGCGCGCGGGTGCGGGATCCGGGCTCGTCAACCCATGGCTCAGGGAGCTTTAAATACAAAATGCGAGGTGGGTCGCACACCGCTCGTCATACTAGCAAATAGCCCCATAGGATTCTGGAGGATGTAGTGACAGCGGCGGGTACACCTATGCCACGAGTATATAGTTAAAATGCCATCCCTGGACACGTGTTTCGAGGTAATTGCCTCTCGTCAGCAGGGAGCAGGTAAGTATGCGGGGTGCCAAGTAGACTGCCAAAAAATTATCAGGTATAGTACCTCTCACGGCGCGCGGGTGCGGGATCCGGGCTCGTCAACCCATGGCTCAGGGAGCTTTAAATACAAAATGCGAGGTGGGTCGCACACCGCTCGTCATACTAGCAAATAGCCCCATAGGATTCTGGAGGATGTAGTGACAACGGCGGGTACACCTATGCCACGAGTATATAGTTAAAATGCCATCCCTGGACACGTGTTTCGAGGTAATTGCCTCTCGTCAGCAGGGAGCAGGTAAGTATGCGGGGTGCCAAGTAGACTGCCAAAAAATTATCAGGTATAGTACCTCTCATGGCGCGCGGGATCCGGGCTCGTCAACCCATGGCTCAGGGAGCTTTAAATACAAAATGCGAGGTGGGTCGCACACCGCTCGTCATACTAGCAAATAGCCCCATAGGATTCTGGAGGATGTAGTGACAGCGGCGGGTACACCTATGCCACGAGTATATAGTTAAAATGCCATCCCTGGACACGTGTTTCGAGGTAATTGCCTCTCGTCAGCAGGGAGCAGGTAAGTATGCGGGGTGCCAAGTAGACTGCCAAAAAAGTATCTGGTATAGTACCTCTCACGGCGCGCGGGTGCGGGATCCGGGCTCGTCAACCCATGGCTCAGGGAGCTTTAAATGACACCTGTCTACACATACCTGGGTGCCCCCCACGACACTCCACATGATCCCTGACCTCTGCGCATGACTGTTGCTGTACTCAATATGTCTGTCGGCACGGTTGTGCGGCCACCCCCTTAGCTGGTTGGGCCCATCACGGGTGTGTATGGTGCTCCATGTCTGTCTTGCCTAATGCATTGTGACCCATGTGTGTCCTGTGCCAGACTCAGGCCCCAGGGTATGGATGGTTGAAGTCATTTGAGAACTCAGGCATGGTTAGACTTTAGAAGACACATGTAAGGTAATAATGCAAAATGTAGGCATCATCTCTTGATCGTGTAAGTTGTTATTTGTGTTGGGGTACGTGTTGGGGGGGGGTATGACACGAGGGGCTTTCCGGGTGTGTGGAATCCAAAGTTCACTGGGGGAGTTGGTATCCTTGCCATTGGCAATCATCAGAGTCCATGCCACAGTCTTTGTCAACATTGGTCAGACAGTGACCAGCAAGTCCATGTGGCAGAGAATGTCATTTGCTGTTGTGCTGCTGTTGGTCTAGTGGGCCAGGTGCCAGGCCAGGTGTCCTGGGAGATGGTGCTGTTGCGCCGACCCTCACGGTCTTTTCCGTGGACGACCCGCCCTCCTGCGGGAACCCTCAGAAGCAGGCCGTGACGATGTTTGGGATGCTCCGTCGGATGTCTCCTCCTCCTCCTGATCCCTCCCTGTGGGTGGTGATGTTCTTCGCCTGGTGGCACAGGGAGGGTTGCCCATGTTGTCGGCTATCCGACGGAGTGAACGGTTAATTCCAGTGAGCACCGTCACGAGCTCAGCCTGTCTGTCCTCCATCCGTCCTTGGTGTCGCAGTTGACAGGCATGTTGCTCCGCATGTTGCTGGGCCTGCTGGGTCTTGATCTCCTCGAGGGTCCCCTTCATCTCATTGAGGGTGGACACAACCTGGCTCATGCCCGTGGTGTCCTGCCGGTATGTGTCCAGGATGTTTCTTACATGGGAATAAACCGGTTCCGCAGCCAACTAGTAAGGCTCGCGCCTCCGCCGTCCTCCACTCCCACCACCCCTGCCCACTTGCACCTGGCCTGCTCTTGTGGGCACATCAGGTCTCCGGGACCCCTGAGGGGTGGCATTTGCGTTGTCGCCTGCCTCCTCCCGGGTGCCCGGTACACCGTGTTCCTCCTGGTCAGCCTGGCTGCGTTGTGGTGGTGGGGCAGGGATCCTGGGTGTCTCCTGGGATATGGCAGGAGTGGGGGTGGTGGTTGGCCCAGTTGTACCTGACGCAGGTGCTGCAGGTGGTTGGACACCAGAGGGGCCAGGTCGGTCGGGGTCGTCCACAGAGTGGTGAGAGTCGTCGCTGCCGGTGGGATCGTCATCCCGCAGAGCCAGGTCCTGTGAGTCTTCCCCCCCAGTTTTGGGGGTGATCCACGACATTGACCTGTGTGTGAGAGAGACAATGTTATTTTCGTTCCATGCAACATCCATGTTTCATTCGTTTCAAAGTTGGCACATTTCCTCTGGGTATTTGGATATATCTTGCATTCCACTCACAGTGCACTTGTGCATGGGTATGTCCCTTGGCCACAACTTTTGAGACTTTACCTATGTGTGACACAGTCTTACTTGCTGCGTCAATTGTGACTGCAGTCAGCAGTGGAGTGAGCAGGTGTGGCGAGCCATGCATTTGCGCCTTTCCGTGTTGCACTGTACGTGGGCACATGGAGTTGTTCCACACACTTATATAATGCAGGTAGCTGGCGTTGTGCTCGTGCACAGGTTGAGACATGGCCCAGTGTTTTGCCATGGAGAAGAGAGGGGGATTCAGGCACTGGCCACCCTTGTCTACATGCACGCAGTCCACCTGCTGACGAGCAGACATTCCCACACCACCCAAGGCTGAATTGGTCTCCCTGTGTATCCCTTTCTCACTCCCTCTCTGTCCCCCTCTGCCTCCCTCCCTGTGTCAGCCTCCTCCCTCTGTCCGTCTCCCTGTGTCTCCCTCCCTCTCTCTCCCCCTCTCCCTCCCTCTGTGTGTCACCCTCTGTCACCTCAGCCCAGCTCCCTAGGCACACACTTTTTGCAGATCTTTGAATGGCCCTTGGCTTGTTCATGTGAGTTTGTTCCTGATCTCCAGGCACCCATTGGGTTTAGTGTCTGTGTCTGCGCTGCTGCTGTGGTGGTGTGTGCTGCCACTCTTTCACAGTGTTGGATGTTCATTGGCTGCTGTCATGTGCAAAAAGTGCCTTCACCCCCATGTCTTCATGCAAGGCGTCCGCCATTTGCAGGCAAGTCTTTCCTGTGTGGGGACACACTGTTTGTCTGGCTGTGACCTAGGCCATATGGGCAGAGGGCATTGTTGTCTGCTTCTGAGTTGCACTATGTGATTTTTGAGGCCCACACTCCCGCCATCCGGGTTACCGTGTCTTGTGTTGGTGTTTTCTGTGGCCTGTGACTTGGCATTGTCTAGCTGGGTGCATGGGGCATGGTGGCGCTAGTGGCATGTGCGTGTTTATGGAGTGTGGTTGAGTCATGTGATAGCTTTGGGGTGGTTGCGTGCATGATTGTGGGTTTGGTTGTGGATGCCGTTCCCCCCATGTGAGGTGAGTTGTTTGTGTACTCACCAGGCTCTCGGAGTCCTTCTACTCCCTCCACTGCCACCACCGGCAGTATGGCCATCACCTTCTCCTCCCAGGGATGTTATTGTACGCGTCTGCGGGCCGGCCCTCCTCCAGTGATGTTGGCCTGGTTGTGGTCATCGGTCATTTTGCGGCGGACCGTCCTCCGCAGATCGTACCACCTGGCTTGGCATTCATGCCTGGTCCTTCTGGTGGACGCAACAGCATTCACAGCATCGACAATCGTCTGCCAAATGGCTGTTTTTTCGGAAATGCTGGTCTGTCTGACCAATGTTCCAAAGAGGTGTGGCTCGACTCTGAGGATTTCGTCGACAAGGACCTCCAACTCTTGGCTAGTGAACTTTGGATTCTTGTTAGTGGGCATGGTGAGGGGTGTGGGTGTGGATGGTTGTGGGGGGTGTGGGTGTGGATGGTTGTGGGGGTGTGGGTGTGGATGGTTGTGGGTGTGTGGGTGTGGTTGTGCAGGTGTGTGAATGTGATGAGGGGGTGTTTGTGAAGGTGGTTGTGTGAAGGTGTGCAGGTGTAAGGTGTAGTGGAGGTTGTAGTATGGTGCAGTTGTTTCTCTGTGTGGTCTGCCAGCAGTGGGTCTGTTGCAAAGGATCATGGTTTGTGTGTGTTGGGCCTTTTTATTGGTCCATTGGTGGGTGTGGCTGTGTTTGAACTTTGGGTGGGTGTGTTAAAAGGAGTGGTTGTGTTTTGGGCCTTTGTTTGGGAGTTTGGCAGTTGCAGGTCAGTGAATAGGTTGTATTTGTGCTTGTTGGACATGTTTTGTGGCTTTGTGCGATTCGAATGGAGTCTTCTTGTGTTGTTTTGCTTTGTCCTGGTTGTGTACGTGTGTTTTTAGCGTCTGTGTGGTGCGTACATCGGCCATTTTGTTGTACAGTACTGTCCTTGTCTCTGGCTTGGTACGACTCGTACATATGCGCGATGTTGGGTGAGGGTGCTGGTGTTGGGGCCTGGGGTGCGCTCCGTACTTAGACTGGTGGGGTGTGTGTTCGCTCCGTACATACATGGGTGGGGGTACGGTCCGTACATACGCGGGTGTGGGTACGGTCCGTACGTACACTGTTGGGGTGGGGGTACGCTCCATACATACGCGGGTGAGGGTACGGTCCGTACATACACTGTTGGGGTGGGGGTACGCTCCATACATACGCGGGTGAGGGTACGGTCTGTACATCCACTGTTGGGGTGGGGGTACGCTCCATACATACACGGGTGGGGGTACGGGCCGTACGTACACGGGTGTATATACACGGGTGGGTGTACGGTCCGTACGTACACTGTTGGGGTGGGGGTACGCTCCATACATACGCGGGTGGGGGTACGGTCCGTACATACACTGTTGGGGTGGGGGTACGCTCCATACATACGCGGGTGTGGGTACGGTCCGTACGTACACTGTTGGGGTGGGGGTATGCTCCATACATACACGGGTGGGGGTACGGTACGTACATCCACTGTTGGGGTGGGGGTACGCTCCATACATACACGGGTGGGGGTACGGGCCGTACGTACACGGGTGTATATACACGGGTGGGTGTACGGTCCGTACGTACACTGTTGGGGTGGGGGTACGCTCCATACATACGCGGGTGTGGGTACGGTCCGTACATCCACTGTTGGGGTGGGGGTACGCTCAATACATACACGGGTGGGGGTACGGGCCATAAGTACACAGGTGTATATACACGGGTGGGTGTACGGTCCGTACGTGCACTGTTGGGGTGGGGGTACGCTACATACATACGCAGGTGTGGGTACGGTCCGTACATCCACTGTTGGGGTAGGGGTACGCTCCATACATACACGGGTGGGGGTACGGGCCGTACGTACACGGGTGTATATACACGGGTGGGTGTACAGTCTGTACGTACACTGTTGGGGTGGGGGTACGCTCCATACATACGCGGGTGGGGGTACGGTCCGTACATCCACTGTTGGGGTGGGGGTACGCTCCATACATACACGGGTGGGGGTACGGGCCGTACATACACGGGTGTATATACACGGGTGGGTGTACGGTCTGTACGTGCACTGTTGGGGTGGGGGTACGCTCCATACATACGCGGGTGTGGGTACGGTCCGTACATCCACTGTTGGGGTGGGGGTACGCTCCATACATACACAGGTGGGGGTACGGGCCGTATGTAGGCCTGGGCAAAAATTTCGTTCCGTTCGCGGAAATTGCGATAATTTGACATTTTTGCGTTCCGCGGAGAGCGCGAAAATGTCAAAAATTCCGGTTTCCGCAGCTTGGCGATAATTTGTTTCTTGCTCGCGCTGTAAAATGATACATTCTCGCGCGCGCGCGATCGCCTTACCTGAATCCCTGCATTCGCCGACAAGTTTTCTTGATCCGGTCGCGTTCTCCATGAGATGTTGTATTGTTTTTAGCCATTTGCGCTGTCTCGCGACAGTTCGCGCCCGCAGTGACGTCATGCGTCGCGCGATCACGTCTTTCTTCTCGCGATCATGCACCGCGAGAACAACTCAAAACAAGATGGCCGCGCCCGCAAGCAACCACATGGGTAAGTTGGCGACCCGCAACCATGCAGAAAATCTTGCGAACATGCCGGAAAAAAACTTCCGCATCTTTGCGATATTTCTGCTTGTTTGCGATAATTTTAAACATTCTCGCGATAATTTGCGAAGGTTAATTCCGCAAATTCCGCCCACCCCTAGCCGTATGTACACGGGTGTATATACACGGGTGGGTGTACGGTCCGTACGTACGGGGGTGTACGTGCACAGGTGGGGGTTCGGCACGTACATACGAGGGCTGGGGGGGTGGTTGGGCACGTACATATGGGGACTGGGGGGGGTGGTTGCTATGGGAGTTCGGTGCGGACGGTGTTTTTTCCATACGGTTGTAACATCGGACGCACGGGATGGATCGTACTTGCGCGGTCGGACTTCACTTTTCACATTTGTATGGTAAATCGTCCGGGGACGTGTCGGACACGTTTTCCGACCCGAGGACGTGTGGGGAATTATTCCCAATGTGATTCGTATGGAGTTTTTCCCATGCGAATCGTACTTGGCAGTTTGTACGGCACTTGTACGATTCGTACGGTAAAAAGACCGGATACGAGTCGTACGGGGAAATTTTTTCCAGGATCGTAATCGGCACCAGAGTAGGGATAGACTAACTGATTTCCTTTTTAGGTTAATGACTTCTAATATCGAGATTGGAGTGATTATTGCCTGCATGATGCTTCTAGAGCTGACTATTCTTCTTATTCTGAGTCAGATGAGACTCCTGCGTAGGATATTTTTTGTATTAGTGCCCATTTATTTTCTTAACCTCGTGTTGAGGTGTTTGTATGTGCAATTATTTTTGCTTTGCAATAAATCCCTAAAATTTGAGATTCGGAGTCGGTGGTCCTTTAGAGTTCAAATTCTATTTCCTTTGATTATGTGTTAATATTGGATTTCCTCCCCTCTACACTATTTAGCAGATAAAAAGATCCTGGCGACCTGAGAGGATTCTTGGTGATGGTAAGACAGATAAGAATCCGGCTTTATCGCTGTTCTCTCCACCTTGCAGACAGATTTCTCCACTGAATCCTGCGTTTCACCCCTTACACCTTGCACTTCACACTTCCATCCTGTGATCCTTCTTGCACCTTGTGCTTCCCCCGTGTACCTTATACTATCCCTCCCCATTGTCCCATGCATTCCTCCCTCACTAACAGAGAACAAAACGTGCAGCAGGTCTGAAAGATTTGCCATGTGATGGAAATGGTCATCTGCTACAGTTGCCCCTCTGCTACCTCACATATGTATTAATCAAGGTTCAAAACATATTTTGAATACACAAAAGCCAGAACCATTGGCATGGCCAAAACTTGAAAACAAACAAGAAAACCGAACCGCCAAGGAATGCAAGGGGGACCTAAACCTGTGGAAATTACCTACTGCGCCGTTATCTTAAAGGCTATGATTACACTTCTTGGTGTTTGATGTTGAAGGCATCTGTGTTCTGCTAGTAGCATGTTGGCATTATGCACTGCTGTAATTTCTTGAAGTGCAAGACACAGTAATTGTTCATTTAAGAAAGTTGCAGTTTTCTTCTTTATAGCAGTTGTTGCACCCTTCATCACTAAACAACACACCCTGCAGTATTTTGCGGAATTAAACCACGTAACCCACCCTGCCATATCACAGCAGCATACAGCAAAATGTAGCAACTCTTGTTTACCTTGCTGGACTTTGGACTAGGGAAGTATACATTCTCCAGCACTTCTCCATGAACAGTTCAAATAAGATAGGCAATTGTTGGACGTATGTGAGTGGAAGGAAAGGAGAGGACAAATGATAGTGAGATAATATACCTCATTGGATAAAAGTGAGTCAGTGTTATTGAAAGGAGAATAAAAAATAAAGGTAACATGAAAGAAGAGACCACTCACCGTCCGAAACCATCCTCCCAAATACCTGCTCTCAGGCTCTGTTTGGGGATGCACAGTGCAGACAGGAACTTCTGAGCCTCAACCATGGTGGATCGGCCATTTGCCTCTGGTGGCATAGGGTCCGTCCTACTATGTCCTGCGAAGTGAACCAAGTACATCCTTTCTGTACTTGACTCTCAGGGTAGCGAAGGTGAACAGTCAAAGCTTTCTTAGGGAGGTAATATGGAGGGCAGAGACTCAGAACGTAATAGTCAAATAACAGACACAATTATACATTATCCAGCGTAGTGCTTGTCTTATAAATAAATACTTTAAAAGCACAGCAAAACGAAATGCTCCACACAATACTCAGAGTTCAGCTACAGGTTTCTACAACACTTTGCTATAATTCTCACACTCACCACAGTGCCCTACCACAATAGCTGTAGTTCCCATCCCACTGCAGTGTTCAAGCACAATGGATGCAGCCTCCAAACTACTATAGTGAACTAGCCATAAACCAATAGTCATGGACCCTTGTTAACGTAGGTGCATGTTTACTACTAAGCTTGTGTGTGTAATTGCAACAGGTAGCAGCAGAATACCGGTCCCAGGATCCCGCAGGGCTGAGCAGGAGGCTCTGAAATTTCCCACACCTGCTTCTGCTGCAGTTGGCACTACAAAGCACATTTGTTACACCCACGGTGCAGGACGCTTTTCCTGGTAGCAGCAAGGAGGGACTACTGGTCCCAGGATCCCGCAGGGTAGGGGAGGAGGTTCTTAAATTGTCTGCACTTGCTTCTGCTGCAGTTGGTGCTATAAAGTACATTTGTTACACCCACAGTGCAGGACACTTTTCCTGGTAACAGCAAGTAGGGACTACTGGTCCCAGGATCCCGCGGGGCCGAGGCGGAGGCCCTGAAATTGCCCGCATCTTCTTCTGCTGCAGTTGGCGCTCTAAAGCACATTTGTTATACTCACGTGTGGGATGCGCCTGGGGTGAAGCCTGGGAAAAGGGCAGGCCAAACCTGTGCCCGTCAATGCCTGGTAAATGCAGGGCAGGGCCACCTCCCTTGGCTTTGCGACTGGGCATAGCCCGATTGCCGATAAACTAGGGTTACCTCTGTTTGAACACTCTTAAACGTATTGTAACACTGGGGCACAGATTGTTGAGACCACTCATATTTGGTTGTTGCCACCAGTGGGGCACCCCAACCAACAGGAGACAGTTGCTCAGGAGAGGGGGTTGCCTTTGATTCAGTATTTATTAAAGTACACTCTTGTTTTACATTTTTGGTTTCTTTTTTTAGGTATTGCTGATATTTGGTCTAACTGGGCCTGTTTTTATTATTGGGACATAACACAATAAGACCTTAATATGGGCCTGGTTATGAGTTTGGTGGACAGGGTTACTCCATCACAAATGTGACAGATATCCCATCCCCCAAATTACAATTCCATTATATCCAATGGAACTTGTTATATGGCTGACGGGATATCTGTCATGTTTGTGACAGAGTATCCCATCTGCCAAACTCATATTCAGGCCCTGAGCCTCTTTTAAAACGATGGTTTATAGTATTTATTTCCCTCACCTCAATATAGTTGTATACTTAAATATTTGTAGTTAATCTTCCTCTAAGAATTTATTGGCCACTGCAGTATTTATTATTTCCTTTCTCTCGACTGGGTTCAGCCTTATTGGGTACTTCATTTTTGCACAAGTTATATGTACGGGCTCCATATTCCTTCAGAATGGTTGCAGCCCAAAATAACAAAGGATCACTTCACTCCTTCAGTGAGACTTCTCCTGGTGATCTAGAGACCATATCTGGGTATGTGGAAACGAAAATCTCCAGAAAAATTGCATGAATTGGGAAATGCCAAAAAACAGCTGAGGCACTCAGCTGATAATTGTACACCAGATTAAATTGATGTATTGATAGAAGAAGTTGAAGACCTTTTAACTATGAAAGAAAAAGAGAGAAAGGGAGGAAAGAGTGGCAAGGAAAACATAAAAGCCCTTTTTTTTTAAAACCACTCACTCCTGCACATTCAACGCACTCCAGCGTGGTCATCAACACTGATCCTCCAGCTCCTACTGTGGTTATTCACAGTAGCTCCGAATCAGCTCCAGAAAGTAGCCCAGATGTAAAAACAAGCCATATTATGGGGTGGAATGCGGAAATAGATTTAAAGTTTTGGGAAGCACAGATAATAATAGACCCATACACAGGCAGACAACCAATATATCTAATACCCTTGTTTCTGCAGCATCTACAATGAGTGACTCTAACATTCAAATAAACTTACTTAAGGAAGAATAATGGGCCTAAAAGACTATGGGACAGATATACATAGGTTTGGCTTAGCCCTTATCAAATAGTGAATTTTTGTGATTCGCTATTTTGTAATTCCAAACACCCATGTACTAATGTGTCTTTGACATATTTTGCGATTCCCAGTGGGACGCAAATAGAACTACCTAATTGATATTCATGAGGTATGTCTCGGTTTGCGAGCCATTGGAAATCGCTAAAATCACAGGGATGGTTTTCTGCTGGGTAAACAGACATAATATCGAATAAAAAATATCGACAGGACAGAATATCGAGTTTTTAATATAGAATGGACAGAATATCGAATTGCCAAAATATAGTGATGAAGAATATCGAAAATCAGGTAATATAGTTGTTAAAAATATAGATTTTTTTTATAGTGTTTTAAGTGTTAGTATATGTGTTAAAAGTATGTATTATTTTTGGAATGTATGTTTGAATATTTTTAAAGTAATGAATTTTAGGTTATTTAATTTTTGTCTAATTTAATTCCGTAGCGGGTTGTGGGTTTATAGGGGATTAGGGTGGGAAGTAATTTAATTATAGTACATTAAATAATAATTTTTAGGAATTATTAATTATTTTTAATTTAATTTAGCGTTTTACTTCTGTAGCGGGTTGTGGGTTGATAGGGGAATAGGGTGGGAAGTAATGAAATTGTTATTAGGTAATTGTTAATTGGTATTGAAAATTAATTGGTTGTTGATTAATTATTAATTGGTAAATAATTTGTATTAATTGGTAATTCATTTGTATTAATTGTTTAATTGATAATTATGTTAATTGTATTAATTTATTATTTGTAGCGGGTTGTGGGTTTATAGGGGAATATGGTGGGAAGTAATTTAATTGTAAATAATTAATTATTGAATTAATTTTTGTATATTGATAATTAATGTATTATTAATTAATTATTAATTGGTATTAATTGTATTTATTATTTTTTGTTATTGAAAATTAATTGGTTGTTAATTAATTATTAAAAAGGTAATTAATTAAAAAAAATTATTGGTATTTATAATTAGTTAATTATTAAATATTGTGTGATTGGTAATTAATTTTAATACTTTTTTTTGGTATTAATAATTAATTTATTTTTAATAAAATATTACATTATTATTTTCCCTACTATTGCACTCACTGGAGTGGGAATAGTAATTTTTACCCCTACGCTATCCAACGCTTTCCCTACTATCGCACTCACTGGAGTGGGATTAATAAATTTTACCCTCCCGCTATCCAACGCTTTCCCTACTGTTGCACTCTCTGGAGTGGGAATAGTAATTTTTACCCCTACGCTATCCAACGCTTTCCCTACTGTTGCACTCTTTGGAGTGGGAATAGTAATTGTTACCCCTACGCCATCTTACGTTTTCCCTACGGTTGCACTCACTGGAGTGAGAATAGTAAATTTTGCCCTCCCGCTATCCAACGCTTTCCCTACTGTTGCACTCTCTGGAGTGGGAATAGTAATTTTTACCCCTACGCTATCCAACGCTTTCCCTACTGTTGCACTCTCTGGAGTGGGAATAGTAATTTTTACCCCTACGCTATCCAACGCTTTCCCTAATAGTAGAAAATCACTAAATGTCCACCTTTCTAAATTGGGTGGGCAGACATGTAGCCTTTTCTCTGATGGTCCTTACTCCCCATCGAAGGGGATTAATCACGGTGGAGACAGAGTACTCTCCATCGTGATTAACCCTAAAGTACACCTGTATGTAAATGGGGTGGGCGGATCACTATATTGGTGGGGAGGAAATTCCATTGCCTTGTGACAGAGTGCCCTCTCCGCCAATCTATAAATCAGGCCCTCAGTTTCCACATTGTTAATTTACATGTGTTACTCACTGGTGAAGGTAGTTATATATTTTCTTCCAGTACTCTCTTTTAGTTATCTATTGGCAATCCATCAGTGTCTATGTTTTGCAGTGTTGGTGTTCTTGGTGTGGAAAATGTTGAAACGTTCTGCTCCTTTTATATTACATTTTAATTATTTTAATATTTTTATTGGTTAGTTTGCTTTACAGTTGTTTTCATCAGCTGGTGTTTGTTTAGTTTGATTTTTTTTATCAGTTATCACATTTTACCATGGATACTAATGTTTCTGTTTTAATGTTTAATATACATTTCTGTTTTTTGCGTTATTTTGGATATATTTTTATGTGTCATTTTATGTATTAATGTTTATTTTATATCATTATATTCATTGTATTAGTCATTGATTATTTGCAAATTATAGGAGATTTTCGTATGTATTTAAATGATATTTTATGGGTCTAAAGTTTATTTTAAGGGTGTCATATTTAAATAATGCAGCTAGACAAATTATTAATTTATGTTAAGATACATTGTATTTGTTTAAAGTGTTTTAAGTAAAATAAAGTTATTTATTTTGTAATATTTGGCTTTATATTTTGCGATATTATTGTAGTCAATTTTGTGTGTTTTGATATCTTTTACATTTTATTTAGTTATTTAAAGGTCAAGATATTTTTCTTTCCAATATTCTTGGTTTCAATATTAGTAGAAATAAATATTTTTCACTGTGTTATTTTGGGCAACGATATCTGTGTTTTGTTATTTAAGTGCAGGATGGTGATATTTTTGTAAACAACATTTGTTTTGCAATATTTTTGTGTAATGTTAAGCACATCTTCTGTCCATACACCACCTGAGCAAGTGCAGCAAATGACCCTCCCCCCAGCACCAAAAAAGCCTTTGTGCCAAAGTTTGTGCTTTCATGCAATATGTGGAATGCAGAAGATAAAACAAAAACAACCCTTAAAGTCTGTTCTTCATCCACACCCCTGCAAAAATATCCCTGGTCTGCTGTGTTTTTAAAGACAAGCAGAGAGGGAAGGGGAACAACACGGTGCATGGGTGGTTACTTGAGGGAGCAAGCAGCACATGAGGGAGACCACTACTAAACACATATACTACCATGGATAGTTCCCTAAATGTGAGCAATGGAAGGGTGCAAGCCAGCAAGTCAAATGCGCTGCGAAGAGTCTATGCTGCATCAGAGGGAAAACAAAAGAAGAGGAAGGCAAGCCATCAAGTAAGAAGCAAGCAAACAAAAGTGACTATAAAGCCACCCAATGATAAGCAGTGGGAGGGCTGTAAACCCACTGTAAGTTCACAATAGGTCTTTCCCAACCAAACAGCTTTCACTGTCTGTTAGGCAAGACCAAAAAGGGATTATAGAATGGGGAAGGCACCAAGAGTAGTATACCCAATAATTCTCACAGTGGTGCCTTACCTATAACATGGCTGGGTGAGATGCTGTGCTCAAATGCTTAAGAATGGGGTGTGCGATGGTCTACGATCCGTCTCTGACCAGTAGAATTCCAAATACTGTGAGCACATTTCTCAGGTACAAGGGTGTGCATAGTCATAAAGTGCTTGTTGGAAAGTGTAACACAGCAAATTGTATGCTGTATCAGCTGGGCTGCTGACTGCTAGCCGTCATAATGGGAGTATGATTTTGTTCTGGTCGGGTGTGCTGGAATTGTATTTGCATGCTGTATAGACCAAACTGTTAACTGACGGCGGTCATTATAGGAAAGTTACACCATCTAGGACGGGTATGTTAAGCTGAAGCCTTAGTGACATATGTCATCTCATAATTCAAAGAACACCATACCAATAGAAGAAAGGCCACACTATGGGGCTAAATGTTGGTTGGTACTGCTATTTATAAGACCTTGAGCGGCAAAACTATCTATATGCAGGCGCCACTTAGTTACTAGTGTGGTCCTCAGTGTGTAAAAATATAGATGTTCATTCTATAAGAGGAAGAAGGTTTCAAATGTCATGCCCTACCACTGGTGCTGTAAAGAATATCTATTATGTGCCCAGTAATACTCTTGTGCACAAAAAAACGTTCTAAACAAGGAAAATAATGGTCAAGAGCAACAGGCAAAGGAAGCTATATCAGAAGAGAAGAGGAGGATGTTATGTTAATTTAATTTATGACGAGCATGAATCACCCCGGAAGGGCACAGTTCAGAACATAAACAGGTAGGCCAGACTCTTAGGCCACAAATGGCTCAGTCTTGACAAATTTCCTGAATTTAAAAATGATCAGTAAAATTGACTTAAGTCAAGAGAGAGCTTATTCCAATAAAAAAATGGCTAGGTAGGAAAAGGACCTGCTACCTGAGCAAGACTTTCTTATCCGGGGGACTGTAAGCAAGGCTTTGTCATTGGATCTTAATGGTCTACTTGGCCGATAAGGAAAAAGCTTTGAAGACAGATAGCTTGGACCATTGCCACTTAAGGACGTATGTGTCAGACAGCAAATTTTAAAAATAATTCTTTTGTGGGTTGGCATCCAATGAAGAGAGCGCAAAAGAGTATAAGAAGCTGACCTGGATGGAAGATTGGTAATAAGCTGGGCTGCAGTGTTCTGAAACACCATTACAATAATCAAAGCGGCTGATAATCAATGCTTGAGCTAAGGTATTCATCATATAGTGTGGCAGTAGAGTGAAAACTCTCCTTAACAAGCGTAACATATGAAAAGAAGTCCCTATGGTGTTGCCAACCTGCTCTTTCATAGTGAGTGCTTGATCAAGTTGCTTTTTTACAACCAATTTTGGATTAGGTGTAGCGCCCAAATCCAAGGGCCATTAGTCTGGTGTCCAGAGCTGTTGGACCTTACTAAAGAGCATATACTAGGTCTTACTGGTGTTCAGTTGTAGACAGTTTTCTGTCATTCAAGTGGCTTTGACCAGCAGAAAAGTGCACTTTTGCATTGATCAAGTTTTTACTTAAGTGTGACACTTAACTGTGTCACAATAAAGATTCAAAGCCAAAAGCTCTGGCAGTTTTGGCAAGTGGGGTCTACATAGATGTTAAAGAGAGTGAAGCTCAAACAAGAGCCTTGTGGGGCCCCCGTATCTAATTGTAAAGTCTGTGATTTATAAGGGTCCAAATTAATCATCTGGGTATGACCAGTTATAAAATCCTTGGACCATTTTAATGCTGTACCATGGATTACTATCTCCTGCAATCTTGGTAGCAATCTGGGAAGGAATACCGTATCGAATACTGCTGAATCCAACAGCACAAGCAGTGATGGAGTGTTCATGTCTAAAGAGCATCTTATTGAATCAATAACCACAATTAAATTTGTTTCTGTATTGTGCATAGGTCTAAAGCCCAATTCAGATGAATCTAACAACATATTGGTTTCAAGACACTCCATGAGCTGAGTGTTATTTGTCCTTTCAGGAGCTTGCCCAATAAGGGAAGCAGAGTAATAGGTTGATAATTAAAAAGGTCTGTGCTGGACTGTTCCCATGAGGCACAGGGTCAAGACTGATTTGCATATAGCTGTGTATGAACTGGGGTGGCGAAGTTAGCTAAAGAACGATGATGGATTCAACCCAGATCTGTGACGGGGGTGAGTGTCTGAAAAGTTTAAGCGCTCGGTCCATCATCTCCTTGTGTTTGCACTGATGAGAGAAACACACATGGAATAACAAGAAATAGAATGCCTACAACCGATAGAAATGTCTCTAAGTAAAGTGACATTCACATGGACCAATAAGAAGTGAAGGCGAGATGTAAGCCCCTTTTAAGGTATAATAAATACAATATATTTCAGGTGAAACCTAAATATTAAGCAGTCTATAAACCTTCCAGAATTATTTGAGGAATGGACCATAGCAACCATGGCCAATTATTGTGAGTTTAATGACAAAACTCATTGATATTTGTTTTAACTCTTGGAAATCGATCTGTAGCACTTTACTAGAAAAGATTGTAACCTTAAGTACCTATACCTGTAGTGTAGCCAATATTAGGCAAGGCATATGGTTTAACAACTGTCTTAGTAAGAAGAATTTTTTTTACTATGCCCTCGGGGTGAATTGGTTAATTGTTGCTCCTTGAATTGGAAGCACAAACTTCTTGCATGCAGGAGAACTTGTCATAATGCCATAGAAGGAGCTAAAAGATCTTACAAGCTTAAGGGTGCTCTGAGGGCGTGGGTACGGTCCGTACCACGCATACCCCTACATCACCACTACAATGGTGGTACGGACCGTACCCATGCCCTCAGAGCGTGGGTACGGTCCGTACCACGCGTACCCCTACGTCACCACTAGAATGGTGGTACGGACCGTACCCACGCTCTGAGGGCGTGGGTATGGTCCGTACCACGCGTACCCCTACATCACCACTACAATGGTGGAACGGACCGTACCCACAGCCTCAGAGCGTGGGTACAGTCTGTACCACCATTGTAGTGGTGACGTAGGGGTACGCGTGGTACGGACCGTACCCAACCTATGAATGCGGGGGTACGGACCGCATAACCCGTACCCCTAGGGCACCAGTACATTTGTGATACAAGGCGTACATACGCCACGAATGTTGGCTTAGGGCCTGGTGCAGCATATAACCAGTATATTGGGGTGTGTGTATGCCCAGGACAGCAGTGTACTGCACCAAGGGTGCGGGTGGGTGGGTGGGTGGCTGCCTAGGATTCCCAGCAGTGGACAAAGACATGTGAGGTGTGGGTGCCTATCACTCTCAGCAGTGGACAGAGACATGTGAGGTGTGGGTGCCTATCACTCCCAACAGTGGACAGAGACATGTGAGGGGTGGGTGCCTATCACTTCCATCAGTGGACAGAGACATGTGAGGGGTGGGTGCAGAGGAATACCAGCAGTGGACAGAGACATGTGAGGTGTGGGTGCCTATCACTCCCAGCAGTGGACAGAGACATGTGAGGGGTGGGTGCCTATCACTCCCAGCAGTGGACAAAGACATGTGAGGTGTGGGTGCCTATCACTTCCAGCAGTGGACAGAGACATGTGAGGGGTGGCTGCCTAGGATTCCCAGCAGTGGACAAAGACATGTGAGGGGTGGGTGCCTATCACTCCCAGCAGTGGACAGAGACATGTGAGGGGTGGGTGCAGAGGAATACCAGCAGTGGACAGAGACATGTGAGGGGTGGGTGCCTATCACTCCCAGCAGTGGACAGAGACATGTGAGGGGTGGGTGCCTATCACTCCCAGCAGTGGACAGAGACATGGGGTGGGTGCCTATCACTCCCAGCAGTGGACAGAGACTTGTGAGGGGTGGGTGCCTATCACTCCCAGCAGTGGACAGAGACATGTGAGGTGTGGGTGCCTATCACTTCCAGCAGTGGACAGAGACATGTGAGGGGTGGCTGCCTAGGATTCCCAGCAGTGGACAAAGACATGTGAGGGGTGGGTGCCTATCACTCCCAGCAGTGGACAGAGACATGTGAGGGGTGGGTGCAGAGGAATACCAGCAGTGGACAGAGACATGTGAGGGGTGGGTGCCTATCACTCCCAGCAGTGGAGAGAGACATGTGAGGGGTGGGTGCCTATCACTCCCAGCAGTGGACAGAGACATGGGGTGGGTGCCTATCACTCCCAGCAGTGGACAGAGACATGTGAGGGGTGGGTGCAGAGGAATACCAGCAGTAGACAGAGACATGGGGGTGTGTACATCATTATCAGATGACCACAACTCCATGGGTGTATGTACGCATCCCTAATTTTCGACTATGTTGATAGTGCCATAACAACACATCACTGACAGCAGTGTCCCACTCCCATGAGGATGGATGTCTTTCCCCCACTGCATAACACACCACATGTGGGTGTGAGTACAAATGACACATGCATACCCACCCCTGGCAGATGCTGCACAATACACACACAGATATCATGCCACGAGACTGTATAGTCATGTCAATGCCTACTAAACTAAGAGAGCCAAAGGGAACACACACTGTCACGCACATCCCAGGACTGATAGGAATGTACAGGTGCTGGGACAGCCACCAAGATGTTGTCTCTCATGGAAGGAATAGGGTGGAGTTCCCAGAGATACAATGCCCACAATTGTGAGTCAGGTGCCCTAATACCCTGCAGAACAAGTACCATATGTGTGCTAGGCTGGGATTACACACATGCATAGTGCGGAAAAGGGAGAATTTCTCCATGAAGGCATGGCAACATACTCAATACACAAGTACAGGGACTAGCAAGGAAGGCACAGACGATGCAGCCAGGGACATTGCTGAGCAGGCATGGCCATAGTTGAAGGGATCCGTCACCAACAAAGGGAATGTATACACAGGTCAGCACATCATTTGTGCAACTCTCTGCAGGGAAGATGTCAGGTGCCATGGAGGAAGGGACACTCCTTGGTACAATGGATCAAAAAACAAATAACACACACGACCAAAGATCCTTTGAAGAGAGCTTGTGATGGCACGCAGATCCCATGGTCCACCTCATGACCATCAGACTCGAACCTTTGCCCGAAACATAACACATTACCACAACCCCAACTCCTGGAGAATCAGTACCAACATCAATACCTGAAATGCAATAGTGTTCAAAGTAAAAAGAAAATACTTTAATCAGCATAAATTTCTTTTTTTTTCAAGAACACTATATACAAAGGCCAATGGCCAGTCCAGAATAGAAGTCCTTGGGGGGACACATGGGCACGCGTCTCCCCTAGCTTGCCTGCACATTTGAACCCTCAGGTTCGTCGACTGGGGGGGGGGGCATCATGTGGGGAAGGACCAGGCACCGCAGGGACAGGAGGTGTAAGGGTAGGTGTGGTGGGTGCAGGGCCGGACGCCTCCACCACAGGGGGTGGGGCAGCGCCAAAGGTGGAGGTGAGCTCGGCGCTGCACACTTCTGCCAGGGCGTCCAGAGTATCCCCTACACCGGAAGAAACCACAGGCACAAAGGAGGGGGGGTCGGAGGGATGGGGTGCAGCGCTACTGGGGGAGGGGGTGGACATGGGGGTGACTCAACTCCCCTACCCGGGGAATGCCTTGCCCGTTTGCGGGCTGGTGACCCAGTGGGGCTGAGGCCCAGCACAGACATCTAGCTCTCCTTGTCTGACTGTGTGGCAGGGGGGCCAAGGAGAGTGCTTTTGGAGGGACTGGGTAGTGAGGCATGCGGACTCAGACTGTGGCTGCGTGTATGTCTGTGTGCCCCAGACCCAGTAGGTGTGCCTTTTTCCCCCTGAGTGTGAGTGCCAGGAGGTGTGTTCTTGCCCTTACGTGTTGGTGTGCTGCCTGTGTCTGGTGGGGTGCGTGCTTGGGAATGTCTGGGTGTGTATGGGACAGGCATGGGAGTGGGAAGTGTGGATGGGGCTGGGGTGGGGGGGACGAAGCACTGCAGGAGACTCACTGCTGCCGTCAGTGAAGAGTCCATGGACCTCAGCAACATCCGTTGGTCAGACATCGCTGCTGACATGCCCTCCATGAACGACACCATCTGTGTCAGCAGTCTGGTGTGGCCATGGAGGACATTCAGCATCGATGTCTGGCCAACATGCAACTGCCGCTGAATGTCCACAGACTCTGCAGTGAGGGCAGTAGGGGTGACAGGGGCAGGGGTGCGGTGCCTGGCACGAAGGAGACATGGTGGTGCCCTGCACAGACAGAAGGGACCGGAGCAACTGGGAGGGCGGTGATGGGAATGGAGGAGGCGGGGACAGATGTTGTGCTGCTGCCAGGTGTTGTAGCAGCCTCCGCCCCCTCGATGAGTTTAGCCTTGGACCCGTCAGCGTCGTAGTCGGTGTCACCACCAGACAGGTCCCCCGCCTGACTCCCCTCTCCCACCATGCCACTTGCTCCCGCAGACTCGCCAGCACTGGTGGCACCGGTGCTGGATCCCTCCTCCAGGTCCGTGCAGGTGTCTCCCTCGGTGTCCTCCGATGATGCTGTGGGCAAGGTAAAGATACAGAAAATAATCAATCACCTGTATACATCTGACACATGAGTCCAAACAAAATAGGTCACGGTGCATATCAAGCAATGCATCATGAGTAACATCTAGATTACTCCGCACATATGTAAGCCCTGTACTCCCCAGTTGGTTGACCCACCATGCCACTTGGAAACAAGGAAAAATAGGACACAACAGCCAAAAACTTGATTTAGAAATATACTGAGAAGCTAGGGCCCGATTCACAGAACTAACTTAAGACAAAATCCTAAACTTACTACCATTTTGGTATTCACAGAAGGCACTTACTCATTTTGGTATTCACAGAAGGCACTTACTCATTTCGGTATTCACAGAAGTTAGGAGTCCTAAAGTTAGGACTCCCAAATGCCTTCTGTGAATACCGAAAGTCTTCAAATTTTGATTTTTCTCAGTTTAGGAGTCCTAAAGTTAGGAGTCCTAACTTTACTACTCATAAACTGAGAAAAATCCTAATTTTAAGACTTTCGGTATTCACAGAAGGCATTTAGGAGTCCTAAAGAAAGTTAGGAGTCCTAACTTTACTACTACTAAATTGAGAAACATCATAATTTTAAGACTTTAGGTATTCACAGAAGGCATTTAGGAGTCCTAAAGTTAGGAGTCCTAACTTCACTGCTCCTAAACTGAGAAAAATCCTAATTTTAAGACTTTCGGTATTCACAGAAGGCATTTAGGAGTCCTACAGTTAGGACTCCTAACTTCTGTGAATACCGAAATGAGTAAGTGCCTTCTGTGAATACCAAAATGAGTAAGTGCCTTCTGTGAATACCAAAATGGTAGTAAGTTTAGGATTGTGTCTTAAGTTAGTTCTGTGAATCGGGCCCCCAGTGTCTGGGAACAATTGAGCACAGCAATACTATGAAGGCATGCCACCTCTTGTTTACTGTGAAAGAAACAGTATTGGTGCACCCAAGGCTAAATAACAGACCTCAATGCTGAAGGTGTCCCCACACTCAGAGACCTGTAAGTACTTTGGAAACCCAAACGAAATACATTGTGATCCCTTGGGAATCACACCACTTTACAAAATCTACATGTTTAGAATGTGTGAATGTGCCACTTTGTGAACAGAACACACATGTGCCTGTATAAAAGAAGTCACACAAGGAGGTGCACACAAAACTACATTTACACAGTCATTCTATGAGCCGCCAGCCTTATTCAAAGAAGCCACTGTTAGAAAGAAATGGGGTTTCAGTAAGTACATATAATGGCACCACGGCGGTCTGGATGACTTGACACTCCTAAGTTGGTATCAGCAACAACCAAGGACTGACCCAAATGCCACCACACTGTGGGAACATGGATATGTATAATCTGAAAAACAGTCTTATTCGAACTGTGCCTTTCTTTAAAATGTGCCAGCGTGTCCCCTGAAAGTGTAAAGGTGGTTTCTTGTGCACTTCCTTGGGAGACATCTGTCATGCAGGCACATTATTGTCCTTCACAACAAAACATCAAAGTCAAGCATTGAAAACATGAAGACATGTTGACAAGTGTAGCGAGTGCCAAGGTACAAGACTTCTTGACTAACAACTTGAATCATGCCACCTGTCACATGGCCATCCGTACCATGATGACACAGTTGGCAACACATCTGACCCACTGCCTGTCATGTGGATTGGCACACATGTCCAAACACAGGACAATGCATAAGCTAATGGGCCTGCAATTGTGTCGGAATAAGGCACACCTGCACTGAGGAGACACCCTCATGGCAAGCAAGAATGTTCACACAGATGTCAGTACACAAAGACCAAACTACGTAGCATCTGGACCACACACTGGTGCCAAAAATGGATGAGGAGGAATCCTGTATTTAAACTTTTGACACATGCTGCAAAGCAATAACATGAAAGGCTGCACAACATCACTGGGTCACTGCATGTTGAGGGTCTGTCCAGACAATTATCACACACAGGTCAGACCTGGCAAGGAGACATAAGGTTTGGACATGTAGGCCTCGCCCGCACAAACCCCCCATACCTGAGACAATGTGATTGAGACAGATCAAGAAGTGACACCTCTTAATCAGGGTTTACAAAAATGTGCATCAAGAATTCCAAAATGTACTCCACATCACCTCGTGAGGCTGCCAACACATATTTGTGACAAACAACCATCAACAGATAGTTGTAAATAGACACACAGGCACTGCCCAGTGTGAGGATGCACAAACCAAATGGGGTCACCCTGTCCAGTGGACACATGTAGCACACTTTAGATAAATACAAATGAGGCCAGGGAACAATGCCACAGAGGCCAACCTATGCTGAACACACAGAGAATGGGCACAGTGTTGGATGACACACTTGATTCCGAGGCAAGGGTGTCTAGGGGACTGTTGTGGGCACACTGCTACATGGTCCTGGAATGATCTGACTGTAACATGAGCAACCGTCCCGGCACTATGCATATCTCCCACTCATGCACATCATGTCTGAGTAGGGTGACCAACTGACATGGGTGCAAATTCAGGACAGTGAGTGTAAAAATTCAGGACAAGGGGTCAAAATTCAGGACAAAAGGTACGTTTTACAGACACATCAGAGAAGGTTGCGTAATAGTATATAAGTAAGTAAATAGACAACTACTAAAGTACAAGTGAAAGTAAGTTTATATTAGGTTGAGACAATTGTGCACTTCATGGTTTGTCAGTGTGCGCGCAGCTGTAAGCAAATGTGCAGGTCTTTTTGTGATAACGAAACCGCCCCCACCTTTCCAGCTCCCAGAGAAAACGCCCAATGCCCGGTTCGGCCAGTCCGGCCTTGATACCACCCTCCAATGGCGCCCCTCATCTTCACATAGACCCTCTCTCACGTGTATTTAATTTCTTCTATAGTGCTACTCATCCCAAGTATGTGGGGCAGAGTGTTGGAGTGCGTTACAACACACACATATTATATAGAGACAATCACTCATATAAATGTGAGTGTCAATGTATAGGAAATGTTGCTTAAGATAATGGGGCATACAATGTGTAATCATACTTTCATCCATCAATCAGTCTTTCACCATTCATTCTGTCCTTCCATCTATGTGCCCATCCATGTCCATATTCATCCATTTACAAGCCTATCCATCACGTATCCTTCCATCCATCATTTCACTCATCCATCCCTCAATCCACCCTTTTACTCATCCATTCATCCACCCTTTCACCCTATCCATCCGTACACTCATCCATCCACTCTCCCACCCATCCATCCATCCATTCACTCATCCATCCAGCCATTTACCTATCCAGCCATCCTTTCACTTACTTATTCATCCATCCAGTCACTCAACCTTCTACCCATTCACCCATTCAGTCATTCAGTTATTCATTTATCCATCCCCCTTTCTCTTTCAAATCCCCTTTCACTTAGCCATCAATCCTTCCATCCACCCACCCATCCATCTACTCATCCACTCATGAATCCATCCATTGAACCTCTATCCTTTCACTCATCCATCCATCCTTTCTCATCCATCCACCATTTCACTCCTTCACTCATCTATCCATCCTTTTGTCCATCTACCCGCCCTTTCACTCACTCATCCAGCCTTACATCAACCCTTTCACTCATCCGTCCATCCATTCACCTTTTCACTTATCAATTCACCCTTTCACTTCTCAATTCATCAATCCATCCACCATTTCACTCATCCATTCACCCATTCTCTCACCCGTCCTCCATCCTTTCACTCATCCATCAATCCATCATTTCACTCATCTATCCACCCATCCCTCCACCCATCCCTTCATTTACTTATTCACTCACCTTTTCACATTAATTATGAGACCCATCAAGAACTCCACCCTCGCTGTAGTTCCTAAAGCAAGGGGTGGGGTGGGGCAGGGTTCACTATGCCCCTGCATTTAGGCAATCTGAAAAAGTGGAAGGCATGAGTCATGCATGATGCACAGTGCCTGGACGTGGGGCGACTTTGACATGGTGTTGTTTCCAGAGCTTTAAGTGGGATGTAAAAACTATGGGGGTCTCTCCAAAAGGGTGTTTATTGTAATAAAATGCGTGGCTTAAAACACAAACTAAAAATCAGTGCTTAATATAATGTGCCGCCCGACTGGTATTTTTGTTGCTTGTGTCATTGCATCCAGATATATAATACAAGTGACGTTACACTTAGAACAAGTAACGTTACACCTACAACAAGCCAGAACTATTGGCTTTGTCAATGGTTGTTAGTTGCATAACAGTAAAAAGCAGCAACCATGGCTGCTATACTATAACTATAATCCTTTCCTTTGATCTTCTTTCACTGCCTTCCTTCATTAACTGGATTCTCAGGTAGCAGCAGCATGGGCGTTTTTGCACTTCCAGGTGACAGAATGCCCTGCCCTGGACCGAGGCTGGAGGAGGCCACCACATGCTGTGCCAGCCCAGACTGCCCCATTGTCATTCTGTATGTGGCAATCAGCCCCACACAGAATGACAATGGGCGGTGTGGGGCTGCTCTTGTACTCGGAGGAGTGCGAGGCGGCCCCATCAGGGGGCTGAGGCCTCGCAGGGGAACAGATCTGTTTCCTGGAATGCCTAAAATTACGGACAAAAGGCGTCCGTAAAAAGGATCCTCACGGACAACGGACGTGAGGTCCAATTTACGGACTGTCCGTGAAATTTACGGACGGTTGGTCACCCTATGTCTGAGGCCACAACATCGGTCATGCATGCTGCAAGTCTGTTAAGTTGAAACCTCACACTCCTATGTTGAGACTCAGCATCAGTGCCAACAAATATGGACCCCCAAATGACTGAACAGGACAGGGCACAGGTAAGGTACCAACACATGTCACAGACCACCTCCACACATGATGCAGAAAGCAATGTGCACTTGGATTAACTGGCAGCCTAGATGACCATGTGCAATAGTGATAACACACAGACCAGGGAACACATGTCAAGGAGGGGAAGGGAGGAAGAACAGCACCGGTTGACTTGGGGGAACAGGATATGCACTGCACATATAAACCCTGGCAGTGTATCCAGGCGACTGAGCACTTCCAAAAGCTGGTGACACACAACAAACACACATGTACCTACCCCCTCCTTGCTGCTGTCTTTCCTGTAACCGCCTATCCATGTCAGGGAAGACCACTGCCAGGACACGCCTCATCTGGTGGGTCAGGCGTCGGTGCCCGCCGGGGGGCGTGGAGGTGAGACCCCCAGCAGGACCCGGGCGATCCTCCGGGTCCAGCACCGGATGTCCTGCCACCGTTTTCTGACTTGGGCTAGGCACCGACGGGGACCCTCCACCATCACTACACCTGCTCCATGTCAGCGAGACACACATTTGAACATCTTTGATATGGTGAACAGGGCATAAGATGCTGCCAAGGAATAGCATCTTTGTCATATGGACATTGGCCTCTGTGGAAGCCCCAATGCACTACATGGCATTTAAAGTACACAGGTGGCATGAGGGGTGTGACACACTCCATGATCATGGCACACACTGTGCATCACAAGCAACACAAGGCTGATGGACAGCACCTCCAAGCAGTTACATGCCCAGGCCACTGACACAACCTCAGCAGAGTACACAGACACACACAGTCACAGATCAATCACCTGCCAATGGCAACAGCAGATACAAAGCTCAGTCTGCACATGTGCCACTTGCCTGTGGGGTGTCACAGGTGTGGGGCGAGCTCAGAAAGTCAGACACACAGCACGGCTTACTTCTCACATCAGATGGGTAGAGCTGTTGCCTCCTCCATGCAGCTGTGGTGCAACACTTCACATAGAAACTCACTCACATGACAAGGAACATTCACACACATCAATGTCCAGGGGGCGTACAAATCACTTGGACACTCTCACCACAGCTCCACTCAACTCACACACATCTGTGGGTATAGTCACCTGTCACACCGGGGGGACCACTGAATCACCTCAGGACTATAGACAAAAAATGCCACAAAGGTTTAACCAGGCTGAATGTGTCATGCACTATGCAGTGAATGTCACAGTAAGCACAATGCAAGTGAGGAGTGCACAAATGAACTACATCATGCTCTGCATGGGAGACATAAGCCATTCCACCCCCCTGGGACCCACTCTAAACAACATTGCATGTCTGTCACACCTGGACACAATGCCAGAAGTGACAGTCACAAAAAAGGTGCACAGTCAAAGGTAGTGGAGTCAGCACTGCATTTGCATCGTTCAAATTTTGAGCATCATGTCAAGTCAACAACCACTTTGCAACACTGTATTTTGTGGCCAACTGACTTTTCCAGGACACCTGATGGAAAAATTTGAACTGAAAACTCTGTATCCATGACAACCAGCATGCATTTAGTGCCTAATACTTGTCCCTTATGTGTTCCCTATGTAATTTTCAAATCCACACACAGGTACGGTGCGTTTCACACGTACCCCTACGGCACCAGTTGCACAGTGCGTTTGACATGTACGTGTACGCACTGGTAGTACACGTACCCGTACGTGTACTACCAGTGCCTACCCATATGTGTACTACCAGTGCCTACACGTACGTGTAGGCACTGGTAGTACATGTACCCGTACGTGTACTAGCAGTGCCTACACGTACGGTAGGCACTGGTAGTACACATACGGGTAGGCACTGGTAGTACACGTACCCGTACGTGTACACCAGTGCCTACACGTACTTGTACGCACTGGTAGTGCACGTACGGATAAGTGTACTACCAGTGCCTACACGTACATGTACTACCAGTGCCTACAGGTACGGGTACTGTATTTAGCAGATGTGTATTAGCGGTTGAGCATGTTCTCAGTTCATTGACATTGATGTTGTTATGCTCTCACTGTTTGTTATTCATTCAAATTTTCTGCAGGGCACCGCCTGTGCCAGACCAATACCAGACTTGGGTGCCATGAGGGAACGTGACTGCATACGCCGTTACAGATTCACCCAACAGTTGATTGAGGACTTGACCGCAAAGCTGGCACCATACCTCCAACCACGACACAGGTATCCTACTGCGCTGACCCCCAAGATGAAGGTGATGGCAGCCCCACATTTTTTTGCCACAGGTACGTTTCAATTCACCATAGCTGATGTTGGTGGCATGTCACAGACGATGTTCAGCCGTGTCCTGCATGATGTTTTGGCAGCCATGTTGGAGTACCTGGATGAATTCATCCATTTTACGACTCCTGAGGAGTTGACAGGTGTCAAGGGTGATTTCTATGCCCTGGGAGGGATGCCCCATGTCATTGGGTCCATTGATGGGATACATGTGGCTTTGGTACCACCACAGGCACAGGAGGTCGCCTATCGCAACCGTAAACATTACCACTCTATAAATGCCCTTGTGGTGTGTCTTGCTAACATGCTGATTTCCCATGTCTGTGCACGTTTTCCAGGGTCAGCACACGATGCCTACATCATGAGGCGTAGCAGGGTGCCACAAATGATGCTGCGGCTGCACAACGAACGAGCATGTCTTGTTGGTGGGTATACTCTGTTTGTCCTGTGTTTTGCGGTATCTTTGTATCTTACAGCATCTCCTGACCCACTTATTTACATGATGTTTCCATGTAGGGGACTCTGGCTATCCCAACATGCCATGGCTGATGATGCCTCTCCGCAACCCAAGATCAGCTGCAGATCACCGTTACAACAATGCACACGGGCAGACCAGGCGAGTGATTGAAAGGACGTTTGGCCTCCTGAAGAGCCGATTCCGGTGCCTTCACAAGACTGGCGGGTCCCTCCCATAGGCACCGGCAAACGTCTGCAAAATCTTCCTCGTGTGCTGCATGCTGCACAACATGGCAGTGGAGAAGGCAGTGCCACTCATCCTGGAGCAGCATGAGCAGGAACATCCACCCGTGGAGGATGAAGGGCTTGGTCACAAGGCAAGTGAGGAGGAGGAGGAGGAGGATATCCAGAGTCAGCTCATACACAACTTCTTCTCATAATGGTGAGTCACTGGGTCTGAGTGTGCACGCTTGGAGCCTTGTGTGGCATGTGTTGCAATGTGTGTGTCCAGCTGACTGTATGCTAAGTGACTTAGATGTGTGTTCTGATGTGTCACTCGAGTGATGATGTCATTCCACTCATTTTAGCTGAGACACTAAATTTTCAAATCGCATGGTGACAACATTATTCCTGTAGAGTAAATGACCATGTATGCGGATACAATCTTTTAGCTGACTTCTTGTGTGTCTGTCATCCACAGGTTCTTGCGCATGTTGTCTTGTCGTGTCATCGTTGGCCTCCTGCTATTCCTCATGAGTATTGCAACGTGTGCTGAATCAGCGTTCCATGCACGGACATGGAGAAAAGTCATTTTGGGTGAGGATTGCAGCAAGGCATTTTGGGGGTGTTACATGTTTGAAATGTGTGGGGACTGCTCCTGTGCATGTTGGGTTACCATGCATACATGTCGACTCACCATGGGGCACATGACATGTAGCATGACTCCCATGATTTGATAGTCAACCTTCGTGACAGTCATCTGTAATGGTTTTTGGATTTTGATGAAGGCATCAATGTGTGTAAAACTTCCCTCAGAAACATACGGGATGCTACGGGTGGACATAGTGTGGGACATCCCCATAAGAGGCTCAATGGGGAATTGCAGCCTCTCCGTATGCAGCAGGGGGTGTTTGGCTCATCCCCTTAACTTGTGTGCCAGGCCATTTGGATTTACTACATCTGTGTTGTGAAGGGGGTGTCCAGTGTAGGTCCCACATGTTCAGCCAAATGACTTGTGAGTCTGTTCATATTGATGCATTTCCCTTAGTGTGAGCCCGAGTAATAAAGGGGTTCCTCACCCTCCATGGTGCCTCATCTCTGTCAATGTAGGTCTCTTGCCACTTTGCATGCGGCATCTCTGGCATAGTTGTCAAAGATTGTGCATATGAGTCTATGTGTAGTTTGGCTACATGCATGCAGTTTTTCATGGGTTAGAATCTCGATTGTGCATGAAGTCCATGGTTGTGTATGTATTTGGGCATGTTGGTCCCCACGACGGGCCGTCAACGCCTGCTGAGAGTGTGTCTCCTGTGCGCGACTCGGCCTTCTGTTTCCTGATCCTGTGTCAGTCATCTTTGGTGATTGTGCATCCATTTTCTCTGTGTGTGCCATGGGTAACCGGACACTCCTTCCTTTACATACGCCTGTTGCAGTTGTCCTTTCTGACATCCTTGTCTTTGTGTGCTACTTTTGGCATAGTTTCCAGGACATGCCGCCTGCTGCTGCGGCCCCTGCAGCAAGGGCCCACAAAGTAGCGGGATTCTGCAACACACACGCCTCAGAGATGCTCCTCCCTGCCTCCCTCCACCCATTCATTTGGCTGTCATCATCTTGTCTGTACCACTGTTGCGGCCACGCGGTGCCAAAGGCAGGACCGTCAGCACATGCAACATGCACATTGCACGACCCTCATGTCCTTGCATGACCCACATCACACTACAGTCTGATGTTGCAGCCACCCTCCAAGCAATGTCTATCCAAAATTCAATCGCCTGCTCTCAGGCATACCCTAAGCGCACACACAACACCTTTGCATGCTGAGTGTGCAACTCCAACTGCCTACACAGCGCTGACCCGCCTTCCAGGCCCTGTCACACCAACCAGATCATGTCCCTCCTGCTCCACACCGGCTCCGTCCACCAGCAAGGCCATGGGAGTGGGACTCAAGCCTTCAGCATGTAGTATAGTGGCGTCATCTGGCACATGGCCCAGGGATCATCTCTCAGCGTGTCTATCTTCAATGTGTCCAGGACCCCCCTCTCCACCATCACATGCGCACACAACCTCATCATCGTATGCCATTGACACCCAGGTGCTCCTCACCCTCACCAAAGATGCAGCCATTGCCAGTTCCAACATTCAAGAAGGCATGAGGTCCATGGATGAATGGCTGAACATCAGCCACCTGAGGCTGGACGTGTACAGGACTGAGGTAATCATCTGAGGATTGTCCCCTTACAGCTGGCTCAACTCCTTGTGTCCCACCCGCAGGGGCCCCACACAAGCACATAGTGGCCACGCACACAAGATGGTTTGCATCATGGATTTGTCACTCACATTTGCCATGCAAATCACCAGCATCTGTACCTCATGCTGCAACACCCTCTGCAAGATGCACATGATCCACAGATAGATCCACTCCAAGGAAAGACAGACCATCCCCCAGGTCCACGACACTAGCCGTGTCAACTACCGCCCAGCCCTCTACGGAGCTAGTACATCCGAACTCACGGAAAACTTGTCCACATCCAGGGTGCATCTGCAAAACTCAGCTTCAACATCCCGCACCCCATCCACATCACCGTCCACCTGAGATAGCTGCAAGGGATCACTGTGTGCTGCAGCATGACCTTCATACTCCTCACACACACTCAGGAGGCAGTCAACAACCCCAGACCCTAAAATCAACCTTGTACGTCTGTCATCCAAGACCCCGTTGGCCCAACTCCATGCATCCGAACTTGGCCTGGCCACTATTCTTCACATCCACAACACTCCAGCATGAAGGAGATGGTTCTCCCACCTGGACAAACATACCTGGGACTCCCTCCCCAGGAACCTCCACATGAGCCATGACCTCTAGGCCTTCATCATCCTCTTCCTGATTGGTATGTCCGCACAGTATTTCAAGCCCCCCCTCAGCAGCTTGAGGCCATCACAGGTGAGTATTGGGCTGCCAGGCTGTATCGGATGATACATTGTGACCCATGTGTGTCCTTTACCGGACTCAGATCCCAGGGTATGGATGGCTGGAGTTAGTTCAACACTCAGGCATAGTTTGACATTTACCCACACGTATGTTGTGGACTAATGCAAAATGACTGCAACATCTAATGACAAATAAATTGTTTTATTCTCGGCGGGGTGCGTGTTTTGTTAGAAAAAATAAGGTGCTCTACCGGGTGCATAGAATCCAAAGTTCACAGGGGGAGATGGGATCCTTGGCATTTGAAGTCATCAGAGTCCAGATCACAGTGTTGGTCATCATTGGTCAGACTGTGACCAGCAAGTCCATGTGGCAGAGAATGTCAGTGAATGATGTGCTGCTGTTGCGCATGAAGGCCAGATGCCAGGTCAGGTGACCTGGGAGATGTGGATGGTCCGCTGCCTCTCACGGTCTTTTCCGTGGACGACCCACCTTCCTCCGGGGACCCTCAGATGCAGGCCTTGACAATGCTTGGGACGCTCCGTCGGACGAATCCTCCTCCTCCTCCTCCCTCCCAGTGGCTGGTGCTGGTCTGCACCTGGTGTCACAGGGAGGGTTGCCCATGTTGTCGGCAATCCGACGGAGTGAATGGCTTATGTTCCTTTGCACCGCCAGGAGCTCAGCCAGTCTTGCCACCATCCGTCCTTGGTGTTGTTGTTGAGTGGCGTGTTGCTCAGCCTGCTGATTCTTAATGTCTGTGAGGGTCGCTACTACCTGACTGATGACCCTGGTGTCACGCCGTTATGACTCCATGATGTTGCATACGTGTGACATACCGGTCCCTTCAGCTGTCTGGTCAGGTTCTCGCCTCCGCCTGCCTCCACTCCCACCACCTCTGCCCACACGAGCCTGGCCTGCCGTTGTGGGCACATCGGGTCTACGGGACCCCTGAGGGATGGCAGTGTTGGTGTTGGCTGCCTCCTCCTGGGTGCCTGGCGAACCTTGTCCCTCCAGGTCAGACTGGCTCAGTTGTTCAGTGTGGGCAGGGCTCCTGGGTGTCTCCTGCGATGTGGCAGTAATGGGGGTGATGGTTGGCACAGATGTACCTGAAGCAGGTGCTGCAGGGGCTTGGACACCAGAGGGGCCAGGTGGGCTGGGGTCATCCGCGGAGTGTTGTGAGGTGTCGTTGCCGGTGGGATCAGGTTCCTCCCGAGCCTGGGACTGTGGTACTTCCCCCCCATTGTTGGGGGGAGATCCATGACGTTGCCCTGTGTGTGAGAGAGAGACAATGTTAATGCTGTTTAATGCGACATCCATGTTTCATACATATTCTAGTTGCCACAGTTCCTCCAGGTAGTTGTATGTGCCTAGCATTCACATCAATGTTCACTTGTGGATGGGTATGTTGCAGGGGACTGATTGAAATGTTCTCCAGGGTGTTTGACATGTCAAATTTGGGCTTGGATGCTTCTTTGGCTGTGGCTTGGTCTTGTTGTGTCACATGTCCATTGTGAGAGTGGGTAACTCCATTGGCTGCCCCGGGGGTGTGTGCTTGTGTAAGGGGTGAGTGATCATCCCTCAGCCTGACGCTGATCAACATCCACATGGCCCCCCTCACACAAGTGGCCCGCCACCACAACCTCAAAAACATCTCCTACGCCGACGACACCCAGCTCATCCTCTCCCTCACCAAGGACCCTCACACCGCCAAAACAAACATGCACGAGAGTCTGAGGGCCATCGCCGACTGGATGAGGAGCGGCCATCTGAAACTGAACACGGACAAGACGGAGGTCCTCATCCTCGGACCCACACCCTCAGCCTGGGACGACTCCTGGTGGCCGATCGCTCTGGGGACAGCACCGACACCCACTAACCACGCACGCAACCTAGGATTGATCATCGCATCCTCCCTCTCCATGTCCAAGCAGGTCAACGCCGTCTCCTCCTCCTGCTACGACACCCTACGCACGCTCCGCCGGATCTACTGGTGGATCCTGACCAAAACAAGTAGAACAGTGACACAGGCCCACGTCAGTAGCAGACTGGACTACGGCAACGCACTCTACGCAGGACTCCAATCCAAACACCAACGGCGGCTACAACGCTTCCAAAACGCCTCCACATGACTGATCATCAACACCCCCCGCCACAGCCACATCACCCCCCTCCTGAGTGACCTGCACTGGCTCCACATCGACAAGAGGATCACCTTCAAGCTCCTCACCCATGCACACAAGGCACTCCACAACGACGGACAAGCCTACCTGAACATCAGACTCAGCTTCTACACCCCCACCCGCCAGCTCCGCTCCGGCAGCCTCGCCCTCGCAGCTGTCCCCGGCATCTGACATATGACTGCCTGCGGCAGATCCTTCTCCTACCTCGCTGCCAAGACCTGGAACACCCTCCCAACCTACCTACGACTGACCCAAGACCTACTTGCCTTCAGAAGACTCCTCAAGACCTGGCTCTTCGAGCAGTAGTGGAGCCCCCTCCCCTCAGCGCCTTGAGACCCTCACAGGTAAGTAGCGCGTCTTACAAGTACCCTGATCGATTGTTGATTGATTGACGGTGCCTGCTGGTGGGTGTAGTGTGATTTGGCAGTGGGTCTCCCAGGTGATGTATCTATCCCCCCATGGAGCATGCTGCCATGTCAGTGAGTGTGAGTTCCTGTCCTAGATATATGAGCTTGTTGTGTTTGTGTTAGAGTTTGCAGTGGTCACAGGAGGGCCTTGTGCTGCCTACAGCAGGGCCAAGTGTCAGCTACCTTGTCAGTACTTTGCCAGTCCCTGTGCATTGATCATGGTGCATGGGTATGTACCTGGGCCATATGGGCTAATGGCAATGGTGTCTGTTTCTGATTTGTACAATATGTTTAGTCTTGGGTTTGTGGTTTGTGTAGGCTGGGACATGGCATGGCCTTGCTTTGTGAATGGGGCATACACATGTTAGTGGCATGAGCGTTGTTTTTGAATGTGGTTGTGTCCGGTGAAGGCTTGGGGGTAGGTGAGTGCATTTGTTGTAGTTGGGGTGTGGATGCCATTACCCCCATGTTATGTAAGTTGTTTGTGTACTCACCAGGCTCGGCAATACTCCGACGACTCCGTGTACTCCCACGGGCGGAAGCAGGGCCATCACCTTCTCCTCCCAGGGATGGTAATGTACCGGTCTGCGGAGCAGCCCACCTCCAGTGATGTTACTCTGGGCGTAGTCCTCGTTCATTTTGCGCTTGACTGCCCTCCGCAGAACATACCACCTGGCTTGGCATTCATTCCTGGTCCTTCTGATGGGCGCAACAGCATTCACCTGATCGACGATCCTCTGCCACAGGCGTGATTTTTCAGCTATGCTGGTCTGTCTGACCAATGTTCCAAAGAGCTGTGGCTCGACTCTGATGACTTCGTTGACAAGGATGTCCAGCTCCTCCATTGTGAACTTTAGATTCTTGTCTCTGGGCATGGTGTGGGGTGTGGGTGTGGATGGTTGTGGGTGTGTGGGTGTGAATGTGTAGGTGTGTGTGTGAATGTGTAGAGGGTGTGTGTGTGAAGGAGGTTGTGTGAAGGTGTGTAAGTTAAGGTGTATGGGTGTACTTGTTTGTGTGAGGTGTCTGTCAGTAGTGGGTCTGTTGCAAAGGCTCATGGTTTGTGAATGTGGGCCCTTTTTATTGGTCCATTTGTGGGTGTGGCTAGGTTTGAAATTTTGGTGGGTGTGTTATAAGAGATGGTTGTGAGTTTGGGCCTCTGTTTTCTTGTTTGGATGTGCCAGGTCAGTCTTTTAGATGTTCTTTCTACTGTAGACGTGTTTTGTGGTGTTGTGCGAGTCGAATTGACCCTCCTTGTGCTGTTTTACAGTGTCCTGGTTCTGTACGAGTCGTTTTAGTGTATGTAAGGTGCGTACATACGCGATGTCGTTGTACAGTGCTCACATATGCAATGTTGTTGTACGGTTCGTACATACGCGATGCTGGGGTATGGTGGTGGGGTACGGTGTGTACAAGAATGGTGCTGGGGTACGATGTTGGGGTACGGTGCGTACATGTACGGGGCTGGGGTATGGCGCTGGGGTGCGGTGCATCCAAGTACGGGGCTGGGGTACGGTGCTGGGGTACGGTGCGTCCAAGTATGGGGCTGGGGTACGATGGTGGGGTACGGTGCGTACAAGTACGGGGCTGGGGTACGGTGGTGAGGTACGGTGTGTACAAGTACGGGGCTGGGGTACGGTGGTGGGGTACGGTGCATACATGTACGGGGCTGGGGTACGGCGCTGGGGTAGGGCGCTGGGTACAGTGCGTCCAAGTACGGGCATGGGGTACGGCGCTGGGTTACGGTGCATCCAAGTACGGGTCTGGGGTATGGTGGTGGGGTACAGTGCGTCCAAGTATGGGCATGGGGTACGGCGCTGGGGTACGGTGCATCCAAGTACGGGGCTGGGGTACGGTGGTGGGGTACGGTGCGTACAAGTACGGGGCTGGGGTACGGTGGTGGGGTACGGTGCCTACAAGTACGGGGCTGGGGTACGGCGCTGGGGTAGGGCGCTGGGTACAGTGCGTCCAAGTACGGGCATGGGGTACGGCGCTGGGGTACGGTGCATCCAAGTACGGGTCTGGGGTATGGTGGTGGGGTACAGTGCGTCCAAGTATGGGCATGGGGTACAGCGCTGGGGTACGGTGCATCCAAGTACGGGGCTGGGGTACGGTGGTGGGGTACGGTGCGTACAAGTACGGGGCTGGGGTACGGTGGTGGGGTACGGTGCGTACAAGTACGGGGCTGGGGTACGGTGGTGGGGTACGGTGCATACATGTATGGGGCTGGGGTATAGCGCTGGGGTACGGGGCTGGGGTAGGGCGCTGGGGTACGGTGCGTCCAAGTACGGGCATGGGGTACAGTGCTGGGGTACGGTGCATCCAAGTACGAGGCTGGGGTACGGTGGTGGGGTACGGTGCATACAAGTAAGGGGCTGGGGTACGGTGGTGGGGTACGGTGCATACATGTACAGACCTGGGGTACAGGCTGGGGTAGGGCGCTGGGGTACGGTGCGTCCAAGTCCGGGCCTGGGGTACGGCGCTGGGGTACGGTGTGTCCAAGTTCGGGGCTGGGGTACGGTGGTGGGGTACGGTGCGTACAAGTAAGGGGCTGGGGTACAGTGGTGGGGTACGGTGTGTACATGTACGGGGCTGGGGTACGGTGGTGGGGTATGGTGCATACACGTACGGGGCTGGGGTAGAGTGCAGACATGGGGGGGTACAGTGCTGACATATGGGAGGGTGAGGGGGGGGGCTGTACGACTCGTATCCCGGGCACAAGTTTACCCGGATCCGAGTGGTACGGCGTTCGCTCCATAAGGGGCCTTTTCCATGCGCTTGTGTTTTCAGAAGGGCGGTACGGATCGTACTTGCGCGCTCGGACTTCAGTTTTACGATTTGTATGTAAAATTGTCCGGGGACGTCTCGTAGACTTTTCCCGAAGCGATTCGTATGTATTTTTCACATACGAATCGTACTTCACCGGTGGGACGGCACTTGTACGATTCGTACGTAAAAAAAATACGGATACGAGTCATACGGTAATTTTTTTTAACGGATCGGAATCGGCACCTTTATGTGTACGTAAACAAACTTTGGTGCAGCCTGTCTGATATGCTTGCTGCCATTACATGGAGTGAGATGCAAAACTCTAAAACTATATTTCCACTTTTTCAGACGACTTAAAGAGTATAATCTCATGACAGCTGCGGGCCACTATATGTGGGTAAATTGATGTTTAAATCTGTACTAACAATCAGAATTAGGATCAAAGGTAAAAAAAGATGATGTAGTCTTTCTGACAATGCTTAAATTAGGCTGTCTCTGATTGAATACTTCCCTTCTCATCCACCCAAGCATATTCACACTTGAGTATAGGTCAGTTTCAAAATTAGATTTTAACAACTTGAAATACATGACTGCATTGGTTATAGGTCCAAGTCTAATTCCTCATGCTCATGTCGAGTATACCAATTGGGCAATGGGTCACTGATGCATTTCTTGTTAATCTATCCAGGGCTTTTAAATCTATGGAAATAAGTGTCTTTCAAGTACATAATGTACGTACTTGTCCAGCAGACAGTGAGCTTTGATTTGGACACCTTTCTGCAAAAATTGTAACTTGAGTAGTAAATTCATATCTCTATATGTAAACATGGTAATCATTTAAAAATGTAAGACTTAAAAATGTGTCAAGTGAGATGTTTCAATCAAGGTATCATTTTATTGGTGCTAAATCTCTAGGATTTTTAGCATGTCTGTGTGGTGCAGCACAAATAAAACTCAGAGTCTGCAGTTAGGAAAACATGCCACCTGAACCTGTGCACTCAGGCAGCTTTAATTTATAACATATTGTTGTTTATTATGATTGTTTGTTTTCTTTGTGAACTTTTATGATTCATCTGGAATCGAACAAAGGTTTTTGACTGAATTTATAACTTAATACCACACCTGTATTTTTGTGGTTGGAGTGTCCAGTTTCCAAATCGGGAGAGGGACAGTAGGGGCTTGTTGTCAGGGATCACACATAAGTGTTGACAGTACAGTTAGAAATTGAAATGAGTGCAGCCCTACCTAATCACTAATGCTTCCCTTTAGATTTGGGAGCAGCTATGTTCATTCTCAGACAGAGCTCTTTGTACAAAAGCGATGGGTCCAAATTCCCCATTTTCTCGTTACTATATTACAGCTGCAGGTAGACCCATGGAGCTAGCATTCATGACAAGCTCCATGTTGCATTTCAGGTCCAAGTGTTTCAGTATTAATACATTTTTTTAAATCAGTTTTTATTGATTTTCAATTAATAACACAGACATGTAAAGTATAACGCACTGAATGTCCCAGTGTTGGGGGTAAGTTGCACATACAGGACACTGCGAGAGAGTTACAGAGGTAGAGAGAACAGGAGTATATTGCAGCTGGGTACAAGTAAGGATTACGTCTCAGGCCCACTGGGTACACTTTGTTAATTAATTTAATAAGCGTTCACTGTGCAGCAATTTCTGAACAACCAAAACATAATGCAGGGTTAGCGTTTAAAACTGGAACACCATTGTTGTCCACCCAGTCGGCCCTCCTGTCCCACTTATGTCTGCATTGTAGATAGTAGATATTCGGTAATTGATCAGGGATATGCCTAATTACAGATTGTGTACAAAACTGTTAGAGGCATCGCATTGCATCGCAGTCCTACCAAGCCATGCGTCAGTCCATTTATATATGCTCAGTAACTGACCCATCACCTAGTGTCAGCCCACCCACTTTGGCACTGTGGATGCTTGGCAAATCCGCTAGTATTGCATCCCAGGCCATCAGGAGTCTGCCAATCTAAGGCATGGGGTAGCAAAGACGCCCTCCATGTCTTAGTGATCAACCTTTTAGCGGTTGCTAGGCCTAGGTCTAGAAAGCGAGAGGTAACCTTGTGTCTCTTATTCCTGGTATAAAGGCCTTCCATGTTGCATCCTGTGCATCAGGTGAGGGCTTGTGCTATCGTGTTCCAGTACCTGTTGAGGTAATGGCAGTTCCACAGCATATGTAAAAGATTCCTGTCAACCAGTTGGTACTGAGGACAGGCCGCATCTGAGCAGTGGAAGTATGTATTAATTTTAGCTGGGGTAAGGTATGCTCTGTGCGTGATATAATATTGAATCTGGCGGAAGTGCTGGTTACAAGTAACACATATAGGGCTCTCAAGGACTGCCGCCCATTCAGGGCATGTAGGTGGCCATCTATGTACTCCTCCCAGTGGAGCTTTAATGGTTACAATGTAATTACAGCGTATTGTCCGAGGGAGGCAGCAAACCATCATGTTAGGTGCCTCCCACTCCCCATTACATGTAGGTATTGAACTATTAAGTGTGTGTGGGGTTCATTGGTCATGTCGCCCCAACGGGCTGTGACGGCTGCCAGGAGTGAGCGGTGGAGTCAGAAGCGGCCAGTGTGTAGTCTCTCCTCCTCAACTAGCGTGGCATATGGTATCAGGGTCCCGTCCCGGTAGAGGTCTCCTACGTCATGAATGTTTGCTTCACCCCAGTTGTGTTGCTGAGCTGCTGTAGTGACTCCGAGACCCCTAGGCGTTCCTTGGAGTGATATGGAAGGAGCATATGGTGTTGCTTTGCGGGTGATGTATAAGCATCTACGGTAGCACCTGTACGCCACTTCGAGTAGTAAAGATTAAATTGCAATGTGTTTTGAGCAAGGGTGGAATAAGTGATGTAGGGAGGCAAGCCATATGGGCGGGTGTGATGTTGCTGTGTCAGTAAGTTGGCAGGAGGCCAGCCATCGGGCTACCCACTACAGTTGTGCCGCCAGGTAGTAATGCTCCATGTTAGGTGCCGCGAGGCTGCCACAGCCTGCATGTAAGTAAAGGTTTTGGATGGTCAGCAGTGATGGGAGTTGCCCCAAATAAAATCCCTAATCATTTCTCCAGTGTATTAAAGAAGGGAGGAGGGATATAGAGGGGTAGATTTGAGAAGTAGTATAGGAATCTTGGAAGGATTACCATCTTGGTGAGGGCAATCCTACCGCAGACAGACAAAGGGAGGGTGCCCCAGAAGGAAATTTGGGAGTGGATCACAGTCAACGCCCTACCTATGCTGCCGTCAAACTGGTCTACTGCCTGTCGGTAACTGCGAATGCCAGGTAGCGAAAGGTGTCCGCATTCCACAGCACGCAGTCTCCATTGAGGATAAACAGGGTCCTGGAAGTAATCTTTAAAGGGATATAGGCAGGATTTCACTGTGTTAACCCGTAGCCCTGATATATCAGCAAACACCCTCACCACCGTGCTAGTGAGAAAGGGATAGAGTGAATATCTCTCAAGTACATCAGGATGTCACTCGCATATAGCGAGATCCGAAGGGATTTCCTACATCTATCTGCGTAAGGATGACTTTTGCTAACGGTTCCATAGCTAGGGTAAAAATAAGTGGGCATAAGGGCCAGCCCTGTCTGGTTCTCCGGCCCACTGCATTAGGTTTGGATACATACAGACATGTCTTCACTCTAATAGTTGGATGCTTGTAAAGCAGTTTAATCATGGTGATGAATGCGGCCCCAAGGCCATATTTGGCCATTGTAGCGAACAGGTACTCCTACTCATGGGAGTCGAAGGCTTTCTCGATGTCTAATATCAAGCATCCTGAATGTAGCCAGTGGTGTGGCTTGAACGTCGCGACCCTAAAGAGGCATCGGAGATTGAGGGAAGTGCTACGAGAGGGGACAAACCCATTCTGGTCCGAGTGAACTAGTGTAGGGATGAGGTGAGAGAAAGAAGGGAAGGTGCACTCGGTCAAAAACCCTTATAAGAGCAAAAACAATATTCTGAGATGCATTTTCATCCTTTATTCATTTTCTTCAGTAAGAGGATAGGCACACAGCCAACGCGTTTCATTCCCTCAAGCCTTGGGAACTTCGTCAGGGCTGCAATAATTCATAAGAACAGACCACATAAATATACATATAAAATACATGAATCAATAATAACAAGAGACAATTAACATAAAAAATTAATTAAACACAAAGACACATAACTAGAACATGTATATAAAACAATCCTAGCACAAAAAGGATCATCGGGCTATACAGACTCATAATTGGCACATTGTGAAAGAATCATAACATAAATGACAATCAAAAACAACAAGTAAAATTACTTAGATCAACCTGTACATACATGAATTAAGTTTACACAGGAGAAGAGAAATGTAGAAAGTTAAAAGATGTTTATAATTGTAATCGTAGGGAAAAAAAGGGGCATATAAGAGATGTGAATTGAACAGAAAAGAGAAAGGGAGAGGGAAACAAACAGAGATAGAGTAGAAACAAAGAAAACGATTAATGACAAATCTTAAGAGAAAGGGAAATACCCATAAGGTGACTTAAGAGAGCACTCAGGAGAAATGAAAGTGAAGCACCTGTCTTGAAAGCATTCAAGTCCACAGCAAGGACAAAGACTATATAGATTGTCAATCGATCAAATAGAGATTGTCCTTACCTTCTAGCGGGTATAGGATAACGTCAATAAGAACCAGAGGAGATAATACCATGAGAATTGGAAAAAGCAATCTCGAAAAGTAATTCAAAAGACACCCATGTCACCGAGTTCTAAAGAGAAAGACAATAAAGCCAGAGTAAGCGACCCAAAACCAGAGGAGTTAGGAATCACAAATTATATGGCGATATCAGATATCAGGTATATTAGGCCAAAAAGAAAAACCTTCCTAATCGTCCCTTATTCAGAAATTTTAGAAAAACAGTAAAAAGGGTACTCGGGGTAGAAGACAATGACGAGTGCATCAATGAATAATAAGTAAAGATGACAAGAAAATAATCTCCACTGTAACGTATGGACAGATGACGAAGACAATGTATAGTGAGGCTTACTGGACCTAGTGGCAAATTGTAAATCAAAAAACAAATTCGGGAATACTAAATCATGTTTTCAAACCGCAATGAAGTGCAATTCCTAACCCTATTCAAAGTCCGTAAAGAACATTTTACAGGTAAGGAGCCCGCCTCGAAAAAACAGAAAATGGCATACGAGCTATAGTGTAGTGTAATATAGAGCCAGTCACCCACGCCATGTTGGAACACCGCACTACATTATTAATAAGGCGCCCAGAGGTTCATATGTAAGCATTCAGAAACTCGAGGAGCCTATCACCACGGCATGACTGAGTGAATTACTCACCTTAAATATCAATTCAATGAGGTTGTATTCCGATCAGCACAGTAACGCTTCAAAAGCGTGGCCTTAATAGGGCTTTTTAAACAATCATATTAAATATCTACAAAACAAGAAAAAGGAGGGAAAAAATGTATGAGCAGGTTGCTTACGTTTGAACTACAACGAAAAACGGCGAAAGTCCCTAGAGCAAATATGGCAAACACGTACCTGGAATGTAGTATCATGGAGAGGCGCAGTATGATAGCTGGTAACCCCAGGTTCAGTAAAGGAACACCGGCGGTATTACTTCCGTATTTAAAAAACCCGGTCGAAAAATCACGTGTCCACGAACATCCTCGTGATCCACATATACGAGACATAGAAAGAGGCATAAGCCACAGCCCATTATCAAGTCGGCCATATTAGAGTGGACCGATAATAAAGAAAAAAACGCACTGTGGTGCATAAAACCAACAAAGGTAAAGGTAAACATATTAAAAAGCATCTAAGGAGTATATTATATTTCCCAAGAGGAATCATGACTATTTATAATAAAATTAGTTAATACGACCGAAACGAAAACACATAGTAAATAACTAATGTGAAATGGAAACCAAATACGATAAATGATGCAGCAATGAGCCAATATAATAAAAACGCTCATTGAAAGCAAAAAGGCCATAGATTAACAGGCCACTCAAGTGCCTAAAGTACTAGGAATACGTATGTTATATAAATACTGGAAATAGAACGTAGCAATAGAATATGCTCGCACATGCGAACAAGCAAGCTGTGCGCATATTCCATCGGTGCTAAAAAGAAGGGGCCGTAACTAATGACACATCATCTCAAAAAGGTCTATAAGGGTATTAAAGCAATCAGCGCAAAGGAATGCTCTTAGTAGTCAAACATAATACGTAAGAGAGACTGCCAAAGATAGTGTGCTAATATCAAAAGATATATTAAAATGGAACAGAAGCCACAAATAAATAGTGGGAGGCTGTTATCATAATAAATCTAAACCGCCAAAAGAAATCAGTACGTATCATACTGTGAAAGAAGCATACCACCAAAGTATTTAGAGGGGTATTTCAAAAATGCAAAATAACATTATGAATATACAATCCATAGAAAAGGGAGAATAGACAGAAACCAAATCTATTAAGGGACAGTTGACAGATGAAGGGATATACTTCAACAGGAAGAACAATTAGAATCAGATTCTGACCACAGTAGGTAAATAATTACACTGCTGGTTTACATTAGTACAATTTCATACAGAATATTGGCATACCTATTCAAGGAAGTAATGCAACTCCCTATCGGTATTATGACCCATTTGTGTAGCTTTCAGACAGCAGATCCATCTTGCCTCCATCTGCCTAACTTTCAATTCACGGTTCCCACCCCTTGCATCAATAGGTACGTGGTCAATTCCATGGAACCAAAGGTCCATGTTTTCAGGATGGATTTTTGCATAATGCTCACTGACCGGATAGCGTGTATCTCCACTAAGTATAGCCCTACGATGTTCCTGGATCCGGACTTTGAGTGGACGAACTGTACTACCTACATATATCATGTTACAATTGCAACCCAAAACATAAACTACATGTGTTGTACTGCAATTAATAAAATGCGTGATCATATGTGAATTGGGTGTGTTGTAACGAAAAGAGGTAATTTTATTTTTGCCCAACGTGCAAATATTACACATCCCGCAAGTGAAAAAAACGTGTGGTTTGGAGGGCAACCAAGTAGTCTGTGCATTGACCACATAGCTGGGACATAGGATGTCACGAAGAGTTCTACCCCTACGGTAAGTAATAGAAGGTGCATTAGATATATGTTTAGCAAGGCTAGGGATGTCTTTAAGTAAGCTCCAATTTTTTCTGAGGATCTTATGCACATGGCTACTATTACTATTAAACCGAGTGACAAATCTGGCTGCTTTGTCTTTTTTGGTTCTCATTGCCTTAGAGGTGATAGATTTGTCACGGAGGGTGTCCTCCCTGGTGAGTTTATGCGCCCGTTCAACAGCTTTATCAAGGAGTTTCCTATCATATCCCCGTTTTGGGAATCTATTTTTTGATTCCAACACCTTCTTTTGGAATGTGTCCTCCTCACTGCAATTCCTTCTTATTCTCGTCATCTCACCAAAGGGGATGTTATTAATGACCGAGCGGGCATGTGCACTATCTGCATGCAGTCTCCTTTCTGTATAGTGAACTATGTACCCTACCGTCCCTCACATAAAACTCAATATCAAGGAAAGTAATCTTTTCCTTGTTATATGTCATAGTGAGCTTCACGTTAAAGGGATTCATGTTCAAGTACGATACATAGTCACGGAGTAGTTCCAAGGGTCCAGTCCAAAGCATAATGATGTCATCAATGTACCTCCCCCAGAACAAGATGTAATTAGTCCAGGGGGAGGCACACTTATGCCAGGCATACTCCCTCTCAAACCACCCCATGAAGAGGCAGGCATAAGAGGGAGCGAATTTGGATCCCATGGCGGTCCCAAGGATCTGATGGAACCAATTTTTTAAAAAGAATTTTATTGTTTTGTAAAACAGTTAAAACAGTAGGACACTGAAACAAACCTTGCATACATATCCCTAGACAGATCACCACCCAATTGCACAATCCCTCAACCAACCCTAGTTCTACTGCAGTGCGAAAGACTCTGGCTCCCCACCGTCCCACCATCCCGCAGGTCCTCTTAACCATCCGAGTCAGAGGAGTCCTCATCTGAAAGAGGCGGCGGATCGCATATTCCTCCCCTGTACTTGTTCCATGCCACCCAGACCTTGGCCCACTTGCGAGGGCATCCCCGTCTAATAAATACAGAACGCTCTGCAAACATGGCTGCGTCCATCTCCCTACGCCACGTGGACAGCAATGGCACCCCCTCTGCACCCCATTTTTGGGCTATATTCCTTTTGGCCATCATGATGCCCAGCGTCACCCAGCCCTGCGTCTGACGATCGAGGTCATTGGGCTCCCATACATTTACCAAACAGCGTCTGGGCTCCGGCACCAACGATATTCCACACGCCTGTGACATTGTACGTAGCACTCGTTTCCAAAAGTCTTGAATGATTGGGCATTCCCAGATAGTGTGGTAAAAAGTTCCCTCCTCCCCACAACCCCGCAAGCAGAAGGGATGTGGCGCTCTGCCCATCTTGTGTAGTAAGCACCTGGTGTAGTAGGAGCGATGTAAAATACGAAGCTGCACCAGTCGCATCCTCGAGGGTATACCCGCCTCGCGCGGCGAGGCCAGTGCCTCACGCCACTCTGGGTCATCAAAATCGCTGATCTCGTCAGCCCACCGCTCCCGCAGGAGCCCCATAGGGTCCGGCAGATTGTTGATCAGTTTGCGGTACGTGAAGGAAGTAGCCTTCTTCGGCATATATTCCGTCAGCAACCTGTCCTCCAACGGGGACGCCTCCGGAACCTTCGCTCCAGGAGCCAGCTGCGTCATTAGGGCATGCCTCATCTGGAGGTATCTGAACCACTCCGAGGGGGCCAGCTCGTACTGCTGTTGCAGGCGCGCGAACCGGACGACCTCCCCCTTTTGCCACACATCGCCTATCACCGATATTCCAATGTTGTCCCAAGCGTCGAAGCCCTTGCTGTCCCGCAAACGTCCCAGCTTCTTGGCATCCCACAGAGGTGTTAGCTGAGTCAAGACCCCTCGCCATCCCAACCTGGCCTGTGCAGCATGCCAGATGGATATAGTCTGCCGCAAAGGGGCGATCATCCTCGAGGCCAGTCGGGTATCATACAGTGGGGACAGCATACCCCTCTCACCCAGCACGTCCCTGTCTGCCTTAAATGCCGGGTCGGATTGAGGCGCGTGGAGCCACTGGTTAATCACCTTCAGCTGCGCCGCCCAGTAATAAAGCTGGATATCCGGGAGTGCAATTCCTCCATCATACCACCCGCAAACCAGCTTAGACTGCGCTATGCGCGCCGGCTTGTTGCCCCAGAGCAGGCTGGACACCTGCGCCGCTATCGCACGGAAGTAGGCCGGAGGCACCTGGTACGGGGTATTCTCTAGCACGTATAGAAACTGCGGCAGAGCCATCATCTTGAAGAGCGCCGCTCTCCCAACCAGGGTCAGGGGCAGCGCTCCCCAATACTGCACATCCCGCTTAAGGCGGTCCATCTGGGGGCTTAGATTGCGCTTGAAGAATTCCGTCTGATCCAGCGCGATGTGTATCCCCAGGTATTTGAACGACCCCTCCGCCACCCGGAGCGGGCAACTCGTCGGTAGCCGCGGAGGTGGGCCCCGTAGCACCAGGAGGACCGACTTCGACCAGTTGATCGTGTAGCCAGACGCCCGGCCGAAACTCTCGCAGATGTTAAGTAGTGTCAAGATGAAACGCCTCGGGGAGGACAAATAGAGCAGTATGTCATCCGCGTAGAGTGAGACGCGGTCCTCCCAGTCGGCAGACCACCGGAGGCCCCGCATCATGGGCTCCCAGCGGATCCAAGCCGCGAGCGGCTTAAGCACTAGGGCGAAAAGCAGAGGCGACAGAGGGCAGCCCTGTCTCGTGCCACGTGTCAATGGGAAGTCCTCCGACATGTGTCCGTTGGCCGTGACATGGGCTAGTGGTTTAGTATAAAGGAGCTGGACCCAGGCGCAAAATCTCGGTCCGAACCCCAGATGCTGGAGCACCGCGAAGAGAAAGGGCCACTCCACCATGTCGAACGCCATTCGTGCGTCAAGGGAGAGAATAACAGCCGGTTCCTGCAACCGCTCCACTCGGGCCAGCACACCATGCAGTCACCTCAGATTGTGAGACGTACTTCTGCCAGGCATAAAACCGGATTGATCCGGGTGTACAATGTCAGATAAGTGAGGTGTGAGCCGGGCGGCCAACACTTTCGCGAGAATCTTGGCCTCCGCGTTGATCAGCGAAATGGGATGGTAGGAGGTACATCGGTCCGCCGGCTTACCCGGTTTCGGAATTACCACAATGGTGGCCGTTCGCTGGTCCTCAGGGAGTTCTCCCACCTCGAGGCTATGTGTGAACATATTCAGTAGGTGCGGCGCTAACGTCTCGGAGAGCCGCTGGTAAAGCTCGATTGGGATGCCGTTCGGACCGAGCGCCTTACCAGGCTGCAGCGCGCCGATAGCCGCCTGGAGCTCCTCCACCGTGAGCTCAGCCTCAAGTGTCTCTCGAGCCTCAGGGGAAAGCTTGGGCATCTGCAGGTCTCTGATGTAAGTCAGTGCCATCTCCACCGTCATGGACGAGTTGGAGGAGTATACTTCGCGAAAGTGCTCTGCCAGAGTGCGCACTATTACTCGTGGGTCTGTTGCTGCCAATCCCTCATCAGTGCTCAGCTGCGCAATCCCCCTGGCGCACTTATCGCGCCTGTCAAGCCACACCAGCAGCCTACCGGTTTTGTCCCCCACATCATAAACTGTGTGCCTCGAGGCCTCTAGGCGCTGCCTGACGCGCTCTGCGAGGTGCTCTTTATATTTCGTCTGAACCACATGCAGGTCATGCGAGGTTGCACGGGAGGGAGCCGCGGCCTGGCGGGCCTCCGCCGCCCAGAGCTCGAGCTCAAGCGCCTGCAGTTCAGCTACCTGGTCACGCTTGTGTTCCGAAACGGCGGCCATCGCCCGGCCCCGCACCACCGTTTTGTACGCCTCCCAAAGAACCGCAGGGGAGTCGACCGAGTCGGCATTTTCCTGGAAGTAAAATTTCGTCGCTTGCACTATGGATTTATTAATCTTTGGTAGGCGCATGTAGCTAGGGCGCAGCGGATAAACGCGACGGCGCATTAGGTGGTAACTAGTGTATTGCAAGAGGATCGGGGAGTGATCAGAGATGCCTCTGGGTCGAATGTCTATATTGTCAACATTGTGGAGACAACCGGGGGAACCTAGAAAGTAATCAATGCGGGTGAGACTGTCATGCACCCCGGAGTGATACGTGTAATGCTGTGCCGTCGGATGATGGAGCCGCCATATGTCCGTTAACCCGATCGCCGTCGCGAAGCCCGCAAGGCGAGACACTCCCCCACTCTTCACCCTAGGCGGAGACCGGTCAGTGAGATCGTTCATTACAGCATTAAAGTCGCCACCCAATAACACCTCCCCCTCCGGTAGCGCGAGCAGAAACTCACTGAGTGCCGGGAGCGCCGAAGCGTGCAGTCCAGGTGGGATATAGACAGACACTATGTTGAGGGGCCGGCCCTCCCACTGTGTGTGCGCTGCAGCGAAGCGCCCAGCCCCGTCCGTGTGTACACTGAGCACGATCAAGGGGGACCGACGCCGCAGCCGGATACCAACCCCCCGGGACCCAGAGGTGAATTCAGAGTGCGCCACCATCTTATACCCCCATCTGTCAAGCGCTTTAGTTGTGGTGCCAGTGAGGTGGGTTTCCTGGAGCAGGGCCACTGTCGGGGAGCATCTTTTGAGACTATGCAAGACCAGGCCCCGCTTGATTTTATCTCCCAAGCCCCGTACATTCCACGTGAGTAAAGAGAGGGGTTGCGCCGGAGTCAGAGCGTTGTCAGGGGGTGGGTCATGCTGCACGCCGGACATTACGGTGGTTGGGCAAAGTGACGGAGCATGGTGCGGATAGCGTGGCGTGATGCATGTGTCATGCAGCGAGATCGCGCTGGGTTTAGGTCAAAGGCCCGTGTCCTACAGAACCCCAACATAACAACAAAACCATGAAACATTCCCCACCCCCCCACCCCCCTCCCTGCCTCCCTGCCACACGGACTTAGAACTGCCCGCCACCCCAACTCAGCAGAGTGCTCCATTCCCAGAACCCCAACCAGTACTTGCGCTGTAAGGAGCGTGGGGTCCGAGGAAGACCAAAACATCCCCTGTCCCCAGGTCCCATCGTTCACACCCTCTGGCAATAGAACGTAGGCCAGTCCAGCATCGGTGGGCACCAGATATTAGTCTCCGGCTTCATGCCGCTGCCACAACATCAGCCGGTGGGCTCCCCCTCAGTCTCCTCCGCGCGCCGGTCGCGGCCATCAGAGTCTTCCTCACTCCCTAGGCGCCTCGTCCTGCGGGCCGAACGTCCACCACCCGTAGCTTGGCCCCATCCCTCCAGCCAGTCGTGAGCCTCCTCCGGTGTGTTGAAGAATACAGTTTTGCCATCCGCCACCATGCGGAGTCGCGCCGGGAAGAGCATAGCGTAAGGAAGTTCTCGGGCCCTTAGTTTCTTTTTGACCTCCAGGAAGCTTCGGCGCTGCGCCGCCACCGCCGCCGTATAGTCCGGGAAGAAGGACACCGTGGAGTTCTGGAGACGGATGGGCGGCGCCACCCGCGCCGCTTGAAGAATGGCATCCCTGTCGCGGGCCAGGACAGGCCGCGGAGGCGCACCCACTCGCAGTCGGCCGCCGGGTACTCTATGGGCGCGTTCCACCGAGAAAAAGGTTGACAGGCCCCTGGGTTGCAATTTGGACTTGATCAAGTCTTCAATGTAGAGGTCCATGGTCGGGTGCCCTTCGCTTTCGGGAATCCCTGTGATGCGCACGTTGTTGCGGCGAGAGCGCCCCTCTTGATCGTCCAGCCTGGCCGCCATGCGCTTGTTGTCCGTCTCCAACTGAGACACCTTTTGTAGGAGATAGCTTGAGTCTTTTGCCAGGGTCTCCGTCACCTGCTCAACATCCGCAACCCTGGCGGACATTTTCTGGAAGTCCGCTCGGAGAAGAGACACGTCCGCGGAAATTGACCCCACCGTCGTCTGCACTTGCGTCAAGGCAGCCATAATGTCTTCCAGCGTTACCTTAGGCGTCTCCTTGTCCGCCGCCATCTTCTCGGTGCGCCCGCCACGGTCAGGCGGTGCGGAGGAGTCCTTGGTGTAGGCGAATTTGTCGAGTTTGCCCTGCGGATTCCCTTTGGGCCCCTTCCCGCTCATGGTCACAGCAGGCTGCGCCGCCCGACTCTCCCTCCCGCTCACCACTAGCGAGCCGGTGAAATGGGCCTCCCCGACCGGGCGACGTCCAACTCAGGCAGCCCAGGAGCTGCACACCACTTCCAGCCGCTCGCCTGGGGTCAGCACGGCGAAGCGTTCAGGTCTCGGCGAAATCCGGTACCAGGTGGGCGCACAGCCCTTAGTCCTCCCCTCTGGTCACAATAAGTACTAGGCGCCCCGGGGGGGCCTCATCGGTGCCAGGCAGCAGTGCCAGGAGTCGTGCTGCAGGCAGCCAAGACGAGCAGCACCTCAGCTCCGCTCTGCTAGCCGGACCTCGCAGCCAGGGCCGACCAGGATCTCTGGGCCCGATTGTTCCGCCCCCGCAGGGCCACTCGCTGCGGTATTGCTCAGGCCTCGGCCCTCCACTCAGGCAACGGTCCGCCAGGGGCCGCAAACACACCGCCTCCGCCTCAGAGACGGCCGCTCTCCGTCTGGGGCACCTCAGTCACTCGAGGCCCCGGCTTTCAGCGCCGATGCAGGCCGCAACTCACTGGACCTCGCTGTTCACGCCCTGGGTGTCCGGGAAACTCCGGGATCGGATCAGCCGGCGTCGCTTCGTCTCCGCCTTTGGTATAAGGACAGCCCTGAGTCCTCCCCTCCGGTCACAGTAAGTAATAGGCGCCCCGGGGGGCCTCCCCGGTGCCAGGCAGCGGCGCCAGGAGTAGTGATGCAGGCAGCCAAGACGAGCAGCACCTCAGCTCCGCTCTGCCAGCCGGTCCTCGCAGCAGGGGCCGACCAGGATCTCTGGGCCCGATTGTTCCGCCCCCGCAGGGCCACCCGCTGCGGTATCGCTCAGGCCTCGCCCCTCCACTCTGGCAACGGTCCGCCAGGGGCCGCAAACACACCGCCTCTGCCTCAGAGACGGCCGCGCTCCGTCCGGGGCACCTCCGTCACTCGAGGCCCCGGCTTTCAGCGCCGGTGCAGGCCGCAAATCTCCGGACCTCGCTGTTCGCGCCCTGGGCGCCCGGGAAACTTCGGGATCGGATCAATCGGCGTTGCTTCGCCTCCGCCGTTGGTACAAGGACCCTGGAGCCGGATCACTTCACGGATGGTGCACGGATGTCAGGGGAGTCGATCTCACCCTCGGAGCCCAACTAGGCTGCGGCCATCTTGCTCGGCTGCAAGCCACGCCCCCTCGATGGAACCAATTTTTATCATGTAAGAAGAAATTGTTACTTAAGATAAGGTCAATCATTTCAAGAACCATCTCATTTGAATCATGGAGGTCAGCAGGTTCCCTGTCCAGGAAGGAACGAACGGCCAGTAGGCCGAATTTTTTGTGGATACATGTGTATAGACTAACAACGTCCATGGTTACAAAGTAAAGTTCATCTGACCACTGAAAGTTATCAAATTTAGCCAAGATGTCCTTACTGTCCCTAATGTAGGATGGAAGATCTAACACAAATTTCTGAAGTTTAGAGTCCACAAATTCAGACAGTTTTTCAGTAGGGGAATTGATCCCTGAGATAATCGGGCGGCCAGGGGGAAAAGGGCCACCTTTATGTAATTTAGGTAAAATATAGATGCAGGGATATTTAGGCTTATCAATCCTCAGGTACCTAAATTCATCCTCAGATAATAGGCCCGTATCTCTCCATTCATACAATTTAGTGTTAATCAGCCCGGCGACAAGCTTTATAGGATTTGCCGGAATTCTTTGGTAACAACTGGTGTCACCTAGATGTCGTGTGATTTCAGACATATAATCATCATGATTCATAATCACAACATTACCGCCCTTATCGGCCTCCTTTATAACAATAGTGCTATCCGATTTAAGTCTGTTAAGAGCTTGACGTTCATTGGCGGTAATGTTGTGATTAAGTTTGTGTTTAGTGTGTGGTTTGATTGTCAAAGCTATTTCTAGTCTGTCAAGATCCTTACTCACTCTATCATAAAACACATCTATGTCAATGTCACTCTTTTGTTCAATATCAAACTGATCCAAAAGAGAGGCCATATCACAACTGTTATCATCATCTAGACTAAGTAGAAGTTGTCATCCCTAGTTCTTTTTCGTTCATCACCTCCTGTTGAAGCTCAAAGACTATTTTTCACAGCAGACACCTAAAATTGTGAATTCTAGTATTAGATCTGTAGGTACAGCACAAACTGTAGCTGATATTCGAAATGTCCAACTTCTACTTAGTCTAGATGATAATAACAGTTGTGATATGGCTTCTCTTTTGGATTCGTTTAGAATGGATTATGTGCATGTGTTGAAGTTGCGATAGTGCCATACATTTATTAGGGACTGGTGGGTAAGCCATGTGGCCAGTTCTTGTGCCTTAAATGCTGCAGGGGTGCACAACAGGGGCAGGAAGGAGCTGTCCAGCAATACATTAAGGATGGAGTTGAAGTCGCCACCCATTAGCCAGGGTATGACGCTCCGGCACGCTAGTACCCTGGACAATTTACAGAGAAAAGAGCTCTGTTCTACATTAGAGGCATAGATAGAGCAGATAAGGAGTGTCTGGCTGATAGATATGTATCTGCCCTCTGTGTCGGTCTCTACCTCTACTTCACAGGGAAATCCAAGTTTCACCCATATTAAGGGACCCCTAGCTTGGGAGGAGTAGTTAGTGCTATATACATGCCCCCTTCAGAGGCTGCGTAGACGGTCTGCCTCTAGACTTGTTAGATGAGTTTCCTGTAGTAGGGCAATGTTAGTGGATCTGTGCTGTAAGTATGAATAAATGGAATATCTGCGTGCAGGGGAGTGTATTCCCCTCACGTTCCAGGTGATGACATTTACGCATGGCATGGGAAATAGTAACAGTGTCTGTGAGTGGATAGCGATGTAAATGAGTGGTAGGAGAACAGGCGGCTGAGTGGTGTGTCATGGGGAACTATAAGAAAAAGTGGGGGGATCAAGATTATATAATAATTAACTTCATGAGAGCGAACTCGCAAAGGGAGTTTACTCTAAACTGGAACATCTAACCATGGCAACAATTGTGTAGATTAACGATAAATTGTGGGGGGTGGTGCGCTGGGTGTTGTGGTTGGTTGTCCCCCCCTGTATTTGAGCACGGATAAACATCAAAGATATTCTGTGATATGAATGAGTTAGTTGTATGTCTGGCAGCTGATTAGTGTCCAGATGGAGACCCAGCAGGTTCCAGCCCGCCCAGGAGAGCAGTTCTGCGCCACCCGTTTGCACATTATGCAAAGGACTAGATGACAGCTGTTTCCTAAAAATCAGTAAAGAGTAAGTTGTAGAACTGTTTATCGATGGACAATGTGGTGCATTTATGTCTCTTAGATTATGTCGTCAGAGGCCTGGGGAGTGTCGATCAGGAGGTGGGGTGAGTCTGAGTCCCCAAACCACATCGGTATAGCGTCATCTTCACTAATTAACTTGGGTGATGCAATCTCCAATTGAGAGGGAGGCTTCACGGTGCAGAGTGTTGCTGTCGCGTTAAGAGCTACTTGACATTCTGTGAGAATTTGTTCTGGGTCTGGTGCTGTTATCAACGGCGCACGATGGTTCGATCTGCCCCCTATGCCCCTGTAACAGGCTCTCCTGTTTTGTTTTGGGTGCCGGAAGGTCATCAGCCCGCTTCCTCCAACCTGTCCCAGGCATCTGAGGGCGTGTAGAAGAATTGGGTGGTGCCATCTGTTACCACCCATAAGTGGGCTGGGAACAGCAAGGACTAGCGCATTTTACGGTCACGGAGCGGATGTTTTGCAGCCCCAAAAGAGCCTCAGCACTTTTGTACCTGGGCGGTATAGCCCGGGAATAGCATGACAGGGGCATTTTGAACTTTGAGGTCAGGGAGTTTGCAGGCCTCTCTCAGGATTGTGTCTATGTCTTTGAAATTTAACAGCCCGAATAAGAATGGATGTGGATTCGCTCCGGGAAGAGGCTTACGAGCAGGCACCCTGTGTGAGTGTTCCACCACAAACAGGCGACAATGCCCCTGAAGGAAGAAGCTCCGTCAGACAGCGGTCAATGTAGGCGAACTGGTCCTGACCCTCCGCTCCCTCCGACAGGCCAACCATAATCACATTGTTGTGGCGTGAGCGACCCCCGGCATTTTCTAATGTGTCTTCTAGGGTGAATACTCGGTCTGATGAATCTTGCAGCGTGGATGTGTGGGTGAGGGTCATAAGCTGCAGGTCAGAGAGAGTGAGTTCTGTTTCTCAGACTTTCTTGGCAAGCTTCTGGTGATTGGCCTTCAGGAGCATGAAGTCTGACACTGCTTTGTCTATATTGGACTCGAATGATGTACGGGTATGGTTTAAAGCCACGCCAATTTTCTCCATAGCTGCCAGGACGGGATCCAATGTGGTAGACAGTGTTGAGTGATGAGGCTCCTGGGGCTTATCTCCCTCTGGCTGTGTTGGGTCTCCCGTTTCTTGGTGTGCTGTTGTGTGAGGGTTGCTAGATCATAGGCGGCCCATGGCAAGTTTTTGGGTGGTGGGCATACGTGAGCGGATAAACGATGTCCTAGGTGACACCAGCAGGTTTTGCGAGTATCTAGTGACCACGGCTGGTGATAAGCCTTTAAGATATAGGTGAGATAGAGACTTATGCTGCCCCCACAACACCGCACCAACAAGCAAACTAGATGGGAGAGTGGGTCCGCTTAAAAATACACAAACGATGGTAGGCCAGCAGGGCTCTGGAGTAGGTCATAGGCCATGGTTTTGAGGGTGCAACTGGTTAGGGCCAGCGCAAGGTTGGAAGGATGTAGATCATCTTGAGTGTTTGTCACATCTTGCAGAAGGTAGGGGAGTGAGGAGAGGTATGGGGTAGGAAGTGGCAAAGGAAGGGTCAAACTGGGTCTGGCATGACCCCGAATCACCCCTATTCCGGAAATGAAAGGTGCGCAGGAGGATTGCAGATCCTTATGGGCTGAGGTAATGGATGGCATTGGAGAAGCTGCGCCGTTCCGCTTAGCTATGAAGAAGGGACCTGCTGGCGAGCACAGCCATGAAGTAAGCAGGGGCCCAGGCCCGATAGACCTTAGGGGCTCTACCTGTCCCCCACTGTATGCGCAAGAAAAAAAGGGGGGGAGTGGCCTAGGCCCAACACGACCTCAGGGCCACCCAATTGCAGTGCAGTCCATTGTGGGGAAGAGCTGCAGACTCCTGCCGCTTGGAAATTTGGGCTGGTGTTGAAGTGTCTGTGCACTCCTTATAGTAGAAAGGAGATCCCTTGAAGCGATCTTGTGGTTGTTGTGCAAGTAGGGGCCTAGGCCCGAACAGCCCCCCGACCCCCGCTATGTGCTCAAATAAGGAAGGGGCATCCTGGGCCTGATACGACCCCCGAGACACCCCCGAACATGGTGGAAACCTGTACGTAGGAAATCGCAGGCGGCTGCGAGACGGAAGAATGGCAGAAGCCGTAGGGACCATGTGACTTCATGCTTCAGTGGGGAGGGGGAACCCGTCTGCAGTCACAGCGACTGCGTGGGCAAGGGCCTAGTCCCGAATGACCTTCAGGCCCCACCCAGCATCCATGGGTCTCCGGCTGGGCCCATGCATCGCAGGACTCAGCTTGGGCAGAGTGTAGGGCGTCTGGGCAAAGACGCCTGGTGTGTGGCAGCCCCAAAGTCGTTCAGGCCGCAAATGGAGGCATGCCGACGTCGCCAAGCTGTTTCAGTAGCTGGAAGGGTGGGCCACAGTCTGAGACCAGGGTGTGGACCCAAGGCGCATCTAGCTACTCGCCTGGTCTGCCAGACACTGCAGATCAGGGCCCCGCAACACCACCAGTCGTCATGCAGGGCCCAGATGCGGCCCCTGGTAGCCTTGCCGCGTCGATCCTCCAATCAGGTGTGGGTTCGGCTCCACAAGTCTCAAGACGCTTCCAGGTTGTGGATGCTCGGGAGGGGAAAGATGCAGTTGCCCCCAACTCTCTGCAGTGTAGATCCACATTCCACTCCGGCCACAGGGCAGGGCGGCACAGGGTGGTGTCAACCACCAGGCTTCCTGTATCTTTTCCCTGTTTACTACCAACACTCAAAGAACTACCTCTCCCACAATGCATTGTGATAGTTACCACCCTGTATGCTTTCCCATTCTGCCCTGAATACATGTCAGCTGACTTCTCATAGTATAAAGTCAGCCAATGCCCGTTATCAGGTGCTTGGCTTTCTTCATTAGTAGAACCACGCCCCTTTTGCTGCCTGTTCGAGCCTGGATTTTGAAGCCCCCTGCCTGGACCTTTGGTATACGAGTTTCCCTCTCTCTAGGGGAACTTTTCCTGCAGTTGCCGCCTTTTCCATGGACTGGTAAATCCCTCTTCCTCTTTGCAGTGCGAAAACGCGCTGGAATCTGCCTCCCCTTCTTCCTCTCTGCCGTGCGAGGTCGCGCTGCAGACTGCCTCCCTCTCCCTATTCACCTCCCTACGGACGTCAGGCTTGTTCCAGTGTTCATGGGAAAGAGAGCGAAGTAGCGCTGAAACTTGTTTTTGTGCTGTCGGGCTTGCCGCGCATTAACGCGCATTAACGCGCTGACATTCAGGAAGTGCGCTAAGACGCGCTCACTATTATTGAGCGAGAAGTCGCTCGTTAACTTCAACGCTCTTCTTTCTTTGGTCGCGCTAGTTAGCGCTTTGCAGTTCTGGAAGCGCGGAGTCGCGCTAATCTTCGCTTTTGGTAAAGAACTTCCGCTACGCGCCTACGAGCAGTATAGCAAGTACTCTCACGACATCAGTAACACCTGCACACAATTACATTTGGAAAGCAGCGTGAGACGAGCTGCTAATTAGAAAAGGACATTCCTTCCTTTTTATTTTATTTCACCTTTGGCCTGCCATATTGAGGACCACAGTCTATCTGCTGGGGGATCGCCATATTCAAATACTGGATTCTCTGGTTAGCTTTCCTCTTTCATCCAAGGACTTCTGAAATATGTGAGGAGGGCTTAAACTACACTAAGCCTCTTGCTCGCCTTTTTGTGCAGCGCGTGCATCCAAGAAAGGAATCACCCTCACCTCATCGTTGGCCCCTATTATCTAGAGAGAGACCTGCTTAATATCCTCTGCAGACATTGCTTCGGTGAGTTTGGGAAAGCATATACCTTAATTCACATACATATTCTAAGTCTATAATTCTATCTGTTTCCTTAATTTTCCTGAGACTTATGTTTCTTCTGTTTATTTCATGCAGGTTTACCCTGTCTGTGGTTCCTCTTGCTGCCTGACTTCCTGGTGGTTCTTTTTGGTCTCTTCACTCCCTGAGGATATCATTCTACCCTCTGTGAGCTTAGCGGCTAGAGGTGGATATACCCTCCAGGAGTGTTTAGACAATCTCTTCGCTCCCTTGGATACTGCTTTTACTGGTCTGGAACAAGGAATCCAGACAGGTGGCAGCGCACTAGTCTCAGGGTCCTGGCTCCAATGTAGCATGGGGCCACTCCTCTGGCGGCGCTTCGTCAGATAGGTCTGGAGATGTAATCCGCCCGATCGTTGAGACTGGCAGTGCTAAGCCAACATCTACAGCCGTCAATGGTCTAAGCAGTTTAAAGATCAAGGAGATTTAGCAGGATAAACCGGGGAAGGACACGGAGCTGTCTTAGAAAGCAGTCGCCATCTTAGGTGGCTGGCCACACCCCCCTTTTCGCTATTCATTCATGCAGAAGTAAATGTTTAATGGTTTAGAATACCTCTTGTTGAGTTTTACTCCAATAGCACTTGGTTTCCGCTTTAATCAGCCCACTCAGAGTTTCCAATATTGTTGCCAGGCTGGGGATCTACAGGAAGCTCCTCGCCTCTGATGTGTTCTGTTTTGGGATGGCATTCCTGGTGTCTACCACTTTTTTAGGCCCAACCATAATCCCCCACTCGAAAATACATACCCATAGATCTTTAGTCTTAAAAAACTCCTGCTTCTGTCAGTACAAGGTTAACCTCAATGTCTCTGTGAAACTGCGCTCAGGCATCAATGATGATCCACATCTATCCTAATGTATGCTAGTACTTTTTTGGTTACAATCTGGATCTTCAAGACCCGTCTCTTTGGTCACATTCTGTCTACAGACAATATTCAGAATCTCTGTCTTTGATACCACTGCATCTCTACATTGGTTCAGAATGTTGTTGTATAACGGCACTGTTCATCCAGTAGGAGCTGCTGGTACCCTCCGGTGAGGGCCTGTTTCAAGAACCATGGGGCTACATTTGGATCACTGATAAGGTCATTCATGATCGTTGTAAGATCGCTTTCTCCCTTGATGGGTTTATTGGGAGCCTCATATCAATGCCTAACCGTATCACTATAACTTCAAACTCTTCCAATTTTCCACTAGGCTTCCACTAGTGGCCTTGGGTCAAAATGAAACTGATGATATCTGAGGACAGCTAGTTTGATGGACTGATTGATGAGCAGTTGGACTGAGGATGCTTTTAGGCATCCAATGAAATGAAGAGATGATCAAACTCCCTTAGAAGCTGGTCCACCGCATTGCAGCAGATCCAGGCAAAATGGATCACTCTAATTCTTCTGCCATTTACAGTAGGACTCTGTGCATGTTTTCCGTGATAACCGGTAGTAAGGTGCTTCTGCTCTGTTGCTAAAACTTGGTACAATTAGCAAATACCTGATTGGTACATTTTTAATTTACATGTAAGTCCCCAGTAAATGGTCCTAAATGTGCCCAGTTGCTGTAAATTAAATGAATAGGGCAGGGTGCATTGTATTTAAAAAGTGGGACATGTGTACTTAAGTTGTACATGTCCCAGCAGTGAAAACCTCCTAAAGGTATTTTTTACTTTTGTAAGGCCTATCGCTGCCATTAACTAACACTGCGTTACCTCATTACATTTCATAATTGATAACTTTGGATTGATGGCAGATAGAAATATACTGTTTACACTCAAATTAAGTTCAATTTAAAATCCCTTTTGATGGTAATGTCGGGGTTCAGGTCACAATTATGAAAATGCTAATTTTAGAAAGTTGACAGTTTTTTTGTCCCATTTGTGCCTTCTCCCATTGTCCTGGATCACATGACTGTAAATGGCTCTGCTGGTGGGGTTTCTGTATACCTTCCAGAGGGTGACACAATTGAGGCCTGGTTGTGGGTAGGATGGGCCATCCTGGCAAGATGACTGGGGAGGAGCTGTACCCATCCTCACTCACACTTCAAAGGGCTTTGTCTCCTTCACACACAAAGGAATTTGACACTAGGCCTGCCCATCCATTGTCAGACTGACAGTTTGAAGCCTTGACAGAGGAAGGGGAAGAACTTTCCAGAACCAGATGTGGGGGTAGGATGGTCAGTCCCTACACATAAAGGCTGCTACCAGGTCCAAGTATTAGACAAACAGAGCCACTCATCAGAACACTCCTGGACTTGTGGAAGGTACAGAGGAAGGCCTGCCCTGCTGCTAGAGGACTACCCGGCTGCTGAGAACTGTCTTGCAGTTTAAGAAGGAAGACTGGACCTGCTTGCCTTCATCTCAGGCTACTCAGAGTGAGTCAAAGGGTCAGTTAGCTGACCTCCTGTGTGAGCTACAGGCACACAACAATCTTCAGAAGCCAACCTGCAACTGCCCAGCTGACCTGCTGCAACTGGACCTGGCTGAGCCCTGTTGCTAGTTTCTGATGTAGCGAGTCCTAATCCCTAAAAAGTGTACCTAGGTCCTGGACCCTTGGCTGGCATCAGAGAGAACACTTCCTTGCCTCAGTTAAGGTTCCATCAGATCCAGCCCCACAAAGCCTTGCCACACAGCTGACAGTTTAATCAGAACCAATGCTGAGCAATGCCAAACCCAGCAAAGCCTTGCTGCACAGCTGAGAGCTTCACTGGAATGCATGCTGAGCAATGTAAAGCATTGTCACACAGCTGAAAGCCTCATTGGAACAAATGCTGAGCAACACAAAGCCCCACAATGACTCGCCCCACAGCGGAAAGCTTCATCAGAATTGACGCAGAGCAACGCAAAGCTTCTCCGCACGGTTGAAAGCTTCACCAGAATCAAAGCAGAGCGATGTGAAGCCTCGTAAAGCACTGCCGCGTAGACCTCATATCAAGGGCATAAAATGCAACTCCCACCAGGCCACACTCGATTCTGGGCCTGAACTGCACTTCATCATCGTCAGTCTGAACATGCGACTTTGTCCCGGTCCAGAGTAACCAGATAACCATAGTTGGCACTTTGCATATTTTTTGTGCGTTTCTTACTTAAACAATTTACAATTGATTATCACCTGATCTATTGATTGGATTATTGTTGTTCTTGTATAATTTTATTTACAAAAATGAACTCTATTTTTCTACATTGGTTTGGGCTTTCTCTTGTGTTGTGTTTTCACTTTATTGCTGTTTTGTGATGCATAAATGCTTTAGACATTGCCTCTAATTTAAGCCTGAATGCTTTTGCCAAGCTACCAGTGGGTTAAGCACAGGTTAATTTAGTGAATGTTTGTAACTCACCAGATATGGATTGTGGTTGTTTCCCGAGCAACCCTCTCAACCAATAACCTAATTTCCCACAGCTTGCATTTGTAAATTGCACTTCAGCTCATGTCATATTTTGCAAGCTGTTTTGTCAGCAAGCGAGATTAGGAAGCCACCTTTGTTATCATTCTCAATGTCTGCCTTTCTGCAGTGCCTGTTAGGGAGGGACTTATCATGGTCATTTGTATCCGCAAACATGCACCGGTTGTTATTGGAACTGCGCTGTACTCAGGGACCCATCGGCCAACATTCCCCTCTGTACAACCTCACAAAATGACTGGCCTTGCAGCAATTTACTCATGTCCAGCCCTGTGCATGGCACTCAGCCACAGTCATCTAGTAGTATTCATTGTTGTTCTTATCAGTTTGGGAGTCTCTGAATCATCGATCAGGGCCCGTGACGTCTGCCTCCCCAATCGCATTGGTTGTTTCCACTGTGTCATTGATCCATGGGCTCTTCTTTGATCACAACCTTGGCACATGCTAATTCCATCTCTTCTGCACATGTGTACAAAAGCTCATGTAACATGACCAGAGTAAGAAAGGCAGACAGCTTCATTTTGGGATGCATGATAATTTGCCTGCTCAGCTCAGAAACCCAAAACACCTGCATGAGCTGTACCCTCACCTCTTTTGTCAGGTAGTATTCGGTGCATGTACTCACAAGCTCCCTCAACCGATGCATAGAAACCATTAATGAACTCACCCTCTTTTTGTAGGCCTGTCTCAGTTTGAATCACTCGCAGATACGATTGATTGGAGGGGTTGAAATATTCATCCTTGGTGGCCACTGCCTAGTCATAGCTATGTTCCCTGTCACTATTAATGAGATTCTGAATCAGCTGAAAAGTGCATTTGCCAGCATAATGCAGCAACAGTGATATAATGTCCTGGTTGGGCTCTTTGGTGGATTTGAAGTAATTGTTCAGGCGAAGTATCCACAGCCGGCATCTAAGCACGGCCTCTACAGGAGTTGCCAGCTGGCTGAAGGGTTAAAGTGGGTTGCTGGTGCTGCCTACATGATGTACTATCTGACTCTGAGGCCCCCTGCCATTGTCTTCTGGTGGTGCAATGGAAGATGTAGGTCCATGCCCTGGGCATATGCCATTAGATTTACTACCCCATCTTGATCATTCTAACCCATTACCGTCTCAGGGCTGGAGGTGGAATCAGATGAAACACAGAAATGGAGCATAAATGATATGTAGTAGAAATGGACACTTGCAGTGTGCTGAAGACAAGGCTAGCGGCTTTTGTGGTAGACCTCACTGCACTCACTTGCAGACCTTTTTCTTTAAATGCCATTTTATTTTCTTTAGTTTCCTTCCAAGTCCTTATGGCTGTTGCCTCCTAGCTGTTTTTTACCGGTCTGGCCTGTATTTTTAAGTGCCTGCTGGTAAAAAATTTTGGCAAAGCAGTGGAATACAGTATTTTTTCCCTTCAGAACCATAAACCTATAACAGTATACACATAAGGAAATCAATTTAAAAGTATTTGAGAACTTTTTAAATCATTCCAGAATGATTCTTAGAGTTAGCAGATGGATAATTGTCATGTTAAAAATGAATCCTGACAATTTTATACACATTATTTTTCATCTACCAGCGCTCAGCTGTTCTAGAATTGCAAAACATAAGCAAATTACTGGTGCATTTCTTCTAGGAAGGGTGGCAAACTGGGGCTGCAAGACAGGTGGGTTTCTAGTCCATGCCTGTGCACGACGCATGATAGCAGTAAGCTTGGAGCCTCCACTGCTTGGCTAATATGGCTGTGAGCTTCACAAGACCTCCTCGTCGCCAACGTGGCATGTCTGTGAAGCACAGCTAAAATATGGCACAGAGTTAGCATTAAGGAACACACATCACCCTAGTCTGTGTGCTCAGGCAGCTTTTATGAATAATTACTAATCCCGTGGCTGGCATCAGGATGAAGGAGCGTCTGTTTGCATTAGTCGTAGGTGCCGTGTGACACAGGACATGGTTCTGTTTTTCTTTGGTGGTGATTAGTGCTGGAATGAAGGAGAATCTAGTAGGATCCATGAGCTATTACTGAGTTAGATAGGGGATCTGCCTGGCCGCAGAACAATAAGCTGAATTTGTCATGGTGTATTTCTCTAACGCCAGCATACAATTAAGCAGCACCTGCATGTTGTCTGCTTTCTGTTCGGAACAACAACGCTCCGGATGCGAGGGGGCTTTCTTATTTATGATTGCAGTTGAGTTCAAAACAAAGGTTGATTTTAAAGGGCTATCAGCCCTTCTTTTGCTCTAGTATAATCCTGTCTGGGAACTATTTGGAGCCTAACACCTAGCCGCCAGTCCAAGGAAGGGGAAACAGAGGCAAACAGGCCTTTATCACTTCACTAGTAACTTAAGAGAAACTACAATTTAAAGACAGTCTTGACTTTGTTCAATCTTTGTATATAAAAGATATGCATCTACTGTAAGACTGGCAGATGTAACGGCCTGTAGGAGTATTTTAACAAATAATAATTCAAATAGCACTTACTTTTTTATTTTTTACTTAATTCTTCTATAGAACTACTCATCCCAATGTAGGGTGTAAGAGCACTGTACTTCGCACACACACACACACACACACACACAAGCATTATACATTGACAATACATCATAAAAGTGTGTAAATCAATGCACATGATGTTACATACGACAATTAAGGTTTCAAAATATTTTATTGAGTTTTATCATTGTTCCGACCCAGACCAGCACCCTCCTTCCAGGCCTCGTTTGCTCCTTGATGCCCAAACCCTGGTGTTTCCCCCATGCACACATTTTTGGTATTGCCCCTCTATGTTAGTTGGTTTTAAGGCTCATCAGCAGTTTATTTCACGATCTCTGTGACCCCCAGTTAAAACTAGAACACAGACCTGTCGTTCCAAGTTATTTTCACAGCTACCGCGCGATCTCACAAGATCCCGCGAGACTTTAACCAGCTTACATGACCGCCGGCCCCACACACATGCCTGACTTCATCTCTCGGCCTGAGAAGACTTCTCCTATGAGTCAACGCTTACGATCCTAATTTGCAGCTACCGGGTCCTGTGCCAAGCCCGATTGCGTGTTTCTCAGGCTTGACAGGCTCGGCTCCTCAAATCCTGCAACCAAAGAAAGAAAGAGATTGGTTTCAGAGATAATTCGTAAGAACCAACAACAAATGGTCAGTGATTTTACTCATCATAAGTCAGAAAGGCGTGAAGGCAGCTCTTGTCAGTGTGTACGCTCATGAAAGGTTTCTCACCATGTGTTTCTTCCTCCACAATGTGACAGTAACAATTTTCGCATCGTGAGGATCAAGCATTACGAATAACATTTTGGATAACCAGTGCAGTGCACTTTAAGTGGATTGATGAACTATTCGACTCATGATTCAGTTACATAGGAGAACTTGAAAGAAACACTGTTGCACATATTGTCATTGTTGCACGGCGCTCAGTGAGACCGAAGACATTGGGTTAATAAAATAGAAACATTGTTGACTCTTGAGCAGAAGTCCCTGAGACCAGAGACATTATGTTCACACATTGTGACCATTGAGCGGCAAACATTCCGACTAGAGACACTGATTTTTCTCGGTATTGAGACTTTGTTGCTAATTTATGCTGAGTCATTTGCATAGCGTATTTCAGAGAAACCCTACTTAAAAATGCAGCAGAGAAATTCCATGTAAAGGCATTGAGATGATCCTAATGTGAGTAATTTGTATGCAAATTGATATATATATATATATATATATATATATATTCACTGAAAAAAACATAGGTTTCAGGCACGTTATAGTTAGGAATTAGCATTTAAAAAACCTTAGAAATTCACTGAAAAAAGCATAGGTTTCAGGGGCGTTATAGTTAGCTGGACTTTTCACTCGTACAAAACCATTGAAATTCCCCCGTTATAGTTAGTTCAGCTAACTATAAATCGCGCGCCCGCAATGCACTGCTGATGACGTCACATATTACATCACTCATGACATGGTCAGTGACATCACCTTGTGATTTTAATGGCAACCAGGACTATTTCAACCAGTCACCTGTGTTTTCCCTGCAGAGCACCAGCAGTAAAGGGATGATTGTCTTTCACTCCGGCTCCGCGCAACCTCCCCCCAGGCAAGAGGAATTCTGGGAAATGTAGTGTGTAATGCATTACACCGTGAGGGGCGAGCACATGACCAGGAGCACTGGGCGCCTCCACCAATCAGAGGGATGCAGGACTACTTTAATCACAGGTGGGGCAGCATCCTGGGACTATAGCAGCACCTGAGGAAGGCTAATACTAGCCGAAATGCATCGTGCTTGACAGCTGTTCGAAAAAAGGGCTTCCGTATGATATTTCCCCGTGTGGCCTCTCTCTTTCGGCAATGGAGGGGTTTGTTTGCATATATATATATATATTCACTGAAAAAACCATAGGTTTCAGGCACGTTATAGTTAGGAATTAGCATTGAAAAAACCTTAGAAATTCACTGAAAAAAGCATAGGTTTCAGGGGCGTTATAGTTAGCTGGACTTTTCACTCGTACAAAACCATTGAAATTCCCCCGTTATAGTTAGTTCAGCTAACTTTAACTCGCGCGCCCGCAATGCACTGCTGATGACGTCACATATTACATCACTCATGACATGGTCAGTGACATCACTCATGACATCACTGATGACATCTCAAATGACATCACTAATGACATCACTGATGACATCATCCTTGTGATAGAGTGGCAGACCTCCTCTTCCCGTAATATAACCTTTGATACACACATTCAAAAATAGAAACTACAATGTTCAAAACAATGGACATACCAATACCAGTTACAACAACCTATTCTGTAATTCTAAGATCCACATACACATCCACTCATTCACCAACAGTCCTATACAGTCCCTCATACATGTACTCACTCATCATATGTACTCACACACCTATACATCCTGTTACACAACGCCACTCATCCATAGAGTTACTCACACACATAGTCACTCATGCTAATAAAGAATCAAACATCCATTTACTTGCATATACAATTATACACACACCACCACACTTACTTCTACAGAAACTTACACATACTTAGTCTTTTAAACAATCACTTATAGAAACACATACTTATTCATACAGAAACTCTTTCAATCTCTCACTCTCACATATACTCACTTATATACACCAATAGTCACATATACTAGTTTAAAACATATGTAGTTACACATAAAGACACTATTTAGATAGTCTATCACTCACTAACACACCCATGCACACACTCATCCACCCATACAGTCCTGCACACATGCTGTCTTCAACACATACAAACAGTGAGTCACTCATTCATGCACCTATGCACTACGTAATACCCCCCACCGAACCATACAGACACTCAGACACTCATACTGACACTCATGTAGCTACTCACCAACCCATGCAGCCACTTATACACAAAGTGAGAGACTGATACAGATATTTACACATTTAAACATTACTCACTAAGCCATGTATTCACTAAGATACACTTAATCAGTCAGTTATACAATCAATTTTTCAAAAACAAATCATCCATTTAGACACTTATATACCCATTTATTCTTCCATCGACCTTGAGATATACATATATAAAACATATGTAATTTTCAGAAAAACACACATTCACTGGATGATGTCATCAGTGATGTCATTTGAGATGTCATCAGTGATGTCATGAGTGATGTCACTGACCATGTCATGAGTGATGTAATATGTGACGTCATCAGCAGTGCATTGCGGGCGCGCGAGTTATAGTTAGCTGAACTAACTATAACGGGGGAATTTCAATGGTTTTGTACGAGTGAAAAGTCCAGCTACCTATAACGCCCCTGAAACCTATGTTTTTTCAGCGAATTTCTAAGGTTTTTTAAATGCTAATTCCTAACTATAACGTGTCTGAAACCTATGGTTTTTTCAGTGAATATATATATACATACATACAGGGACTTACGGCCATCGTGAATCATCAGTTGCTCTGTTCAAATGTCCTTGTTTTGCTTTCATTCATGACAGCACTCAGTATGTGGTTATGTGTCAGCCCACCTCAGTCCTCAGCTCTATTCACTATAAATCACAACCTTTTGGTTGTGTACATCTGCCTACAAAGAAACCCATTTCATTGCCAAGGCTGGTGGGCCAATCTCTGCTTTGATTTCCTGTTTTTAAAATGTATTTTTTCAACTGGTCATTTTTCTCTTATGTATTTATGTTTTTGAAAACACATGTGTGCAACATTTAGACAATGGCATTTTTAATATTTATTACTTTTAAACTTATTGTGCCCTTTTAAAAAGAAATTTCACTTAATGTGGCCCAGCTCTCCACTCGTGCCACTTCCCAACTGAGGCAATAATTATTGTGAATTACAGATGTAAAATTTGATGAGTGCCCGAGAGGAGTATAGTAACTACTAAGCTTCTGTTTTACCTGCGGCCAAATCTTAAATTCAGCCTTCAGTACCTTCAATTTGTCTTTCTTGAAATTAACTTGGTTCAACTTTACTTAAAAAGCAGGCTCTAGCTCCAGCTCACAATATCGGCTCGTACATAGATGGCAGTCCTCGAGCCTCAATTCTCTGAACTGCCTACCAGTGATCAGGATCCCCATGTGCTGTAAAATTTTCGCCCAATATTAATTCCTGAAGTTAGGCACTGCCCAACCCCTGGCCCTGGGAAGCATTTTACAGCCCTCCCGCCGTCTTATACTCCCATATAAAACTACTACAGATCGCCTCCATTCTATTAAAACACTATTGCACAATTTCCAAGGGAATTCCCTAAAAAGATAGAGAAAATTTGGCAGTAGAAACTCTTGATTGCATTACCTCAGCCCATTAGGCTTAGATGCAAGTTGTTCAAACTCATGAAATCACCTTTGGTTTTTCTCAGCACAGGAGTAAGGTTTAATTCCACAATATTTTCCACTCTGGCCATTATATTTATGCCTAGATATAGAGCATTGTCAACTTTACGCTCATCCTCCAGTTGTATTCAACTATTAACACCTATATGGGTCATACTCTTGTTCAGATGATAGCCAGCTAGCTCCCTAAGCCTTTCTGACTCCCTCGCTACCTCCCTAATAGCCCCTACCGGGGCGGGTGTTACTAACGCAATAGCATCAGTGTAGCCAATATCTTAGTTCTGTTTCCATAAACTACTACTGGGTTAATTGAGACATTCTCCTCCAGCTTTCTTATTAGTGTGTCAATATATAATGCAAATAAGAGGGGAGAGCAAGGGCATACCTGTCTCATCCCTCTCGTTAGCCGAATCACCTTTGATTTCTTCCCCACAATTTGCAATCTTGCTATCCGTTTATGATATAATACCTGGATAGCTGTGATAAAGCCAAGGCCTATCCTTTCCCTCTTGAGCACTCTCCACAGATATACCAATCGACCCAATCAAAGACCTTTTCTGCATCGAGCGGAATCATGGCCGTGGGATTATCAAGTGCTCCAGAGATATCAAACAAAGTGATTACTCTCCTTATATGGTCTGCAGTTCCTCTATCTGGAATAAAGCTGTGTTGCCAGGGGGAGACTAGTTTGCCTATGATCCTGCTGAAACGCGTCATAAGTATCTTAGAATATATCTTGATGTCACTATTAATCTATGATATGGGTCTACATGAGCCCAGCTCCAGTGGAGGCTATGCTATCTTCCTAAAAAGCACAATATTGGTGTCTACCCAAGAGGCTGGGGCCAGGAGTCCTCACTGTACTTCAAAGAAAGCGTTGACCACACCCCCTTCCAATGTTGAATAAAACGTTTTCTAAAATTCCAGCACAATTTTATCTGGGCCTGCAGCCTGGCCTACTGCTAGAGAGCTAAGTACAAGTTTGATTTCCTCTGGGGTGATTGCGGCATCAAGAGCACCCGTTCCTCAGCATCAAGCCACCCCCATTAATTATGTCTAAATGCTGCTCAATCTCTGCTGCTGGGGGTATATCCTCCGCCCAGTAAAGCTTCTTATAGAAGTCCTTAAATACCCCAATGACAGCCTACGAGGTGCTGACCTCCAGCCCCTCTTTTCCCTTTATTGCTTGGATGCTGCTATACACCTGCTTTTGCCTTGTGCGTGATGCCAGTAGCTTGCCCACACTTTCACTATATTCATAGCTCTCAGCCCTCTGGATTTGATACTTCTCAGCTGCCTTCTTTGCATAGATGGTATTTAATGCTCGCCTTGACTACTGAGATCTTTTGGAGGATTTACCGCTCTTCCTCCCCTCTGTTATTACTGCAGCAAGCTGAGTCTCAAGTTGGCTTAGCTCCTTACATATCGCCTTCATTCTCTGGGCTAGGGTCCTCTGCATATGCAGATAAAACTTAGGGTTTATCCCTTTATTCCCACTTTCAGTATATCCCAAACAATCCCACTCAATATGCTCCCTTTGCTGATTTCCATGAAAGCCAGGATCCACTTATATATATGCGCAATATATTCTACATTAAAGAGTAACCCCCTATCAAAATGCCAAGTTAGAATTTGCCCTCCATCTAGCAGTACCTGGAATTCCATAAATAGGGGGTTATGGTCTGAGAATATCATTGGATGCCTCTTAATGCTTGCCTGCTTGCTGTCCCAATTAACGCAGTTGATACTAAAAAATAATCAGCCTTGCAAATTTCTTGAGAGGGCCTGAGAAATGTATACCCCGGATCTAGAATTTTTAGCTTTTCCCCTACATCGATGAGTCTATGATTCCTTATAAGTTGTCTCACAGCTCAGAAGACCCTGGGCTTCCTACCCACCTTACCTCCAGGCGATACTGTCCCCTGAACACAGTCAATATGAATATTCCAATCTCCACACGGTTATCAGCGGAGTTTGCCACAATGCCAGGTCTACATTCAGATAACCAATGACTGTCAGCTCATCAAGGTTAGACCCATAGATGGAGCAAAAATTAAAGCCAAATCCAGCCACATGACTTTCGATCAGGACCCATCTTCCTAATTTATCTGAGAGTTTCTGTTTAACCTTGCACATGTTCCTTCATGTCAAAATTGCCACTTCCCTCTTGGTGGTTCCCTGCATAGTATAATCCAGGAGAGTGTAACCCAAGGTTTCTATCAGGTCCTTTCTCATCTTCTCTATGTTTGTCTCTTGTAACACACTATGTTTGCCCTCATCACTTTCAGCCCTTCTGCCACCTTCCCCCTTTTAGACCAATCGTTCAACCCACGAACAATGATGGTAGTTAAGTGCAGTTTCCTTGCTCGAGGCATTCAGAAATATAGTAGGTTTCTCACACCCAGCGGTATTGCCATCAGCACTTCTCCATTCTCATCAACCCATCTTGCTCTAGAGATCAGTTAAAGAACACACACCATAGGCCAGCGCCTGTCTCTTTTAGACCTCATATTCTCCGTGTTGCTCCTCTTTTTAAAACACACACCCCAATTCCCACCCATCACCCCATCCTCTGCCGACCCCTCCCTTCAAACCCCACCCACCTTCTTCTCATTTGAAGCAATCAGACCCGTGCTGGTCTGTTTGATGGTTTGCGACCTCCCCTTCCTTCCCAGCCACACAAGACGAAGCCACTCTGTGCCCCCCTAGGAACATAAATATGAAGGAGCTTGATAACCATGGTACACTGCCAAAAACAGAAAAGATGAAAAACAAAAAAAGCACCTTTTTTAATTCCTGTGATTGAGGCTCAAGCATTATAGGTGGCCCTTAGTGTGTCCCACAGTTAGACTTCTTGTGTAGTCCTTGTCTAGATCGCCACTTTATCAGCAGAAACTCTCCATATATTCTTTAGCCTTGATTTCTGACATATATACTAGTGTCTTATTCTCAAATATTGCCTTGAGCCATGTGGTATTTATTAAATAGGCTTCAGCCCCCTTGTCCTGAAATGGTCTAATCAGCAGTCGCGGTCCATGCAGGTAACAGCGGTTGGAGGTGGGGCCAAGTAAGGGGGGATTTCGAGGGACGATGCTGAGGTAAAATTAAATAAATAATTAATTTCCCCTCTGCATCGTCCCTCGTAATCCCCCTTTACATGGCCCCACCACTGTTACCTGCACGGACCGCGGCTGCTAATCAGCTGACTCAGCCTCTATCACAGTTCTACTGTCACACGGCAAAAGTCTGTTCTGGTAAAAAAGGAATGCCCCTCTATGCTTTATTTAGAGTCTGGACGCCCGGGTTCAAAAACTGCTTGTCTCAGGAGGTAATTGTCAAAGAACAACAAAATGGTCCTGGGCTTTGCAGTGGCTGTGCCGCTTCCCTGGTCCCCCCGCTTTATCGTAAGCGGAAACTGATGAGCCCTCTCGATATCATGGTCCCTGTTCCACCCTTAAAAAGCAGGAAAGGCACTCTTAAATAGCTTTATCGCGAATGACCTAACATTACTACCCTCTGTGCCCTCCTCCACCCCTAAAATCTTTAAGTTATTGCAGCGATGCTGATTCTCGAAATCTTGTAGCTTCCCCTGTGTTTCCAGAAGTTGTTCTTCATGCATGGTGGACTGATCTATTATTATAGCAACCTCCATTTCTAAGGCTGAAGCACTATTTTCCACTTTTGCTATCCTCTCACCTGTCTTGGAACACGCTTTCGAAATTCTCTTCACAGCACCCTGGAGTTTCTTAATTGCTGCCCTTGCTTTCTGGCTGTCAGACCAGGTCTCCTCCTAGTGCTGCATAATGCTATGGCAGGTGACATCCAGAGTTGGTGACACATTGAGCCCTATATGTGGTTGCACTAGGCTGTACTGGGTGATAGTAAACCCCTCAAAAGCATGCTGAGCCGTGGTGTAGTCCCATTTCAAGCCTCCGATGCCTGGTTAGTGACCTTCCCTACAGCGTAGCTTTCACCGACCTGGCCACATATGCTTCCTTTCCACATCTGCCAGAATCACCTCACTTGCCTCAGCTAAACAGCTACTTGTACTGCTTGTAGACCCTTCACTGGTTGTATCTAGGTCATCACTTGACCCCTCCAAAAAGGAGAAAAAAACGCTTCACAGCCTCCGGAACTACATAAATATTGCCTCCCCCTCCTTCTTGAGGTTACCCTTTGTTGCTTTGGTGTGATGGCCACTCCTATATCCAGAAGTAAACTGGTCAATGGAACCCCATTTCTCTTGCTTGCTAGCAGTACAGTCTGTAAGCTGCTTTGGTGTGATGGCCACTTCTATATCCAGAAGTAAACTGGCCAATTGAACCCCATTTCTCTTGCTTGCTAGCAGTACAATCTGTAAGTTGCTTGCCTGAGCTGCCACCGGTTCCAGTATTCTCATCAGTACCCTCAAATACTTATACTTCAGGAGCTGTCATAGATGTCAATGTACCTGCCAGGGATTAGAGCTGGGGCAGAGCTATGACAGGAGCCGTCCATTCACCTATGCCCGGTCCCACAGGGAGATTGGTAGGCCCAAGCACTCCCTGGGTCACCCTATCGCATCTGGTATCACCCAAAGTTTGCATCATCAGCCACTGCTGCTACCACTAGCTACCACTAGCTACATGTATGCGGCTCCTACTACCCCATCATCACTGACCTTCTCTCCAGTGTCTCCAAAGAGGGAGGGTGGGCCAGTAAGACAACCACAGGCGATTGAATAATTTGAATGGGGTCGCTCTGCTGCCCTTCTCCCATCGCTCTTGCAGCAAAATCTCCATATAAATACCATATTTGCGCAGCCTACTAAACAATGTGCCACACTGTGCCCTATTTACAAAGTGACACATCTAGGCAGATGTGTCACTTTGTAAAGCTCTGCGCTAGATTATACCTGCGTCAGGTATAATGTATGCAGGGTGGGCGTTCCCCCGTAAAAAAGCCTAGTAGAAGTGGAGCAGGGAAAACTATAAGATTTCACTGTGCTACTCCTATGACTTGACTCCATGACAATTCTTACGCCTGCTTCAAGCAGGTTTCAGGAGTGACGCAGGGCCTTTTACATGGGACTCGCCCCATGTGTAATTACACATTGCTGGAGTTGTGTCAGTTTACTGACACACTGCAGCAATGTTTTATTACTGCGCCACCAGATACGCAAGGATTCCTGACATATCTGTGCAATCCTTGTAATATGGAGCACCATAGTGTAAATATGGCGCATCCATGGTGTTGCAAGGATGGCACCATGAAAAGTGCTGCATCGTTGTTTTTCCCCAGCAATGTGACACTTTTAATAAATGAGGCCCTTTATGTCCATTCTGCAGTACTGAATCTGCTTTTATTTAGTTTTATGCATTTTATCCACAGCATGACTTATTTTATAGCTTGCTTGATTGACTGATTGGCTATCGCAAGACCTAATAAAAACAACCACTGTGTTGTATTGGACACACAATTGATCTGACAAAGAAAATCTTTAAAGATTGGCAAACAACCATGACATTTTAAGAGTGATAATGGTTGTGCGATGTTCCAGCGATTACCATTTTAAGTGCGTTCTGCAGTACTGAATCTGTTGTCACTTACAGGCTTATTTACAAGCCCCTTACACTGCCGGTGTGTCACTTTTAATATAGGAAAAAGTGACGTACTGGAGACGCAAGTGGCTAGAAACTAAGCGCCTTAGGCGTTCATTTATGAAAGTGTTGCATCGCTGGGAAAAAACAGCGATGTGACAATTTTCATTGCGCCCTCCTTTCGACACCATGTGTGCGCTGTATTTACACTAAGGTGCTCCATGTCGCAAGGATTGACCATATACGGTAGGAATCCTGAGGTATCGGGTAATGACGCATTGCTGGAGTGTGTAGGTCAAATGATGCAACTCCAAGAATGGTGTCATTACACATGGGCGAGTCCCATGTGAAAGGCCCTGCGTCACTCCTTATGCCTGCTTGAAACAGGCCTAAGGATTTGACGCAGTCAAGCAGTAGAAGTGGCACATTTCTGCACCACTTCTATAAGCCTTTTTTATGTGGGAACGCCCACCCTGCATACATTATACCTAACGCAGGTATTATGTAGCACAGGCCTTTACAAAGTGATGCATCTGCCTAGATGCGTCACTTTGTTAATAGGGTGCAGTATGGCGCATTGATTACACCGCCGCAGTGTCACTGAAAAGTGACGCAGCGGCGGCGTATGGCCTTCATAAATAAGGCCCTTAGTTTTTATGCATTTTATCCAAAACATCATGGCTGATTATATCTAAAACACCATTGTTGCTTAATTGACTGATTGGCATTTCCCTCAGTGATGTCACATAGATACTCTTTAACTCATCCCATTCCTTTTATCCATATACATACTTTTATACATCACATGCTTGGAAGGTGACTTGACGTCGTGACTTTGTGCCAACACTGTGTTGCGTCACAATATATGGCTTGCCAAATTGATACTGGCTACACATTGAACTGAAAATGTACCCCCAAAGGGCAGGTATAAAAACTAGGAGTATGTAAAAAAACAAAATTTTCACCACTAAGTTTTGCAAAGTTTCCGCTTTTTGGCGTTGCCATTGCCAAGTTTCCTGGTTTAGCGGTGCCTTCACCCCAGCACAGATTTCTCCCCGCATTGCTTGATAATTTTTTAGGAATGAGACAATTTGTACTTAAATCCTAGACAAGCCAGTAAAATATATTCAGAATTGTTCTCTGACATTTGTCCTATTGCAAAGCTTTTCTATGCACAATAGCAAATATTGGCATTTTTTCCTGCAAGTTTACCTTTTGCAGAGTTTCTCTATGCACAGTAGCATTTCACAGGAGACGCGCACTAAGTCCCAGTTGCAACCTGTCCACCATATTTTTGGTAGCCCGCTGAGTTGCTGGGGTTATTGTGCTGACAGTACTTCCACTGACATGGTGTGAGAGCTTTTGGTGAAACCATCATTGCCAAAATGCCAGCTGGCATCAAAGGTGGAACTGTGCACAGGTCGGCATTTATTCAGTTTTCTAAAGATAAACTACCGAAGCTGATGGTTGTTTTGGGGAAATGTAAAGTCATTGGCCACGACGAGCTGTGAATTTTTCTCTCTGCATATTGAGGAACACTGGTCATTGTTTTCCTGCTTGGGACCACCACGCTATGCATGGCTGCCGAGAATCTGAAAAAACATGTCTGGCATGGCATTGAAAGCCCTGCCATACATTGGGAGGGCCTTCTGACACCAACCGAGCATCCATGCTCTGAAGAAGGGGGTTTCTGGGATAAAGCTACCTTTGACTTTGTCATGGGAATCACAGCACCTTCCTGCTTTTTAATTCTGGGGAGGAAATTGGAGATCTACCAATTTTAGCTGATTTCCAAGTACTGCTGTCCTCTGACTCTGTTCCTAGAAATATATCTTATGAAAAAGATCCAGAGATGTTGTTTTCCTTCAATCAAACCAAAGATGGCAGAATTACCAGAATTTAGTTTTTTACATTAGCTATTCGTCAAATTATCGTATGCAAAACAATTGTTCTGTCAGATCAATTCACAAGTTATACTTATTTAGGGAGGCCAAAATGTGGATCCACCCTCTAGGTTAAAAAAAGATACCAATTACAATCACATACTCATAGACAAAAAGTTGTATTATCATTAGCGAAATACATTACATCATACAAGAAATTGATTTGAACATTTTACAATGATCTGTCCATTGCATAATTTTAAACCGTTAAGGCTGTACGTTCACAAATATAGTCCTCCAATGACAGCCAGATCCAATGGTACAGAATAAATATAATCGTCAACATTTCAACCCCAGTATACAACGTGTGTGAACATGAGTATGCTTTCATGAGCAAAAAGTTCCCATGCACACCAACCATTTACAAATTGCCCAAAATTCATAAATGTTTACAAAAACCTCTTGGATGTCCCATTATGTCTGAGTGCAGTTCATGTTTGGAACCCCTGTGTAAATACATTGATCTATTCATCAAACCTTTTGTAGAAGAGACCAGGGCCTTCATCGGAGACACAATGAATATCACCAGACTGAGGGGCACTGATTTTATTGTAGCACTTCTTGAAATTGTGTTAACAAAGAATTTCTTTCTTTTCCAAAATGTTTTATACTATCAGTCCAAAGGTGTAGCTATGGGAGCCGGGTTTGCATCCAATTTAGCAAATGTATTCATGGATAATTTTGAAAAAACACATATTTACCCTGAGTCTAATCCTTATGTGAGCAACATCGATCGTTCTATGAGAAGGTACATAGACGATGCGCTAATGATATGGTCTGGTGATAAACAAATGCTTGAGTCCTTTTTCAATTGGCTAAATAATAGATGCAGTGACAACCAGTTCAGCATGATGCATAACAGAAATGAGATTAATTTCTTAGATATCAGAATCAGGGTCAAAGAGAATGAATTATATACAACCATGTACCATAAACCCACAAAAAGAAATACACTTCTATGATACTCTAGCCACCATCCTAGACATCTGAGAGACAACCTGCCATTGGGGCAGTTTTTTTTTATTGAAAAAGAAGAAGAAAAGGAAAAAAGAAAGAAATACATTAAATGAATTACATACATTGTCATAATAAATAAATCAATCATAACAAATCATAACAAATAAAGGCAGGATAATACACTATTCCGTGAGTTACATAAAACACATACCATGAGATCCGACTGTGAAATTCGAATTGAAAACTATTGCTACAAATACAATGCTGCATATACAATGCCTTGTCCAGGGCCCTGGATTTAAAACTCTATTTTGTATACATTTCCGTGAACTTCATTGAAAATAGATACCTTTAGGGATGATGGTTCCACCCTTGCTCCCCCTCACCTTACACTATAAAGCATACGACAAATAAACTCCACTTCGCTACTAATTATTACACATGACTAGAACACATCATGGAGGATCAAATGAAAATGATGAGGCATCAAGAGATTTCCAAAGCTTCTTATGGGAAACGCGCCATGGGGAGGAATGTAGAGCAGGGTTGTCAGCTCCTCTTAGAAAGGATAACCATTCTTGCCATATCCTAAAGGACACCTCAGAAGCGCTCTCCCATTTACATAAAACTACTTTACAGGCCAGGGTAAGCAATATATCAAGCAATTGGCGGTCATGTGCGTTAACCAGGTTCGGGTCCAGGACACCCAATAGGATATACACTAATTCCCTCGCAGGTTTGATACTGAAAATATGCTCTATGCAATCAAAATTTTTCCCCAGAATGTTCCCAGAGAGGGACAGTTAAAAAGCATATGGGCCAAATCTCCTACAGCTGAGTCACAGTTCCAACACTTAGGGCTATCTCTCAGTTGGAGTTTAAAAAGCTTATCTGGTGTCCAGTTTAATAACATGTATTTGGTTTGGGATAGTATTGGAGAGACTTTGTTCGAGAAGGCAGTGGTGTGAATCATGTCCTAATCAAACGTTAAGCCCGTAGAGTTGGGTTCCGACTCCCATCGAATTTCATTTTGCCTGTGAGCTTTCCTAGGTAGAGGGAGGAGATGCTTGTATGTTTTCGAGACAAAATGACCAGCCGCCATGATACGTGTTATATGGGTCTTAAGCCATGGATCACAGGGTTTAAGAGAGCGTGTAGATAAAAGGACTTTTAGCTTCAAAAAGTCATAAAAGTCTATCAGCGCCAGATTATGCATGGCCTGGAGCGAGGAGAACGGTAAAGGGTGTATCCCTTCATACAGGTCGCTCACCAAATTGACCACCTTCTTGGATCAATATTCCCATTGGAGGGGTTTTCCTTCAATCTTAAAGGAGGGGTTACGCCACAAGGCTACCAAGGTAGTGTTTTTGATTTTTAAGCCTGTTTTGTGGGCTTGATCGAGTCTTAGGAGGGCACGTCTTGAGTTTAGTAAAATGTATTTTGAATGAGGAAGATGGGAGAGATCCAAGGTAAGTAATGTAGTAAGGGGAACCTTATCAATGAGGGATTTCTCAACATCCAGCCACAACGGGGTGTAGGCCGAGTCCTCAATCAGCCATTGTGTGCCTTGTTTACAAAGGAACGCAGTTTGATAATTTCTGAAGTTGGGGAGACCCAGGCTGCCTTTTTCTTTAGATAGCTGTAACTTCTTCATTGATATCCCGGGTTTCTTCCCCTGCCACAGGAATGTACCAAAGAGCTTGTCCACCCTGGCTAAAAAGTCATCCGAAAAGGTCATCGGCAACATACTTGCCAGGTAATTCACCAATGGAGTTACCATCATTTTCAGGGTTTCGGCCCTGCCCCACCATGAGAGGTACTTAGGAGACCAACCATCTAATAGTTTTGATATTTCCTTTAAGGTCAGATTTTCGTTGATGCGTAGTGTTGTAATTAGGTCCTTATCAAAGTCCAACCCAAGGTACTTGAAGCAGTCCGTTTGTCAAGTTAGACCAAAGTCCCCCAGTACATCCTTATTTCCCTGATTATTTAACAATTTAACCTCCGTTTTATCCTTATTTAGCTTATACCCCGATACCTTCGAGAACTCGTCAATAGTGGACATGAGGGCCGGTATAGCCTCCTCCTCCTTTTCCGAGACAATCAGGACGTCGTCAGCATATGCGGTTAGCTTTATTGTACAGTCTTTAAATGGAATTCCCGGAATGCCCTTACTAATCCGCAAATGGTGGAGGAATGGTTCGATCGCCAGTAGGAATAATGAAGGGGAGAGGGGGCACCCCTGTCTGGTTCCTTGTTGTAATTGGAATGATGAGGAGAACGAGCCTCCCGCTCTAACTCTGGCAGAGGGGCAGGAATAAAGGGACATCACCATCTTTGTGAAGGACGGTCCTAGGTTAAATTTATTTAGTACTGCCTCCAGGTAAGTCCAGTCTACTTTGTCAAATGCCTTTTTGGCATCAAGCGTAATTGCTACAGTGGGGGTGGTTAGAAGCTTGCGCCTTTTCGAGTACATGTGCTAATGTCCTGGTGTTGTCACTGGATAACCTATACTTCAAGAAACCTGCTTGGGAGGGGTGGATAAGTTTGGGCAGAACTTTCTGGAGGCGGTTGGCTAGGATCATGGCTAAGAGCTTATAATCAAGGTTAATAAGAGAGATAGGCCTATAGTTCTTAGGGAGTATTGGATCTTTCCCTTCTTTGGGAAGGACGGCAATGATAGCTTCAGATAGTGTACCTCTCACCTCCCCTGTACTATTGATTTCCTGAAAGAGGTGTAGGAGTGGATGTGATAGAAGAGAGGAGAAGCACCTATAGAATCTAGCAGTGAACCCGTCCGGTCCAGGGGCCTTACCACTTTTTAACGATTTGATAGCCTTTTCAATCTCCTGGATCGTGATTGGGTTATTAAGATCGGTTTGATCGGCAAGGGAGAGAGACGGTAGCTCGCATTCCCCTAAGTAGTCCTGAATTTTGGTTTCCTCCACTTCTGTGTTCTTTGCATAGAGACGCTCATAAAAATCTTTAAATACATCTGCGATCTTGACAGGATCTGAGTGGGCCACCCCCGATTGATCTTGAACGGAATTTATCGTGTTTTTCTGCACCTTAAATTTGAGATAAGCAGCCAGACTCTTCCCAGCCTTATTTCATTCACATAGCTTAAATTGTTTCCTCCTATTCAGCCAAGTCCCTGCTCTTTCACTAATTATTTTGTTGTATTCATATTTCTTGTTGGCCAGCTTATTCAGTGTCTCTTCTTTCCTATCAAGCAGATGACTATTCTCTAGGGCAGATATTTATCTTTCTAGATTTTCTAGGGCCTTGTTATGATTCTTGTTCACGGCTGACCTAATTTTGATAATGACCCCTCTAACAGTACTTTTAAGTGCTTCCCAACGGATCAGATCAGTGGTGTCCCCCCAAACATTATGTTCCAGGTAATCTTTAATGGCAGACCGATGCTGCTCCTTTTCGAGTACCTCCTCCTTGAGCCGCCAAATTGATTGACGGGTAGACGATTTCACATCGGAAATGGACAGGGATATACACGAATGGTCAGATATAACCCTTGGCTCTATTGTTGTCTCCTCTATTCTGGGGATGCCATTCTTCGTGATAAATAAGTAGTCGATATGGGAGAACGAATCGTGTGGAGATGAGTAAAATGTGTAGTCTCTCCCATCAGGGTTTTGCAACTGCCATGAGTCTACTAAGTTAAATCGGGTACAGAGGTTAGTGAAGGCCTTGTGAGACTTATTGCCACGGAAGGTGCATCAGGAATCCCTATCAAGAGTTGGGTCGATGGGTAGATTGAAATCTCCTGCGAGAATGTGTATAGCTGAGTCAGGGATGGTCTCAATTTGTTTAGTGAGGTCTGACCAAAAACTTAAATCACATGTGTTAGGAGCATAAACATTCGTAACATAGAATTCAGCATCATCTTTGAGCAACTTGGTTGTGACCCACCTCCCCTTAGTGTCAGCTATGGAGGAGAGCAAGTCAACATTGGATTTTTTCGCTATTAATGTTAAAACACCATTTTTCTTGCCTATTGCCTCCGAACCTGCCACTTCGACATAGACTTTGTTCCTAAGTGTATTAAATTGTTTAGCATCGATTTTAGATTCTTGCAAAAGGACAATATCCCCCTTTTGCCTGCGTAGGTAATCTAGGACTCTCTGATGTTTAACAGGTTGATTAAGACCTTTAACATTAAGTGAAAGTATTTTCAGGTCCACCTTCACTATGCCGAGCGATGTGTCAATTGTGGGTAGTGACATAGAGAATTAATGGAAGATCGTATCCATTTGGATAGGCAGAGTACTCATAGGAACCGCGACCGATCCTGACCAAAGAACCGCGGTGTTTGTATAAGGTAGATAACAATACCTGAACCTGCAAAGGCAGAGCATCAATAGGGATAAAGACAGCATTAATTGTGGAGCAATAGAGAACATCTTCAGAGTACTGACAATGCAGGCATCCTGATCCTGGTATGCATTAAATAATAAAGACATAGACAAAAGACAAAATAAAATAAAATCCAAACTCTTACCCTGCCCTACCCTTCGCCTCAACCCTCCCCCTCTCCCCACCCCCCCAACCCACCCCGAAAGAAAGTATTAGGCATGGTGACAGGGAAAAAAACAGCGTCCCTCCCATGGCCTTGAACAGAAACCATAATGTTATTTGGAAACTGGATCAACACTTGAAACAGCGTAGAACATTAGTTGCCGGAAGCAGTGTATACATAAACCATTATACTGAAGCTCACATGTGGTATAGGTACAGTGAATCGTGACATTCTTGATATAGTCTGTTTTACTTACTACAATCATCTTTGCTACATATTACCACATTCCCCTTTACCACAAACCTGTATACCTCATCTTCGAGAGTAGCACATTTCAGGTGGGGTACGGAGTGAGCACAGCCACCTTGAAAGGCTGTGTCAATAATTTGTCATAACAGATTTGTAGGTGAACCTAGGACAATACACTCAGCCAAAATTAACCTGGCCACAAAGACATAGAGGCAGAACTCCCCCCTCCCCACAACATCATCTTATGTAGGACTAGATCACTATTAAGGACCTATTTTTGCAACAGAGCAACTTAGCAACCGAGCAATGTAGATTGCAATTATGCGGGATCCAACGCAGACAGCCGCCAACTGGAGGATAGAGCTGGAGGATATGTTATCAGAGACCTGCATAAAGAAAAGGATACTCATTTAGGAGCAGCTGCGGAGACCAGCGTCGTCGTGTCCATATGGAGATAGTCTGGGCCGTCTAGGAGCCGTCTGAGCATTTGCGGATCAGTGAAGATCTGAGAAGTACCGTGAATAAACACACAACACCTTGCTGGACCTACAAATTGGTGGCCCAGCGACCGTAGCCTCGGGCGTAGAGCAAGAAAGCCCTTTCTCACATCAACAGTCTCCTTACTGTAGTCCTGCGAGATGAAGATCTTGCTTGATTTCCACAGAATGTGGTTGTTTTTGCGCACAAAGGATAACATTTGCTCTACATGCTGATACCTCTGGGGTTTACAGACGATGGGCCTGGGGCCTTTTTGGCTCGACGTGATCCTACCGGGAACTCTGTGCGCCCTGTCGAATTCTAGCGGGTGATGGAAAGTGAGGTTGGTTGCTTGCGAGAACCATGGCTCCATGAAGGAAACACAGGAGCCGAAGGCTTCCTCTGAGCCTTCCGGGATCCCAAATATACGAAGGTTCCCCCTTCGATTTCTATCTTCCAACTCGAACAGTTTCTTTGTCATCTGTTCTGAGGATATAGAAAGACTTTTAATAGTTTTGCAGATCTTTGTCTCCGAGTCTTCTAGATGGCTGATCCTTGATTCAGTTTCCGTGAGCCTAGAGTTGGTATCTCGAATATCTTTTCTAATAGCCACAATTTCCTCCTTTGTGGATCGCGCAAGATCATGTACTTCCTCAAGTTTATTCAATATGATATCCATTGTGTCGTTGACGTCCTTCTTGTCCTTGATAGGTGAGATCGGGTTAGGAGGTTCGGCTTTGAGCCTCTTAAGATTTTTTGTTTCTTTGTCACCCATATGGCACCTGCAGCGGAGTACTAGTACAGAATTTCTCTACTTCACCTTCTGAGTGACCGGCCCAGTGGTAATCCCAAGGGCTAATGAGGATGCCAATGAGGATGCATAGGATGAGCAGCGCGTATTGTGCGGTATGCCGGGATGACCACCTTCAGTTGAGAGCGCAACCCCTGAACATAAAGGGAATGGAGGTTACTGAAGTCCTTCTTAGGGCGTTTGGTCTGTGTGGGCGCAGATCCGAGGGCTCAGAGGGTCCAAACCAGAGGACGTGACTGTACCAAACCGCCCGCCATCATAATATAGCCTGTCTTCGTGCTAGCTCTCCCGTACTGCCTTCCTCACGTACTCGCACTGTTATTGAGGCTTTGCACTCATGTCCCATCACGCTTCAGATAACAGGACCAGGAAATCTCTTGCATGTGCCCCCTCCAAGCACTATACTCATGCCATTAGGCAGCCACAACCCCTCAGAGATTCGATTTTTAAGCAGTGAATGCGCCCGTTAACGCGCCCGCCATTTTGTGAGGTCTTCAGCTTACAACAAAATGAGGAAGCAAGAGTATGCAAGTGTACCACATCATGGGTTCAGCGGCAGCTCGAATACCTGCACCGGCGACTCAAGAATACACAAGTGTGCCACATCATGGGTTCAGCGGCAGCACGAATACCTGCTCGTTGCTCCAGAGTAGTAAGCGCCGCTCTTATTATTGACCGCGTTTAAGTTCTAGGCTTTCGGTGCGTCCGCCATTTTGTATGCACCGTGTGCCCAGGCAGCAGAGATCAGCAGTATAAGGCAGTTGTGAACAGCGCGTTCCAATCTGTACTCACGCGGTGGCCTCGGAAGCCCAATTCCTCATGATGCATGTAGGCAAACATCTACCACGGCTCAACCGCTGCAGGAGTTGCCGGCGCTCCACGGCTCGCGGTCCTCACATTGTCGGCAGCGTTGCCAGCGTCAGAGCTCACACATGGTTCTCAGCGTCGCAGCCTTGTATTGTCCCAGGAACCAGCCTCAAGTGGGTCCCACACTTCCGATCCCCAAATCCGTCCTCAAAGCGGTACTTGGTGCAATCTAAGTGTCCCAAAATGATCATTGAGCTGGTCGCCACGGGAGGAGTGAAACGCTACGCCGCCATTTCTCCCGGCGTCCAAACCATGCCCCGATATTGGGGCAGTTTTGACGTATCTGTAGGAATTGTGCCTTCAGTGCTGACTACTTTAAAGAGTCAGACGTTCTCACAGACAAGCTCTGGGAACAGGACTATCCCAAAGGCCTGCTTAATAGAACCAGATAAAGGGGCTGGTACTACCCTTGTGAGCTCCTCCTGGAACATAGGGAAAGGAACAACAGTAACAATGGATTAGTATGTGTTACTGCATTCAATACATGCAGTAATGAGGTCTAGAAAGTGATTAATCGGCTTTGGACCATCATTCAGGATGGGCTAGACACACTTTATAAACCACTGCTTGCCTACAAGTGGGGTAAAAACATTAGGGACCATGTGGTCAGGGCACTACTACCATCTCTAGATCAGCCTGACATGTGTACTTACCTGAATCTGGCCACCATTGGGGGACACTTTTAATGTGGCAGTTGCAAAGCATGCAACATTACACAAGATGTGAAAGAATGAATGCACAAAAGTGTTATGCACTCACCTGTTCCCAACTGCTGAGATGATACTGGAGCTGTTGCTGGACCTCCTATCCCTCTCAGGCTTGTGCTAGGTCAAGGGACCAGACTCCTTAAATCACGCACTGCCCCAGTGGGGAAGAGTAGTTGTGTTAGGTAGTCAGACTGAGACACCACTAACCTTAAGTCTCCGACCAGCGGGGGTGATGTGCGAAGCCCGACCAACCACTCCCCCTTGTGCTATCTCCCAAGAGCAAGCAGAAACAGCTATCCTGAGAGACACCACACAGGAGAAAGGGGGAATGGGATAAAATATGTCAAAAGAAAAGCTGCTGAAGATAACTGGAAGGCCTCGTCTGCAGAGTTCTCAATAGGGCAGAGATGTCTGTCCTCCGTGTAGCCAACTGTTTGTGTGCGCTGTATAAGGTTAAGAGAATAGCAATGTACCATAATCCACATCTAGAATTAAGTTGCAATGATAATTATAACCACTCCTTTCCCATTGATTATCATACTCACAACACACTCTTCAGGAAGATGCATAAAAAGGAAACAAGCAAATATTCAGATTCAGTGTCCTTCTTGATTCAAAGGAAGTCAAAGGTGGGTATGAACTCCTTAAAGGAAACTCCTAATATTCATGGCTGAGTAAAGAACCAAAAATAAAGTCTTGTCTTTTCTGATAAGGAATGCCCTTCCTGGGTAGTTTATAACATGCAGTTATAGAATATATACAAAAGAACAGAAAGCACAAACGATCGTGCACAGCCGTATACTTAGCTGCCAGGCGCGACGGCCACTGCTACTTTGAATCTTCCACAGCTGTTAGTAGCGCAGCGACATGGAAGTTCTGCTGTGTGAGTTTACTTCTTGCACGGGCTGTTCTGATTCTTTGTTGCCCTGTGAGGCAACGTAGTAGCATCAAAGGAGCCTACAGTACCAGCTCCGAGTTACAGGAAGTTTAGGAAAAGCTAACGGTCGTACCATGGTCGACAACCACCATGCCTGAAAATGCCCAGTCACGGGCTTAACTGCAGCGCGGTATGAACCAAGCTGCGTATGTCAAACGAACAGCTTGCCGATTCTGAAAAAGTTCTACCACCAAACGGATTGTCAATCATTGGACAATCCCAGGGGTGTAGTTTATATAATGCTGACTGCCAAAAGGGCAGCTGAAGGAAGTGCCTTCTCCTCATCGTCCTGTTGTCTTCTGGGACTTGTAGTTCCATTTCCTGCCTGTGACTGGCTTGCAGTCATACAACATTCAAACCCCAGTCACATGATAATATAATAGAGGTGTGAGCTGCTGTGTATCATGTGTACCTGCACTATCTCGCCCAAGACCCATATTTCTGTACACCACCGTGACAGGTTGGGAAGAAATAAGTAAAGAGAGACGTGTGGTACTGGGTTTGCACAGCGGCTGTGTAACACTGCATAACAGGTTGTGGCACTCCCGAGATCTTCGGTGTTTGTGAGGTAGATATGCACTGGACCACGACCATGGGTTTTGGGAAGGTGCAATGCATTGGATTTAACAAGAGGAGGCAGTTTCCATCAGTGAACTGACAAACATCATTATGCAATGACCATACGATTACTTCTGTAACATACACTTACAGGCTTCATTCAGGAACATGACATGAAAGCAGAATAACCAAATTCATAAATAGTTTCTGGTATTTCCTAGAATCAACGCGAAACATAGATTGGAGGGCACAATTGGAGTTTCTGGCACTCCCAAGGATCAACTCAAAATACAGATTGGAGTTTCTGGCACTAACAAAGGTCAACTCGAAATACAGATCTCTGTATTAAACCTATACATATATCAAGCGCTCTTGTGTACTTTCTCTTGTCACAACTGTTCAGCAGAGAAACACAGCCATAGTGTATTTAGTTCTTGCGCTTGACAGTTCAAGCGGCAAGTTTGCAAGAAGTGTCCGGAGCCTGAAAACACCCGAAGCGCTGTGAGAAATCGCAGGGATGGCCTGGAGATAATATCTAAAGTCTTGAAGGCGCTGATCACTGAGTCTTGCCTAGCACTATCAGAAGGATCAGCACTAACCTGATATCAAGTACTTAGCCTTATCTTTCAGTATGACAGATGTTCAAAGATGATCTTGAGGCCTTGACACAGGGAGCTGCAGAGGAAGAGGAGTCGCTGTGCAGGAAGCGGAGATGATGGAGACGTCGACTGAGCTAGGATCAAGGGAACCACTGGTTCAGCTTGGACTGAAGAAGACTGGAGTGCTGCTCAATTCTGGCTGATTCTGCAGGTGAGTGGGGCGGGTGAATCGTGTTGAAGCAAGGAGCAAGAACAAGCCACGATTCAGGTTTGGGCACGGCTTCTATACTATGCCGGAACACCAATGGATGTAGTTGGCTCACGTGAGGTAAATGGAGCACATGGTAAACTGGAAGGTTATCAACGACCCCTGAAGGAAACACGTGTTAGTACAATCGTTTGACCTTTCAGGATGAGCAGGTGCAACTTAACTGATGGAACTAATTAACCAGGAAACAAATGTATCTCTTTTGCTTAAATGTGTACAATCGAAAACCATACGAAGGCCCTAGTCACAGTGGGTGCAAGGTACTCTAATGGTTCACGTGTTCTGGGGAAACCATGCCAGATACTCAAGGTCAATGGAACCGAGGACTCTCAGGAATATCAGACATGGTATCATAGCAAGCCATTAAACACCACAAGGGTAACGCAACATGGGCCCTGCACGCTAGACCCACAAAACAGAGAGCGCAGGAGGGGTTTGTGACAAAAGGCAGGAATTTCTTTCTTAAGGATTTCACAAACTGCAATAGTACAGAAGTCATCTATTCTGTGAAATGCCCTGAGGAACACAGGGTAACCCCATACTTTGTTGCGCTCTCCAAATTATCAGCCCATATCTAAATACAATGGAAACGCCTTCTAGTACTGGTACTACTGTGACAGCTATATATTCCATACTTGCAAGCCAAATCCATAATTGGGGTCTACCTGTTTATTCAGATGTAGCCTATCAAATCACAACCACAGGACAGAATATCATTACTACACTATCAAGGGGGATAATATTGAAAGTTTGTATACATTTTCCATACCGAATTCTATATATATTCGTATGCTGGGGATATTTGTATATATTTAGCAGCTACATAGATGTGGAGTTAAGAAAAGTAAATCATTCCCTCCATCTGTGAATTTACCTATAGATATTTTGTCCCTCGATATTGTGGTATCAATATTCTGTTCTGTCGATATTTGGGATTCAGTGCTCCCTACTACCCTACTACAATCACTTATTCAGAAGTAGGAGTCAACTTCAATATCTTCTTTGTTTTGGGGGGGGAGTTTTATATAGCATGAACCCGACCCGAATGTATCAGAGCGCTTTACATAAGCACCAGTTCCGTTACAGACGGAGACATTCATTGTTATGCACAGGGAGATTAAGTAATTTGGCTGGAATCACAGGATGTTGCTGAAATTCGAACTCGGTTCCCCAGCTGCAAGGCTGACCGCTCTAGCTGTTAGGCCACATTCTCTCCCCTTTGTTTCAGTTTCAGTTTCAGTTTATAATTTATTGCACAGTTAATAAAAACCAATGCGATACAATAACACGTAATAAAGTTCATTAAAATCTTCAGCATAGATAGTTCATCTATGTAAGTTAAATCATATGTCCTGTTTGCTGAATTAATAATGAGTCAATTTTTGGTAGTTTTTTTTCTACTGCTTTTAAAAATTTCACAAATCTGCAGCTCAGCTGAGGGTCCTGTACTGAGAAGCAGGTTAACACTGCATTCCTTCGTGTGCGTACCTCCTGTAGAATGAAATGAGGTTTCAGCAGGAGCTTCCTTTCTTCTTGCAGTTCCTCACACGAGCATAGCAGGTGCAACATGTCTTCTGCCCCAATGCCGCATAACCTGCATAATGTTCCTGCTTTCAATCTCAGCCAGTGAGGAAGATGTAGGATGCATGGTAGCAGGCCCAATCTATATCTTAAAAAGCACAGTTTGATTTTTTTTGTGTAACATTCTCTCCCCTTTGTTTTCAGGAGCGGCTCGTATCATGGAAACTAGGCGGGCGGGGGAGAGGGGGACAAGGAGGGGACAGGGGATGACCGAGACAAATAGAAAAAGAATAAAACAAAACTTACCTGCTGTCCTGCTGCCCTCCAGTATGGCGCCACACTCTCGTGCTCCTCTTCACTGCAGGCAGGCACAGGCTCCGCGCCTGCCCCGCAGAGTGAGAGTAGCTTCAGGATAGGCCTGAGCGCCGAGGATTTGCGTTCCAGGACAGACTGGGAGTCGGTGCCTGCTCTCTCTCCAACCCAGCAATGCGGCTGGAGAGAGCTTCACAGCTCGTGTGGGTTTGGTTGGTCTGGGACGGCCGGCTGGCCAAACTCACATGCCCAGTGAAGGCAGTGCCCGGCTCTCCCCACCCAGCCTGTCACCACCCTGGCCCCGCCCCCAAGCCTTGGCACAAGGATAAATAAAACGATAATAAAACGGGTTTTAAACCCGTTTTATTTTTCACATTTTTGAAGTGCTGGCAGGGGAGGTGACGCTCCTCCGCTATAGCGGTGAGCCGCCGCTGTGAATCGTTTTCGCTTTTAATTTTCCTCCAGCTGAAAGGTCGAATGGAACACACTGTTGTGATGTTTTCCCTTTTTTGCTTGGCCTTCATAGAAATATATATATTTTTAAATCTGTGGTTTCAGCATTAATTGCCTTGTTGAGTACATTTACTATAGTTTGTGGCAATGGTGGCTCCTGCGGTAAGAGAGCTCTGCCGCCCCTCGTCGAAAGCTCTGTCCTTAACTTTAACACACTCTTCTTGCGTGGTGTAGACTATGGTATTCCCAATATGTGCCACTTAAAAAATAACAAGTGCACCAAAGGCATGTTCGGAAAGAGGACACTACGTCCTGCACAGGGTATTACACATAAAAAATTCACAAGTCTTGGCTATTGATTCACAAGGAGGCGATAAGCTTCTAAGAGAGGACGTGGGAGTCAAGCGCTGCAAAATCCTCATGACAAACATGTCGCGAAGCAGCGTGAGATGAAGGAAGACATTGCTGAGAGCAGGGGAGAAGAAAGCAGACCAGTTCCGCATCTTGAACTCGCCTTTCTTCACTGACGTCACAGCCTGCATCCCTGGGGACCAGAACACACAGAGCAGAGAACGGCAGGGGCTGGCGTCCTGGGGAGCGGTGCAGCAGCAGACACAGCTCTCGCATGTGTGCACTGCAAGCGAAAAGGAGAACATTAAGCTAAAGTAGACTTACTTAACCCCTTACAAACTGCAGCACGTCTGTGTCTCAGTAGTGCAAAATTATTGCACCCCAAATCAAGGGAATAGTTAGATAATTAAAATGCCACCATTTGATATAACCTCTTATCACACAGAGCACTGTTGAAGCGAGCAAACCCGACACTCATTAGAAGAGTCATTTCATCCTCTTTCCATCCTATTCATCCATCTAATCACCCTTATATCTGTGCATCCATTTATCTGTCCGTGCCTTCACCAAGCCATGCGCACAGCTGTCACCACCCAGCCATACTTTTCTCCATCCATGCATCCATTTATACATCCATCCTTTTACCCATCCAGACATCTATAACGTTCAAATATCCTTTCACCCATCCCTCCTATCACTCTTCACCACCTGTACCTTCTTCGGTGCTTCACTCTTTCAGCTGTCAATTCTTTCACTCTTCACAGACCACACCTTTCATCATTCAATCTAACTATCCTTTCACCCTTCTATTCATTCATTCTTTTACCCTTCAATCCCACCACTCACCTTTTTTCTGCTTTCCGTTCATGTTTCCTTTGTTCCTGTCATATTGCCTCCACCCAATCTCTCGTCCTTACTTTTTTCCTTACCTTCCTCAAGCTAATTTTTTCTGTTTCTCCATCTGTTTGTGTTTCCCCTGTGTGAATTATTTTACTGTTTTTATTTTCTTCCCTGTGCATTCCAGCTCAAGGCACACACACAACCATTGTTGATGGTATTCTCTAACAGTGTAATTCATGAGCATTTTATCTACTGACCTGCAGGCAAAAGAAGTCCATAAACTACTAATTACTGTTTAAACAGAACCCAGTTCACCAGCCCACTGAAGCTGCTAGAGTGTGGGGATCCCTACGCCACAGCACTAAATTCATCTTAAATGTGCAGCCTTCAAAGCCCCATACATTACCCACATACAGTTACTCTTTCACACATCTAGCTGCAGGAGGCTGGTAGAAGCTCCTTCTCTGATGAGAACTCCAACTTTGGAACTCGATCCCTGTATGAGTATCGCGCGTTGACAAACACCTTGAATTTCGGAGAGCGCTAAAATTCTGTCTCTTCCCGCCCTTGCAATCACAGGAAACAGATGGATATATAAGATGGAAAGTATGTGTGAGCAAATGCATCTGTTCTCAAACCTTTCACAACACCTCGAAAGTATGTGTGGCGAGGAGCACCACATCATGCTTGAATCATGTCTTTGATGCCACTGTCCTCACAAAACATCTGTCATTTAGGGCATACTAAATCCAACATCCTCCTAACCATTCACTCTGACAAAGCACCTGAAGTGTGCAGAAAAAGAAAAAAAATCACATCCTCATCGCCAAAATTGAAGTGTGCTCTCTTCAGTAACTTGTACAGTCATTCAATTAGATGAGGAGTCTTCAATCCTTGAATATATTTATTGCAGTCAACAGGATAAAGATGCATACAGGTTCAGAGGACTCAAGGTGGTGGCTCCAACTGACTGTAGAGCAATTCCAATCCCTGGCCCTAACATTCCATAACAAATAGTACACAAGATATACTGACCAGCACAAAGTAATATTCTAAATTATGTATATAAAGAAAGTGCACTAAAACATGATGCATAGACACCACAGCACCCAAGATCCCAAAACGAATAGGAGTGCTTCACCACCTCGTCAGAGGTGGGAAACAGTACATAAATATTGCATATACTTTTACACAAGATAGGAGGTAGCATACTTCTTTGGTATGTACTTCCAACAGTACTGTAGCTGTACATAGCTGGAGAAGTTATATAGTTTGTTAGAATATCAGACATAAGTCCAGTGTGTTATTGGCTAGAAGGGGACCAGAACAGTGGCTATTGGCCATCAAGAAACACACCTTTAATTTTGATGGGATTTGACCATTCCAGTCTGATGATCAACATTTAGCATCTGGACACATGCCTTCTTTGTGTTGCAAAAATAATTTTAGATAGTGAATTGATTGATGAACTTTGATCAAACGAGTCAAAATTCAAGCGGAAAGGCTAAAGATTTTGACAAATGAGTTATATCTAAAGCTCTTAAGATAGGTTTTCTAGTGCTTTACATACATCCTTACTTTCCGCCGAGGCTTAAAGTCAGTCCTCTGATGACCTCTAATACTTCTCGATCTGAAAACTACATCACATTCTAATGCCTGAAGGCGTCACTTTTCCAAACTGGGCAGCAGTGAATATCCCTGTTTAAAACAGAAGGCACCAAAATAGGCCCAAACTAAAAGAAAAGCCTTGCAGCACTTTGATGCTATACGTAGTGTTTTAATAAACATGTATATCCCGGCCAATATGCATCCCACAGTCTTCTTGAAGCCATGGGGCTGAACAAAGTCAATTCCATAGGCTGATGACGCCACCTTTACACTATGCCTGATGCTTAATCGTCTCTGATGAAGAGTTATGTTTTCTGTTTCCTCCGTAACTTTAAGTGGCCCTCCAGGATTGAATGTATTCATGCAGAGTATTCCAGATCTCTCTGAAAGGCAAGCCATCTTCAGCCTGTTAGAGTCTTGGATTTTGGTATCATAAGTTTTATTCCCCTGTATCATCTGAAAACCCTTCCTAGCGTATATTGGGCAAATGATCCCTGAGATATCCGGAGCTTTGCCACAAGCATATGCCACAAGCATATGCCACAAGCATATGGGTGGACTTTTATAGTAGTACAACAAAACATAAAAAATGTCATATAATGGAAAATATATATTGTAATAATAGTAGTAAAAAATATATATATATATATATTCGCTTAAAAAACCATAGGTTTCACACGTGTTATAGTTAGCTGGACATTTCACTCGTAGAAAACCATTGAAATTCCCCCGTTATAGTTAGTTCAGATAACTATAACTTGCGCGCCCGCAATCCACTGCTCATGACGTCACACATGACATGGTCAGTGGCATCACTCATGACATCACTGATGACATCATCCTTGTGATAGAGTGGCGGTCGCGCGAGTTATAGTTATCTGAACTAACTATAACAGGGGAATTTCAATGGTTTTTTACGAGTGAAATGTCCAGCTAACTATAACATGTGTGAAACCTATGGTTTTTAAGTGAATTTGCAAGGTTTTTTAAATGCTAAGTTATGTATGTATTATTATATTTTTTATATATTTATTTTACAATAAGCTACCTATGTATATAGTTATAGATACCTTAGGCTAGTCAATACGTTAGACATTATCACAGAGAAGGGAACAACCTCTCACCTTTTCCCCAAACAACAAGAACCCCATTGTGTTGGTAAATAATTTATCATAGATCACCCCCAATCTGAAACAATGCCAGAAGAATAGCATCTTACATAGAACAGACAGGAGCCTGAATCACTGTCAGAAAAAGATTATGAAATAATATTTAGACTATATATGACCATGTATGTTTGTCTTATTTAGGACTGAACTCAGGAGATAGACAATTTGGTGTCTTGATAAAGATGGTACGAACAATCTGAGGCCATCGAAACGCGTCGACGCTTTTGAAAGGCACAATCCAAGGACCAACATAGAGAAACTGAATACTGATTATATCACTGTATCAAGGAACTATGTTTTGAAGTCCAAATTGGATGTGTATCCGTAAAGAATAGTAACTCTCTTTTTGTCTTACGTATATGTCTGTCTCTATTAGGTTGGTCATAATTGTGATGTATTATACACTTACATTGTTGATGAATATGAAATGCAGATTTCTGTGAAAGATTGTTTTTGATATTGTGATTAATTTTTTATGTGATTGTATTTTATTGTATGTGTTTGGTAAATGACTAAATACAATGTATATATATATATATAACTTTTAATAAAGTGTTGTAATAACATAGAACCATTGATCTAGTATTCAATCTCTCTATGAAATCACAAGTATCCACTAAACTGTAAATTGACAAGTTAAGGGAATGGCTTTCTCTTCTATAGTTATAGATTGACTGTATCCTGTAATATGGAATGGCTCGTTTAAAATGTTATTAATTTTTTTTTAAGGTTTTTCACCGTGCGTGCACCGTGCGCGCACAGTGCGCGCACCTCGCGATTTTTGGAAAAAAAATTAAAATGTTTTTTTCACCCTTCAGGGTCCTTTCACGTTCTCCACCTTTCTTTTTCACTGTCACACACAAAACACACAAAATGGCAGCCGACACTTCCTGATTTCGACCGATTCGAATGTTGACTGACATGTAACCACCAATCAGAATTACGCTCGCGCACGTTATGGTGCGCGCACGGTGCGCACACGTTGCGCGCACGGTGCGCGCTTATAGATATTTATGTACTTTTAACTGCAATTTTCTCAGGAAGTACTGAACAGATGGACACCATATATGAAAAAGGCCCATGCCTGACCTGAGGACTACCTCTTTGCCAAATTTCAAGTAATTCTGTTCAGCCGTTCGGGCTGTACCTTCGACTAAAGGTCCTATGGGAAAATGCATGGGGAAAACGCGTTTTGAGACCCCCCTTTTTTCTCAGCCCCCGCTTGACGAATCACCCCGAGACTTTCAGGGTAGAAGCTGAGCGGAGCGCCCCATTAGTTTTGAAAATTTCGCGAGGATTCGTCAACCGGCGCCAAAGTTATTCAAAATAGAATTTTCAGATTTCCTATGGAAACTCGGTCCTAACTATAACTATCTACTGGCAACCGCCAGTAGATAATATTACAAGCAGGTCGATTGCTATCTGATCAGACTGATCTCTACATTGTTGCTTATAGATCACAAGATACCACATACATCAGAAGGTGCACATATTATACTGAATCGCATCCTGATTCAAGCATCGCACCCTGATTCGAGTACGCCCATGGTCGAAGAAGATGCCTGACGGCCGTTATTTGTTTCTCTCTCCTTCCCTGCCCTCTTCCCCTTTTGGGACTATCACCAACACAAGGTTACTTCCCATGTTGAGGGTGGTGCTGAGAGATGCTGGAGGATTTGCATCACTCCTACGGAGGTCCTGTGTGTTGGCAGGTGAGTGGCAAGCCTAACTATAATATAGTAACAAGAAGACAAACAAAAAGTAACAGTAACTTAATCATCCATATATCTGATACAAAAGTACGTAAAAATGCTTACCTTTACTAGCATTCTATATAAAACATAAATCATAAAAATTAAAATATACATAGGACTATCTATATAATAATGTCTAATACAGTATTACAGTCTTATTTTGTTTAATATATTAGCTAATATTAAGAAATATATCCAGTCTCTTCCAAATTAAAGACGTAATAAAAAGTGGCTTCTTATTATTAAAAGAGAATTCAATTCCATTTCTCATATATAGTATGCAATTCCACCAGGAATTTGAGGATATATCACTGGCAGATTTCCAATTCATAGAAGCTCATTTGATAGCAGAAAAACTAATAAACCAATTAATTTAGCTTAGTTGTAAATTGCCCTATCTGCAGGGTCCCCCCAAACATTTTTGCCTTCCTCCTTCTACGTTTTGCTGGACTATTTTTTGTTGGCTTTAGGACTCGGTGCACATTACGACTTCTAACCAGTGTTAAAGTGCTTGTGCTCTCGCCCTAAACCTGGTATAGTCAGCCGTGTCTGCTGCAATTATTCAGTGGCGGGGCTGCGGGTGCAGGGGGGTACAGAGGGATTAATAAGACATTTTTGAAAAAACTTACCTTATGCTGCCGGTGGCCTTACCCCTCGGTGCTCCTCTGCTCTCCTGTTGCTTCTCGCAGTCCCTGGGAGAGACCCCAATCCAATCCAGATGCTGCTCTCATGCTATGAGAGCAGCACCAGGATTGGCCTGAGCGGTCTAGTTTGACGCTCGCTCAGGCACAGGGAGTCTGTACAGTTTCTCCACCTGGCTGTAGAATACACATGGGTTGGAGAAACCTAAGTGCGCATGTCTGTTTGGCAGGCCTAAGACAGCTGGCCAAATTGACATGAGCACTTACAGTGCCCACCAATCTTCCTCCCTTCCATGGCCCGGCCCAGAAACGCCCCTCAGTACACATACATGGCTCAGCCAGTCACTTAAAAAATAAAATGATAATAAAATTGTTTTATTATCATTTTATTTTTAAGCTGCTGGCTTTGAGTGGGAAAGTGCTCCTCTGCAATTACGGAGGAGGTGCCGCTGGGTAAAATTGGTTTCCATTTGTTTGGCCCATTTAATTTACTTGTAAGTCCCTTGTAGGGTGGCATGCCATATACCCAGGGTCTATATCTTAAAGGCTGCCTGTGGGCCTGCAGCACTCATTGTTTCACCCACTTAAGTAGCCCTCTAAAACATGTCCCAGGCCTGCCATTACAGCCTGAATGAGGTGTTACACTGCCATGTCAACTTATTATTTAAAACCCCTTGCCAAGCTTTGAACTCCCCCTTTATTACATATAAGTCACCTTTAAGCTAGGCCCTATGCAGCCCATAGGGCAGGGTGCTGTGCAAGTAAAAGGTAGGACATGTACTTTTACGTCTTTCATGCTCTGGTAGTGAAAAGCTCCCAAATTAGTTTTTTACTACTGAGAGGCCTACCTCTCCCACGGGGTTAACGTTGTTGATTCCTTGTGACATCTAATAAGCTGTAATTATCAAATGAAAGGCGCTAGATCTGTCATGTTCAATACTTTTGGAATTCTAATGATAAATCCTCTTTAATGGCAAAGTCGAGTTCATCATTACAATTTTAAAAATGCCACTCTAGGAAAGACGGCATTTTTCTGTCCTTAGCCATGTGTGCCTGCAGCCTGTCTCCAATAAATGTCTGGGGAGGGTGACAGATGGGTTTTGTGCATTTGCCCTAGACTACCACACACAATGGGAGCTAGGTGTAACTTGATGGGCCATCCTGGGAGGGAGGAGCTCTGCACAGCCTCACACTTACACCTGAATAGGCGTTGTCCTGTCCCCACACAGAGAGCTGCATACCTCCCTGTAGTGAGTCTAGAGCCAGAGTAGGAAGGGATGACCTCTGTGTACTTCAAAGCCCCTTTATTTAAGTCGCCCCCACTTCAAAGCCTCCCTGGGTATAAGAACTGGACCTCAGACCCTACCACTTGAGTCCACTTCTGGCCCTGTTGATACTATGCCAGGAAGAAGGACTGCTGTGCAGCTGTAGGATTCCCACTCTGCTGGAATGCTGCTTCCTTCCTCCTTCTACGTTTTGCTGGACTATTTTTTGTTGGCTTTAGGACTCGGTGCACATTACGACTTCTAACCAGTGTTAAAGTGCTTGTGCTCTCGCCCTAAACCTGGTATAGTCAGCCGTGTCTGCTGCAATTATTCAGTGGCGGGGCTGCGGGTGCAGGGGGGTACAGAGGGATTAATAAGACATTTTTGAAAAAACTTACCTTATGCTGCCGGTGGCCTTACCCCTCGGTGCTCCTCTGCTCTCCTGTTGCTTCTCGCAGTCCCTGGGAGAGACCCCAATCCAATCCAGATGCTGCTCTCATGCTATGAGAGCAGCACCAGGATTGGCCTGAGCGGTCTAGTTTGACGCTCGCTCAGGCACAGGGAGTCTGTACAGTTTCTCCACCTGGCTGTAGAATACACATGGGTTGGAGAAACCTAAGTGCGCATGTCTGTTTGGCAGGCCTAAGACAGCTGGCCAAATTGACATGAGCACTTACAGTGCCCACCAATCTTCCTCCCTTCCATGGCCCGGCCCAGAAACGCCCCTCAGTACACATACATGGCTCAGCCAGTCACTTAAAAAATAAAATGATAATAAAATTGTTTTATTATCATTTTATTTTTAAGCTGCTGGCTCCTCTGCAATTACGGAGGAGCTGCCGCTGGGTAAAATTGGTTTCCATTTGTTTGGCCCATTTAATTTACTTGTAAGTCCCTTGTAGGGTGGCATGCCATATACCCAGGGTCTATATCTTAAAGGCTGCCTGTGGGCCTGCAGCACTCATTGTTTCACCCACTTAAGTAGCCCTCTAAAACATGTCCCAGGCCTGCCATTACAGCCTGAATGAGGTGTTACACTGCCATGTCAACTTATTATTTAAAACCCCTTGCCAAGCTTTGAACTCCCCCTTTATTACATATAAGTCACCTTTAAGCTAGGCCCTATGCAGCCCATAGGGCAGGGTGCTGTGCAAGTAAAAGGTAGGACATGTACTTTTACGTCTTTCATGCCCTGGTAGTAAAAAGCTCCCAAATTAGTTTTTTACTACTGAGAGGCCTACCTCTCCCACGGGGTTAACGTTGTTGATTCCTTGTGACATCTAATAAGCTGGAATTATCAAATGAAAGGCGCTAGATCTGTCATGTTCAATACTTTTGGAATTCTAATGATAAATCCTCTTTAATGGCAAAGTCGAGTTCATCATTACAATTTTAAAAATGCCACTCTAGGAAAGACGGCATTTTTCTGTTTTTAGCCATGTGTGCCTGCAGCCTGTCTCCAATAAATGTCTGGGGAGGGTGACAGATGGGTTTTGTGCATTTGCCCTAGACTACCACACACAATGGGAGCTAGGTGTAACTTGATGGGCCATCCTGGGAGGGAGGAGCTCTGCACAGCCTCACACTTACACCTGAATAGGCGTTGTCCTGTCCCCACACAGAGAGCTGCATACCTCCCTGTAGTGAGTCTAGAGCCAGAGCAGGAAGGGATGACCTCTGTGTACTTCAAAGCCCCTTTATTTAAGTCGCCCCCACTTCAAAGCCTCCCTGGGTATAAGAACTGGACCTCAGACCCTACCACTTGAGTCCACTTCTGGCCCTGTTGATACTATGCCAGGAAGAAGGACTGCTGTGCAGCTGTAGGATTCCCACTCTGCTGGAATGCTGCTCTGGAAGAACTGCTTTCTTGCTGTGCTGAGCTGCTGCCCTCCTTACCTGGGGAAGAAGAACTAGAACTGCAACCTCCATTTTGATCCCAGGACCCCAAAATGACTAAAAGGGCAAGTCTGTTGGCCTCATGATCTGAGCCTCAGGGACATAACAGGCTCCCTACAGCTCCTGGATCCGTCTTCAATGAGCTCCTGTCCCCCAAGAGGCGCCTCTAAGGTCCTCGGCCCTTGGAAGTGGTTTTGGCTCCCGAAAATCAAGTCTTTGATCTCTTTGCCAAAGCGAACAGACCCCATTCATCCCAGAAGCACACCACTTGCACAAAGAATCAGGGTGAGCCGCTGCAAGTTTGTCTCTTCGCACAGCAAGCATTGTCTGTCAGTGTAGATCGCCACCGCGAGGCTCTAGCCCGCCCATCCGCGATGCCTGGCCCGCTCTTCGTGCCACGCCGACCACCGCCAGTGACGCTCTCCTTGCTCCTGGCAACCTTCACCCAGCGAATGGGACTCTTGCCACAAAACTTGAGAAGATAAACCTTCTGCGGGACTAATCTGACACTGTTTCTGACCCGCGCCCCATTAAGGTCAGCCCAAACTTTTGGATTTGACCCGGCCTAGCGCAACCAGATATCCTCACTTGGCGCTTTTATGCTTTTAGGCACTATATTTCTGTTTATTCTTTAAAAAAATCATAATTAAAGGTTCTACTTATTAATCTTTTGTTGTTTTGATCTTGTTTTTTTCATTAAATGAAGAGCTATTTTTCTAACTTGAGGTGGAATCTTCTTGTGTGGTGTTTTCATAGTTTTACTTTTTGAAGTGTTTGTACAAATACTTTACACATTGCCTCTTAAATTAACTGACTGCTCTGTGCCAAGCTACCAGAGGGTGAGCATAGGTTAATTTAGGGCGTGTTTGTGAGTTAACCTCACTATGATTGTGGTTACTGCATGACAAAGGCTTCCACCCCAGTCAACCGGATACCAATGTCTAACAAGTATCCATATACAAAAGTGGAAAAGTAATAAGTGAAGTGAAGATAATCAATATCAAACAGTTTTGAGATTTCACACCAGACATCAGACCAAAATCTACAAATAAATGGACACTCAAATAGCATATGTTTCAAGGAGCCGAGTTAAGTTTTACATTACCAGCAATTTGGTTTGTCAATTAGTTTTACATAATTAATTTAACAGGAGTTCAATAACAAGTATTCCGTATGAAAGAATTGGTCTAACACATGAAAGACAACTTGAAATATCGGTCATCAAGATTTCGTTCCATGTTCACACAGAATAGTTATTGTCTAAGATGAGATTCCAGAATGAGTTTGAATAATTTGATAGCATTTGCATAAATCAATTTTGCATATGTTTCCGAAGCAATATGACCAAACAAGCTATGCATACCAAAAAACAACTCCATTCCCGAACATTGAGGATCTGGAATAGAACTGTTGTAAGCATTGAGAATTGCATTGCATAATTTAACATATCTATGATATTCAAAAACAAGAATCTGAAATTGAATTTGTCAATCAGAAAAAGAAAAAAAATATTACTGTAGCAAATATCTGCAACATAAAATATACCAGAATAGATGCATTTTTCCATACACATTATCATGAGATTATTCCGTACAGATACCTTCTTAGAAGATATAATTCTATTACTAAATGTTGCATCCAAATTTAATATAGCATTTAGTAGTACTGAGAATTGAAGACTAAAATGTTTTTTTTACAATCCATAGAAAGAATTGCTTGTAATGGAAATGGTTCTATAATATTACTCTTGAGGAAAGAAAAATGAGCACGTTAAGTGGGAATTCAATTAGAAAACCAATATACACTTAGGGCCCAATTCAGATCTAGTTCTGAAAGCATTCTGAACGACTCGTGTCCAGAATGCTTTCCACACTACTCGTGTGAGGGGAGTCCGACCGAACAAGTATGATGCATTTGAATACATCCGGATACGATTCAGTCAGACTCCCATTGATTTCAATGGGAGCCTGTGTACCGAACGCGTACACAGGCTCCCATTGACAAAAGGGGTGGTTGGGGATCATCGTGCACCCTGTGGCGGGCACCCTTTTGTGCCTGTGCGTGGTCTGAAAGGGGGGACCCATGGGTACCCCCAAGGGCATAAGTCGGAGGGCCTCGGGTGAAGGGGTGACTGGTACGGGGCCCCAAAGACCGATTCCGGCAGCCTTTTCGAACCGGGCAAAAGGAATAGTAAAGGCTGTCTGAATCGTTCACCGTACTTGTTCACTTGGGAAATCGACTCCGCAGAGCTGTACAATTCGGCTCTGGAGGGCTCCATATCTTCGCATGCCTTCCGGAAAATATTCGGTCAGCGCTAAGGGTTTCCAGGAGGGAAACAACCATTACAACGAAGTAATTACAACGTACTACCTTTACAACGTATTAATTACAACGCAACATCCTTTACATTGCATGCCATTACAACACAACCATTACAACGCATGTCACTACAAGGCATGCCATTACAACGCAATATAAGGTAAGTAATGGGAAACAGTCATTTTTACCCCTACATTATTCAACACTTACCCGACTGTTGCACTCACTGGAGTGGGAATAGTAATTTTTACCCCTACACTATCCAAAACATACTCTACTGTTGCACTCACTGGAGTGGGAATAGCAATTTTTACACCTACACTATCCAACACTTACACTACTGTTTCCCTAAAAGTATTATTCATTGTAATGGTATGCGTTGTATTGGAATGTGTTGTAGGTGTAGTTTCTAAAAATGCGTTGTAAAATCATGCGTTGTAATGGATGTTGCGATGTAAAAAATGCGTTGTAAAAGTTTGCGTTGTCCTATGCTTTCCAGGCGTCGTACTTGGTCGTTCGGAATTGGGAATGAGTCGGTCGGAAACAAGGGCTCTGGATCGGTTTAGGTAAAAAAAAATCGATTCGGAGCCCTTCCGATCGAGATCGGAATCGGCCCTTAGTGCTGTTAGAAAGAGATAATAATGATTATTCTTCTAATATGGAACTTTGTGAAGCGCAGCATTTAATTTGGAGGGCTTTATTATTCCAAATAACTTCTGCAATGAGAATATTGATATTAGCAAAGGTGGCACGAAGAACAAAGAGGCACACTGTTTATATGAAGTCCAGTACACCTTTAATTACAGGGTCTACTAGCATCATATCTCAGCGAAGGGCGGCCCACTCACCCAACCTGCACGGAGAGAAATGTTTCTCTTTAAGAGATGATTCAGACTCTGCTATGCAGGAAAACACTTCCTCAAGCAGCGAGGCTCTTTTTAGGCTCCAACAGCAGTACCTCAACAGAGGATATATGACTGACACAAAGGAGGAAATCTTCCAAAAAGAAGAGGAAAGGGAATCAGATGGGGAGTAATGGAAAACAACTAAAATGGTATTATTCGGATACCCAGATAACTCCTCAGTAAGATGGTGGAGGTAATATCTTAAATGTTGGTATACAGTCTAAAGAACCTTTACTGACTACCATCTTTTTGTCTATCAAACAAATGCAAGAGGAAATTAGGAATGATGGACGTAGAGCAGGAATCGCCTCCAAGAAATTTCAAGTGGGGATCGGGAAACTAAACAAAACAAAACATGCAGTGAGATTGCTGAGTGATTAACAACTGTCAAAGCACAGACGGAGGCTCTGGAAGAAGAGGTGGAGTCCTTCAAATCACAAAACTCCACTCAAGGTGCAGCTATGTTTGACATCACGTTGAAGCTTGAAGATCAAGAAAATCGTCAGCGAAGAAACAACTTACGCTTTCTCAGGAGACCGGAAGGAGTGGAGTGTAGCAACCCTAGAGCCTATATGATGAATCTACTGAAAGGCACATTCCCTAATCAAGCTAAATGGGTTTCGGGTTCTGAGAATTCAACAAGCCCATTGATTTCCTTTATCATTGAAAAAACAGCCACAAAATGAGATGGAAAGACCAAGAGCTATGTTGGTGTTCTTAGGCAACTTTCTGTTGAGGCTTGTCCTAATGCCTGGAAACTATATGATGGAGTATCATTCTTTGTTAACCCTGACTTTGCACATACAACTGTGGAACAAAGATGGTGTCTCCAGAAGCTGTTTGTACCTTTTCAAAAAATAGGGGCGGAAGTATTTCTTCAGAATCCAGCCAGGCTAAGGATTAAGTACCAAACATCCACTCGCAGCTTTACCTCTGAGGTTCAAGCTCAAGAATACCTAGCAAAGATCAATGAAAAGGAAGGATGGGAGGAGTAGTCCCCCCAAATAAACAGATGATTAATGACTGATTTGCTATTTATCTCCAGCTGTTTAGATGATTATTGGAATTTAGAAAATTATGAATTTTTGGTACTCACAATGGGGGAGGGGGACATTTGGGCAGTGAATCAAATGCTCAGCGCTCAGGCTATGCCTGATTGCCTGTTTTTTGAGGAGGGGGAGGGTGGATCACACAAAGCGGGGTGGATAGGGACAAAGAATTGCACTGGCTTTTGGGAGGTCTTTTTATTTTTTGTGTGTTCATGTTGTTTAGAATTGATTCTTGGTTAGGGCTAAAGGTACTACCAGAATGGGGAAACTGCTTATAGCTACTTTAAATGTTTACGGCTTAAATTATGTTAACAAAAGACAGAAGGTTTTGCAAGGACTTCAATTGCTGCAGGCAGACATTGTCTGCTTGCAGGAAGCCCACCTAGAGGATGCACAGAAATAATCTAGGTTATAGTGTAGTGGGGGCAACTACCCAAGGAACACACACAAGTGGGGTTGCAGTACTAACCAGTAATAGGTTCATGCAATTTACCCAAGTCCGGGTGGATCCACTAGGGCGATGAGTTATTGTCAGATGCAGGGCCTCAGGGTTTGCCACAATTACTTCATGTTCAATGTATGGAAGCAGTGTATATGATCCTGTCATATTTGCGTGGCTGACTAACGAATTAGAACATTGGCCGCTTCCCATTATTTTATGTGGTGATTTAAATATTAATTTGCCAAATGATTGGGAGCTGGGGCAAAAATATACGGGAAGGATGTCCAAAGTGTTTCAAGCATTACATAAATGTATGTCATACACATGGGCTTTGCGATGTATGGTCCAAAATAAGATCACCCGGAACACAGGTTTACCTTCTATTTTGCCCCACATCAAAGACATGATAGGCTGGATTATTTTTTTGTTGCATCTAAATTAATCCAAGAGAACAGAATTAAATGTTTTCAAAATTTTTTAGCCGACCATAATCCACTAATCCTAGAACTGGATGGGGCTAGCTGAAAGAACCTCTTCCTGGACCTTACTGCTGGATGAGACTTGTGTGAGACATATGAAGTGGATACCTGAGTTTCTGAAGAGGAATTGGGGAACGGTTCCGTTGGGTATAGTTTGGGACACCTTGAAGAATGGCATTTTGGGCAAAGCCATTCAACTCTTGATAAGAAAGGGGAGAAAGGAAATAGATAGTTTGCTGGACAGTCACCTAAAATTGGATTGAGCAGAAGAAAACTTAATTATAACATTAGAGAAGAAGAAAGGAGTGGAGGAGGACCAGGCTGTAGTGGCTCTTGCTAAAGCTGCAATTGGGGAAATTCTAGTGAAAAAGGCAATAGATAAATGAACTGCATATCGGGAAAAGATGTATGAGTGTAGTGAAAAAGGGGGTCACTTATTAGCAGTAAGAACTAGGCAGGATTTTACACGTAACGAAATCACGACAGTTAGAGATCCTTCACTTGGGTTGGTATTGGAACCAAGCAAAATTCTAGCTGCCTTTCATAAATATTATCAGGCTTTATATTTGGAAAACTCGGAATGTTTGGGGGCTCAGCGAGAGGATTTAATCAATAAGAATTTGGATCCCACAGTTTTGTTCTTTTTTGCAGATTTATATAGCACAAACTCGACCTGAAGGTATTGGAGTGCTTTACATGAGCACTGGTTACGTTACACATGGACACATTCATTTTCTTTTTTTTTTGTTGGTAGGCACAGGAAGATTAAGGCTCGAACTTTGGTTTCCCAGCTCCAATGTCGGAAATCTAGCCATCAGATCACATCCTCTCCCTGTTATGGAAGCACTGATGCAGGCTGAACAGGAGCAACTTGATTGCTCTCTGATCTGCGATGAGATTTTAGAGGCAATGTCGGAGCTGCCCAGAGGGAAAGCTGCTGGTCCCGATCTAATCCCCACTGAATTTTTTAAGATCTTTGGGGATCAGTTAAAAGAAATCATGACAATCCTGTTCCAACAGATTTTTAGTGGAGTTGCCTAAATCTTGGGCTGTAGCAAAGATTATAGTCTTCCCAAAGAAAAACAAACACACACAAGATCTTGGCTCCTATTGTCCAATTACATTAATTAATGGGGATTTTAAAACCTATTCAAAAGTATTAGCTTCCCGTTTACCACAGGTAATTTATAGAATAGTATCTGAGGGGTAGCATTGCTGCATTCCCGGCAGGGGAACAATAGATAATATCGAAGGATCATTACCCTGTTTGATGCCGGACAGGTGTCAGGAGACCCTATGGCGGCGATTTTGCTTGATGCTGAAAAAGCATTTGATAGAGTCTCCTGACAGTTTCTATGGATTTTGATGTGAAGGAAAGGGATAGGCACTAATTTTTTGGGCGAGTTTAAAGCTCTATACAGGAATCCGGCAGCTAACATTTTTATAAATGGGGAGATGACGGAACCTTTAAAAATGACAAGAGGGATGCGACAAGGCTGACCTTGCTCATCGCTTCTCTTTGCAATTTACATCGACCCTTTTTTTAAATACTTGTAGTTAACCACCAATATTCCAGCATGGTATCGTACGGACATGATACTAAGGTTTTGGTCTACACCGATGACATAGCTTTAGTCACCCCTCATCCTGAACAGCCTATAGCGGCAGTAGAAGAAGAAGCTTTGAGATATGGTGTGCTATCAGGATATGCTTTGAGTAAGGACAAGACATAGATTATTATTAAGGACTTAGCATCCCTAGATGATAATAGAGCAGTCAAGTAAGCAATATATCTAGGGGTTATGATAAGATTTGAGCTTGATGAGGTGGTAAAGGAAAATCTGGGGCTGCTAGCGGACCAAAATAAAAAAGCACTGATAAGGTTAGATAATCTACATTTGACACTAATTGGCAGATGTAACCTAATTAATAAAGATGGTTTTCATCCCTAAAATCTTGTAGTTTCTAAGAGCAATCCCCCTTGTCATCTCTAATTAATGGTGGAGAAATTTGAAAACATATTTTTACAATTCATCTGGGCTTATTCGAAGCCAAGAAGCTCGTATAACTTTCTGTCGCTACCCAGGGAAAGTAGCAGTATGGTTCTTCCTAACCTTAAACTGTATTGGTGGGCAGCCTCATTGGTATATTATACACACTTTTGAGGGAAGACCCTAGCAGTGAGAGTCTAAGGTACCCTTCCCTGTATAAAATATTGACTGGTCCCGAAGCCTGGGGATGTTTATGGCACCAGTTGGAGTTTGGTTACTACATAAGGGATCGCTTTAAGACACTGCTCACTGCTTTTAAAATGTGGACCTCTGTACGCCGCTCACTAGGTCTTGGCCGGTTGAATTTTTATACTCTACCTTCGGGGTGATAAGAACTTACAGGAGATTTCTGATGATTTTTATATGAAGAATTGGTTTAAGGGCGGAATTAATCAAATAGGCTGTTTTTACTCAATATTTGGCATAATCTCTTATGATGAATTAAGATCGAAGTTTAGTCTTACTCACAGAGTTCTTCAAATTAGAAATTATTTAGAAAGTAAGGGAGGAAGGGCAGAGGGATTTTGCAATAGTGATCTTGTGGACAAATTGATTCAGCCTGCTCCCCAATGCATTGGTAGTATTTATATTTTGCTTAATGAGCTTATGAAGGACGATATGGAAAAGTGTTTGGCTAAATGGCAGGTGAAATTAGATATTATGGACGCAGCATTTCAAAGTGCTTTTTTATATGCCCAAAAGGTTTTAATGCCTGCTAACCTCCAAGCTCAATTTTATAAGTACTGTTTTGAGATATATTATACACCCCATACCGGATAGCCAAGTGGGGGGGAAGAGAAAGGAGTGCATTGTCCCCGTTGTGCTCTTTATATGGGAAATATGATTCACATTTGCAACCTGCAACGCTCTAGTGGAATTCATTGAGGAAACTAATGAGTTTTTAAGAATCAAATTACATTTAAATATTGCTTTAAACCCCCGCTAATTTTATTGGGAATAGCTAATGTGAAGTTGGAGAATAGAGGGGCGTTGTTAAGCAGTGCAATGGCTGTATATAGATTGTGTATTGCTTCAGCCTTACTGGATGTAGCCCCCTCCCCCTTGTTTCAACAGCGGCTGGCCCGGTTAAAAGTGTTATATACAACCTGGAGAAGACCATTTATACACAAAAGGGACATAGGGTCAGGAAAAAGGAAGTAAGAATCTGGAAATGCTTATCCAACTGGGTTGAACAGCCGAATATATAAATTGCACTAGCACTTTAGGGATCATCTTGTTCTTTCTTCTATTATTTGTTGTGAAAACTACAACTAGATGCGAGTGGACCTTAATCTCCTAATTAGTGAACTTTCTGAACTTTAAATTAGGCGCTAAATGGTGAAGTGATCTGATAGGTGTTTGTTTATAATCTATGAAATTGGGAATTTATTGTGTTTTGTTGATCATTGTCCTTATTTCCTATGTATTTCTTGTGGTTTCATTCTGTGTGGGGTGGGGGGTATTATTTTCTGGGGCTAGAGTTTGAAAAAATCAACAATAAAAAATATTTTTTTAACAAGAGAAAATAATAATATTGGTAAAGAAAAATGTAGGAAAAATAGCAGGTATTATTGGTAGTACAAATAGCACTTGCGGAGCTATTAGGATTCCATTTGCTTGAATTTTGTCCCATGGTAATAAGCCGAGAGGAACCCATTTGGCCAATGTTTCCGCAGTTTTATTTAATTATTTTTTGCAGTTTAAATCAACTGCTTTTTTATTGTGTGTACATATAAATAACAAGATACTTAAGACCTGCGGTATTCCATATACTGACTGTGCCATGTAACAGATCCACAGTACAAAATATGCTTAAAGGAAAAAAATCATTTTTATTGATATAGAATATCCAGATACTAATGCAGAGCCATGAATAATATCTACTATCACTGGTATGGTATATACAGGGTCGTTAATATATAGCAAAACAGCATCTGTATAAGCAGCAACTTTTAGTACTGTATTATTTGATGGAAATGCCCATATTATCCATAGAAGTACGAATAAGAGTTGATAGTGATTCGCATTTGCAATGCAATAGGTCTCGCCTCTACGCATGTTTAAGCTATTGGCATTGTAAATCATAACGCCTTTTATTTATGCTTTAAAAACCAAAACATAAATAAAATTGCATTGTCATTTACAATGAGACGTGTGAACGCCCTTTTTTAGCTTATAGATACATTTTAAAAAACCATTGCCATAGCCAATAGGTAGGCACCACGTACAACGAGAGGGAGGGAGGGAGGGTAGGGGTAAGAAGGCATGGACAACGTGAGGGAGGGTGGGAGGTAAAGGAGGTACAACAACGAACAGTAATCTTTCTCATGCACGTCCCACACAGGATGTCCCTATCTTGGTCACCCACACATTACTACCAGAGATCTCAGAACACATTTTCATTTACTTTCCATTCAGCTGTTTCACTTTTTTCCCATTGCTTCCACCCCTTTCCCTGCTCTCTCCTGGCCCTTCTCCCCTCATTCCTAACTTATGTTAATGTAAAACTGTTTAGTTCTGTGTAACGCACTTTAATACCTGTCCAGGTGTCAACGTGATATATAAAAATGCAAAATACATAAAGTAAATGTTAACAGTAGAAATTGCATTGTGGAGCTATCGCATTCCCATCTCATCAAGTAAAAACGAATCAGGTATTGATGTGGTATTCTTTCAGCATTTGCAATGATACTTCATGTATATATTGTTAGCTAACTTGCATTAAACTAGAGTATTTTGCTTCTGTTAAACCAATTCCCACAGGACAGCTATTGTTAATGGTTTGATGCAAATATAGCGCTGTATTTGACGATATTAATTAACAAAATATGTAGTATAGTCATTCTAATGTCTATTAGCAATTAAACCTGCTTTTACATTTTAGGAGCAATTACAATTTGCATAATTATCAAATGATTTCTATTCATGAAATGCAGAAACTTTTATTGACTAATGATTCATTTGTGTGTGATACAATGATTGGTTAACCCATTTAAAGTTTTCAATAAAAGAATAAAAATTGCATGTGGTTGCTGAACATCTCTCTGCTGTGCTAAACGTTCCATATAGGAGAGAACTAAAATGCAGCTTTTTAGGTCTCGCCTATGCAGCGCGCATGCGTTGCTTTGAAAAAGACCTTTAGCCATCGGCACAGCTTTGCAGGCAAAAACATGCACGCGTTGCATTGCTTTCAATGGCAACGCGTGCATGTCTGCCGATTCCCATGCGGGAGCAAGCTTTTTCGCCATGTGTTATCAATTATCACTCCTGGCGCCGCTCGCTCCTGCAAGGGAAACGCTGCCTGTTCTCGGCCGCACTCCCCACCACCCCCTACTTGCATGAGGCGCGCGTGCTTGTTGTTTTATGTTTTTTGCAACAGCAGACTTTATAAAAAAAAAAAAGCTTTAGTTTTGGGCTTGCCTTTGTTAATGCTTGTTACCCAGGCTTTTACGCTTGAAGCTGAACATGAATCGCTTTTGTATAACTCACTTTAGGGACCAGAAAGAACACAAGCAATGGCCTTTGATGTTTTCTGTTAAAGTGTTTGTAACTGTAGCACAGTGATTGACAAGTGTAGTAAAACGCTAATGCCCCAGCTGAGTCAGAGGCCCTTGGATGAATCTCTGGCCCTTGATCCAGCCGCGGGATAATGCAAGGGTTCCCATAGCAACGCCACTGTCGGCGTATATTGTTTAATTTGAACCTGTGCTGTGAAAATTCCCAATGCCACTCCCCAGTGATGTCCGATTATTCATTAGGAGAGCGGGGGCTCCCTCCTTCCCTTGTCCCACCTAGTGATCTCTGGCCTTGTGTGTTCAGTTCTGCTGTGACATATGGTTCATTTAAGAGCCAGATACTGGTGTAGTAAATTCGAAAATGTGGTACTGTCCAGACACTTTTTTGCATGATTGGTATTGGACCTGGCCACTAGATGGCAGCAAACGTGCCCGTGAACACTAAGGGGCAGATTTACAAGAAAGTGACACATCTGTACAGATGCGTCACTTTCCCTGCGCCACCCTTAGAAACCCTTGAGCCTCCATCGATGCGCCGTATTTAATTCTGACGCATCTGTTGGCAGAAAAGTCATGCATTTGCTGGAGTCGTGTCACAAGCACGACGGAACTCCAGCGATGCATGTTGAGGCCTATTCCCACTACACTGCGTCACTACTTACGTAAGGTTTTGACGCAGTGGCGTCCTAAAAGTGGCGCAGTGAAATCTTGGATATTTCACTGAGTCAGTCAGTCAACAATAGCTTTATTCGGTTAAAAATTAAAACCATCAAAGCATACAGAAAATTTCATTTGCAAATAGTTACATATAAAGTTAATTAACAAAGAAAATTCAAACAGAGCAAAATACACAAATATACATGAAAATATGTTTAAACAAATAATTGGCGAAAATGAGCGTTAAAAGATATAAAACAGGCCAAAATTTAAAAGACTATTTCATGATTTCAAAAGAAAAAAGATAAAAAAGGCCTGGTCTCGGACTCTCAAACATTATAAAAAGAATAGAGCTAAAATATGTTAAACTACATTCGATTTCTACTTCTAATAGCTCCTGAAAGATAACTGGCAACTCCAAAACAGACAAAAGGAGAGCCCAGCATTTGCAGAAAAACCAAGGCGGGCCTTACTTGATCAAAGTGACAGTTCTTAAAAATTGGGCAAATAAATTTCTTACGTAACAGAGTGTAAAATTTGCAGCAAAAAATCATATGCAGCGTATTTTGTTCGGATGCGTTATCACATGGACAGGGGCCCAAAGTGCCCTCTTTAAAAAAGCCCTTCGGGTGTGCTAGGAGCCAGGGTAACATGTCATGTTTAAACCTAATCAGTAAAAACAAATGAAAAGGGTTATTTATATAAGTCAAGTATGGCTGAATCTCATTGCCCATACTTAACATGACAAATCTCCTAACAGACGGTTTACACACTTCCTCGCCTTCTCTCTGCAACTTTGCCCTGCACATGAACTGAGACTTTAAGTCTTTTATTTTCAATTTGGACAGCTCACATGGTCTCTCAAATAATTCTAGGCAGCCAAGAGTCTCCATCTTAGATTTAATATATCGTAGCCAGGGGATGCACATGGCTTTGTCAAGGACCAGACAATCTTGTATAATGAGCTGGTTTAGGGTTGGTGGATGTTGCGCCCAAACCCTTAGCCAACCCATTAAAGGGGCAACGGCAATCTGGTCCACTAGATACTCAGCCCCCAAATCTTCATGGATATTATAAATTGAAGTAGAAACAGGCAATGACAAAAGTTTCCGGAAAAAGGCATTCTCAATTAGTTGAATCTCCACTGCGGATGCATAGCCCCAGACCTCACTACCGTACAGGGCCATAGGCACACACTTAGCGTTGTATATTTTCAGAATCGCGGGCAAGGGCTTGCATCCCAGCCGTTTTGCAAAACCCAACAACGCTCCAGTTGCCCTGGCGAGGATATTCTGTTTCAGCGCGCGTTGCGCGACCCATGATCCTCGGTCATCAAAAGTGACCCCCAAATATGGAAAGGTCTGGACTTTTGTTAGCACCTGCTTATTGCAGAAGAATTTAACCTTTTTTGCAGCTCCATCTCCTATTGTCATAGAATGGGATTTCTTAAAATTTATTACTAAGTCCAAAGAGACCATAAAATCGTTAAAACCATTTAAAAGGGCTTGAAGGCCTCTTGCAGTTCTTGCCAATAAGACCGTGTCATCCGCATACAGCAACGCGGGAATCAACTTAGTACCTACTCTTGGGATGTCTTTACAAGATGAAGACAAAACATCCCCCAGGTTATTAATATAGAGTGAGAAAAGCAGGGGGGCAAGAATGCACCCCTGTCTCACCCCACGCTTCACCTGCCAGGCATCAGTTAGATTCCCGTCCTTATTATAACGGACCGCCGCAGTAGTATCTTCATGTATAAGTGCCAAGAAGGAAATCAGCACAGGGTCAAGACCCATAGTTGCCAGGGAAGCCCATAGTTTTTGGCGATTAACCAAATCAAAAGCAGTCGATAGGTCCATGAATGCTAAATGTAAGACCCCCTGCTTCGCGATCGTATACTTCCCAATGATGAGATGCAAATTAAGGCATTGTCCAACCGTGCTCATTCCCTTTCTGAAACCATACTGTAGGTCCGAAATAATGGAGTTATCCTCCAGCCATGATGTTAACCGTGCTAGGACAACTTTACCCATTATTTTTGTTGCGGAGTCAAGAAGAGAAATAGGCCGATAACATGCCGGATCCTCTCTTGCACCTTTTTTAAATATTGGTACTATCACGGCCTTATCCCAAGAACGAGGGACGCCCTCCTTTGCTGCCGCATTAAAAACTAAGGTTAGCAGTTTCGCCCAGTAAATGGAATCTGTCTTATACAGATCCGCCGGGACGCCATCGGGGCCGGGTGCTTTGCCCTTTGCCATTGATTCAATGGCGTCTTGAACTTCAGTCTCAGTAAAATTAATTTTCGATGACAGATTTGTATCCCCAAAATTTACAGGATTCTGGTCAGGAATCTCAGAATAAAGCCCACTAAAATGAGACACCCATTTATCTGGGGCGATAAGACAATCATTAATAATGTTTTCCGTTTCATTAAAAAGTGGGCTGTTAATTACTTTCCAAAATTGGGAACTACTTTTTAAGACACTAGCGTCTGACAATTCTTCCCACGCCAGTTTTTTCAGGCAAGATTTCCTTGCCTTTAGTGCTTTCTTGAAGGATCTTCTTGCCTCCACAATCCTACTGGTATCTTTAGCGCCGTCTTTTAAGGCCAGTAAGAGAGTAGAGTGCGCACTACTACATGCCTGATCAAACCAGTTTTTATGCTTCTTAGGTCTTGGTTTCCCAACGAGAGTTAAATTGTCCATAACCTGGCTGGTTATTCGCTCAAAGGCACCAAGAATATCCCCTGGTTTAGATTCTCTCGCTAGGCAAATATTAAAATCCTCCAGATTACTGTGATACAATTTCTCAAGAAAATCACTAGGGGTAATAACCTCCCATCTCAAACGAGTTCCCTGTTTAGTGGGGACTATGTTTGAGTTAGAAATTGTAGACATATGAATTGGCCTAAAGACATCATTAATATTTAAATCCAAAGATAGTGGGTTGTGGTCACTAAGAACATTAGCCGTGACACAAAAATGTCCTATCAGTCCCTTCATAGTACAGGAAATTAATATATGATCAATAATACTGTTGTTACCCTGACCAGTAAATGTAGGCACAGGAGATACTAAATTCTGCAATGGCATAAATAAATTAAAAGCAGATACAATACTGTCTAGAAACATCCCACCTTTTGAAAAATCAAAAAGGGCTTCCTCCTGCGGGCAATAAGCCTGCTCAAAATTTCCAAAACAGTTGGATTGTCTTAAATAAATATTAAAATCGCCAAATAATAACAAATAATAAGGGGTAACATTCTTTGCATCGAAATCCTCTAAAAAGGTAAATAAAGCCTTTAAGTGCTCCAATTCGTCCGTCCTCGTAAATGAATTATAAAAGTTCACAACTAACATTGATGGGAGGTTAACACCTACTACCTTAACCGCCAGTATATTGGGTGAACTAGTCTTAACAAGTTCTGTGCTATACAATAGCTTAAGACTAAATAATAACAAGAGACCACCACTGGGTCTCCCCGAGGAAGAAGGGACAGCGTATTTAATAAAGGACTGGAACCCATCCAGGTAAAAGGGATCTCTGGCCTCCCACGTCTCTTGTAAAGCAATTATATGGTAGGAAGAGAGAAATGACTTCCATACAGTATCCTCTCTTTTTGTTCTCAACCCCGCTATATTCCATGACAGAGCAGTAACCCTGTTTGCTAAAACATAGGCCACACTATTACCCATAGCCAAAGGTTGGTGGGAGGAGTCCGTACCCTCCTCCCTAACCAGAGCCCTTACAGGCGGATAATTAGGTGTGCCATCGGAAGCGTTAACCTTGTTATCTAGAGTGCGCTTAATTTTTAACCGATTAATACCCTTATCCCGATCAGTCAATCGGGTAACGGAACTAACACCCGGACCATAAGAACCGGTATTATCATTTGCAGGCATCGCACTTCCATCGTTTTCCATACACCCTCCACTGGCTTCAACAACCAAAGTCTGGCTGTACGCTACATGAAGTCAGTCATTTGTGTCCAGAGAACTAAGGGCCTCATATCTGTTACTCAAGGCCAGAGGTCTAATCGCAGGGACAGGTTGGGCATTGTAGCCACTATTCCCGCCCCGTCTCTGTAAGTGAGGTGGATAGAAAAACCCCAATGGGAGGATGTTCACATAATCATCGTGTAATCTAGATGTTCCTGCCTGCCTAAGGATGTTAGCTACCAAATCCGGAGAGCTAAAACTCACGACTACACAGTCGCCCTTAAGTGTCTTATTTAACTTCCCCACCCAGGGAACCCTTCTTACCATTTTAAAACACTTAAAAAGATGGCTCCCCAAAACTGTCTTTTCAGCTAAAAAATGTAGGGCTTTGTTCCTCAAAGAAGACCAATTTTCTTCCTTCCCATCAGTAGATGGAGGGACATTTGCCAGAATGACAGTATACGGACAAGCCTCTGGTGGCAAATGCAAAGGATATTCTTTGATTACCTGTGTAGGGGGCAAGCTTACTCTCCTTGGGACATCCCGAGAGCTCAAGTTAACACCCCCAGGTGGTTCAACAGGTGGTGCAGCAGCCACTGCAGATTGGTTAGTCACACCTACAGTGGTAGATATCATGGAATCAGCTAGGTCGGATACTCTGGAAATAACTCCTGCTAGGGTGGGTTTCTCCAGTGGATTACGAGTGTTTAAGATTGTTTCCTGACCAGCTATATGGCGCTCAATCGAAGTAAGTCTATTCTCAATTTTATCAAGTCTATTCAAAACCGGAGTCAAAGAAACCTTCAATTGCTCGTCCATAAGTTTTAAAAAATCAATTAAATTAAAACCAGCAGAAACAACAGGAACCTGAGCAACATTCGCACCTGCCCCAATCGACTTATTCCCCTGTGCCAAAGGGGTCAATGTGGAGTCCTGTGGAGCTAACTCAATAGCAGACTTTGCAGTCCTAGATTGTTTTACTTTTTGGCGCGTTCCATTTGGACCCTTAGTCGCTTTTCTTTTACCAATTTTTAAGTTAGTAGTAGCAGACATTGATACTCGAGATTGACCAGAACGAGTAGTTCGAGGTGAGAGATGAAGATCGTCAGTACAATCTGCTCCAGAAGGAACAACAATGTCTCTCACTTCTAGTGTAGACTCTACAATAGATGGACAACTAGACAAGCTCACATCAATGTCATTAATAGGGGCATTCAATTGCGATCCATGGTTAGACAATAGTCCTGGTTCCAGGGAAAGCCTCCTCTCGACATTTGCAATTTCTCTGGCAACCACAGTTTCAGCTTTCTTCAAAAAGGCGTCCAAAGTCCCCGTGCCCCCCTTGGCCACAGCTTTATTAATATTTTTAGCCATAAAGGCAAACTAGCCGGACCAAGGAACAGAAACAACTAATTAAACCAGTAGTGCACACAAATACTACTGAAGATAACGTCACAATCCTTATAGGCAAAATTGAACGTAGCAGTGCTCCCAATTACCTTCAGAGTAGCAACCCCAGTTGGTGATGATCTCAACGAAGGGTCTGTTCGCTGGAAATTTCAGGCCCAGAGTTAGGGGGGTGGCCCAGCCCGGCCTCCTTTGGCCCCTGACGGCCACAGACGGCCCGCCCTCTGCCCGGGCTCAGCCCGGCGACGCCCGCGCGCGTCCCGCGACGCGGAGGAGTGAGCCTTCAGTTAAGCGCCTCCGGGCGCGCAGATTGCTTGCAGCTGGTGGTGACACGCTGAGCCCTCTGGGAGCTGTAGTCTCCCCCTGCGACGTCCGCGCGATGTCGGTCAGCGGCTGCAGGGGAGACACACAGCTTCAGGCAACCAGGGGCGATGTGGCGGAATAGCAGAGGAGGGAAAGCCCAACGTAGCAGGAACGGCGGCAGCTGGACAGAGACCCGCTCCACCGAGGAGTGAGCCTTCAGTTAAGCGCCTCCGGGCGCGCAGATTGCTTGCAGCTGGTGGTGACACGCTGAGCCCTCTGGGAGCTGTAGTCTCCCCCTGCGACGTCCGCGCGATGTCGGTCAGCGGCTGCAGGGGAGACACACAGCTTCAGGCAACCAGGGGCGATGTGGCGGAATAGCAGAGGAGGGAAAGCCCAACGTAGCAGGAACGGCGGCAGCTGGACAGAGACCCGCTCCACCGAGGAGTGAGCCTTCAGTTAAGCGCCTCCGGGCGCGCAGATTGCTTGCAGCTGGTGGTGACACGCTGAGCCCTCTGGGAGCTGTAGTCTCCCCCTGCGACGTCCGCGCGATGTCGGTCAGCGGCTGCAGGGGAGACACACAGCTTCAGGCAACCAGGGGCGATGTGGCGGAATAGCAGAGGAGGGAAAGCCCAACGTAGCAGGAACGGCGGCAGCTGGACAGAGACCCGCTCCACCGAGGAGTGAGCCTTCAGTTAAGCGCCTCCGGGCGCGCAGATTGCTTGCAGCTGGTGGTGACACGCTGAGCCCTCTGGGAGCAGTAGTCTCCCCCTGCGACGTCCGCGCGATGTCGGTCAGCGGCTGCAGGGGAGACACACAGCTTCAGGCAACCAGGGGCGATGTGGCGGAATAGCAGAGGAGGGAAAGCCCAACGTAGCAGGAACAGCGGCAGCTGGACAGAGACCCGCTCCACCGAGGAGTGAGCCTTCAGTTAAGCGCCTCCGGGCGCGCAGATTGCTTGCAGCTGGTGGTGACACGCTGAGCCCTCTGGGAGCTGTAGTCTCCCCCTGCGACGTCCGCGCGATGTCGGTCAGCGGCTGCAGGGGAGACACACAGCTTCAGGCAACCAGGGGCGATGTGGCGGAATAGCAGAGGAGGGAAAGCCCAACGTAGCAGGAACGGCGGCAGCTGGACAGAGACTGAGTCACTTTTATGAGGCCTTCCTGTGTGGGAACGCCCACCCTGCATACATTATACCTGATGCAGGTATATGTGACGCAGGGCTTTACAACGTGACGCATCTCCCTAGATGCGTGACGTTGTCAATAGGCCGCATTGTTTGCGCCGCTGTTGCGTCAAAAAAGTGACGCAACTGCAGCACAAAAGTCATGCAAGGGGCTTGTAAATCTACCCCTAGAACTCAGAAGGACGAGAAACTAGGGGGCAGATTTACAAGCCCCTTGCGAGACATTTACGCCGCCGTTGCGTCACTTCTGTGATGCAGCGGCAGCGTAAACCATGCGCCATGTTGCGCCTTATTTACAACGTGACGCATCATAATTGATACTTTTTTAGATAATAAATTGTATCTGAAATAACGCACAACAAATGACATGACATAATTATACTGTTGTGAGAGCCCCTTTCAATTGAAACATAAACGTAAATATAAATCCCATTGCCTTGAAGATGTAGATTGCAACACGCTGTCGGCTTAATATTTTAGAAATGTACTATTTCGCCAGTAGGAGGCAGCAAAGATACACAATAGAAACGATTCATCCCGTCAGAAACACTGCTATCTTCATCCAGGCCACGCGCATCGGGTTTCTCTACCACTTTAAAAATTAACTGACACTCTGTGGGAGCGCGCCTTACAGTTGGCTAGCCCTTTCCTGTACAAACAAGCATTGGCATAGCCAATAGGTCTCGCCTTTAGGGACCTTACAAGTGTATAGTTATCCAGTTACGCCGGGGAAGTGGACCACAAGTTTTCTCGGATGACCTGAGACCATAGAGCTTTGAAGCCGGAAGCCTGATTTTAAAATGGCGCCCGGTGGAGACACCAAATGTAGATATGGCATCATCTTTTTATTGCACGTTTGAGAATATAGACGCTGAGCAGAACACCGAACCACGGATTTTAGATATGACCTTTTACTCAAAAATAGTTTCAAGTTGTGCACGTTAAAATACTTTTAATTCAAAAATACAGTACACTTTATAATAATTTAAATATGAAGCTCAGTGAAACAGGACCACACCTAGGGAAGGTACACTCAATGGAAAACTAAAGTGGACTATAAACAGCAGTGACACGTCTAGTACAAAGATACTTAATGGAAAGGAAATAAGGGGGACTACACTGCAGAGTTAGTTTGAGATAGGCCATGTTCCTCCTGCTTGGGACATATGAGCCATGTAAACAAAGAAGGGACTCATACGAACCTCCTCGCTGGCTGAGCTAATGAGGCAGCCATCTGGGAGCAATTGGAGTCAGTCACCAGTCCTGGACATCTCTTTCATTCCGGCCAGCTGGCCTACCACGGGTGGCCAAGAGTTCCTCCTTATCGGTCCTATTCTACTTGCCCCCAACCGTCTGTGTCTCTGCTTAACCAGTAAGACATCCCCACTGATTTTGCTACTATGGCAGCCATCTACCTGCCCGGAGAGCTGCCTTTGCCCAGAGTTTCGATCCAGGTCAGGATAAATGTCTCTACCTATCACTGTGATCCTCTAGGGGACTCCCATTTCCATGCTGATTTCCATACTTGGAGGTCCTAATCCCTGGTGGTAGGGTTCGCCCCGTTATGATCCCACACCCTCTCCTCCACTGGAGAGAAGCTAGCCTTCTATCCCACCAGTAGGATGGTTTAGAGGGGAGTTAGTCCAGAGTCCCTGGCCCTGCTTTTCTAGTGCCTCCTGTCCACATTCTTATTGGATTATCCTCACTCGACTTCTGGAATATGCGCCCTTCTCTTCTTCTTCTGCTTCTTTGCGCTATCGCTACCCTAGTGGCCCCTCCTCTCCCTATCATGGCTTCCATTCGAATTAAGTCGGGAGTTAACTGCTTCAAAGTCATTTATCCTCCTAATCTGTCCAAAGCAGCAGCAAAACGGTTCAAGCACAACACCATTGAACAGTTCCCTGATTCCCTCTTTGTTGATCAATTCCATAATGGGTGCCTAGGGAAACTCAAAAATGACTTACTTTTTTCACTCACGATATCCCTTCCTGGTCCACCAGCTTCTTCAATTCCATCAACGTCTCCTCCTCCTCATCTATCCCGCATGGACAGTGGCTAAAAATGTCCCCCTCCACTAGCTTTAATGACTCTCTCACCATTACACTTTACAATAATGGCACTGTCATGATACAAGCTATAGACTCCTGTCTCTCTCTCTTTGATCATCTCTTCCACTCCCTTCATCCAACCCATACAACTATGATCTCCCTAGATTCTCATTTGAGCTCCTCTCCTTTCTCCCTTTCTCCCCCCTTACTCCCCGATACTCCATCAGGCCGCGTTCCCGGGAGTCACAGGCCTACCCTTCGTTTCCCCCTACTTTTGCTCCCTCCTCTCCCACTCTCCCCCTTCCCAATATGTTCCTCCCCCTATCTCGTCTGCCTTGCCCCTGGCTTTCATTCCCCCTCCAAACCCTGCACCTCCCCGATTCTCTAACGCTTTTGCCTCCCCCTAATCCAACCAACCTCCCCCCTTCTTATTCCACCTGTCTTACAACCGATCAACTTTCCTTACCTTCCCCCTTCCCTCCCCCTTTCACCTCATCCCTTTCTGCTCTTCCCCATCCCCGTACCCTAAATTCTTCCCTTCCACCTCCCTTCTCTCTTCAACCTCCCCTCCCTCTTCCTTTGCTTCCTAACCATGTCTCCTTCATCGACAATTCCTTCCTCGTCTCTCCCTCTGACCTTGCAGTCTCCTACTCCCTCAGTTTCCATCTAGCCCAATCCCCCTCACTCAACCTGTTACCTGTCCCCCTTCATTCACCGTTCATAACCTACAGTACCTGTCCAGCACCATCCTCTCTTTTCTCCCTATACTTCTGGCCTTCCTTGGACCTCCCACCCTGTACAACCTTCTCTCCTCTCTTCTCCACAAACCTTTGGCATTCATCTAACCCCCTGTCCTCCCCTCCCTGTTCAGCCTCTTCTCCTCTCTTCTCTCCTTACCTTTGGCCTTCAATTGACCCCCCTCCTACTCATGGCTCACCCTTTAGATTCAATGCCATCTACCACCCGCCCGGTAACTGCTCTTCCTTTGTGGAGGAACTCACTGACTTCGTCAGTGACCAATTTTCTCAAAGTGACAGGCAGATCTTCCCGGGTGACTTTAATCTCTATTGGGGCTCTTTGGAAGACTCTGCTACCAACAAACTTGCCACATTTCTCTCAGCCAATGATCTCTTCCAACATTGCTCAGAAACCACTCATTCCAAGGGCTCAATTATGGATCTTGTTATATCCAAAGCAGATCTGTTGACTACTGCTCCCCCTATCCATGTAGACTGGTCTGACCACTTCCTCATGTCCTTCCGTTTTCATCTTTCACACGTTATAACTCTCGTCCAACCTAAAAGAGCTACTACCTGGTTCCGCAACACTAAAAACATTGATCTAGACAGTTTTTGTGACCCTGCTATGCGGTCTTTTCCTAGACTTGACCCTAACGTTCTCACCTCAGTGCCTCTCAGTCCTAGCAGTCAAAATCAACAATGTCGCTCCACTCCAAAGCAAAAGGAAAAGACCCACCCCTCAGCACCTTGGTTCAATAAAGCTCTCTACGATGAAAGGAAAAACCTTAGAATCCTGGAGAAATATTGGAGAAAATCTCCTTCCACCTCCAATCTCTCTCTGTTACGTTCAGCAAAGATCCAAATACCACAACCGCATCGTCCATGAAAAAGTATCACATTTCAGATCCCTCCTTTACTCAGCCAAAAACAGACTTCAAAAACTTTTTGACCTCATCAAAAACCCAAACTGTTCTCCCCTAACTACCAAGCCAGAGGACTCCACAAAGAAAGCAGCCGATTTTGCTATTTTCTAAGATGAAAAGGTCAAAGCACTGGTGGATCAGGTCACCCACCCCAGCCCCTTTGAGGAGCGGAAATCCTTAGTCACCTGGCAATACTTTGACATCATCTCGGAAGATGACCTCCTCAAATGCATCCTCGAAACCAAACAATCCAACCACTCTTCTGACCCCATCCCTAGCGTCATCGCCATTGATTACTAAAACCCATACTCTCCCTTACTGGACCGGGCTAGTTAATCTCTTCCTCAGTCAAGGCTCTCTCCCCGTTGCCCTTAAATCAGGACAGGTTACCCCTCTGCTAAAAAAAACCTCAGCTGATGCGAACGACCTCAATAACTTCCGCCCTATCACCAACCTCCCTTTTCTTTTGAAAATCACTGAAAAATGTGTTGTGAAACAACTTTACCTACATATTATGGACAATAATCTCCTCAACGTTTTCCAATCTGGCTTCATCCAAAATTGCAGCACTGAAACAGCCCTGCTGCAAGTCATTGATGATGCGTTGCATATACTCAACTCTGGGGAATCGTGTCTTCTGATCCTTCTAGACCTCTCTGCAGCCTTCGACACTGTTACCCATAGCACCCTCCTCAACACTCTTCAACAAAGAATGGGATTGGATGGCACAGTGCTTAAATGGTTTGCCTCTTTCCTCTCGCACAGATCCTAAATGATTAAGATAGCAAACAGTCTTTCATCTTCATTGGCTGTAGGTCAAGGTGTCCCATCCTGGCACCCACTCTGTTTAATCTCTACTTGGAACCATTAGGGAACCTCCTAAGCAAATCTGGGATCCATTACCATCTCTATGCGGATGACACTCAAATCTACCTCAAGGTGTCTTCCGCACACGATCTCTCACTACTCAACTCTACTCTCAACTCCATTCACAACTGGATGTTAGCTCACCAACTCATTCTAAATCCCGCCAAAACTGAATTCCTCCTCTTCTCTACCATTCTCTCACCTCCTCCCGTTCAATCGTGGATGGATCAGCTGAACTTACTCAAAAACAAACCCATCATTGTCGACAGCGCTAAATCCCTAGGTGTCATTCTTGACAAAAGACTCAACCTAATCTCTCACATCAACTCTATTGCCAAGAATGCACTGTACCAGTTGCGCCTTCTATGGGGGATCCGTTGGTTCTTCCCGGAGAAAGACTTAAAAACCTTGGTACAATTGCTGGTTCTCTCAAGACTGGATTATTGCAATTCTCTTCTGACCGGCCTACCCAAATCCCACCTCTCCCCTCTCAAAACCCTCCTCCATTCAGCAGCTCGCTTCATTTCAGGGACTAAGGGCCACATGTAGGTAGCCTAACATTTACCGATTCATAAATACCGAATTTTACCGATTCAGTATTTATGAATCGGTAAATGATATGTAGGTAATCTATCAGTAATATTTACCGATTCGGTAAGGGTCGGTAATTTAGAATCGGTATTTACCGATTCGGTAATGATGCATACCTTCCCATTGATTCCTATGGGCCAGGAGGCCCATAGGAATCAATGGGAAGCCAGTTACTATTACCGAATCGGTAAATAGTACCGAATCGGTAATGGGGGGAGCACAATCAAGGGTGGCAGGGTGTCACATTGACACCCTGTTGCACCCCTGATTCCTGCATGTGTGCACATGTGGCGCACATACATGCCCTAAGGGCATGTATGTCTGCCACATGGCACTCGTAGTCCAGCAAAATATTGCTTTTTGCAATGTATTCGGTATTTTGCACCAACCTATATTTGGTGCTAAATACCGAATTATTTTTCCTACACATCACTCATTTGAGTGTCACCTACATATCATTTCAGGATTCGGTATTTACCGAATCGGTAAAATTACCGAATCGGTAATTTTACCGATTCGGTAAATTACCGAATCCTGAAATGTGCCCCCTACATAGCAAAAGCCTAAATACCGGTCGGTAACGGGATATTTACCGAAAATCGGCCGTTACCGACCGGTATTAGGCTTCCTACATATGGCCCTAAATGAAGCAACCTCGTCACTCCTATCCTGTCCTGCATCACACACAAAGCCTTGCACATGATGTAGAGCAAAATTTTGTATGCCTCCTCTGTTTTGCATGAAAATACTAACTATATAACCTACTTATTATAATTTTACTAATGGATTGCTGTGTTAAACTAAACCAACCATTTGTAAACACAAATTATACGTGGGACTTATTGCTATTTGCATGGCAAATTAACTCTAATAACTAAAATATGTACGCATATTAATAGTAGTACATGTGGTAATAGAATATCGCATGATTTATGTTACTTTGTGATGTTTGCGTTCCAGTTTGGATCCTAAAGGTGAATATTATCGCTTTAAATGTCGCTATCTGCTAGGAAAATACTGATACATAAAGGGATTAATGAGGGTTTAACATTAGAATCATCATTTCTTTGTATTAATTATTCTTTTGTGTTTGCTACGCTTAAGTTGATATTTGGGCCTACCTAAAAATGGGGTCCGAAATCGAGTTCAGAAGTGGCCGCCGTCTCGTGAGTGCGATGCCTACCAAACAGACTTGGATTGCTCCGTGAACTTCCTGACAGCTTTGGTTCACCATGTTCCAGTTCAAGGATAGGATCTTGGTGGACTGCCAAAGATCATTCAGAAAAACTGGTCTAAATGAACAATTGAGAAATGCAAGCAAACCTTAAACATTGTTGCATCAGCTACGGAAATGAAACAGCAAAATCCATGGGAACCTCATAGAATAAAAATCGGACGTTTTCCAATCAGCCAATCACAACTTTCCGTCGCATAAAAATGTTGCATGTTATCCCCAAAATTGTTATAAAAAGAGTAGTAGAATAGGGAGGGGTTTATTGCATTCGGCGGTTTCGATGACTGCACACCCTCTTTGACCTCACAGGCGATGACAGATGCTTGCACGACTACAGGTCCTTTGGAGATCTTTTGGACTGTAACGTGCTGAGCAAAGAACTTTCGGACTTTGAGCTTTGGCCTGCTTTATTTGGACAAATAACAGCTAAATTCGGTTATGCAGAGCCAAATGAATTAGAGAAAATTCAGATAGCAAGAATAGGTAAATATAAATGTCATGCGTTTTGCGAACAAAAAATTCTAAATGTATCGATTATTAATGCTGATATTAATCACAAATAATATTTAGATAAACAAATAATGATCAACGGAAATTACGAGTTTGTGGTTTTTCAATGAAAAGAGTAAAAGATTCTGAGTCTTAAATGTGTTTTAGCTGGTTCTAACTCACCATCAACCAATCCAACTAATTGGTCCCTTGACCAAGTGGTGGAGTGCCTTGATGTTTAGGGTTAGGAATCTATAGGTGGTGAATGCTAATATATATTTTGTAAAATAACTTTTCTTCCCTACAGGTAATAAGGTACCCCCCCACATGTCCAGCGCATCCTTCCTCCTGGGTGCAGACCTGTAAAGAGACGTGTGAGTGTTGGTGTTATGGGCCCCACCAATGAATGCATGTGTGAATGAGTAAGTGTGATGACGGGTCTGTGACGCAGGGAGGATTTTGTACATTTCGCCCCCGCTAGTTTTGCACTGAATCACACACGTCCTCCCCTCGTTACCTGGCAAATAAATTGAAATTGTTCGGAGGCTCTCGACCTGAGGAAATATGAATTTTATGATCAGTTATGTCCCCTATCTTAGACCCCAACGGCTCCATGTACATGCTACAAGTACATGTATGTTCCCTCCCGTTCCAGTTATGAAGACGCAAATACATGTGCATCCACCGTCAACATGTCCTCTTTCAGATCCGCCATGAATGGGTCGGATATTCCGTTCCTAAGTATGAAAGGCCACCGACTTTATGTGGTTCACTTTCCACGTTTTTCAGTTCAGGCGAGTAGGCCCTGAATTCTGCCATCAAGCCTTTTCCTGCCTTCTGCCTCTGAAAGCTCCAGTTTGAGACCGCATCTGTATCCATGAACTTTGTCCTACTCCCTGCGCGGCTAACGGTGCCTGATCCGGCCTGTTGCCTGCCAAGAACTGTATTTCACCTTCAAAATTATCTGCTCTGCTCCTCATCCAATGCATTCCTGTCTAGTAGTTTAGGTAAACATTCTTCCAGCTACCGAGCAAAGGGCCAGGCCTCACTGTCCTCATGCAAGTAATTCATAGCCCCTGTTACCATGGAAGATTCCTGCCCCCTCGCATCTCATGTAGACACTTAGACGCTTGTACACGCACTAACAGTCAGTATAGAATAAATTCCGTCCGAGAGACCTTTCCTTTTGGATAATACAGTTCTTTAAACATAATATATTAGATATGATTTGGGATTAGGTTGACATGACCCCCCAGACTTCTGTCTCCACATGTAGAGCTAAATGTCAAGTCCCCTTCACCCTCTAGTTGCACGTCAATCACACGTCATGCGGCTGCGCACGCATCTCTGCCAAGTATTTCTGCTGACATTGCAGGATTCTCTTATGGATCTACCCACTTGTGACATCATGTTTAAATGACGTTTCTAGTCTACGCCTATGTTTACGCCTTTTTCATTACGTATGTGTATTATTATCTGTATTATCAGCTGTTACGCCTCCTGCATCTGTCTTAATGTAATGCTTCTCATATAAATATCTTTACTTGTTAATAATGTATTGCCTTCCCTTCCTGAACCCTCGTGGTGATGGAATTTGATGCCTATGGTTCGAACCATAATTCCTTGTAAGGAATAAAGCCTTTCAGAACCTCTAATACCACGGATTCTGCCTCTTATTTTTACTGAGTTATTCTTACTAGACTTTACCGCATAAAAAATAGTACAGGTAATTAAATATTTACCACATAAATTGGCGCCCGAACAGGGACACTTTCTCATCTCACGCGCCGGAGGTGCGTTGCAGGCCTGGTCTCCTGCCACAGCTGGACGGACAACAACGCGTACCTGCAGGATTTCCTGTATCTCCCTCCGGCCAAGCGGGGGTGACTGAGGCTGCGATCAACACCCAGACGAGGCGGTGAGAAGTGCGAAGTATCCCGACCAGAGCCTAGCTGAGAGAGCAAGATCCGAGGTATACAGAGGCCCACCAGGTTCCGAAGTTCCGAGTCGAGTCGAGTCCAGTCCGGTCCAGTTCAGTTCAGTTCCGAGGCCTTCCGTTCCGTGCTACCCGGTGAGTACCATTGCTGGGGAGGCAGTTAGACGTGCACATTGGTTTGTGCCGGTCCTGACGGGTTTGGGTACACAAATCCGGTCTGCACTGTTTTAGCAGTGTATCTGTACTGTTTAGCAGTATATCCAGTATGTTCATGTATATATAATCTAGTATTATCTAGTATTAGTATTATGTCAGTGGTTAGTTTTCTCTTAATTATCATTGTTCGTTAAATGTTAAATGTTAAATGTTTTACTGTGTTCAAAAATTGTGGTATGAATGAGTGTTCATTATTGTGTTTTTTCGTATTAATTGTGTTCAAGTCCAGTTCAAGTAAGAATCAAGTAGCAAGGTTTAAAAATGCCGTTCTTTTCGAAATTAAGACAGATCAAAACTAGAAAAGGGGTACTCGAAGAAGCTGTTCCCATTCCACCTAGGGACACTCCAGGGTATTTTATGTATCATAAGCATGGCCTAGATGCCGTATTATTTCTTGATTTATGGGTGGACTACACCAAAGATTTACCAGAAAGTCAGAGGTGGCCCGCAGCTGGGACCTGGGATGCAGATTGCATCATGAGAGTGGAAGAAGAATTATGGAAAAAGAAAGCCAGACAGTCACAGAAAGATGCCATTGAATTATGGCGTAAAGAATCATATAGACGTACAGAAAAAGCGCTCAGACAGGAAGAGAAAAGTAGGGAGAATTCAAATAAAGCTCGAGAAAATATATTAATTGGGGAAGGTACCCGAGTAAAAACAGAACAAGCAGACAGACAACGAAACACTCTTATGAATGGTATGTATCCTCTTCTGGCCGAAGGGTTACCTCAGGCCACCCCGGAAATACCGAAAGACTTGACACCTCCATTACTCCCGATAAAAGCACATCCCAAAACAGCAAAAGATATTTTCCTTTCTTCCTATTTAGATGATGTAGCTCCTGAATATGCTAATGTTCCGCCACACACACCGCCTACCGATGGCGCTCAACGCCAAGATCATCCGTCTGTATCCCCGCAACAACAAACTCCTACGCACATTCCCACAGGTCCATCTGTTTCTACCGCTTTTCCTACATCTACAGTTTCTATCTTACATCCAACAAATCCTTTCGTGCCTAGCACCTCAGACGGTGCGACAGGAGGTACGACAGAAATTTTTGCCACGCCACCCTGAGGAAATAAATGATCCCTTAGAGATTTAGCATACGAACGTACACCCCAACTAGCAACTTCCGACATGTTTAAAGAGCATCTAGTGGATTGTAGATATGATCCTGTGCCCGGTAGATGGGACGGTATGCTGCTGTCATCACTACGTATACGACGAGCTTCAAGGTATTTAGCGACGCTACCAGGAATGATGGCACATTTAGACAATATATATCACTTTGTCCAATCAGGGCGAGGCCCTGAAAGTATTGACGAAGCCATGGAATACCAGAAAGTGGATGTACAGAGACAACTGTTACGCTTCTTCATAAACTGTGTGATCAGAAACCAAGACAGGCCTGAGGTAGAGCAGAAGGAAACGCAAGTACTTACCAGATGGGGTCAGAATATATCAGAAGGGAAACATGATAGACAGACATGTATAGTAGTTATGTGCCGAAAGATCCGCAAAGAAGTAGAACGAATACATAAAGAAAGATTAGAGGCAGAAAAAACTGAATCAGAAGGAGAGGAGGAGGAAGAATCAGAAATGCCTACAGGACAATTAGAAACGATGGCTTATGTAGGTAAAGGAAGATCTTTTAATAATACCAGATGCTTTAATGATCCAATACTTCCGATACGTCCAGAATGTAACAGAAATTTTCAAGCCCCTATGTTAAATACAAGGTCTCCTGAACACCTATTCCAAGCTGCTGATAAATTACTCCGAGACCGAAGGGGGTACCATATGCTCGATTCCATGGATGAACAAGAATTAGCCAGGTCAGCAGTACAATGGGCTGACAGTCCCGGCAAATACAGTGATGATGCACTAGCACACACGTTTCTGAATCTTAACCCAGACGAACAACGATTAGCTGGTATATACATGATTCAACACCTCCTTATATTATATAAAAGCCAACACTCCGATCCTGGACCCCTACCTGACATATTGACAGAATTACTCACGAATAAATGGAGAGGTTCAGGTACTGATTTAATTAAAGAAATTCTAGAATTTCGAGACAAGTATATAGTTTTCGTATGCCCAGAACATGTTCCAGTTCCCACTATGGAAAGAAAAATGTATCACATAGATAGACAGAATCCGTTACGCGAAGTGCACCCAATAAAAGGTGACGACAATAATTTTAAACGCGTGTTTGTGTACACGCCCATAACTAAAATTGAATTATTAGAAATGAAGAAAGTAGTACCCAGCCATGACAAGGATCCAGCAGGTTTCCACCGTGAGATAAAAGACATGTTACTCATGGGAGAGTATACCTACCCCGACATTATGAAAATATTAAAAGTATTAATGCCTGCCGGTATTTACGAGAAACTCAAAGAAAAGGAATGGGAGGTGGGAGACCAAAAGATAGATTGGACAGCATTAGAAAACGAAGAAAAGGCCCGAGCTGCAGGATCAGGGCTTGGGGAAAAGACTACAGCACTACCAGGATTACTAGTGCAGGTACTGCCACGTTTATTAACTACGAAAAAGGAGGACTGGGGTGCAATCTCAGCCTGTAAACAAAAGCAAGATGAAGACACTAGTGACTTCTATTCCCGATTTGAAAAATGTTTTGGTATTAATAGTGGCATAAAAGCAAGTAGCGAGTCATACCCACATCTGTTTGTGACAAAATTAGTTGAAAATTCCCTACCGCAAGTTAAGAATAGAGTATTGAAATTCGAGAGTACCTGGCAAGGTAACACCCCGTCGCAGATGTTACAGATGTTACAATATCACCACAATAGAATTAGAGAAGAACAAGAACATGAACAAAGACGTATGAAAGACACGAAAATGAAAATGCTTGTTGCCCAGTCAGTTCCAGCTGACAGTCATAGAAAGGGTACGACACAGTCCAGTGATCCAGTAGGTCCTGTAAAAGGGACATGCAACTATTGTAAACAGCCAGGTCATTATATACACGATTGTGCAGTTCTGAAACATAATATCTCCACGGGTAAAACCCAGGAGAGACCACGTCCACCTAGACAGGATCAGAACCAACAACAAATCCCTCAGCATACACAATCGAGGCCAGCTCCGCAACAGGCAGCTCCACAACAGACCGTAGCAACATCACAGCAGCAGCCTATTGCTGCCACACAAGCAACGACACAACAGATGTACCAGTATGCACAAACTGACTATCCCGATTATCAGCGATACACATGAAACAGCCTAGAGAAGGAATGTGGCTTACCCCTTATTGAGGTTCCTGTGGATCAAGAGGGACCTTATGTACATAGTGAGGTATTAGGGAAAGACAGAAAGTTTTTACTCGATACAGGGGCAAGCAGAACAACTATAAGTCGCAGCGAAGTTCCAGGGGCACCCCTCTCAGGCTCACAGAATATTTCCCTTGGATTCTCAGGAAAGCCTATCATTAATGAAGTATCGCAACCCCTTCCACTTACAGTTGGTCCATTGACACGAACTACAGATTTATTGCTTACTAAATCATGTCCAGAAAACTTGTTAGGTATAAAAACATTGAAAGCTCTAGGAGCTATAATATGTTGTTCTCCGGAAGGAGTACGATTATTTTTACGTGACTTCAAAGGTCACTACGTGTCCAGAGACATGGATCACCGGCTGCAGAATTTACCTACACATTTATGGGCACAAGGCCCCACTGATGTTGGTTGCATGAACATTACACCATATCAAGTCACACTAAAAACAGGAGTGGTACTACCACGAATGCGACAATACAAGTTACCACCAGATGCTGTTGTGGCTTTGCTGCAAATCATTGACGAGCTCATTGCACAAGGAGTGGTTGTGGAAACCGACTCCAATGTATGTAATTCCCCGATAATTCCGATTCTTAAAAGAACGGATCCAAAAGCACCACCAGTATATCGATTAGTTATTGATCTGCGCGAATTAAATAAATGTATTGTACCACAATACCCTGTGGTCCCAGATATCTCTTCATTATTAACGGCTATTGATTCAGAAGCAACGTTCTTTACTGTAATCGATCTCAAGAATGCCTTCTTTAGCGTCCCAATAGATCCGGAAAGTCAATATTTGTTCGGATTCAGTTTAAATGGACGAAGTTTTAAATTCACACGCGCACCTCAAGGATTCACAGAAAGCCCCAGCATCTATAGCCAAGCACTGAAACGAGAACTTGACAGTATCCACATGCCAGTTAACACTGCCCTGCTTCAATATGTCGATGATCTATTGATCACCGCCCGAAGCGAACGTGAATGTGAAGAAGCGTCACTGACGGTTTTACAATTTCTGGCCGACAAGGGGCACAAGGTGTCCCCTTCTAAGCTGCAATTCTGTGTCCAGCAAGTTGTTTATCTTGGGCACTTGCTGTCCAAGGAGGGAAGACAGCTTACACCCGACCGCATCCAGTTAATTGTTAACATGCCACCACCCAAGACACAAAAGGAGGTGCGGGCTTTTATAGGCCTCACTTCATACTGTAGGCAGTGGATCCCTCAATATGCATTTCTAGCAAAACCACTCATTCAGTTGACAACACAGGAGGCAGCCACATCGACTGTCCTCCCTTGGACTCAAGAACATACGCAAACCTTTGAAAGCTTAAAGAAAGCCTTATGTCAAGCACCTGTTTTAGCAACACCATGTTACAGTAAGCCTTTTACACTATTTGTTACCGAACGCGAAGGTACTGCCTTGTCAGTACTCACTCAGGAACAAGCAGGATCACACAAACCATGTGCTTATTTTTCTAGTACATTAGATCCCGTAGCTCAGGCTCACCCTGCGTGCCTGAAATCAGTGGCAGCAACAGCTTTAGCAATCAGACAAAGCGATGCCATAGTGTTAGGACATCAATTGACAGTACAAGTACCACACGCAGTAGAGGTTCTCTTGAACCGCACACAAACACAACACTTGACTATAGCAAGACACACCGGTTATGAATTAACATTGTTTCAGCCACACATAGAAATCAGACGTTGTAATACATTAAATCCTGCCACACTTTTGCCAGTAAACGGAACAGATCCATTAGCACATGATTGTATTGAAGTCATTACTATCACGACGAAACCCAGACAAGACTTGACAGATATCCCTTTATCAGATCCGGACCTGACATTGTATGTAGATGGTTCATGTATGAGAACAAGTACAGGAGAGTTAGTGGCCGCTTACGCAGTCACAACAGACACTGAAGTGATCGAAGCAAATTGTATTAACACTTTGTCAGCTCAAGCAGCAGAGCTCATCGCTCTGACACAAGCCTGTATTCAAGCCAAAAATAAGAAAGTCAACATATACACAGATTCACGTTATGCATTCGGAGTCGTCCATGACTTCGGCGTACTGTGGCGAGAGAGAGGTTATTTAACTTCTCACGGTACCCACATCCAACACGGACCCCTCATTCAAGCTCTATTAGATGCGATTCATCTACCTACTGCAATATCGATTATGAAATGCAAGGCCCATACGAAAGTTACCAATATCATTTCCCAGGGTAACGACCTAGCTGACAGAACAGCTAAACAGACTGCTCAGAACCAGACTCATACAACTGACACGACAAAGACAATAGTTCCGACACCAACACATTGCATGACAGTTAAGGATCCCGCCCTTGATGTAATTGACATACAGACACACGCTACACCAGAAGAAATAAAGAAATGGACTGAATTAGGAGGGATCCAAACGGATCAAGGATGGATGACGAAGGGAAAATCTATATGGTTTCTTCCCGACTCCATGGTTCAAGTCATCATTAACACAATACATAGTCCAGCGCACCTAGGAGAAAAAGCTATGCTAGACAGCATTCAACACATTTGGTTCAACAAACACTTGCGAGCAGCAGCCAAACAGAAAGTACGTACCTGTATGATATGTTGTCAGTTTAATCCAGGTAAAAGCATTCCCGTAGAGCAAGGTGGATTTCAACCTCCCGATCACCCTTTTGAAGTCCTCCAGATGGATTATATCCAGATGGAACGATGTTGAGGATTCAAATATGTTCTCGCAGTTGTCTGTGCTCTTTCCCGTTGGACAGAAGCCTACCCGGTTTCAGATTACACTGCCCCGACTACTGCCAAACAGTTAGTTCGAGAATTCTTCCCACGGTACGGTTTACCACGTGTTGTATACTCAGATAACGGCCAGCCATTCTCATCCGAACTAATGAAACACGTTTCACTTCTGTTAGGTTACCAATGGAAATTCCACTGTGTCCGACATCCCGAGGCAGCAGGTCTCGTGGAACGTCATAATCAAACTCTGAAAATTAGATTGTCCAAAGTATGTAGAGAAAAAGGTGTCGATTGGATAGTAGCCTTACCAGTTGCGCTCTTTTACATGAGAATGGTCGCACATTCTCGAACAGGGCTATCCCCGTATGAGGTGATCTTCGGTAGACCACCAAATATGTGGGGGACGCCTATACCTCGTAAAATCACTGATGTTGACTGTAATATGCTGACAGATTACCTGGCTTCCTTGATGTCTGCACTACAATCTTGTCGTTCACAGGTAGCTGCAGCTTTTCCCGATAACACTGAGGTGAAGCCCCATGACGTGGTTCCAGGTGACCTGGTTCTTGTGAGGAATTTCGACCGGAAGACCCAGCTGGAGCCTAGGTGGCAGTCGCCCAAGCTCGTCTTGCTGACCACAAGGACAGCCGTGAAGATTGAGGGACGTAAAGGGTGGTTGCACTCGAGCCATATAAAGAAATTTTATGGACTACCGTCCGATGTGAACACTCAGCCCTGCATTCCCTTACAGACAGACTCAAAACTCCCCTTGGTTGAAAAGACGGAGAATGAACTTTATAAACTGAAACTAAGGTCTAGCAAGTCAGACAATTTGATTGTTTAAGTCCTCTCCAAGGTGAATCGGTTGAATTTGTCTCTGACATGTATCCTCTAGACCGAAATAGAGAGAGAAATAGACAGATACAGCTTAAAAAACATGCGTACTGTAAATCGCTTCGTAGTCACTGCATAGTGACATTATTAATTTTGTTTTTTCTAAGTCTTCTGATCATCATTTCTAGTGTATTGCTACATATTTATTACCCTATTTCTAAGCGTGCTTACAATGCTACTGCTGAACATTCTTTTAGCGAACTACCTCCGCATGAGTTGTCTTATAGATTTGCGCTGCGTAACAACACTTTCATTAGTATGTTACATCATTCCCATCAGACCAACAATGCTACCAATTGTTGGATATGTGGCCAACTCCCTCCCTATCAGAACTATAAGGGAGTTTTGCCTCTCTTTCCGTATCCGTTCACACATAATGGCTCCTGTGGAGCATGGTTTAGTTTGATTAATTCCCTAGATTCAAATTCAGTAGTTTATCAAGACAACTGGGTATGGGGAAACCTGAACCTAGTTTTGCTTAAAGTCTGCTACCCTAACAAGGAGGGACTTCCCAAAAGAACAGGAACTGATCTAGAAAATGAAGTATATGGATTAGGTAACTTTACACTTAACCTCATGATTCTGAATGTTGAATCCGAAGCTACACCAATCTTGCCCGCTATGTCAGTATTTCCAGTTAAAGGTGAATTATGTGTAAGTAAGAATGGTTCAATACACATGGGCCACAGTAAATGTACCACTGTAATAGAATTCAGTGATCAAGGCAAGTCTACATTTAGAGCTTCTCGTCATTCCTACTTCATATGTGGCCAGACCGCATATATACGTTTACCTCTAGATTGGGATGGTACCTGTTACATAGCATTCCTTCTGCCACCTGTTTTCCTAGCCCCTCCTGATTATCACAGAAATACTCATTTAGTACACAATAGACAGCAGAGAGATCTCCCGATTGCCGATTACACTGAAACGGCATGGGAGCAATACACAGATTTCAATAAAGGTTTCTTTCCCTATATAGGTACAGTCACTAATAGTAAGCTGATACGTAGATTAACTAGAACCCTTGAAGCAGTAGTGAATGAGACTACTTCCGCCCTAGGCAACTTAACAGAGGAGCAGTCTGCGATGCGGATTGTTGTGCTTCAAAATCGTCTTGTCCTTGACGTCATCCTGGCCGATAGGGGCGGAGCTTGTAGGGTCATCGGATCAAGTTGCTGTGTTTTCATACCAGAAAACTCGCCGTCAGTATATAAAGCCATAACTCGCCTTCATAAGATTATAAGCCAGATACACCAGAGTCCAGGCACCTGGACTTGGTCCGGTTGGTTCTGGAGCGTGTTGTCAGCCTGGGGATGGAGGATTCTATCCTTCCTAGGTATTGGCTTTCTCATACTATTCAGTTGCTGCTTATGTCTACAATGTGGGCCAGCGATTTGTGGTTTGTGTGCCACATCGTGTATTCCGCATCCAAGTTTTCGTTCAAGATCCCGGAAGAAGAAAGAAGAACAAATGATGCTATATGAACAGATTGATGGATTGATGAAGATCGATATCTCCTAAGGGTCCGTAGGGGACAAGGAGGGAATGAGGAAATATGAATTTTATGATCAGTTATGTCCCCTATCTTAGACCCCAACGGCTCCATGTACATGCTACAAGTACATGTATGTTCCCTCCCGTTCCAGTTATGAAGACGCAAATACATGTGCATCCACCGTCAACATGTCCTCTTTCAGATCCGCCATGAATGGGTCGGATATTCCGTTCCTAAGTATGAAAGGCCACCGACTTTATGTGGTTCACTTTCCACGTTTTTCAGTTCAGGCGAGTAGGCCCTGAATTCTGCCATCAAGCCTTTTCCTGCCTTCTGCCTCTGAAAGCTCCAGTTTGAGACCGCATCTGTATCCATGAACTTTGTCCTACTCCCTGCGCGGCTAACGGTGCCTGATCCGGCCTGTTGCCTGCCAAGAACTGTATTTCACCTTCAAAATTATCTGCTCCGCTCCTCATCCAATGCATTCCTGTCTAGTAGTTTAGGTAAACATTCTTCCAGCTACCGAGCAAAGGGCCAGGCCTCACTGTCCTCATGCAAGTAATTCATAGCCCCTGTTACCATGGAAGATTCCTGCCCCCTCGCATCTCATGTAGACACTTAGACGCTTGTACACGCACTAACAGTCAGTATAGAATAAATTCCGTCCGAGAGACCTTTCCTTTTGGATAATACAGTTCTTTAAACATAAGATATTAGATATGATTTGGGATTAGGTTGACATGACCCCCCAGACTTCTGTCTCCACATGTAGAGCTAAATGTCAAGTCCCCTTCACCCTCTAGTTGCACGTCAATCACACGTCATGCGGCTGCGCACGCATCTCTGCCAAGTATTTCTGCTGACATTGCAGGATTCTCTTATGGATCTACCCACTTGTGACATCATGTTTAAATGACGTTTCTAGTCTACGCCTATGTTTACGCCTTTTTCATTACGTATGTGTATTATTATCTGTATTATCAGCTGTTACGCCTCCTGCATCTGTCTTAATGTAATGCTTCTCATATAAATATCTTTACTTGTTAATAATGTATTGCCTTCCCTTCCTGAACCCTCGTGGTGATGGAATTTGATGCCTATGGTTCGAACCATAATTCCTTGTAAGGAATAAAGCCTTTCAGAACCTCTAATACCACGGATTCTGCCTCTTATTTTTACTGAGTTATTCTTACTAGACTTTACCGCATAAAAAATAGTACAGGTAATTAAATATTTACCACAGACCCTCTCGCAACGCAGAAAAGCTTCTGCTTGAGCCCCCCGTCTTCAAAAGGGAAAGATCGATGGTGCAATCCTTCTCAGGCAATGCGGTGAGAATCTGGAACTCACTCCCCCCATTGCTCCGTGCCACCTCCTCTACCCGGATCTTCAAATCTGATCTCAAATCTCTTCTCTTCCAAAGACAGTTTCAGAACTAATACTTTCATTCTCAGGCCCCTCTTGAAGTTTGCTCTACATTGTAAACTTGTATTTTTTCCTGTACATTCCTCACGCCTGCGTGCTGTGTTGGATTTTGTGTTTGTGTACCCTTCATTTTTAGTCTCCTGTTTTTCTTTGTAATGTTCTATTTTGTACCACTTTTCCCTTGTAACGTAACTAGCTCTATTGTACAGCGCTCTGACACCTTCGGGTAATGTCCACGCTTTATAAAAATGCACTAAATAAATAAATAAATATATATATATATCCTTGGTGCAATAACATCAAGTGTTGCATGGCTAAACACTTAGAAGGTCCCAAAGGCGAGACCTATTGGCTATGCCAATGCTTGTTTTTTTTTTAGCAACTTTCATGTTCTCACACTGTCTTTCATCTACCCAGCCTTTCCCAGGAACATCCTGGCTCTACCCTCACCACTGGATACACGCCAGGTGATGGCGAATATTACTGATAAAACTGAATAACATGAGATTGATAGGGTTGAAGGGTTTGAATAACGGGCAGATAGACCCTTTAAACAGTTTGTGGCCCTCTGGCGAGTGCGTACAAGATGAATATTTGATAGGCGCAGGGGTGGAAGTACTTGAGTGTAAAAGGCACCAAGGGTCTATGGAAACACGTTATGTTATGTGCGGCCTTCTTGGTGTCGCAGTAAGTGGGTGCTCCAAAGGATGCTGCATAGGTTATGAAAAAAGGACACTTTCCACCTGAGTATTACAGAATTAGACCTTTTCTGTAGAGGTTTCATGTTTTACATAAACCGAATTGATTAAGAATGTGAAAGAGCCGATGAGAGTGGTTTAAAATGTTATTCTCTTTAATAGATTCCTTCGCTGCTTGAAAACAAAGACGAGCAGGAAGGGACCGATTCTGATTCGTCAGACGCCGCCAGCTGTGATGACGCCGAATCGAGCTCTGATAAGGAAGATGAGCAGATTCACCCTAAAGATCGATCCACTGAGCCGAAAGGGGATAAAAAGGTTGGCGCAACAAGCATTGTTTCGGCTTCTCTTTACTCACAGAGAACATGTTTAACTTCCCCAGCATATATTAGGCTTGTGGATGGTTCCTTCCGTTATACCATGTTGTTTTCGCTTCTTATAATTTTTCAGATTTCCGTGTACGGTAATATCCTCGCTCTTTTAAAAACGCCTTCGTTCTTTCTTCTGATTTGTGAAGTAATAATAGAAAGAGAGACATTTTTAGACTATATCCAATATCTAACCGACATGTAGGAAAGTTTTCAGTGGTAATTCACCTGCAAGTCTCTAATTTTGAGTGGTCAGTAATTCTACGAGCATTACCAGACAATAACAAACTGCGTTTAAAAAAAAAAAACATTGTAACTTTTCTTCCCCCTGCACACTTTGACTGGTAAAATCTACTGGAATATGCAATGTGTGGGGAAAAAAGTCCCTAAAGGAGTACAAAACATTCAGGCATCAGTGCGCATTCCCAATCTTCATCCTCGAGGCAGACACTTGATGGCTAAGGTCAATGTTTTGCTATTTCCCGTTCAACAGCTTACAGTGCTGTTGCCAAGAACGGGGTTTCAAATGTTAGAGCTGACCACATGGGGAGAAAGCATTAAACTCTGCCAGTCACTGAACTAGATAGACACTGAACTCCCGCATACTGTATTGTGACAAAAAGCTAGTACTACTAAATTGTAGATCTCCATTGTTACCTAATTTCGTATTTGTGAATTCCAGTACATTTCTCCAGCGGTGCATCTCTGAGTATACAAACAAGCGCGCGCGCTTTGCAAAAGTAAAAACAAGCGCGCGACAAAATTGAAAGAAAAGCCGCAGCAAAAGTGAAAGCGTTTCCCTTGCGGGAGCGAGCGGCGACAGGAGCGTTAATTGACAACACATGGCGAAAAGCTCGCTCCCGCAAGGGAATCGCCATTGGAAGCAATGCAACGCGTGCACGTTTTTGCCCGCAAAGCTGTGCCGATGGCTAAAGGTCTTTTTCCTATGCAGCGCATACGCACTGTGTAGGCAAGACCTAAAAAGGACAGTTGTACATTATGGCTGTTCAGCGGCCAACGTAGACGGTAGACCTTACCATGAACATGTGCACTTTAATCGCTTCTCTCCCCTAGGCATTTTAAATTCTATGCATATGCTGCTAAGCCCCAGTGTATATATTTTCATGGGGCCAACAATCTTGAGTAGTTGGGTTGGTAGAGGGGTCTCTCTCACCACTTTGCTATATTAATACATGGGCAAGAATTTTATAAGCATTACATGTGTCATTAATGGTCTTACAGATGATAAACTTTGCTGTGCATTCTTTTGTGCAGACGGCTGAGGTGTGAACCTTTTATGTGTTCTATAGTGTATTTTATTGAGCATTTCATTGCAATGGTTTTTAGTCATCAAGCAATAAAAAATTAACTTTAGTTGCTCTCATGTGATAATGAAGTAAAAGGCGGCCCTATTAAAAAAGGTATTGTCTAGAGTTACACAATGTGATCAAGTGGCAGCCAGGATTAATGCTGGTTATACAGGATATCACAAACGTTTGGGTTCACGTTGCGCAATTTTCTCACTAAATGGTTTTAATTCAACTTTATTCGGATATGAAGTATCCACAAAAGTGCAAACACACACAATGGTAGCACCTGATAAAAGACAATAAAGTATGTAAATATTCAAAACAGTCATAAAGAAAAACACACAACTAGATTCCAGGCCATGGCAACCGTGCTTGGAACAATTCAAATTCATACAGTATTCATCGAAATGCGAGCTGACCTGATATGAAAAATTGTCTCTTCAACATAAGTTGGAGCAGCATGCTAAAACCTGCCCTATAATGTGTAATAGAACGCTTTTTAAACAGGGGGAATAAAATACGTTTTGCACACATAAGATAAAAAAGAAAGAAAATAAAAAATGCAGTGAAGATTGTTCAGATTTCCCATCACACGGGCAGGGAGAAGAATAGCAAATACTTAAAGGTGCCAGCCCTAAAGCAGAACAGTAAGCTGAGTTCCCAGTGGCCCAATGATTTAGTTACATACCCTTCAATTTGGCAGTCGTTTTTGATATTCAAATAACCTGCCATGCTCAACTTCCTAGACTCTGTGACCAATCTTTCATCACAAAAATATTTATGCAGGGCTAGCTGAAGCTCCTTTCTACTGATAGAATAAATACCCCCAGGGTTCCCAAAAACATGCAAATAACCAATCTTGCGCAGACAAGGCTCCAACCCTGCTAGCCATGGAATGTACATACCTTTATCGCAACTAAGGCAATCCATTATATTATCTCTTGTGAGACTTGCCACTTTGCATTTCCATACAGCTTTTCATAACAAAGGTGGACTGGCTCTGATATAATCTTCTATGTAAGGTAGGCTGAATTCACTATGACAGATAAAATGAGCAGAGGAAATAGGAGCCGCCAAAACCTGGTGGCAAAACGTAGTTTCTTCAGTCTGAATGTTATTACAATTAGATAAGCCCCAGACCTTAGCCCCATATGCTGCATTCGGGATACATTGCGTCTTCAAAATTTGCAGGATGGGCAAAAGGGCCTCCCTTCCTGGGCTGCGGTAAACTAAATACTGCGCCGATAGCTTTGGATAGTTTGTTCCTATAATGGACAGTGTGCACAGACCAGGAGCCGTTAGCAGCAAAAACTAACCCCAAATATAAAAAGTAGTAGTGCATTTTAGGCTGTAAATGCCAGTAGAAAGAGAAGGCAGATTTTACTTCCTAGGACCACAGGCCATAATGTAGGATTTTGCAAAGGCCATAAAATCCACAAATCCTTGCACTAAAAGACACAAAACTCTAGTTGTGCAGGCCAATAGCACGGCATCATCTGCATACAACAAGGATGGTAAAATAGAGCTTTTACCTTTTGGAACATCTGAGGTGATAGTTTTAAAAAAAGGGTGAAGATTATTGATATACAGAATAAAAAGAAGTGGAGCTAAAACACATCCTTGTTTCATACCATAGAAAATATCCATATCTTTACTAACCTCCCCCTGTATATTTATTCTGATACTGGCCTTGATGATGTCCCTGTGCAAATTAGCCAAAAGGTGCACCAGTGCATCGTTCATCCCACTCGCTAATAGGATTGACCACAGCTTTGAGCTATTAACACAATCGAAAGCTATGGTCAAGTCCATAAATGCCAGATAAAGTGGGGAGTGTTGGGCAACAGTGTATTTCCTAATAATTATGTTAAGATTTAAGCACTACTCAATTGTGCCCACGTTATTCCTAAAACGTATTGACAAGGGTGTAAAAGAGACTTCTCCTCTGCCCATACATTGATCCTAATATATAGGACCTTCCTATGATCTTTTTTTTTTTTTATTCTTTTTTATTTTGTCAAATATAACAACAATAAAGCAAAGGTTTTCAGTCCGTTGGTTATACATAACAGTCAACCTTCCCATGATCTGAAGTGTGGTGTCTATTAGGTATATAGGCCTATAACAGCTTGGTTGTGAATGATCACCCTTTTTAACAAGCATTTGCAATGCAATCAGTCTCGCCTTTGGGACCTTATATGTATTTAGCTATGCACCACATTAGCCTGGGTGCTGAAACATCCACAGTTCTTTAACATGGAGGGGAAGTAAGCACCAAACTGTGTGACAAGCCAGGTATGGGAACACATGGAGAGAAATGTTGCCTTTCAGTGGGAAATGGTTTTAATATAAAATCACGGCCTTCGGTGGTCATTTCACTGAAAATACAAGATTTGAAAAAAATATTATTGTCTACGGGTGCTCATGGAAGACAATTTCTATGGACTGGAATCTAGAGAATGCTAAAGTGATTCTGGTATTTTACTGACCTCTGCTGGTCGTGTTCTATCAAGAAAGTTAAATAGGGGCAGTTGCCAGAAAAATAAAAATAAAAAGTCCCTCAGCAGAAAGCAATTCTGGTATTTTACTGACCTCTACTGGTCGTTTTCTATTAAGACAGTTAAATAGAGGCAGTTGAACGAGCAGAAAGCAATTCTGGTATTTTAATGACCTCTACTGGTCGGTTTCTATCAAGACAGATAAATAGAGGCAGTTGAACAGACAAAAAAGTCCCTAAGCGGAAGCAGAAAAGTCCTAGGGCATATCTCCAGAGCCCACAAAGTACATACACATATAAGTATATACTAAAGTATATACAAGAGGTCTCGAAGGCTTGACCTAAAAATGGGACTATAACAGAAGTTGACCATGTGCTTGGTAAAGGGGAATAGGTAGGCTATCTGGTTTTAGGTTTAAACCTATAATAACTGATAAAACCCCACCGAAAGGAAAATTGCCATCACCAGTGTAAACATATAAACACTGAAGAAACACCTTTGCAACCACAAACTAAGTGCCATTCAAAGAAAGGAAAAGATGAGTGAAAGATTAATTGTTATTTCTTCCTGAAGGGGCCAATACAATGTAACTTTGTTGTACAAGGTAGCATCAAGAAAGACTGGGCAAACATTACTCTGCTTGAGTTTTGATGTTTAGGGATGTCACTAAAACATTGTCTCTTCTTCCTCCTGCCTTTTTCAGTTTTGTGATCTTTGGTCTAAAGATACAGTGTTAAGATGCATGTCTTAGGTCTTATTTAGTTATGTTCTAAACTGTAGAGAATTGGGAAATATCAAAATCATATTTGATATTTTGGCTACACTTGATTTCACTGATAGGTAAAATGGCTGGTTTCATAAGAATCTTTCCTAATATGTATCATCACATTTACCCAAACACAGAGAATGGGTGAAATCCTTTGCTACATCTGCCCCCTTTTCTAGTGAGTCAGTAGTGATTGAAGTGAATTGCTAAACACCCCAGGCTTTAAACATTCAATGCAAGATGTAGTGACAGGTATATTTGAAAAGAAAGTTGTCACCAAACATCTGAGATAGTGGTGATAACATGACACCAGATGCTTGGTAAACATGGAACGCAGGGTCACATGGAATGCTGCTGAAACAAGTTCCTACCAAGTTCAATAAAGATTGGAGTGATATTGTTTGTATTTGCAGTAATTCAGCTACGTATATGAAAGAGTTGTATGATTGCCTGTCAAAATCGATACCTGAGCTGAAGTGCTTCCCTGAAAGAGATCCTTGTCACTTGCAAGATGGTATGCTGAAAGCATCTTTACAATCTTCAGAGATAATGAAGAATGGTATTGACTTTGTAGTCCATTCTGGTGCAGTAAAAATATATTTGCATCTCATAAACCCTGTGCATATGCTAACTATACACATGCACTATCAGTGCAGAAGGCAAGCAATAATTAAAATTAAATTACAATTCTATAAACACCGGAAAAATACTGTTTATGTTGTTTTTAATGACGCAGAAATGTGTAACCCCTCATAGCCACTGTGTTTTTAAGGTACTGAAAAAACCCCACCAGAATTTACCAAAAATAGAAACTGAAAACAGTAAAGCCTAGGAATAGGCCAAACTGTAAAAATTTTTAAGTAAAATCAGTGCCCAAAATACAGGGTTCTGTTTAATAAGGTCTATAGGTACCCCATCCAGGCCTTACCACCAGTGCTCTGACTTATGGCATCTTGAACCTCACCTAGAGACAACAGTTCTCCTTCATGGGCAAGTGCCGGTGGGGGTTCACTTTCTGATGGAAGGCACTAATTGGTCATCACCGTGTCTAAGTGGGCAGGCCACAAGCCCCAGGCATCATCGCAGCAGGAAGCCGCCACAGTCACGACCGCACCCGGAGGTGCTTGCTCATATTGGGCCCGGGGCTCCTCCAGCTCCCTGGGTAAAGACCGGGTCAAGAGCGGGCCCGTCTGTGCCCGGACGAGGCTGGGCTGGGCCCACTCCCTTTGAGGCCCGGGTGAATTCATCTAGCATATCTATGTTGCCATCAACCTGGTCATTCAAAGTTATTTTCTCCTTTTTTCCCTTTTTGACAATGGACAAGCGAAAGGCTACAGGTGCTTGTATATCTTCAAATACCACTACTGCAATTGACAAAATGTTGGCAAAAGCTGTTGGGGTGATCTCAGATGAAAATGCACCAACTACTGCCCCTATATATCTAAACTCACCTGAAAGCTCATCAATAAGCCAACCTGTGAGAAAAATAAAGGAAACCAGCGGGGGTTCCTAGAGGGGCTGTCGTAATAGCCACACCTTAAAAGCAACCAATGAGAAGTTTTGATCAGAGTCCACTCCTACCCTGAATTAAACCCTACTGCGAGTCTCAGGCATCCCAAACAGAGGGGCCCCCTTATGATGAAGAATGGAGTCCGGGCTTACCAACCAACGACACTAGTGCTGTGATTTACTTACTTAACACGATTTTTGATCGAAAACTGATCCCTATTATAAAGCGGCTGGATTCAATAAAGAGATCCCTATCTGGTTATTATGAGCCAATCAAGGTACCTAATACTAGGAATACTGTCTGTCCTAACCCACTATTGACTCAGTCAGGCTGTTACCAATTAAGGTCGGACTGTGTTTCTGCTACTGTGAACCAGCCACAGAGGGCTCCTACCCATGCTAATAAACTCCACCTAAGTAAGAATATGGCATCACAACCTGCCGATCCAAGTGCCACCAACCTAGCAAAAGAAACAGCTTCTGCGAGGCCTAACTGTACTGGCACCCCAGGAGGAGCTCTGGAACCGACCACTCCCTGTAAAGATATATTGATTCTTCCTCCAGCAGCTTGTCCTTTTGTACTGGTACTTGCTGGTGTTCCTCCCTTGAAGGCAGGCTCAGCTGAGTCCTGGAAACAATTAAAGAACAAAACCGTATATTGGTTTAAAAACATAAGTACTTCGAAACCAGGAATGCGGAGGAAATCATTATGATACGGAGGGTTGGGTGGGTGTGTCGTGGATGTAAGGACATTTCTGGGGTCTGTATAGTGGTAAATCTTAGGGACCCTTTGTATGCATGTAACATCCTAAAACATGGAGAATCACCACAAATCACTAATTCTCAGATTGTGCCACTACCCCTAGGCTATTTCCTATAAGCCAGCAGTACCTCCAACCCCTTGTGTTATCCCCTTTAAAGAAATGCCCTTACTGAATTTTACAAACATATTTGATGTTCTTGAGAACTTGGAAGATATAGAATGACAACAGAGGTTGTCTCCTCTGTGCATCTTCCGCCCAGCTTATCTACGGCTGTTAACCTCACTGGTACTGCACTCCCCGCTAAAGGCACAGTGTTACGAATTGTGAACTGGAATGTTGCAGGGATACTCTCCAAGTTATGTGTGCCAGCATGGCTATCATTCATCAAAAGCTATGATATAATCATGTTACAGGAGACATGAGAGTTGATACCTTCTTTTATCGATAGGTGTCAATGTTATAGCATTCTAGCTATTAGATCCTGTCTGGTCACACAGCACTAGGTGGTCATGTGGATGTTCTGAAAACAGCCAGCACTATCTTCCAGGCAATCTGTTGTAAAACAGATTTTAGCCTATATTTGGTTAACTTTTATAATGATGATTTTATTAATGTACCAAACCCAAAGTTTTTAGAACTAACACATTTTCTTACCAAGTTATCCAACAGGGTTATTACCCAGGGACATGAATTGTATTTGTGCTTTGCCAGTGATTTTAATGCTCATCTTCCTATCTGCAGAAATACTCTAGGTTCTATTGGGGCGGGGGGGGGGGGTAGGACTCAAGAAGCCAGGAGTTGGAGAGGATGGTAGAATCCCATGATTTAGTGGACACAATAGAAAGCGCAGGGACAGATATTATTGCCCCACCCACATATAAGGGCACGATTAATTACATATGTATTACAACGAGCTTAGATGAGATTCTGATACATGGATCGGTTGTTGTATCTACTTTTAGCGATCACAAGCCCGAGGAAAGTCTATAAGAGCGAGATAGGGGCCAGAAATCTCCAACCCTCCACGGATAATTTAAAATTGTTATGGAGAATGCTTGACCCAGCTCCAACCCAAGAAGTAATTTTAAAAGAGTACATATGACTAGTGGAGGTTTATTAATCAGAAAAGGAGAGTGTACCCCGTATTGTGGGTGCTTTTAATGATCTCTGTTTAAGTATAAAAACACGGCCTCCTTAAGCCAGTATCCCCTCTTAAAAAGCTGCATGGCTGATGTTGACCATGGTGGCAAACCGGGAATTAAGAATAGCAATAGGAAAAAAAACAGAGATCAAGAACTAGGTGCCATTTTAAGAAAACAATATAAGGTTTGTCACGGCCAAGCGTTGGGAGCTGGTTGTAACCGAGCAGTGTGAAACACTAGCAGCTAGCACGAAAGATGGTAGGCATTTTTGGGCTATTGTCTCAGACATGAGACGTAAAAATCTGTCAGTTTCCCTGGTCTCTTGTCACATCACAAGCGAATCCTGGGAGGACCATTTTAGAAAAGTTTATGTTGCTCCTCCAAAAGAGGATATTTTTATCACTGATAGTGGGAAACTAGCAGAGGTCAGGATAACAATGGATGAGGTGGAAGAGGCCCTTACTCAAAGTGTATTAGGAAAAGCCCTGGTGCCTGATGGTGTCCCGATTGATTTATTCAAACTTAACACCGAACTTTGGTCTCCCATCTTAACCAATGTGTTTAGTAATCTGGCACACACAGATGTCCCGGTCTCTTGGCGAACCTCCATTATCGTGTCTGTATTTAAGAAGGGCAACCGAGATGACCCCCGTTGTTATAGACCAATCTCGCTGATTGATACTACTGTCAACATTTTGGGACGTGTCATCTACAACAGAATTCAGGAATGGGCCCAAGCTGAATCCATTTTTGATCCTTACCAGCGTGGACTCATAAGTAAGATCGGGACAATCGAGCAATGTGCTATTTAAATCTGAAAATAGCTAAATACACTGTTGTAAAGTGGGTGCCCCTATATCTGGCTTTTATGGACTGTGTTAATCAAGCCAAATGATGGCACATGCTGCTGCTGCGAGGTTTTGATGCCTCTCTTGTTCACTTCCTTGCATATTTTCATATGGACATGAGAGCCAGCGTTAGAAAAAGTGACAATGGAAATGTGTCTAAGAATATTGAGACTGGTAGGAGTGTCCGTCAAGGATGTGTGCTCGCCCGGCTTTTGTTTATTTTATACATCAACAATCTGCACCCGGCCTTAGCAAAGATAACCAAGATGTTCCTTCAGTTAAAGGGAATTTCCTACCCACACTTCTCTATGCGGATGACGCTGTGCTTATGACTCGAACACCTAAAGCACTGCACCTCCTAGTATTTACATTCACTGATTTTATGGCTCATTGAGACCTCTGCACCAACTTCACAAAGTCGCAAATTATGGCTTGCGGCCCACGCTGTATCCAACTTTCTTCTATGCAAGTAAGCAGAAACTCTTTGACCAGCATCAAGAGTTTTCCATATTTGGGAGTCACTTTTTCTGCTTCAGGAGCCTGGTCACCTAGTATTGCACATCTTAGAATGCAGTTCTCGAAGGCAATTGGTTCATTACTCTGCCTCCCTCAACCCCGGGGCGGGGGGCGATTGACAGCCATGCTGCAAATCTACAAATCCCAGTGTGCCTCCATTGCTACTTAAATTTACTAAAATTTACTAAATCTACTAAATACTGAAATTTGGGGGGTGCTAACTGCGAAGCCTTACAATACAAAGAAAATAGGTTCTGCAGGCGACTCCTTGGAGTACCAATCTCCACTCCTCATATCATCTGCCACAAAGAGCTAAACCTACAATATATAATTGACTTTATCAGGGTGAGGCTTCTACTACTTTGGTTATCTATTTGGAGTAATGAGAAGGCACTATTAACTAGAGAAATAATATCTGACTGCCTCACCAGTGTTAATGGTTAATTCAGTTGTTGGCATATATCAAATCTGGATTAGGTAACATTGGTATGAAGAGGGCAAACTAATGTTCAAGTTTTATTAAAAGAAAAGTAGCTTCAATTTTTTATGAATCAGAGCAGGAAAGGTGTCACAGAAGCTCAGAAGGGAAACCTCTGATCTCTGCATATCTGTCTCTGAGTTCCTTGGAGTATCCCCCTGTCTATTTATGGCAGCCTTGCAGGAGATGGGAGTGCTCTCTGTTATTTTGTTTTCGAGCTGATACTGTCAAATACTTATTTGTGCTTCCCGCTTGGGTATCAGTCAAATCTTGCTGCTATTCCCTGCCTGTGTGATAACAAAACAAGCCAAACTATGCAACATTTTTTCTTTTTCTGTAAATTTATACATTTTACACCAGGTTATTCCTGATCCCCTTTTTAAAAATAATTACTACAATATCAGGCAGTGCAAAGCCATATTTTTATCGGTTATTCAGTTGGCTGACATGGAAACCTGTTTATATCTAGGCATATTTTTAACAGTGGCGTAACAAAACTTGAGGGGGCCCCCCTGCAAAGTACTAGGAGGGGGCTCCCCATTCTCCGTGCCAGTCAAGAGCTCTCAAGCCAGCGACCCGCCATACTGCCCATGAAACACATAAAAATGTGCCCCCCTATGTCTTTAGTCGACCCTCTCTGAAAACCAGGACATGTGCTAAAATTGTCGAAATCTAATGGGACAGCTGGTGAAAAACCTGGACTGTCCTGGTGAATCCAGGACACCTAGTCATCCCAGGCCCTCCAGAGGTTGGTGGCTTGTGCTCTTCTCTAGTAGTCAGTGCTAGCTGCGAGGCAGAGGTTCCTAGTGAGGCACTGCTGCAGAGGCAGGAGCCAATGAAAAATACCAAGAGGAAGGATGCAGCCATGGACTATCATTTAGACACCTTGCTACCAATGGCACTCCCCTTGCGACCCATGGCACTCCCCTTGCGACCCATGGCAGGTAGATCAAAATGAAGAGCAGAAGGCAAACAGGATGCCGATAAGAACTGTTTACTTTTAGAAACTTCTCGTTCTTTTGTCAGCCGCTTTCTGTTTTGTGAAATAAATATATTCATCCTGGCAATGTACGCTCTGAAAAGCTTTCCTCAGTTGTCTTGATTGCAAAGATTAATACAATATACGATCCTTAAAATTTAAACCTTATTTCTCTATTTTGGCCAGATAGATAGATTCCAAATTACAATGCTTTGTAAAAGGAATAGATGGCCCTGAATAGGGTGCCCCTGGTGACTTGGCCTATCTGGTAAACTTACTATACATTAATACCAGCCTATGGGCCTGATGAAGAGAAGATTGTATATCTGATAGATATTGAGAACAGAGCCAAACCTTGCAATTATTAAAACTTTTCAAAAATACATTATGTGACACCCCGCCAAGTCAACTATACTAGGTTTGACAAACTCCAGACAGTCCTGACCTTCGAGCCAATAGCATGTTGCATTTTGGAGATGTTATTCATTTCCCTAAACAGTCGGTACAATCTAGTGCAGTTACAAAATGAATTAGGAATTTAATCAAAATGGCACAATATATCAGAGCTAGTGAAGAAATACATCAAACACCCTTCTTTGTATTGAGAGAGCCTAAATAACTAAAAGCAGACCGGAGCCTAAATAACTAAAAGCAGACCGGCTGTGTGCTTGCATTTTACAACCTCACCTCCCTGATGGGGCCGCCACGCACTCATCCTCTGAGCACACTCAGCGCAAGGTAAGCCCCATCCACCCATTGTCATTCTGTTTGGGGCTGATTGCCACATACAGAATGACAATGGGACAGTCTGTACTCTTAATGCATGTGGTGAGCCTCCTGCAGCCTCAATCTAGGGCAGGGCATTCAGTCAGGTGGAAGGAATGCACAAAAACGCCAATGCTGCTACACGGGAATCAGGTTCACGAAAAGAAGGCGGTAAAATAAGTTAAAAAAAAAACATTTTAAAACGGACGATTTTTAGTGTTATATTCAACAAAGCCATGGTTGTTACTTTTTATTTTATGCAACTGAGAAAGATTGACAAAGCCAATAGTTTTGGCTTGTAGGTGTAACTCTAGTTGTTGTGTTATATATGTGAATGCAATGAAAGAAGCAGCAAATTACCAGTCGGGCGGCACACTATGCTAAGCACAGATTTTCAGATTATTTGTTTAAAGCCATGCCCTTAGTTACATCGAACACCCCCTTTGGAGAGACCCCCCTCCCCCAGTTTCTTCATCCCACTTAAAGCCCTGAAAACAACACCATGTCACAGTGGCACTGTGCTTCATGGATGACTTCCACTTTTTTGGATTGCCTATGTACAGGGTTATAGTGAGCCCTCCCCCGTCCCACCCCTTGCTTTGGGAACTACAGCGGGGGTGAAGCGCTTGATGGTCCTCTTCTGTCTGCAACTCTGCAGACAAAGGCTCAGCTTATAATTAATGTGAAGAAATGAGTAAGTGAAAGGATGGGTGGATGGCTGGATGGATTAGTGAAAGGGTGAATGGATGAATGAAAGGGTAAATGAATGGATAATGAGGGAAAGGATGGATGGATAAGTGAGTGGACGGATGGATGAGAGAAGGTAAATACATGGATGTATGGGTGGAAGGGTAGATGGACGGGTAAATGGATGGATGAGTGGATGGATGGATGAGTGAAAGGGTGGATGGTACGCGAGTGAATGGGTGGATGATGAGTGAACTGATGGGAGGATTGATGAATTGATAAGTGAAAGGATGGATGGATGAGTGAAAGGGTGGATGTAAGGCTGGATGAGTGAGTGCTAGGGAGGGCAAATGGACAAAAGGGTGGATAGATGAGTGAAGGAGTAAAAGGGTGGATGGATGAGAGAAAGGACGGATGGATGAGTGACGGACTGAAAGGGTGGATGGATGAGAAAGGGTGGATGAATGGATGAGTGAAAGGATGGATGAGTGATAGGGTCAAGGGATGGATTCATGAGTGGATGAGTAGATGGATGGGTGGATGGAAGGATGGATGACTAAGTGAAAGAGGATGGAGAGAGAAATGGAGGATGGATGGATGACAAAGGGTGATTGGGTGGAAGGATGAGTGACTGGGTAGATGAATGAGTAAGTGAAAGTATGGCTGGATGGGTGAAAGGTTAAATGGCTAGATGGATGAGTGAATGGATCGATGAGTGGTAGAGTGGATGGATGAGTGTACAAATGGATAGGGTGAAAGGATGAATGGAGGAATGGAGGAATGGATGAGTGAAAGGGTGGGTGGAGGGATAGAGGAGTGGAATGATGGATGGATGGACGGATGGATAATGGATAGGTTTGCAAATGGGTGAATATTGATATGGATGGGCACACAGATGGAAGGACAAAATGAATGGTGAAAGATTGAATGGTGGATGAAAGAATGATTACACCTTGTAACCCCCATTATCTTAAGTAACATTTCCCAAACATTGACTTTCACATTTATATGAGTCATTGTCTCTATATAATATGTGTGTGATGTAATGCACCGAACACCCTGTCCATGAGTAGCACTATAAAAGAAATTAAATATACATGAGAGAGGGTCTTTGTGGAGATTAGGGGCACCATTATAGGGTGGTAGCAAGGCCGGACTGGCCGGTCCAGGAATCATGCATTTCCCTGGGAGGCTGGAGAGGTGGAGTGTGGGCAATTTTGTTACCACAAAAAGACCTGCACATTTGCTCTAAGCTGCGTATACTGAAAAACCATGAAGTGCACAATTGGCTCAACGTAATATAAACTTTTTTTCACTTGTACTTAAGTGGTTGTCTATTTACTTACTGATATACTTTTGCGCAACCTCCTCTGATGTGTCTGTAAAACGTACCTTTTGTCCTGAATTTCGACTTTTTGTCCTGAATATTTGTCCTCAATTTTGACCCTTTGTCCTGAATTTTTACACTCACTGTCCTGAATTTGCATCCATGCCAGTTGGTCACCTTAACTAGAGCCAATTAAGTGGGTTGCGAAGCGCTATAAAAGACTTCACGTACAAGAATCAAGATACAGCAGAACAATATGTAGGCACCGGCCTAATACAGAATGATGCAGCCAGTCCCATGCGGAGCCTTCTTGACGCCACTGACAAGGGCTTTACGTAGGATGCAAAAAAGCGGGGGTCTCTGAAACGAGGGTGGTCTGTGTAATTAAGGGTGTGACTTAAAGAAGTAAACTACATTTCTGTGATTCTGATAGTGTGCCAACCAATCTGTATTTTGGTTCCTCTCTGAGCTTTCTGTATTTGTATCCAGATATATAACACAACTGATAACATAAAATCAGCCAGGACTATTGGCTTTATCAATGATCGGTAGCTCTTCAAGATAAATAAGTGACAGCTATTATTCTGCTGTAAATAATTACTATTGTTTTTTTAAATTCTGAAATTGTGGGACCTGTCTAAGCTGTAGTGATCTTCAGAGTGTTTTAATCGCTCGAACACACAACGCACCCACTTAGCTATAAACACTGTATTTTATTTAAAATGGCAACTGGAATAGTGACCAATTGCTCTGTGCGCTCTACAGAGAGGCCAACGATTGGATGTCTGTCTTCTGAACAACTCTTTCGAAGGTCGTAGGATTATTAAACCGTGTGGATGATGAGGAGGAGTGAGCGGCTGGGTGCCCCTGCAGCTGGTGCCTGGGCAGCTTTTGTTGATTGCCCGTCTTCTGTTTTTCCTCATAGGCACTTCCTAGTTACTGATATGGCCCTGCATAGGGTGCGTGGGTAGCACACCTCTCGCCCAGGAGTGAGGGCGGAGCTACGCCTGGGGCACACAGTGTGTCTCCTGCTCCCTGTAGGGAGGGGACACGTCATAAATGTTAACCACAGGTGGTGGCTGGGGGGTGCAGTCACAGGTAGGGGTTTATGGGTGGGACAAGTGGGTACATGCAGGTAGGTGCAGGTAGGTGCACGGATGCTACACACAGGTGCATGCAGGTAGGTACACGGGTGGGACACGTGGATGCATACAAGTAGGTGCACGGCTGGGACACATGGGTACATGCAGGTAGGGTTTCATGGGTTGGACACATGGGTATATGAACGTAGGGGTTCATGGGTGGGATCACGTGTGTTCATGCAGGTTTGTGCAAGGCTGGGGCAGGTGTGTGCATGATTTGAATTAGTTGTGTCTCTGGTTTTGCAGAGAGTACCAAAAAGCCTGGGTCGGGAGGGCTTGCTAGGTATTGGAGAGGGAAGGGGGCGTGTCTACTTTACACTCAAACTTTTCTCTCTTCTGCAATCCTCTTATCCACTGCCAACTCCCCCTCGCATTCCAGTGCTCTGAAGCAGCTCAGCTGGTGCGAAGCGCTACACCCACACTTGCAAAGCAGCAGGGGTTACCTGGGGGCGCTGCAGGACGGCAGGGGGTGACGTCAGGCGGAGGAGCAGGCGGGGGCCACGCAGGGCCCGGGGCAGCAGGAGCGAGGGCCCCGCCATGGCTCGGGCTGGATCCTGCCAGTGGGCCTCCTGGATTTGGTGTGGGCAGGGTCCGAGGCCTGCCAGGTTGTGCTTGCACCAGGGGAGGGCTCTGATGTGCAGTGTCCGAGGCCTGCCAGGCTGTGCTGGCACCAGGGGGTGGGTGGGCTTAGGGTGTGCAGGGAGGCGGGGGCAACAGGGCATGCTTTGTCATATGCAGTCTACAGGAAGCACAGCCCAGTTTACCAGTGAAGCTGCATGATTTAAAGGGCCAGACTTGCACCTGCATGGGGGACTGTAGTGTTGAGCTTCTGAAAGCCTCGACAAAGTTGAGACTGTGGGCCCCAGCGGTGCGGATAAATAACTCCGCTTAACCCTTTGCTACCATAGTGGCACCGTCTGAAATGGCAATGAATGTATTTACTAACAGAAAACTGTCTACAAACGTTATTCAGAAGGCACCCTGATGCACAGTTTCCCAAGCACCCTCGCCGAACCGAGTACTAGAAAGGAATCGGAAAAGAAAATACTTACATGTGCAGTGCTCTCGCATTACCCATACGCATATTTTAGTGTTCTATTTTACAAGAAGCATTTATACCAAGACCACTGGAATTATGTGTAGCCCGCGTAATTATCCATTTACTGTACTTGTCACATAACCTACCATCTGCTGAATAATTTGCTGATTTCAGCAAAACATGTACTAGCTCGTGTAAGTCAAAAGTTACAAAAAAGCACCATATTTGTTAAATTGCAAAATAATACTTCAGCAGAATGCCTGGCATCGTGCAGAATAACTTGCTCTGTCTTGACGCAGAACGGAGTGAAACCTTCCGCATAACCAGTTTTCTACTTCAACATAACGCTAGCGGCCCTGACTATTAAGTCTAACAATCAATGCGATTTAGTTTTTTTAATTTGTGTCATTTTCATCCAACATTATATGCTTCCATGTTTACAAGACTACAGCAGAGTATCCGATAGATGCCAGGAATGAGCTACAGCGAAACTGCACCTAACTCCAGCCTCAAAGTTGGTCCCACCCAAGCCCCTCCTCCCGCCTCCACCCCACGCGGAAAGATCACTGGCAGAGACGTTTTAACACATGGGCAAAGTGGGCTCTGACCCAGGGCCCCAGCCTTTCAAGTGGCCGCCTTACAGAGCCAGTTCTGTTGAATCTTGCCCTGATGACTTTGACTAATTTTTAAACAAATTCTTTTAAATACAGTTTACATTTAATTTATTTTTAATGTGGGTGATGTGTGAGAGTCTATTACGGGCATTTTGCAGACAAATGTTGTGTTTAGGTTTCATCAAACATACATAAATATTTTTCTTTTAGATCAAAACCAGACCCCATGTATGGGAAATGGGAGGGCGCGTCAAGAGATTATTTGCAGTAATATTAGTGAGTTGCTCCTGTGTTACAATATTGAAAACACACATCACTGTCCCTGAATTTTAGAAATAAACACATTTAGAATTTGGATGAGTGAGTCTGTGCGTTTTCAGTGACCTGGCCAAAGTCGGCATAATAGAGCTGAAACAGGATCAGAAATTCAGAACTGTTCTGAACAGGGGCCCCCAAAATCCGTTTGGCCCTGGGCCCCCAAATTCCTTAAGATGTCCCTGATCACTGGGTTAACAGCCTACTTGCAGAGATCCCTCTAAATGCACATCCCAGGCCTGTAACTCTGAGGGCTTCCACCCCCATCCTTTTTCCGGGCCTGACTCTGGCTCTGACTGAAGAGAAACAATGTAACTTGTTACTTTGTTTCTCTTCAGTCCTGGGTCAACGCAGGAGCTCAGAGCAGACTGCACATGCAGCTGCTTTAGAGAGTGAGACACACAGCTCTCTACCGAAGAGCTGAGGGGGCCCCCTTCACCTACTGAAGACTAGGGCCCCCCCCCGGCCTGCGGGGGTTGCGGGGGTGCTCCTGCCACGGCTGACTTCTTGCGGCGGCCATAACAGTCCGTGAATCATCCCTGAGGCACCGAAACGCGGGGTAGGCTCCCGCCAGCACCATAGCTGCCAAGGTGTCAGATTGCTATGTGTCAAGTAAATCAAAAGGGAGTGGATCACTAGTCCCAGAGAACCAGGGTGTGCAAGGACAGTAAAGGTACTGTTTTAAAAACCCTCATTCACGTTATAAACGTTTCGGATGTTAGCGGTATATTTTCGTTCTCCGCTTCGTTCTTAGTAACGTGACAGCATCATCATTGGGTTTGCTGATATGCTTTCTCCACCTGGAGATCGTACCACTGGTTGTTTTGGTAGTGATCGTAAATAAAAAATGAGAGTGAATTAGGTGAAGTGTTCAGTGGTGAAAAAAGTTAATTAAAAACCAACAGAGCTAGTAAAAAATCTTTAATTGTACTAGATGTTAGTGAAATTAGTCAGTGTGCACTCAGGGTGAGTTAAGACCCTGTGCATTCTAAGGTGCCATTAAAAAGGTCGACATGTTTCAGCCCTTGTTGTGCCCCGAAGGGTCACGTGGGCTTTCTTCAGGACCTAGGAGGTGAAACAAAGACCTGAATATTCACAGGATCTTTAGGGTGAATTGATTAATGGGTTAATTATTCCCAAAGGTAACTATGCAACTTGAGCCTGTAAGAATAGTTTCAAAGAGTAAGGTGGGGAAGGAAAGAAAAACAGACCTAGTTAAAATAATTAGTTGTGGAGATAAAAACAGCTTGTCATAACACATTCGTCAGAAACAGACAGCCAACTATACACAGATTGTTCCTTTATATCTATAAGGTTGTCTGCAGCAACTGGAAAATGGCAATATTTAGATTCAAGACACTAAGTGTGTCCCATATTTATTATGGCAAAATTCGTCCCTCCTTCAGCAACTCGTAAGAGATTTACACATTCCATCTTGTCATATAAGGTGTTGAGAGCGTTCATATGTGATTGTATCAATAAAACAACTGGATGTGTAAGGAGACTCATGATTAGATCAGGGTGACGCTACTGACAGCCTTTGTTGTCCTAAACTCGTAAGCGCGTGTTAAAACAGGGGGGAGTCTACTTGAGGAAGTGCAGAGGCGCGTAATCATGGCAGTAGTTATGTATTCATTAAAAATTTCACAGATGTCTTAGTCGCGCTCGTATTTTTACAATTAGCTCAGAAGCAGTTAGTTTATATGGGAAATGGAGCGGTAAGGAGTTACGCAGAGTAGTTGAAGCTTACGTATGAAACTTACTGCAGCTTGTAAGATAGATTGAGCAATAGCGCTGCCTGATGTTACATAGTGCGAGTAAATATAAATCTGACAGGGATATATTGGCGAAAATATATTAATAGCTGATGCTGAAAACGGAGGCTGCGCGTGTGATTTGAAAGGGCTTCCGTACCTGTTTCCCGTTACTGTGGGTAACAGCGGGTGTGGAGTAGGGCGGTCGCTCGCGCTCTAAAAAAATATTGAAAAAGAAACACAGGATTTGAACTGTCACACTTGGACCAAGAAATACATTACGGTTCTGTTGTGAAGTTGAGTCCACCATCTCGCTAACCTCTTCGGCGCTGGACGCGGCTTCTGTGCTGGCTCTGCCCTAGTCGACCCGGTACTGCCGGTAGGACCTCAGAGCTCGCGTTATATCTGATATGGACCGCGTAGAGATAGTCGAAAGACTATTAAGGGATGGGCCACATAGAAATTAGAAAACTGAGCGGCAAGACGTGGTAATTACCGATTCTGTGTAGAAATGGTGACATTGATGCAGATTATTCAAAATTGTACACAAGGTAGTTAAAAAAGGGGGAAAAGGTGGTCTTTATGGAAAGAGCGCTCTGAACACGCCTTTAAGTCATTGTCAGCAGCGTGTGTCCTCATACGGGACTACATATGTGCGATCAGGTATATCGACCCTTAAGCTTTTAAGAGGTCGATATATATTTTTGGTCAGATTCTCAAATATTGGCAATGAAGTCTTGGAAGACAGAGGGTCAGAACATCATTTTCTCAATACACTCAACCATGGTATATTGTCATTCAAACCGTGGGTATTCGTTGAAAGTCGATGGACCCATCTTTGTTCTTTTTCGAACAGAACTTTCTCTGCTTGGTTGTTCTTGTTAGCAAGGGTTTCTAGGATTACCCAACGTAGGTCGTTGACAGTATGTCCTTGTTCCAGGAAGTGATTGCTCATCTTCGTAGTGCTTCTCTTGCACTTGACGTTGCTGCGATGTTCGCAGAGTCGTTGTTTTACCTTCCTGCAGGTCATTCCAATGTAGCGAATTACTCTCTGACGAAAAATTCTACGAAGTCATCAGGACAGACCCGACCCAACGCTTACAGAACACCATTGCCATCATGGTCGATGAAGCAGAAATTAACAACTGGGTCTCCAAGACTGAAGCAGAGTTTCTGTTAACCAAGACACCTAGAATGCCCTACTTCTATTCTTTACCCAAAATCCACAAAGAACGACGCCCGCCACCCGGACGTCCTATTGTCTCTGGAATCGGTTCTATTCTAGAACCATTGTCACAATTTGCTGACTACTACTTACGACCATTAGTACAAAAAACTCCCACCTATTTGAAAGACACGAAAGATCTACTCAACCACTTACAGAACCTACAATACTCACAGAACAGAATGTTACTAGTGGGACTTGACATCGAGAGTTTGTACACGAGCCTCCCGCAACAGAAAACCCTGGAGACCTTAGAGACCCTTCTCTTCAGCCAACAATGGGAACACAAGACACCAAGACATTTCGTACTTGAGTGCTGCAGGTTAGCACTTACAGAAAACCATTTTGAATACAACAAAATCATGTATAAACAGCGCCACGGTACTTCAATGGGCAGTACCTTTGCGCCAAGTGTAGCGGGGCTCTATGTCAGCAACTTTGAAACTACATACATCCATGACCCCTCCAATCCCTTCCTGAGCCAAATCGTGTTCTGGAAGCGATATATAGATGACGTGCTTCTGATATGGGAAGGAAATAACGAAGATCTGAGCGAATTCCACCAATGGCTCAATACCAGGGATGACTGCTTGAAATTTACATACACAGCGGATCCCAGCAAACTCGACTTCCTAGATGTCACTATCTTCAACGAAGGGGAAAATCTAAAAACTAAGACCTACTTCAAACCCACAGCTAAAAACAGCCTGTTATCATATAACAGTTTTCACCCACGTCCATTGAGGGAAAACCTCCCGTATGGACAGTTCCTACGACTCAGGAGAAATTGCAGCAACATCAGAGATTACAAAAGCCAGGCGATGGAACTAAGTGAAAAACTACAAACCAGAGACTACCCAATACACATTATTAATAAATGCCAGAAAAGGGCAAGGAACCAGCCAAGAGAGATCCTCCTAGACACCACAGTAAAGGAATCCACCTTGGATCAGCTGACATGTGTTAGCACTTACAGTACTGTGTCAAACGAGATCAAGAAAATCGTCAACAAGAACTGGCGAACTCTGACCTCGGGAAACTTGAAATGGCCAAAACCCAGATTCTCAAATAAAAGAACGAGGAACCTTAAAGACATACTCGTACACACAAGACCTTTGGAAAAACCAGCCACGCAGATACAACAAGGCCTCTGGCATCACACACCGGTCACAGGACACTTTCCGTGCGGGTCATGCTCAGTTTGCCACCTGACAACAGCAACCAAACATTTACAGCTACTACCCAACCTAAACTGGACCATAAGAGCGCACACTAACTGCAATACCACCCACGCCATCTACATGATCACGTGCCCATGCGCCTTGCGCTACATTGGAATGACCTGCAGGAAGGTAAAACAACGACTCTGCGAACATCGCAGCAACGTCAAGTGCAAGAGAAGCACTACGAAGATGAGCAATCACTTCCTGGAACAAGGACATACTGTCAACGACCTACGTTGGGTAATCCTAGAAACCCTTGCTAACAAGAACAACCAAGCAGAGAAAGTTCTGTTCGAAAAAGAACAAAGATGGGTCCATCGACTTTCAACGAATACCCACGGTTTGAATGACAATATACCATGGTTGAGTGTATTGAGAAAATGATGTTCTGACCCTCTGTCTTCCAAGACTTCATTGCCAATATTTGAGAATCTGGCCAAAAATATATATCGACCTCTTAAAAGCTTAAGGGTCGATATACCTGATCGCACATATGTAGTCCCGTATGAGGACACACGCTGCTGACAATGACTTAAAGGCGTGTTCAGAGCGCTCTTTCCATAAAGACCACCTTTTCCCCCTTTTTTAACTACCTTGTGTACAATTTTGAATAATCTGCATCAATGTCACCATTTCTACACAGAATCGGTAATTACCACGTCTTGCCGCTCAGTTTTCTAATTTCTATGTGGCCCATCCCTTAATAGTCTTTCGACTATCTCTACGCGGTCCATATCAGATATAACGCGAGCTCTGAGGTCCTACCGGCAGTACCGGGTCGACTAGGGCAGAGCCAGCACAGAAGCCGCGTCCAGCGCCGAAGAGGTTAGCGAGATGGTGGACTCAACTTCACAACAGAACCGTAATGTATTTCTTGGTCCAAGTGTGACAGTTCAAATCCTGTGTTTCTTTTTCAATATTTTTTTAGAGCGCGAGCGACCGCCCTACTCCACACCCGCTGTTACCCACAGTAACGGGAAACAGGTACGGAAGCCCTTTCAAATCACACGCGCAGCCTCCGTTTTCAGCATCAGCTATTAATATATTTTCGCCAATATATCCCTGTCAGATTTATATTTACTCGCACTATGTAACATCAGGCAGCGCTATTGCTCAATCTATCTTACAAGCTGCAGTAAGTTTCATACGTAAGCTTCAACTACTCTGCGTAACTCCTTACCGCTCCATTTCCCATATAAACTAACTGCTTCTGAGCTAATTGTAAAAATACGAGCGCGACTAAGACATCTGTGAAATTTTTAATGAATACATAACTACTGCCATGATTACGCGCCTCTGCACTTCCTCAAGTAGACTCCCCCCTGTTTTAACACGCGCTTACGAGTTTAGGACAACAAAGGCTGTCAGTAGCGTCACCCTGATCTAATCATGAGTCTCCTTACACATCCAGTTGTTTTATTGATACAATCACATATGAACGCTCTCAACACCTTATATGACAAGATGGAATGTGTAAATCTCTTACGAGTTGCTGAAGGAGGGACGAATTTTGCCATAATAAATATGGGACACACTTAGTGTCTTGAATCTAAATATTGCCATTTTCCAGTTGCTGCAGACAACCTTATAGATATAAAGGAACAATCTGTGTATAGTTGGCTGTCTGTTTCTGACGAATGTGTTATGACAACCTGTTTTTATCTCCACAACTAATTATTTTAACTAGGTCTGTTTTTCTTTCCTTCCCCACCTTACTCTTTGAAACTATTCTTACAGGCTCAAGTTGCATAGTTACCTTTGGGAATAATTAACCCATTAATCAATTCACCCTAAAGATCCTGTGAATATTCAGGTCTTTGTTTCACCTCCTAGGTCCTGAAGAAAGCCCACGTGACCCTTCGGGGCACAACAAGGGCTGAAACATGTCGACCTTTTAATGGCACCTTAGAATGCACAGGGTCTTAACTCACCCTGAGTGCACACTGACTAATTTCACTAACATCTAGTACAATTAAAGATTTTTTACTAGCTCTGTTGGTTTTTAATTAACTTTTTTCACCACTGAACACTTCACCTAATTCACTCTCATTTTTTATTTACGATCACTACCAAAACAACCAGTGGTACGATCTCCAGGTTGAGAAAGCATATCAGCAAACCCAATGATGATGCTGTCACGTTACTAAGAACGAAGCGGAGAACGAAAATATACCGCTAACATCCGAAACGTTTATAACGTGAATGAGGGTTTTTAAAACAGTACCTTTACTGTCCTTGCACACCCTGGTTCTCTGGGACTAGGGATCCACTCCCTTTTGATTTACTTGATACTTATGACAAGGAAGCTGAGTGGATCAGCATATCTTCCTTCTCCCTCCAGTTTGATTACTATAAGATTGCTATGTGTGACATTTTCATAATGTTGGTTTAATTATGAGTGACATTTAATGAATATGAGTGACACTTTCTGGCGTGCAAAATCAAGCAATTAAAATGAGGGAAATAGGTATAGGATGAATAAATGAGACTTAACCCAAACAAGTACAGCGTCTTGTTAACAAAACTGTACATATCACAAATGAACTCCACTCAAACACTAATAAAATCATTAACCCCGAGCGGGCAGCCCCTGTTGGCGCACTGCTACCTGCCCAACCTCGCAGGCATCGGCACACATCATACCATGACCCACCGGCTATCACAGAGGTTCTGCTGACTTTGGTGACATCGCTGGCACTGAAAGTAATTGGATGGGCAGCGGCACCATATATAGTCAGACACAGAGTGACCCCGACCATCCCAGACCATTCCAGACACAAACCGTGTGCGCAGTTCTCGACAAGCAACGCCTGGTTGTACAAATTGTGACAGCTCCCTGTGGCTGCATTGTTTGGTGCTAACAAAACAATAATTTAATGTGAGACTAGTTAAGTTAACTTACTTCCTGCAGTTTCACTACGGCAGCTGCGCCAGTCCAGACTCACTGCCCAGTGGCGAAACAGTTGACGGGGTCACAGCGGGCGCACTGGCTGGCACATATGATGACAGGCTGCAGCACCACCAGTCACTCTGCTGGCAGTCAAGTCACACTCCCCGCAGCGCCCGCGATGCCAGTCATCATGCAGCGCCGGGGAACAGCGGGACGAGATGATCATCTTCTGTTCCGTCAGGCTCAGCCAGAGTTGACCTGAGCGGCGAGCGCAAGACTTGACTTCACTCATTCCAGTCCACGAATGAGCGCGCCTTCTCTGGTGACATGTGACCTCACTTAGTTCCTGCAGATAATTGACAGGCCCCGGCACCCTGGTGTGTGTGGGCTGTGTGTAAGTTTCACAGCCTGCCACGTGGCGCCGCGTGCGGGGCCGGGAATATTAATTAAGCCAGGCGCTGCCTGGCAGGCGCGGCTGGGAGGCCGCAAATTGTAACAATGTAGCTAGCACTGCAGAGCTGCATGATGATCCTTAACTGTTTATGAGCCAGAGAGCGCTCAGCGGCCTGCTAGCAGCAAGTAACTCTGCTGGGAGCAGCAGAGCGGTGGTGCGCTAGTAGTAGCACCCAAGACAGTGGCATTAAAATGAGTGACAAAGCATTTCAGTGCGGTGATGCGGAACACTACACTGAAAAGCGTTAGTGCCTCACGGGATGCGTGATACTTGGCAGAACTGCCGCACAAATATGCGGGGTGGGCGGTAGCTCCACCACAAATCCGGGGTGGGCTCTCGCCAAATATGTAGCGCAAATGCGAGGTAGGCTCTCGCTTGACCGGACAGAGGCAGGGTGGGCTCCCGCTCCTCCTCTAAGCAAGGGGAAATCCCCACACCGAGGATCCCTCAGAATGTAATGCAACACGCGGGCACAGAACAGCAGGGTGGGCTCTCACCTCCCTCCTGCAGACAGGGGCAACCACAGCGAACAAGGCAAAGGCTGGGCCCTGGTAGTGGCACAAACACGACCTGGGAGTGCCTGGAGGGGGGCGGGGGCCACCAAGTAGTCACAGACTGCAGGGGGACAGACGGAAAGAAAGTAGTTTGTGCAGCAAAGGGGCTGATAGCCATGGAAGGACACAAATGATGAGATGGCCATCATGGGGAGGGACTAACAAGCCGAAAACCAATCAGAACGCAGCATTTAGGATGTAAGCCAATCCAAAAAATGGGCAGAAAGTGGGCGGAGCTTAAACAAAGCTTCCCAACTACAGTATATACTGCATGTCTCAACGAGACAGCGCAAGCGCTGCCTAGGCGACACCTAAAAAATGAGTGAGTGCAAGTCATTGAGAATGAGCGAGTAGGTGAATGCAGCTCATGTGGTTAGCGTATTACTGGGAGCATATATATGCCTGAGAAGAATACATCACATGAGTGATGTAGCGCAGTGCACTGCATGCGTGGATAAAGCATGTGCTGACTCTATGTGTACCATATATGAAGAGGGAAGAGTTGTCCAGTGTGCACATAGTGAGTGCGTGTACTGGAAATGCGTGTGTTTTGTAATAACACACCCTGGTTAAAGATAGAAAAGCTTCAGTGCTGAACAGTGCACACAGACTATGTATGCTGAATACCTGTGTGGATGTGAGGGTACAATGCATAGAAGCATTAGTGCTGGGCAGTAATTGTGCAGTGAGTATTCACTGAGTAAATGTGCCCAAGCCTGCCTGTTAAAGACTTGAGGAGTAGAAGATTGTGTGTTGAGCCCACTACCTCCGAACACACAAACTCATTAGGTAAGCAAGCTTGTAGTATGCACAATCTGTGCTCACTCCACAGATTGTGTGTAGAGCTCACTTCCTCCAGACATGCACGTCCTATTAGGTGGCCAGGCTCACACTACACACAGTCATTGAGCAATCTGTTTGGCAAGCCCTCTCCCTCCAGACTAGCAAGCCCTATTTGGTGAGCACACCCCTATTATGCACAGTTAGCGCTCAGTGCGCATACTGTGCGTATAGTCCCCTTTCTTAGGTAGGTAAGGCCCTATTACGCTCAGTGCGGAAACTGTGTGAAAGAGCCTACTCATTCCAGAGACACAAATCCCATTAGGTGGATAAGCCCCTACTAGGCACATTATGTGCTCAGTGCGCAGATTGTGTGTGGAGCCCATTCACTACAGAGACCCAAACTTCATTACATGGATGAACCCCTAGTATGCACAGTGTGTGCTCAGTGTGCAGGCTGTGCATAGAGCCCAGTCCATCCAGATACGGAAACCCCATTAGCTGGGGAAGCCCTTACTACGCACAACCTGCGCTCAGTGTGCAGACTGTGCATATAGTTCACCCCATTGAGACATGCATCTCTATAAGTTGGCAAGCCCCTACTATACATAATTAGTGCTCAGTACACTGACTGTGCTCAGAGTCCATTCCCTCTAGAGACCCACGCCCCACTAACTGAGCAAGCCCATACTATGGACATTCATTGCTCAGTGTGCAGGGCCCACTCTCTTCAGAAACTCAAGCCCCATTAGGTAAGCAAGCCCATACTACGCACAGCCCATGCTCAGTGGGCCGACTGTGCGTGGAACTCACTTCCTCCAGAGATCCGAGTACCAAAAGGTAGGTGTAAGAAGGAGGACGACTCAGCCCAGCGGAAGTCGGGAAACGCGGACGGAGCCATGGAGGAAACACCGGAAACAGCTCGCGTTCTAGTCGCGCTAGGAACGCGTGACGTCAGGACGCCTCCACCAATGGAGAACAAGAAGGGCGGAACCAGGAACGGGGCGAGGAGAGCAACGTGGAGATCGAGTGTATAGGAGGAGAGAGGACAGCGGAACAATGAGCATCAGGAGGAGAAGAAGGCGAGGTACGCGAGAGGAGGGGCGGAGGCGCTTCCGAAGGTCCACGGAGGAGGGGAGGACCGGAGACGGCCGGAGAACCAGGCGCAGAAGTCACGGAGGTCACGACGACCACGGAGGAGGAGTACACCGCTTACAAACCCGGCGGCTCAAGGAAGAGAAGGAGAGGACGCCCCGGGTCCAGCTGCCACGGCCCTGTTCACGGGTCGTGGCCTCAGGCAAGTGCCGCTCAGAGGGTCTTTTTGGTGGGGTAGCTGGGAGGCTCAAGAGGAGTTTAAACACAGCAGCACACTACCGGAGTCCGAATAACCCCCTCACACCCCTCGCAACCCTTAAAGATCCTCCCTGACTCCCCATATTCCTTTCCCTCACAGCGTTATGGTAAAGGTGGCACAATCACGATATAGGAAGAGATAGAGCCTAACCCGAGTGTGTCTTTTCTTTGTTTTCTTTTGCTGCCCTGTTTTGGAGGTCCCCGGAGAGAGCGAACCAGACAAAGACACGGGAAGGCACCGACAACCTGGAATACAGAAAGAAGTGGTAGCGGGACTAAACCTTTCAATCCAGACACTATAGTGATACTTTTCGGAGGCTGCTATGGTTTGACACCTCAGATTGGTTTTCTTAATACAGACTGCCTCCCTCATACTGTGGCGAATAAAACAGTATCTACCAAAACAACTCCCAGATCGACTGGCTTCTTCCATACCACTAGTCAGGCCCTCGAGCCTCCTTACAAAGTGGTGTCAAAAGTGGGATTCCTGAGTCCCGGTCCCTGTGTGTCGACGCCATGACACAGCCCGTGCCTCTGGAAGATATGCTCACACAGTTGGCCGAAGGACAAAGACACTTACAGCTAGTGTTTGAGCAACAGTTACAGGCTGCTAGACTAGAGAGAGAAGCATTACAGGGAGCCCTTAAGGATCAGGCAACGGTAGTCGCCTCGAATCAACAGGTGCAGGACACGGCAATCCTACGACTCACTGACGCTATCGTACATACCCGAGTCCATCCCACTGTACCAGGAACGGTCCTGCAAAAGTATAAAGAAGGGGAAGACCCAGACTATTTCTTTCTGAATTTTGAGCGAGTGGCTTCCACAGCAGCCTGGCCAAAAGAGAGGTGGGGCCAATACATCGCCCCGCTCCTCTCCGGAGAGTTACAGGCTGCGTACCAAGCCGCAAATCCCGATGGGACTACTGCTTATGTAGACGTAAAGAAGGCGATCCTAGAGAGACTAGGGTTCGATCAAGAACATTATCGCAATAAATTCAGGAAAGAAAAGTGGACTACTGGGGACAATACTCGGGCTTTTATTATCGAATAAGGGACTTAAGTACCAGATGGTTGACACTCCACTATAGAAGAGGTAGTTGAAAAGGTGTTCCTGGAACAATTTCTGGATGCCCTACCACCCACCACCAAGTCATGGGTGAAACAACACCCGCACCTCACCACCGCCTCAGCGGTGGAAATAGCGTGTGCCTTCCATAGTGCCCCAGATTTTAGAGCAGGCACTACACGACCCCAAACTCCAGTTCCACTCTCACGACCCCAGTTGCATACCTCCTTTAGACCTCCCCTAAAACCCGAACTAAGGCCCTTACCACCCCTTCGGCCTAGTCCAAAACCTTCCCCTGTTTCTGCGGGTGCTAGCGGACAAGGGCCTCAATGTTTCAGCTGCGCTGAGTGGGGCCATATAGCCAGACAATGCCCTCACCGAGTACCATCCGCTGAACCCATGGAAGTGGGGTATACCAGGGCCAGGATCCTGTTAACAAGGGAGGGTTCTCAACGCTACAGGACGGAAGTGTATTTAAACGGCAAGAAGCGACAGGCCCTGTTAGACACCGGGTGCCACGTCACAGTGGTAGACGGATCCCTGGTTGGGGAACACCAGTTGCAAACCACAGAGCAAGTGAGGGTGACTTGCGTCCATGGGGATACGAAGTCGTACCCTACGGCGGAAGTCGTCTTGGATGTTGATAACAACCCTCACCTTAAACGGGTGGGGGTGATTCCATCTTTACCAGAACCCGTTATCATAGGGACCGAACACCCAAAATTCGAAGCCTACATAGAAGGAACAAAGAGAAATACCCACACATGGCTAGACGAAGCACCTTTTTGTACTGCCGAGATCGAAGCCCTAGATACCCGAGAGAAGAAGAGTAGAATGGAAAAGCGGAAAGATAGAAAAGAGTTTTATTGTTCCCAACTATCACGGACTGCCTTTCCCCTTTCCGTTGCAGATACCGATGGAACAACTCCTTATAGTTTCCGGGCAGCCCAACGGGATGACCAAACGCTCGTACACGCCTGGGAACAGGTCCAGGAAGAGCCACCAGACCAGGTAGGACCTTATTTTATTGTAAAAAAGGGATTGTTGTATAGAGCCGAAAAGAAAGAGTCCGTAGAAAAAACCCAACTGCTGGTTCCCCTATCCTTCTGGGAACATGTGCTCCAGTTGGCCCATAACAAAATGGGGGGTGGGCACTATGGTAAGGAAAATACCCTGAAATACCTCTTAGAGAAGTTCTACTGGCCGGGTGTCTATAGGGACGTTGCCAAACACTGCGCTGCCTGCACGCGATGCCAATACACGAGCTCAGGGCCTATTACCAAGGCACCCCTACAACCTCTCCCCATCATAGACATCCCCTTTAAACGAGTAGGAATGGATTTAGTCGGGCCTTTAACCCCCTCATCCCGTGGGCACCGGTACATACTCGTCATAGTCGATTATGCCAGTCGAAACCCCGAGGCCTTCCCGTTGTCTCGCATGATTACCCCTGCTGTGGCACAAGCCATGATAACCCTGTTTTCACGAGTCGGTTTTCCCTCTGAGATCTTGACCGACCAGGGTACCCCGTTTGTGTCCCGAATGATGGGCCAGATTTGTAGCCTACTCGGGATAAAGAAAATAAGAACATCAGTCTATCACCCACAGACAGACGGCCTTGTGGAACGGTACAACAAAACAATCAAAAACCTGCTCCGCAAGGTCGTCTCTGACACAGGGAGAGACTGGGACTATAAGCTTCCCCTGGTTCTCTTTGCTTTACGGACGCACGAGCAGCGATCCACTGGGTTTTCCCCGTTTGAGCTGCTGTTTGGGAGAAAGCCCAGAACCTTATTGGATATGGCTAGTGAACAGTGGGAAGGGGAAGAGGAGAAAGGGAAACCCCTACTGAAATATGTTACCGACCTAAAAGCGTCCTTAAACCACATATGGGGACTTGTACATGAGAATATGCAGGAAGCACAGGGGACACAGAAGAGATATTATGACCATAAAAGTCGGCTTAGGGTGTTTCAACCTGGGGACAAAATCCTTTTATTACTCCCGTCCACAGAGGACAAATTATTAATGAAGTGGCAAGGGCCGTATGTGGTTGAAAAACGGATCACCCCTGTCACCTACAGCATACTACTGCCCCACAGAGCCGGAGGTAAACAAATATACCATATAAACCTCCTAAAAAAATGGGAGGAATCCCAGCCCCCTGGAGGACACAATCCCGCTTTGCTGGCCTGCAACTCCCCGCAGTTAGACATCCCCCTCCTGTCAGTCCGCGACCTCTTGGGCCACTCTGTTCCCTTCGGAGAAGTGTTAACCACTGAACAACAAGCCGAGCTAGGCGCTTTACTAACCATCTTCCCAGACCTGTTTTCCACAACCCCAGGTTTAACATCCCTGGTCCAACATGAAATAGTAACCCTGAACCCTAAGGTCATAAAACAGAAGCCCTACCGGATTCCAGAAGCCCGTAGGGAGGCAGTGGAAAAGGAAGTGGAAGACATGCTTCAGGCAGGGATCATAGAGCCTTCCCTGAGCAATTGGTGCTCTCCAATTGTAATTGTACCAAAGCCAGACGGCAGTCTGCGCTTTTGTATTGATTTCCGACAGGTGAATGCCATCACAAAGTTCGACACCTATCCAATGCCCCGGATAGACGAGATGGTAGAAAGTCTGGGACAAGCGAGATACATGTCAACCCTTGACCTAACGAAAGGGTATTGGCAAATCCCGTTAGAACACACCTCCAAAGAAATAACAGCGTTTTCCACACCCTCAGGTCTATACCACTTCAAGGTTCTCCCGTTCGGGTTGCATGGGGCTCCAGCCACATTTCAGAGGCTAATGGACAGGGTACTAAAACTACACCAGAAGTATGCATCAGCTTATCTTGACGATATTGTGGTTTTTAGCCACACGTGGGAGGAACACCTGGTACACCTCAAATCCATATTTCTAGCATTACAGGTTGCAGGCCTCACCATCAACCCAAAGAAATCCCTCTTAGGGACCAATACAATACAATATTTGGGATATTCCATACAAGAAGGACACATCAGGCCCCAAGTTGATAAGATTGAAGCCATCCGCACCATTTCCAGGCCACAAACCAAGAAGGAAATTTGTTCCTTCTTAGGCTTAATAGGATATTACAGGCGGTTTATTCCCCATTTTTCATCCATAGCCAGTCTACTCACCGAACTCCTGTCCAAAACACATCCCACACGCCTTCAGACATGGAACACAGCCCAAGAAGCCAGCTTTGAGGCTCTCAAACGAGCTATTTGTACCGCCCCAGTCTTACGATGCCCCGACTTTGAACGTACCTTTATCCTTCAAACTGACGCCTCGGACCACGGGCTGGGGGCTGTCTTATCTCAACCAGACTCATGTGACGAACTGCGACCCCTGTTGTACATCAGCAGAAAACTGTTCCCCCGGTAGACGAACTATTCAACAATAGAAAAGGAGTGTTTAGCTATAAAATGGGCTATAGAATCTCTGCAATACTATCTCTTGGGTAGACACTTCCTTGTCCTTACAGATCACGCACCCTTGACATGGCTCGCACAAAACAAAGACACCAATTCCCGCATATTACGATGGTTTCTCGCTTTACAACCCTTCTCGTTTCAGACCCTCCACATGCCGGGGATGAAGCAGCTGAGTGTGGACTATTTGTCCAGGCATCCGTGTTGTGAATGGCCCCAACGTCCATTCCTAAGGGGGGACGACTGTAAGAAGGAGGACGACTCAGCCCAGCGGAAGCCGGGAAACGCGGACGGAGCCATGGAGGAAACACCGGAAACAGCTTGCGTTCTAGTCGCGCTAGGAACGCGTGACGTCAGGACGCCTCCACCAATGGAGAACAAGAAGGGCGGAACCAGGAACGGGGGCGAGGAGAGCAACGCGGAGATCGAGTGTATCGGAGGAGAGAGGACAGCGGAACAACGAGCATCAGGAGGAGAAGAAGCCGAGGTACGCGAGAGGAGGGGCGGAGGCGCTTCCGAAGGTCCACGGAGGAGGGTAGGACCGGAGACGGCCGGAGAACCAGGCGCAGAAGTCACGGATGTCACGACGACCACGGAGGAGGAGTACACCGCTTACAAACCCGGCGGCTCAAGAGAAGGAGAGGACGCCCCGGGTCCAGCTGCCACGGCCCTGTTCACGGGTCGTGGCCTCAGGCAAGTGCCGCTCAGAGGGTCTTTTTGGTGGGGTAGCTGGGAGGCTCAAGAGGAGTTTAAACACAGCAGCACACTACCGGAGTCCGAATAACCCCCTCACACCCCTCGCAACCATTAAAGATCCTCCCTGACTCCCCATATTCCTTTCCCTCACAGCGTTATGGTGAAGGTGGCACAATCACGATATAGGAAGAGATAGAGCCTAACCCGAGTGTGTCTTTTCTTTGTTTTCTTTTTGCTGCCCTGTTTTGGAGGTCCCCGGAGAGAGCGAACCAGACAAAGACACGGGAAGGCACCGACAACCTGGAATACAGAAAGAAGTGGTAGCGGGACTAAACCTTTCAATCCAGACCCTATAGTGATACTTTTCGGAGGCTGCTATTGTTTGACACCTCAGATTGGTTTTCTTAACACAGACTGCCTCTCTCATATTGTGGCGAATAAAACAGTATCTACCAAAACAACTCCCAGATCGACTGGTTTCTTCCATACCACTAGTCAGGCCCTCGAGCCTCCTTACAGTAGGCATGCCCAACTACACACAGCCTGCATTCTAGGCAAGGCTCTTCGTGGAGCGCTCACTCCTTTCAGATACCCAAGCCCAATGGGGTGGGCAAGCCATTACTGTGCAGAGGTTGCATTCTGTGCAGCTTTTCACAGAGAGCTCACTCCCTGCACATACTCAAGCCTCTTTACGTATCCAAGAGCTTACTATGTAAAGGTAGGTATGTTAGTCATATTTTACCTTACATTAAAAAAAAACTAGAAATTCACTGAAAAAAAAGGTTTAAAGCACATTATAGCTAGAAGTGCTAATAATTTTTACTTTACAAAAAAACCTGGATTTTAATTGAATAAACCACAGGTTAAAGGGACGTTATAGTTAGTTCTGGTAATAATATATTAATTGAAGTTAAAAAAATACTTAGAAATTCACTGAAATAACCAAAGGTTAAACTACTTATTACCTCACATATTACACTTTATTTACATATTTCAAAGGTTGTATTCGTATGTAGAGTGGTAAATTGAACATCATTATGGTGGATGATGTCATCAGTGATGTCATCGAGGAATTCATTTGAGATGTCATCAGTGATGTAACTGAACATGTCATAAGGGTGTAATATGTGAGGCCATAAGCAGTGTGTGGCGAGGCGCAAGTCATAGCTAGCTCAGTAAATTTTAGTATTTTTTAGTTTAAAATAGTATTTTGAGTAACATATTCACTTACCCACACTACACAGTGGTTGTTACCACAGAGGGGCCGATTCCGATCCGGGTAGGAAGAGCACCGAACGCAATGCGGCCGGAAAAACTATGAGCCGTACGCGTGTTTTCCGCCTGACTCGTACAGCTGTACGAGTGAGCAAGTACGATGCGAGCTACGTGAAATTCACCGACCGAGTCGTTCCCGGGTCCGAACCGCTCTGTACGTCTCGCCGTAAGCTAACCGTGGTGTTCAATGGATGCGATTTACGACAAAGCCAGTACGATGCACGCGTCGAACAGCCGGTGCGAGCTTAAGTGTCCGGCTCGCAAAACGTCCGGGAAGTTGCTTTTGGGGGTCTGCGTCGGACCCCCGTCACCCGCAGCCCTACGACTCGGACACAGAGGGAGACCCAAGGATCTCCCCAACACAGGCATGTACGGTGCGGATGGCACCGAGGCGTACCCACTGTAGGGGGAGCCCTTGTGCGAGACGTACCCATTCAGTCAATGGGAGCCCATGTACGCGTCGTATAACCTGCTCCCATTGACTTCTATGGGAGTCCGACCGAACCGAGTCCGGCAGCATACGGCCGCATCGTACTCGCTCGGTCGGACTGCATGACTCCGGCTCAGTCAGAAAACACTCCGGACCTGGCTTGGTCGGAGAGCTTTCCGACCCGGATTGGAATCGGCCCCAGAGTAGTTATAGTTATGTCAAACTTTCTATAGGAAGAAAGTTATTTGCTTCTCTATAACTTTACACAGTTTTAGAAATCTTCACAAAACTTTACAAAAAAATGTTCACCCATCTCTGCTCCTTCATGGAAAGTTTCACACTGATCTGGACCAGTTGGGCTAAGTAAATAGGGGGGAGGGCAAAAATGTGATTTCCCATGTTAATTCCCATAGTAAACTTTGCTCTCCGATACAGAAAACTGGAATTATACCATGCCTACTTTTATGTGATTTGGTGTAAATTCATACAATTGAGAATTTAGTATTAAAAAGGGGATTTGGTGGGGCATGAGCAGTTAAACATGAGGTATATCTGGACCTTTGGTGCTCTGATATGCTCTGATTGCCCAATTTAAAGGGGACTAGTCTATTCCCAGGGCTTGTGTTGACAACAAATTGTGGTATCCTTACAGGACTCAGGGACATGACCTCATTGAAATGCTATGTAATGATGCCAGATTTTGAGGTTCACAAAAACGAGCACATATTAAGGCCGATGCCAGATTTTTGTCCCAATAAAATTATTTTTCGGTGTCGATATGCTCATTTTAGGAGTTTTGTTGAGTTCTTGAGTGGTTTACCCTGTAAAACATTTGGGCATTTGATTAGTCGTGTTTGAGTAAAAACATTTTCTCTCATGATATTCTCATTGAGATTCTGGAAGGTGCTCCAGAAGCTAAAATGATATCACCTTTTCATAAGCTCACATTATCTTCCTCATCCATGTGAGAGTCAAGCTAGATATTCTGACTAAAACATGCACTTCAAACAATACGAGTGGCCTGTCAGTTGATTCCCCAGTCTACTACTCAAAATAAGCATCAAGACACTCTGACTCCACCCGTCTAAAAATAATTGTCCGGATTCTCCAAGCAGCTGCAAAGCTGCACGCACAGCCTATTGCGAATCTTCGGCTTTGTGAAAAAGCACCAACAAAGCTATACAATGAGCCTGCCCCAGGCTTCTGCAACGCTGCTTCAATACTCACTCCTCCGCACGCAAGAGCCTTAACTCGCACCCACGATCCCATGCGCTCGAGTCAGTGGCGGCTGGTGACATTTGAAAGTGGTGAGGCGTAAAATTATCACAGTACTGCACCGAGGCGAGCGAGCGTAGCGAGCGAGCCTAAACAACCTACGGGGGTTCGGTGGTCCTCCCCCGAGAAAATTTTGAAAAGATTGTGAATAAATGTAGCATTTTTAAGCAAATATGAGGAAGCAGGAAGGTTAATAATGCAATACACCCAGCTTATTACATTATCTAACCAATGCATTTGTATGTTAAACTGGTACCAATAAGGCAACATCTTTGCAGAGACTGTTAGTATGTAAAAATGTCAAAAGAATAAAGTATTAGATAATATACTTCATTACGCTGCAGACTTTTTTTTGCTCCATAATTTCGTTAACATTGCGGCGTAATTTTTTCCTCCACTGCTGCATAATTCCAGGGCCGAAAGCAGGTAGCACACTACTGCTGAAACAAGGCCAATAGAGGTCCCAAAGGGTGAGGTGGACTGGCCTCAATGGTCCTGTGACCTCAGTGACGGAGTCACTGCCGCTCTAGGATGTGCTGCTTAATAGGCCTGCCCGCAAGACAGGAGGCGAACTTCGGAATGGATTGTGGTGGACAGGCCTTCAAGGTTAACCCACACTTGCCTCCGCTAGGGTCTAGGATCCACCTGCAGGTGCTAAGACACCAGGGCTTCTAAGGTCTAGCAAGGCCTTATAGCATGGGAATGTGCTCCCTCAGGAGAGTGGTCTGGTGGACTGGTCATGAAGGCTGAAACTGGTTCGCCAGTTCCAAATTCAGCAGCTCTGGCAGTAGTGCCACATCCTCTCCCACACTGAACACGTTACTGCCCCACTGAGAAAAACTTACACTTCCTTCAGCTCAGCTACAACCCAATTGTGCCCCGCTATAAACACCTGGATGCGACTCAATTCAAATTATGCACTAGACGACAGTAATATGCTACCGGGAAAAAAAAGTAACAACATCCTGGAAAAAGCAAACACTCAAAAGGGAATGCAAAATTAGGTAAAGTATGTGAAATGCAAGCAGGTACAATAAACAACATGGTTACCTTAAAGCTTTTACACTCATTCAGAAATCACTGAGTGATTTTGCCTGAAAAGTCAAGGACATGGCTACAGGGCCTAGAAGGTACCAGTTTGTGTCCATTGCGTATATCCTTACAAAACGTAAGAAGTATGGTTTAAAAAGACCACTTCCATGAACACATAGGTGCGGTACACATTTTGTTTTCCAATCCACCCATCAACCAGGTATTGCAGTACAGTACCTCTAGGAATGAAATGAAATCTCTTTGTTTTTTAAATCCACTTCCCATCTCGATGCATCCTTTGTTCTTTGAAATGTCTCAAACTAAATCACTCACACCGATCCTTCCAGAGCGGCTATATAAATGCTTTAAACATAATGAATAATGCAGGTATACAATGCAAAATGTTCCTACGGTGCCAGCAGTTGCAGATTGATTAAAGCTCGTAACAATCGGCGTTTATTCTTGGACAGGTGAACCATAAACATGTAGTGCATTTTAATCTGCAAAAATGACTTTCGACTTTGGATTTCATTAGGGTATTCATTATAGTTTAATGTAACTGTATTGCTGTTTAGATTCCCACTAATATGTTTCTGGTACAATACACTCATATCTGAACATTGTGATGGTCTGAGGAAACCATGTCTTGTCTGTTTTATTATGTGGCGAAATCTATCGCCAGAGGCCTGAATCTAGTCTCCCTGTGCACTGTCTGTTGATGAAGCCGAAGCCGGCTTATGAGTTAATAATCACGTGCAAAACTATGTTTTTCAAACGATTTCTTTACTATTTGTAAAAAACAAACTAGCGGTGCTGTTGTTTTCTTAGTGAATTTCCTAGCTTACATCCGGATGCATTTCGGGTGACAAAGTACCTTTGCCGGGGTGGTAGGGAGGAAGAGGGCAGGAGTTTAGCTGAAACAGAACAAATTAATTGCAAAACAATTATGGCATAAAAAACGAAAATTAAATGAAAGAGAAAAACGAAATAAAGTACTAGCAGCATCTCCCCTGTCTTATCCAGTACCACACAAATCACATCGTACATGAACACGCCCAGAATCTTATGTCTATACACCTATCATCATACTATAGTACACCCACCACAATATGCCAATATACAAGTGCTCATAGAATCCTTGCAAGGCCCATCTGGCACCAACCCAGATGAGATCACCGGCTTCTCGGCATCAAAAAATCACCAATTGCTTCTCACTCCGTAAGGGAGACAACGCTCACTCAGTCAGGAATATGTGTGATATCAACAAGAAGCTTTACTCCATAGCAAGATACGTTTCGCCCATCACTTGCCTTGATCACATGATTTACACATCCAATCGCTGTGTCTTAAAACAAAATTATGTACGAGAGTGTAAAAACATACTAAGGCATTCTTACACCGTGCATAATGAAAATACAGACACATATACAAAATTGTATAAGGATAACTCATCGTTTCACATGTTGAATATTTACTTTACAGTCCATATATAATACAGTATAAACCCAAATTAGTCATGGTATGTCTATTTTATGCTCATCTGCCCAACTGGCATTACACTCCCCGAAACGCCTCTCCCGCATTGCGATAAGCTAATGACTGGAGAAAATAGCACTGTGTCTGGATAATAATCACATACTCGAATCATGAAGGCGCAATGGTTACTACTAGTCAAATCCCAACCGATGCAAGAGTAGAAAGAACTGTATGTTTACTTTCCCGCCTCAGTGCATTATGATAGCCGAGGAGGGGGGTGGGTGGGGGTTTAAAATGATAAAACTTACCAGGCATCTCCTCCAGTCCCGAGTTGCATCACATACCCTCTGCAACGTGGTGGACCGCCGTGGACGAAACTTCTCCCAGCTCTTTCTTTTGCCGCTCAACAGGAAATACCAATCAGGAGACTGGATGCGACGGGGGGCTGGGCGGCTGGCATTTGATAGGGCATGGGGCGACTTTACGAAAAACACGTCACCGCCCGAGCAGGAGCCTATCTCCAGACTCCTGCACTACACTAGGCATGCGCAGCATGCCTAATGCTTTGTTAATGTGAGTGAGGGGCTTTGCTCCTCTCTCACATGCGCAGACAGTCCATCTTCTAGACTCCTGCTATCGGCTGCGTGCGCAGTGCCACTGCCTTGACACATGCGCACTTTCACCCCTGAAGCACAGGCCGGCCCGGAAATGTAAACAGACGAATTGTAAAAGCTGTCAATTCGTCTGCTTACATTCCTGTTGGCCGAACTGCTGTAGGGCGCCGAACTGCTTGTAGGGCGCTGCCCCAACGCCCCTAATGGACCATCCGCCACTGGCTCGAGTTCTATCATGCTCGTGCCCTAACGAGGGATTCTACCAACGGACTATCCATTTAAAACATGCATATGGTAAACCTTTTACGCTTTACTCCATCACTCTAAATGTTAACATAAATTAATGTGAAAGTAAACCAACTGCTAGCAAAGAAACCATATTTTGGGGGAAAAGTAATAAACAGTTATCATAACCCATGCGAGTATTATTAAAACCTTAAACCCACACACTGTCAAATTCTTACCCATATTAACCTAACCTTACCAAATAAACGCTAAATTTTGTAGAACACTCCGTTTACAAACTTTCAATATATGTAAATACACACTTCATACAAAGCACCTAGTAAAAATGTACTCATCTGAATGAACAGCAGCAAACAAGAAGAAAGATGACTGGGGCTTCTGGCCTTTTATTTTTGGTGGAATTTTTCTTTGGGTTCCATGTTCTTTAAAGGGGCTCCTGTGAGAAGTGGCAATAAAGGAAATTGCAATAATGTTCAGTGGTGGCCGCCGCAAAACTAAAGTGGGGGGGCGGGGGATTAGGGGAATAATATATTTTTCAAAGGCTCCCAACCCAATCCAGATGCTGCTCTCATGCAATACCAAGCATGAAATCAGTGTAGGTATTGACCTCGCTCTGGCACAGTGAGCCTGAGGCCTTTCTCCAACCCGGCTATCAACACAGATATGTTTGGGAAACTGAAGTGTGCATGTTTGTTTGGCCTGCCTACGATGGCTGGCCAAACCGACATACGCACTTTACAGTGCCCATCACTCCTCCTCCCTGCCATGGCCTGGCCCGCCCAAGACTCCCTGACTCATTTGGTGGAAACCGGTGGAAAATAAAATGCTAATATTGTAGAGGAGCCGCTCCCCTGCTAATGTTAGCCTTCGGTCTTGCCATATAATTGGCAGGTGTATCTCATCTCACCCAATGACGTATGTTCTCATTGGAATAAGAGTATTAGGTGTCAATCAAGCTTATCAGAGAATCGCTGATTTCTGTAAATGAAAAAAGAGGCTCAATTCAAGTCTCTCATTTAGTACTTACACAAATATTTTTACTTTATAATTAAGACTGCCAGTTTTCAATTGTTACTGATTTTACAGATATATAACTTTATACATGTTTTCTTTTGTGCGTTACACGATTTTCAGCATCTTTCCCCAGCAACTGATCAGTCTACATGCCCCATAACAATTGTTAGTTTTTTTCTATTAACCGTTTTAGGGTCTATGGATCTGTATCTTGCACTCAGAGACTGTATTAGCTATACAAACAGAAGACAATGCTCCTGTCACTTCATTAACAAGCAGTTACTGCAATGTAAATCACCCAGCAAATTACTTGCACAAGATGAAACTACAGGCTGATTTCTAGCTACCATGAAATGCTGTAGAGAATAGAAAAATCTTTTCTCGCTATTATAACATGGACAACAACAAATGCATTACAATTCATGGCATGTATGCAATTTATGTTAGCAAAAATTAAACTGAGAATCCCATGTTAGTGAAAAGCTAAGTCTTAGGCCTAGCACTTCTAAATGTATTCAGTGCATAAATAAGTTAACATATAACAAAACTGTGAAAAAATTGGTTTTTGGTTGACTGGGGTATGAACCCTGGTTAAGCAACAGCCACAATCGTTTGCAAGGTGAACTATAAAAAGTCACTAATTAGCCATGCTTAACCCTGGGTAGCTTGGAACAAAAAGCAGTGAGGCTTCAGTTAGAGGCAATGTGTAAAGTATTTATGCAGCACACAAACAGTAATAAAGTGAAAACACAAGACAAGAAAAATCCTAAGTCAATTTAGAAAAATAGAGTACATTTTTATAAATAATTTAACCCCAAAACAACAAAAATCTAATCAGTAGAACCAGAGTTGGATCGTTGACATAAATATTGAGGTAAATCATATCGTTTGACACAAACATCATGTCAAAAATATTGTTTACCAAAATATTGTGTCCCTATACTTATAATGGTAATTGCAAAAATAGCTGGAAAGAAATATTTTTTTTACATTGTGTTAATTTTTTTAATATTTAAAATGTATTACTGTGAAAATAATATATATATATATGTATATATAAAATGCATACACAATAAAACAATTATTAACAATTGATTACAAAAAATATAAATTTAGACAATAAATTTAATATTACAGATCTAAAACCCCCAAAACACATTTACTACAAATTCTACAAAGAGTAGGATAACCTTTGGACTTCGGGGGGGGGGGAGATTTACTGTTCCCACTACAGTCTATACAACAGTAGGATAAGTGTTGGACTTCAGTAGGATAAGTGTTGGACTTCAGTAGGGAAAGTGTTGGTTTTCAGAGGGGTTAAATTAGCTATTCTGACTCAAGTCTGTACAACAGTATGGAAAGCGTTGGACTTCGGAGGGGTAAGATTTACTATTCCCACACCAGTCTGTGTTATGTAGGGAAAGTGTTGGACTTCAGGAAAGTTACACTTACTATTCGCACTCATGTCTGTACAACAGTAGGGAAAGCATTGGACTTTGGAGGAGGAAGATTTACTATTCCCACTCTAGTCTGTGTTACAGTAGTGAAAGTGTTGGATTTCGGAGGGGTAAGATTTATTATTCCCACTCCAGTCTGTGCTATAGTAAGGAATGTTTTGGACTTCAGAAGGGTTACATTTACTATTCCCACTCCAGTCTGTGTAACAGTAGGGAAAGTACTTCACTTCAAACACATTACATTTTGATTAACCCTCATAATTTATAAACAAAATATAAAACCTTTATTATACACAATATTAATTTATCTAAAAACACAGGTGTATTAAAAAAACAATTTGCATAGTAAAAAATGTAATAATTAATTATCAATTTAACATAATTATTTATAATTAACTTCCCACCCTTTGTCCCTACAAACTTAGCAGCACACTCTGAAAAGTTAATTAAAACAAATAACGAAATACAATTTACATAATTAATAATCAATTAAATAATAACTTAATAATTCATTGTTCATTAATTATTACCTAATAAACTTCCCAATCTATACCCCTGAAACCCAGCAGCCCACACCTCAAATATAACTAAAATATATAACTATCACACAATACACATAATTATTGATCACTTAAAATATTATTAACTCATATTTGATCCTTACTTTATTAACTTTCCACTCCACATCCCTACAAACCTAGCAACTCACACCCAAAATAAAACTAAAATAAATCAATATGAAATTATGTACTAAAGTAATATCAATCACATACGTACTTAAAAATTATTAAATAATTATTACTTAATTAACTTACCGCTGTATCCTCCTACAAACCAACAATCTGCTACTAAATTACTTTTAGCAATTACATAAAAAAATAGAAATCACTTAAAACTACAAACTGTATTTAAAAAAATGAATAACAATTATACCAAAATAATAACACATAAAGTTAATCTATGCATTAAAACACATTACTATAATTCAAAAAACAATATTTTCAACACCTATATTATTGATAACAATACTAAAAATAACAATATTCTTAACGACAATACTACTTATCTAAAAGAACAATATTATTGACAAAGATATTCCCGCATCACGATATTTTTCTATCACAATATTTTTTTCCTATATTTCTGTCTCCCGATAATAAAAACCCTAAATTGTGTCTAAATACCTCGACAGCTATGTATTTTTAATTTTTTTAGTGAAAACTAGCCCCTAAAAGATCAAAGCGCCAACCATGGACATCTAGTCGCATGAGACTGGGTCAAAGTCAAAACATTTGGCTGGCAGCAATGGAGCGCGGTTCTGATACAAGATGTGGTTTGGTTCTGGTTAGTGCTTACCTTCAGACTCAGAAGAAATTCTGAGAAAAAGATTCCTGAGAAGGTGAAGTTTAGTGGGGCAAGGCTGCAGGAGTTGCCGGAGAACGAGTGTTGTGGTCAGATGGCCTTGGGTCAAAGCCGTGGTGAAGATTTCTACGTTCAGACTTAGTCGCTGAAATAGAAGCTAAACATCTCCAGCGGGATGAGGCACAGGGCTGTAGCCGACGGCAATTCAACGAGGTTGGATACACGTTTGCTGAAGGTCCACAGAAAAGCATTTGCTGCTGCAGGGAAGAACGTAGTGGGAGAAGCCGTGAGTGTCAGTGCAGGGTTGTTAGGCCCCTTCATGTGAAGGCAGAGCACAGGCTATTCTGTCGTAAGTGGGTAAGCGCTCAACTCCACCCCCCATTCTGCCAGAAGATGGCCCATTGAGGCACAACTAATCCTTCAATTGTGTGACCGTCTGGTAGGAATTCACAAAATCTGTCAGTTACTCTCAGTCTCCCAGTCATGTGACCCAGGCAAGGCTACAGGGACACAGGGGCTAAGGCACACTTCTAAAATTGCATTTTTATAATTGTAATGAAAAATCAAACTTTACCATTGAAGAGAGTTTAATACTACAATTTCATAGACACCCGATTGAAAATTACAGCTTATCAAATGTTATAAGGAATCCCAACGTTATCCTATGGGAGAGGCAGGCCTCACAGTGGTGAAAAACTAATTTAGGAGTTGTACACTACCAGGACATGTAAAACTTAAAAATACATGTCGAGCTTTATACTTACACAGGCCTACTTTAGGGGTGATTCATAAGTAGTAAATGGGGGAGTTTACGGCTTGGCAAGGGGATTTTAATGCCAAGTTGACATGGCAGTTTAAAACATGTTTTAGTGTGCTACATAAGTGGATGGCACAATATGGGTTGCAGGCCCACTACTTTATAGGCCCTGGGTATATGGTATACTACTCTACAAGAGACTTATAAGCACATTAAATATGTCAATTAGGTATATGCTAATCAAACCATGTTTAGGGGAGTTAGCACAAGCGCTTAAGCACTGGTTAGCAGCGGTAAAGGGCACAGAGTCCAAGGGCCATAAAAAAACGAATTTCAGCAAAAATTGGAGGCAATTAGGCAAAGAATTTGAGTGCAGGGCTGACAGGTCTAACAAAAACCTTGACACCGTTAACTTTATTAAACATATAGAAAAAGTGTTCCAGGCATGACAATGTCATAAATGTAATCTGAGATTTTATCAGTGATGTTATCAATAAGTTAGGGCATGAGCAGCACATGTTGAGTATATAGGTTATAGTTTGCATAATTGTTTGGGGGACATTTTTGGGAGATTTGTTTATGTCTTGCAATGCAATAAAATAAAAGAAACACCACTGATAACATTAGACAGTGTAGAAACCACCTTAGGGAAAGTGCCTAGCCCCTCCTTACATCACATGCTCATATGTTCTCAGAAATGCAACGTTGTATTTGCTTATAAGCTAATTTGCATTAACATTGCTCGGAACTGAATTTCTGACAGATTCTTTCCCTCCTCCTCAAAACCAGCAGTCCTCACTCTCAGCAACAACTCTATTTTTTTAAATCTTTGCATATCCTATTCTCTCACGCACATAGTTTTTGATGGACATGCAGCAGTCAATAGTCATTTTCAAAAAACAGTTTAGTATGTTTGGGGGAACCAAATGACCCCCTATACTCAGCCATCCTGTCTTCGGGCATGGAGTTGTGCGGATTTACCGATGCCCACAGCTACTGTTGCTCTGAACCGTTTCCAGAGAGTGCTTGGAGCCAGCTTCTTGGTGCTAGCTGCCAAAGCAAAGTCATTTAGGGACATAGGGCCTTTCTCCTACTTTATTTTGACTTGCAGGATGCTTATTATGGTTCGACTTATTGCATATAACCAATTTGAGCCAGCATTGCATTATGTATATATGTAACTATTTTACTATTGTTTAGCCAGCATTGCTAATATATATGACTGTTTTGCTATTGTTTTCTTTAAAGCTATACTGTATCAGTTACATGTGTTGCTCCTTACTGGGTGTCTTCATCAATTTGTATCTAATAAACATGATTTAGGGTGGCTACAGGCAACCTGTCCAACACAGATTCCATGCAAAAGGTAGATGGTACTTTTAGGTGTTACTAGCCTGTCTATGATCCTGATATAACCCTCCTGACCAACATTTGTTTATGATTTTAAAGAAATGGGCAGAGACAAAAATGTTTGCGGTTCCAAGGGTCTAGCAGAATCTGGCTGAGTAGAAGGTTGTCCTGACATTCTGCAAACCAACTGCTTGCCAAATGTGGCATTGGAGGGGGCTACATAGTCTGATCCAAATAAAAAAGGTTGGGAATGTTTTGAAGTGGGAGTTGTTCAGAAATGGTTTCAGCCTGTGCTACTTCTGAGATGGCTCTTGCTTTTTAATTTAGGGACGTTCAAGGATGGAGATGGCAACCTCTTGGGTGGAATGCAAGGGAGTCTCTATCTCTGATGGATTTAAGGTAGCAACTTTGCTTATGCCCATGCTTGTTTCATATTATAATTCGTTGAGTTTTCAGCTTCCTTTGGAGTGCTGTATTTAGTGTTGCTTCCCGTTCATTTGCTTAGGCAGTTTATTTTCTTGGGTGCGGAATTAGAATACAGGGCCCAATTTATATATTGAAAGAAGTAAGCTTCTGGAACCTCAAAGATATTCCGGTCAGATTCAATTAAACAAATGGCAGAATCCAGTGGAATGCTAATTCAGCCTTCAAGGTAAAAGAAACCTTATTAACGTTAATAGATGACCAGCCACTATTAATAACAGGAAACCAACAGTCCTCAAAATTAGATCCGCTGGCTCCCTTTAGTTGTAAAAGGACCATTCTAGTCGCATCCTGTAAAGTCAATTCTGAACCTTCTCAGCACCAGCCATTAGATAAGAATATACTATCTTTAAATAGGGAAATAAACAGACTGGTGAGGGCCCAATTCTTGAATTTCTCCCCTGATTGCCACAAATTAATTTTCCTACTAAAGAGGAAAAGATCTAGGAAAAAACACTCCATCAGAAAAAAAAGGAAGACTCCAACTGGGTCCTCCTAAAGGAGGCGGCCTCAAAGAATAATACTAAAAAGTATTGGGAAATAATATCTGACTGCTGTGGCTCAAGGGTAAAATCTCTTCCTATCCCCATTAGTGAGGAAGACTGGAACGAGTATTTAACAGATTTATAGTCTGATAACCATAACTCTCTGGGAGGCCCTATCCCCTTAAGTAATTCAGCTAGTCTGTTGGCATCTAGCTTTGCTCCACCAAGGTGTGAGGTTGTTAAAATCATTAAAAGAATGAGGTCCTCAGGAGCTATGGCCCGGACCAAATTCCCATGTCTTGGATTAAGAAAGAGCCCTTACTATGGGCCACACTTCTTGCCCCTCTTTTTAGATTTTGCTACCAACTAGGAAAGATTTCTCTTTCCTGGTCTGGCAGTATTTTAATTCCTCTTTTTAAAAAGGGGCTTAGGCACCACCCAGGCAACTATCGGCAAATAGCCCTATTTAGTTGGAAAGTTTTTGTTTGTAGCGTACTGGATCATCTCAAAGATTGGGTGTCTGAAAAGGAAGTTCTCCCCCTTAAACAAGCTGGATTTAGGAAAGATCATTGTACTGTAGATAATATTTGTATGTTGAAACTAATTGAAGAGAAGTACACTCAATTTCGTAACTCACACAAATATGTAGCTTTTATAGATTTTACAACACCCTTGGATAAGATAGATCACCCTTTACTCTGGAAAAAACTTTTAAAAATGGGATTCCCCCTCCCCTTTTATCTGTTCCTTATATTTGCGGAGACAGAACTCTGTTGCAACGGTGATGCCAACATAGTAGTCCTCCCACCAAATTTAAATGCCGCCTGTATTTCCTTTCTTGGCAAACCTCCTTTTGGCCAAGACGTGACTACTCCGTCACTGCCCAGGCCAAAGTTCTCTGATGGACCAATAGAGTAAGGGGCCATTGGAGAAATGGCTATATGTCTGTCCACCTAAGTAAGACTGGCATACCAAAATAGTTTGGTGCAAGGGCCTGTTCTGTTGAAGGAGCCCTGCACCATACTGGAATGAGCATTGAAAGGACTCGCCATGACTGCGGGTCCTGGCAATTCTTTAGAAATAACCGCCAGCTTGGTGGTCATTTCTAAATTAGGTGGGCAGCATCTCTTTCAAGGCGAAAAAGTAATTTACTCTGTTACCCTAGAAGAGAAACGGGCCACTCGCCTAAATATTAATCGGGTCCTGTATACTCTGAACTGTACTAAACTCTTTGTCCAATTCACTTGGTTTGACTGGCTTTTTGTGATGTTTTGTGAACATTTGTCATCTGCTTGCTACATTCTCATTATTGAGAACTGTGTTGAAGAATAATAAATAAGAAGGTAATGCCTGGACTACTTACCAGTAGTACCCAAAATAACTCAAATTTCTGCACAGTTGTACCACTTGAGTAATATACTGTTCTTCTTTTTTCTGTTTTTAGATTGACAGTTTGTGCCTGCCAAATTCTTATGAAGTGTATGTTGATGGCAAATATTACTTGAAGTATCAAAGCCCAATGAAACCTGTGGAAAGAGTCAAATACATTGAAGCTTGGGGTGCCCATGGTGACTACATTCACAGATTTTTTTTTTTTTTTATTCATGGATTTATACCGCGCTTGAATCGACTCTTGACAAGAGTATCTCTGCGCCATGGAATCCTAAAAGTTGGAGCACCGGTCACTTGGAGGCTAAAGCATCAGAATGATGTGACTGCTTAGCTTTAATTTCATATCTATGATCTCATTTTTTAAGATATTGAAATCAAAACAAGTTTTTCCATGTTACCACAAAAATGGTGAGAACTTAAAATATTTGCCTCATAAACGTTTTGAATTGATTTCAATTAAAGTATCTGCATCAATATATTCTGCTGCATTTTGTTTCATTCACTGTTTTCAATATGTAATTTGTCATACAATAGTGGGGATTCAATAATAATGATATTAACCATATCATTATTATTATTATTATTGCTAATAATTACAATAACAACAATGATAATAATACAAATAAAAATAACAAGTATTATTATTAATAATATTATTAATATTTGTATTAATAATAATACTAGTAATAATAATAATATGAGCCTCGTTAATAGTAGTAGAAATAGTAGTAGAAGTAGTATTGTCATTACTATAATCTTTCAACACTTGAGTTGCTAGTGAATGGATGAAAGTGCTGGAGCTAATCAATATTGTCAAACTGTGAACCTCCTAATCAACTATTCACTAATGATTTATTTGAAAAGTACGTCCTAAATACTCTGGGGCATATCAACAACAACCGGCGATAATTATCGCTAAGCGCACTTAGCGCTAGGATAATTATCACCGGCTAGCGTGGATTTTTATCGCTGAGATAGCGTGCTATTAGCAAGGCTTATCTCAAAAGCGATAAATATCCTAGCGCTAACTGCCTAACGTGAGATTATCGCTGGAAACCCAGCGATAATCTCACGAAATGTGGCGTTAGCTTGTTTATAGGGCCTCACAAACTTAGCCATGATATCCACCTTCCATAGGATATCATGGCTAAGTCAGTCCTGAAGCAGGCATAAGGAAAGTAGCAATAACAGGGGTTATCACTGATTTTCTTGTCGCTATGCTTCATAGCGTGGGGCTTGATGATAGGAGAAATGTCGTGTGGAGAAGCCCGTCCACCAATAGTGAAATCAGACCCTAAGTCTCTACCTCTCTTGCCTTCTTGGTCAGCTGTCTCGAGCTTCCTCTCGGCTTGACACACAACTATGCCCTTTGCCAGGGTCTGAATCTGACTGAACCAGCTCCACAGGCCAAGAATCTCTTCCAGTCTTGACCTCAGACAAAATCAAGACCCCCTCAGGCTGTGTGTATGCTGTTGCAGGTTCCTGCTGAGTTCCTGTAGCTCATTCAACCTCCTCCCAGTGCCCTTCAGTTGCTGTCTGCAGTACTGGTGGTGCAGATCGGGGTGTACAAATTCTCCCTACTTCCACGGATAGAGTAATTTCACAGATACACGCACATGCACTCATCATACGCTTGGGCCCATTTTACTAACATACGCTCAAATACTCTACCAACACTGAACCTGTGGAAAGAAAAACTCCTAAACACCCTGCATCTACACTGAGGTCGATAAGACCTAATTGTAACTGTCCTGAGTCATGATCTAAACAATCTATACATCAATAATCAAAATAGAGTACTCAATAATTGACAAGAAATAACCACCAACACTGTATTTAAAATTATGATACTTTATCTAAAATTAGTCAAAGAAAATTCAATCAAAGTAAATCATTATTCTCATAATTACCTATTCTAGCTAAATGTCAGAATGGGTCAGGACAGGTCTCTCAGCAGAAGTCTCCCAAGTCACCGTCCTCACAGCATCGATCCTCACCAACGCAGGTTTGGGAAGAAGTGGCCCCCGACCCTCTCTAGGCTAACAATATTTATAACAGATTTTACAAAATAAAGAAACATAAAATGTTTAAAACGTCCGCTGAACCGCTGAGCAGAGCGAGAAGGAAAGGATGTAGCATCGCTACATTTGGAAAATCTCCGCTCAGAAAAATCACAAAAATAAAAAGACGGAAGACGGAAACCCTAGGTTTACAAATGTTTCTTTCATATTCATATTTCCTCAGAACCAGCGTTACAATCACAAAGTTCATTGTGGCTCCTTTGTCTTCCAAGGTTACTTGGATGTTCGCCCAGAGCTGCTGTCCTCATGGAAAACTTTAAACCAGGCGAAGACTGTGGTCAGATGACTCTCGACCATGTTCAACAAGGCCTTCTCATCAAAATTCGACTACTTGAATACAGGCTTTAAACGGCAGCCATTTTTCTACTAGGCCAAAACGTACCATCTTAATTAAAAGAGACAAAAACAACGTTACCACAGCATAGTGATTAAACAGTGTTAACCCCACTAATACCCTTATGTGTATGTAATTATCTAGCCTTTGCAACACAGAAAAGCATTAGTACACGACAATTCAAAAGCATTTTGTGCTTTAAAACAAACAGCACTCAGCAACATTTATTTAATAAAACATGCACATTATTAGTAAGCAATATGAATGCATCCCCACATGTAGTTTTCTCTTGTTAATTCGTATTGGTTAATCAGAACATTTACACAAAACAAATAATTAACGTTACACATTAATATTTTATTTTCGACAAATAGACAAACCAGAGCTTAAAAACTAAATAGATTTTCAACAGAAAACTCTGCTCCAGCAATCCCCCCTTTGGTGATATTATCACCAAATAAACAACCCAAAAAAAAAAAAAAAATTTTGTAAAATGTAGTCCCATTTTAGGAGAAATTGGAAATGTCTTTTTCTCCTTACACAACACTACACACCAGACACCCTTGCATCATCCCTCTTTGTTTCCAAGTAAACACTCTCCCTCAATTCTTCTAATTCTATTTCTTGTGGTTCTCTTTTCAACCTTTTATTTCTCTTTTCATTATTTATTTTGATTAATTTCTTTTTCCCTCCCCTGTTTTTACAACACAAACACACCAATCTTAATATCAATAAAGCAACAATTATACAGGTCAAAGGAAACAATATCTTACCTATAATAGTACTACCTATTTTTGCAATAAAACTCTTAACAGCTATCATCTTATTAGCTAATTTAGTCCAGATACTTTCAGCTTCTAGTGGTACTAATTCTTCATGCAAATCAGTAATATTTTTGATATAGACCTTCAGGTCTTTGCTTTCGTCTGGAATGTAAGTGCAACAATGTTGAACTTTCAGCATTCCACAGACTCCACCCTCTTTGGCCAATAGAATATCAAGGGCAAGTCGATTTTGCATAGACATGGCTCGTACGGCAATCAATTCCGTCTTCACCAAAAGAAACCCTCCAGCGGTATTTGTCGATAAGCGATCCACCACTGTTGACAGTTTCCGAATTCCATAAGCATTCAAAGAAATTCCCACTGCTGGAATTAAAGCTCCAAAAATGTCACCCACTATTTCTGACCAAGTTTCTCTCTTAAAGCGCGTTAGTAAATTAATATGTTCTACATCTTCTATTCTATCTATATGAAAGATCTTTGGAAAGACCAGGCTCACATAACACGTGCCATACCAATGGTCAGGCAACCTGTAATAAGCCTTGTTCCCACAAACATAATACACTCCTGGAAAAATTGGATCTTCTCCTCCTTTGAAACCCCATCCTGTTGCAATGAAGTATGTATCATGACACTCACTAGTCCCAACAAAATATGTATCATATTGGGATTTCCTTCTTGTAATGCACAGCTTACCCTTCTGTGGTGCATCTAGAGCTAAAGTTGGACTAGCCCCATTTCTCAATTCTTTTCCCATCTCAATGTCCCAAATTGTCTCACTCACTTTATATTTCCCTGCTTTCTCATGCATGCTCAATCTCCTTTCCTCCACCATGTTTAGGAAAGCTTTCTCCTCTTCTTTCAGACTGCAAGTTAAATTGTTCTTAAAAATGTAATCTAATGTTAATTCTTCTTTTTCAATAAAAATCTCACCAAAAATGTTAGCTTCTTTAGCTGGATTCAGCTTTTTGTTCATTGGCAATTGCCCAAAAATGTTATCTTTGTTAGACATCTCATAATCTATTTTCCCTAACAAATAAAAAACACTACTTAACACACTACAAGAAATTCCATACGTAGCTGGTAAATGGTGATAAGTAACACCCTCTGAAACGGATGCAGGTAACTGCATACATACGTAGCAATCCCTAACTTCCATTGTCTTCACATATTCGTATAACAACTTTGAAAAAACATTACTAGAAAAATCATTAATTGACCTATCTTTATGTATGTAAGTATTACTAATTCTAGTCGGAACTACTTTTTGTGAACTCTTCTCTGCATTGGTCACATTCTCTGTATGCATCTCAAATGTACCTATTGTAACTCTAAAAGTAACTAATAAAGCTAAAACACCCCATAGTAGCATTAATAATCCAGTACAGCAGCAGCACATTTTACACCATCTTCTTAGGAAGGCACATCTACTTTGGTTATTCTCTATGTTAGCCATTTTACTACTTTGACCTTGTCTTTTGACTTAGCCTCTACTACTCCACTACTTGAGTTTCTTAAATTCTGGATTACTTCAAACAACTAATTTCAGGTTTTCTTCTTTTCACTTTCTCTAAGTGATTTCTTCTGTTCACTCAATTTGGATACTCATCACTCTTTACTTCATTTTCTTCAACATCAAATTGTATTAGATCTCCAACAATATCCTCAGTATCCGACTTTTCTCCAATGTCAGTCAAGATTACTTTCAGGATTTCACCTGTATCTTCCTCAACCACTTCTCGTACGGTCTCCTCTAGATTTCCTTGACTTTCTGCCTCTTCACCTTCAGACAGTGCCACGTACGTCCATTCCGGCGACCTATACTTCTGGTTAGGTTTTCTTATCCTTTTGATCTCCTCTGGTTCTTTTGACTCTTTCCTCTTTTCACCTCTTGCTGGATTCTGACTCGACACCTCATTCACTTGTTCAGCTTTCGAGGTATTTGCTCTTATCAGTCTATATCTCAGCCTCTTTATTCTGTTGTTAGGCCAAAGATCTCCTCTTACAACCTTTTTCGGTCTTGTTTCTGTATTATTTCTTTCTCCAATCCAAGTTCTCTTTCTCAGAACTCGACCCTCTGATTTCTCATTCTCACTTTCATCTGATTCTGTTTCAAATACCTCTTGTTCTTCAGCAGTTTTCTTTCGCTCCACAGTCTTTTTCACCACTGTTTGAGACTTTCCTACTTCTGTCCCTCCTCGGGTCTCCAACACGCAATCTTCTTGCTGTCTACTTGTCCCTTCACCTAGCTTGTCAAGAATGTTCCCTACACCTCCTCGGGGGTTTTCCGCAATCTGTCCCTCTCTATCTTCTTCTGACCCTGCTTCTTCAGGTATAATCTCAAGTGGTTCTTCAATCTCCTCTTCTGATTCAGGAGTAGTCTCTGTGGAATTGCTCTTTTCTCTTCTTTTTCCTCCACTGCTTTTTGAAACTTCAGGCTCTCTTACAGAATCTGATCTCCTTTCTGAGACTCTCAATGGTTCTCTCTCTGAACTTTGATTTTTTCTCACTGGTTCTGTGTCTTCATCATCACTGGAATCTGACTCTTCAAAATACTCCTTACCAGTCCCATCCTTTGGGTTTGGAACTCTCAGAGTATGACTCGCATGTACCCAGTTTTTCACACCAGCACACTTCACTGCAGTTGTTGTAGTCAGAATGACTTGTCTCGGCCTTCCCCACCTTGGAACCAAGCAATTTCTTCTTCTGTGTACTTTGATTCTCACCCAGTCCCCTGGACTCAGATCATGAGCTTGCTTCTTCTCAAGTGCGTTAGCTTCTTCTCCAACCTGGTGAAACACAGAATGAACTGCGTCAGCCAGGCCTTTACAGTAATCCAAAATCATGTCATCAGTTATTGTCATCAACTTATTGACAGGCACATATGCATGTCGCATTGCGCGTCCCATCAAAATCTCATGTGGACTCAAACCAGTAGTTCTATCTGGAGTAGATCTAATAGTCATTAGCACTAGAGGCAAGACATCAGGCCATTTCATTCCAGTGGCTAAACACATCTTACCAATCCTGTTCTTGATCGTGCCATTTATCTGCTCAACCACACCAGAAGCCTCTGGCCTGTATGCACAATTTAGCTTCTGCTGTATGCCCAATGCTTCACAAATCAAACTCATGAGTTCATTATAGAAGTGTCCACCTCTATCAGACTCAATCGTTACTGGAAACCCGTACCTAGGAATCAACTCTCTTAACAGTAACTTTGCCACTGTTACTCCATCATTTCTCCTAGTCGGATAGGCCTCCACCCATCTTGAGAACAAACAGACTACCACTAGAACATACCTCAGTCTGTTCACTTGGGGCATTTCAATGAAATCAATCTGCATTCTCGTGAAAGGACCACCTTCTCTGCCTATCGTTCCCAGACTCACCACTGCCTTTTTCCCAGTGTTAAATTGCTGACAAATCAAACATCTTTGACAGATGCTCTCTGCAATTGTCCTGAACTTTGCATTGTACCAAGTCTGCTTAAAAGACCTGATCATCGCATCCCTTCCCAAATGTCCCTGGCCATGATACATCCTTGCCATTGTCGACAGCATAGAGTTAGGCATTACTGGTCTGCCATCTCTATAGACCCAAACATTGTCTGTTTCTCTTGGGGCACAACCTGCCTTAATCCAGTCTTTCTTTTCTTCCTTTCCTGCCTCATCCTGCAACTGTTTCACTTCATCCCACGTCTCTAGGACATTAGTAAACATCACAGAACAAAAAGACATTTCACTTTCTCGTTCCCTATTAATCGACTGATTATTTTTCGCGCAATATTGTGCAATGTCGTTAGCAAACCTGTTGCCAACTGTCACAAAATCATCTCCTTGTCCATGAGCAGCACATTTCACAACTGCTAATTCTTTAGGCAGCTGTATCGCCTCAAGCAATTTCCCAATCACTTCAGCATTCTTTATTGGAGTCCCACTCGACGTCAAGAAACCTCTCTGCAGCCAAAGCTGGCCAAAATCATGCACAACTCCAAATCCATACTGACTATCAGTTATCACAGTCACTCTCAGATTCTCTCCAATTTTACAAGCTTTTGTCAATGCCACCAATTCAGCAACCTGTGCAGATTTCACTCCTTTCAATGGTGATGCTTCCATAACCTCTGAAACCTTGCACACTGCATATGCTGCACTCAGCACACCCTCATCATTCCTCAGACATGATCCATCCACAAACAGCACATGATCACTCTCAAGTAATGGAAGATCCCTTATGTCTGGTCTCGGTTTTGTACAGTAATCAAGCACATCCAAACAATCATGATCATCTTCTGTCTTCACACCCACATTTTCAATATCTGGCAACAACGTCGCTGGATTCACATTCACACATCTCTCAAGAGTCACATTTGATGCTCTCAGAATGACTTTCTCATGTTTAGTCAGCCGACTATGTGACATGTACTGGGTTCTGCTTCTTGTCAAAAGAATTGCCACATTATGGGGTACGAATACCCTTACAGGATATCCCATTATGATTCCCTCACTCTGTTCCAGGCTTCTGCATGTTGCAGCCACAGATTTCAAACAACCTGGTAAACCTACAGCTACAGGGTCAAGTGTCGATGAGAAGTACGCAATAGGCCTCCTCAGTAATCCATGCTTCTGAATTAACACTGAAAGTGCACATCCATTTCTCTCACTGCAGTACAACTCAAACTCCTTTTCATAGTCTGGCATACCCAAAGCAGGGGCTTCACACATTCTGCTCTTCAGCTCCTCAAATGCTGCCATTTGTTCTCCATCTAGTTCCAATGGGTCTTTTACCTCACTCTTTGTCAGCTTAATCAGTGGTCTTGCTATCAGAGAGAAGTTACTAATCCACTGACGACAATAACCCACCATCCCCAGGAACATTCTCACTTCCCTCTGGGTCGTTGGGGCCTTCATTCCTCTGATGATTTTGATCCTGTCATCAGTCACCTTTCTCAGACCTTTTTCAATATTGTGTCCAAGATAATGCACCTCTTTCTTGCAAAATTGCAATTTGGCTGGAGACACTTTTAACCCTCCATCTGCCAGATGATTCAGTAAAGCTATAGTATCTACTTCACAAGCTTCACGTGTCTTTGATGCCACAAGTAGGTCATCAATATACTGCACTAGTACTGAGTTTTCAGGCATAATCAAGCTCTCCAATGATTTTTTCAATAACTGATTGAATATCGAAGGACTCTCTGTATACCCCTGTGGGATACGACACCATGCTAAAATACGCTGGCCAAACCTAAATGCAAAAATCGGCTGGCTGTCATGATGCAATGGAATTGAAAAGAAAGCATGACACAAATCAATCACTGTGTACCACTCAGCATCATGTGGAATCTGATACAAAATCACTGACGGATTTGGCACAATGGGACAGCATGCCACCACAATTTGGTTAACTTTTCTCAAATCTTGTACAATTCTGAACTTCCCATTAGGCTTCTTTAGCCCCATTATCGGTGAGTTACACGGGCTACTCAGTAGTTCTCTCAAAACTCCTTGCTGAATCATTTTCTCAATAATAGGAGTTATTCGTTCAATTATTTCTGGTGTCATTTTGTACTGAGGAATGTTAGGATAAGTAATTCCCTCTTTCACTGAAATTTTCACAGGATCTACATTATTCATCAATCCCATATCCTCTCCAGTAAAATCCCAAACTGTCCTTTTCACTGTATCTCTCAGCTCTTGAGGCAAATCCTCCGGATCAAACACAGCAAATGCACCAACCATTTCACTCTCTCTATTTCCTAGAGTCATTCGGTACAAAACATCCTCATCTGGTGTCTCAAAAGCTATTCCATCCGGTGTACAAAAAATTGTACAGTTCATTTTACAAAGCAGATCCCTGCCTAACAAGTTCACTGGACTAGTGTCACAGACAATAAATCTGTGCATGTCTGAAAATTTCCCTATTTGTACTCTTACTGGTTCAGTAAGACGTGTCTTGATTTGTGTATTGGCTACACCAACTACTTGGATTGCTTCATCCGAGAGAGGAAGATTTCTAATATCTGCTGACCTGACAGTTGATCTTGTCGCACGTGTGTCTACTAAAAAAGTAACACTTTCTTCATTTATTTTCCCATCTACAAATGGTCCTGCCTGGTCTATTTCTAGAGTTGCACCAAGTATGCACTCTTCTTCCTCTCTTCGGCACCGTCAATAATCCCCTTCAGACTCACTCCCTTCATTCTTTAACAAATACTGTTGTACCTGTTTAGAACGCCTTTGTTTGTTTACCTGCTCATCATTGTAGAATCCTGAATCCTAATTGTACTTTTGTGACCCTCTATTCTGCGGCAAGGGCGGTTTTGGCTCTTGACTCTGCTGTCTCACAACAGAAGGTTGTTGCTGCTGTCGATTATTCCCTTCGTTCTGCACCTGTTGATTTAAGGTTTTACCCTCATTATTCGCTAATGGTGGATTGGTACATTCAGATCTCCAATGTCCCAGTTGGCCACAGTTGTGACATGGGAATTTCTTTTTGGCTTCCTCAAGATTCCCCTTTCCTTTCCCTGCATACCTAGGCCTATTCCCTGCATTATTTCCTGGATTATTCGCCTGTTCCACCAACTGTGCTTCCTGTCTTTCCGCAACTTTCACTTGTGCCCACATTGCTTTTTCTTTCAGCTTTCTCTGTTTTGCTTCAATTTCATCACTGAAGTATTTTGCATGTCTCAGAATCTCATCTATTTTCTTACTCTGCCAGTCCACTGTATGCTCACGAATTCTCTCACTAATCTCAGGTCTCAGGCCATATACAAATCTGTATACAAAATGACTCAAATCTTTGTCACCCAGGTGCTCATCCCCGCTGAATTGTTTAAAAGCCAGTATCAGCCTCTCATAAAAAGCATGAACTGATTCTTTTGCTTCCTGTTGTGTTCGATCTATTTTAACCCAGTCTGTCTCTTTTGGAGGTACTTTACTTTTCAGGTATACCATCACCTGATCATACTTCCTCATTACCTCTGGATCTGGTGCTCCTGTTCTCTGATCTCTTGGATATTCTTCAGTAGGCCAACTTACAACTATTTTACACTCAGTCCACAAGTCTGCTGGAACAATTATATCAAACAGACTATTCAGGTCAATCCACAGCACTTTTGACAATTTCACAAACCTATCTACCTGCCTATACCACTCGACGGGCTTTTCTCTCAGTCGAGGGAAATCATTCGTAAATGATAAAATATCCTGTCTGGTCCATGGAACATGTACATATCATCCTCCAGGTATTTCTCTCATGGGATAAGCATCCACTGCTTTCTCTTTTTCTCTCACAGGAAATGCTGAATAAGTCCTGTCCCCTGATTCTTCTCTTTTCTTGTACCACCTATCCTTCCACTTCTCTACATCACCCCATCTTCACAACAATGCAACCATTTCTTTAATTTGTCCTGTTCTACCAGCACCATTCAGATTTTCAATGTCTTTATCCGTGAAATCCATCCTGTAAGACTTCTGCAAAGCTTTCACCTTATCAATGTCAACTCCCTGTTCATTCGCTACTGCTCTTAACCTGTCATGTGTATTTCTTGCTCTCCAGGTGATATTTTCGCACATAAACAACAGTTCACCATCATGATGGTTTTTTAGAATTTCTGTAGGAACTGTCCCTGCAACAAGCTCTTCTAATTCTACACGTAACCTAGCCACATCAATAGCCTGTGAATCTTTATCCCTCTTTTGAAGGACTTTCATCCAATCATTCAAATCTTCAGCTGTTATTTCAGTAGTTTTTCTCACTGGAACCACTTTCTTCTGCGGTTCTAAAATCGGCATCCCTGAACAACTAGCTTCACTAGCATCCAATCTCGAATTAGACTGTACCTCTAATCCTTCACTACATGTGTCATGTCTGGATTGTCTCAGATCACTACTTTCTGTCCTTCTTCCTGAATCTCCTGAGGAACCAGCTAAACTTGTTATCTTATTCCCAACATATGGAATCACCAAACCATTTTCACCTGTCCTCTGCTTATCAAAAACAGGCATAACTGGACCTATGGTTACAGGCACCGTAACAGCTTCCAGATTCTTTGTCAGCTCTCTAATCTTTTCAGTCAGTTCTGATGTAGTTCTGGCTAATTCTCTCGTATTCTCGTCACCACATCGATTCTCTCTCTCCCTGAAAGGATTACCACTTCTTAACTCAGGTGTCACATTTTCTGTCTCAATAATACGCAATGTATCTCTTATCGGAGAAACAACTGGTGTACTCTCTTCTGGTTCTGGTCTATATGGAGGTGGTCTCTTGTAAATCATGTCATTCAAGACCTCATCCTCATACTCATTAACTCCATATCTTCTCACTTCTGCCTCAGGAACCCTTTCCGCTCCCTTCCTTTCTTCTCTCTCGTCAACTGTTCTCATAGGATATAATCCCTCTGACATGCTAGCATCTCGCCATCTTTTCATTCGATCATGATGAGTTTCACGATCATGCCTTCTTCCAAACATGTATCTGTAATTTCCTCCAGACCTCTGCTTTTCTCGCTCATGTACTTCCTCTTCCCATTCCACTAAAGTCTCAAACTGTGTCGGCCTTGGTCTTGGGTCAAGACATAACATCTTTTCCCGTAAATTTTTCAACACGGCCAGATTAAATGAACCATGTTCTGGGAATGCTAGGACACCATCTTCCTTTGTATACCTAACCCAATTCTCCAACCATATACAGGTATGATACCCATATCTCGCAGCCATGAAGGATGCAGGCATTTTCGTTGGAGGTAACAATTCACCCTCTCTTGTTTTAACATCTTTATCCTTGTCAAACCAGCGCTTTATTTTTCCGAACAAAGATTTTTTCTTTTTCTCTTCTTGGTAATACATTTTAGCGTTTACCAAAACTTTCTAATCCCTTCCGTATTACAACTGTACAATACTATTTTTCATCCAATAATAGCGCGACTCACACTAACGCACCAATCCTGGAGCGTCTACGTCACTAGAATACCTCTTCCAATCCTTGCGCGGCTCACACCAACGCACCAATCCCAGCGCGAACACTATTCTGATCCAATATCCAATCAGAGCGCGGTCTGTTTGACGTCAGCAGCCGCTGCAGTCGCTTCTGTCTCCTGTCTCCTGTCACTCGTCTACCCCTCCTTTACAAAACTTCTCAGTAGACTTCGTGTCAAATTCTACAAAATCTATTAGTTACAACATATAAAAATCTCCATTGTCTGCTTCGCTAACCATAGAATAGTAAAGAAAATCTTTTTCACAAGAATCCCGTCTTTCTTTCACTTCTGTTTCAGTACGGAATTAATACTCTCGTTGACACAGTAGCACATCCCTCTACTCTGCCCTTCTATCATGCATTTATTAACTGTTTCCTCTAGGACTGATCCAAAGAGTTTTACAATCAACTAAATGCTCATACATTCACGCACAATTATACAAGAAAAATATAGTACATACACTCAGAATCCTTCCCGAGAACAGCGAACAATCTGTCCCGCTACAGAATTATAACACACATTAACCAAGCAGCTTACTTCTGCTCAGTCCTTCAAACAAGCTCAGAGAATACCTATTACTTCTCCCGCGATAAGCTTTAACGGTGAACCTTACGGATCCCTGGGACTTAAGACCAGAGTTTCACAGATAACCTTCGCTACCATACGCACTCCTTTTATACCAGAAATATATTTCTAATAGTAACATACGACAATGTCACTGATTCCGAACCCAGACAGTGTGACGCGCAACTTCAATTGTCACACGTTTTTCCTGCATACATACAGGACCAACAATCCCGTCTTTCCCGAGAGCAGTATATACTTCCCTCTGCCCTACTACGGAACTGCTACTAGCTCCCAAGTTCCAGAAGCACTACATATAACTCAACACGACGACTCCAACATATAGTATTAGTACATATACCAACATCAATCAATAATCAATAATCAATAAGCCAATGTACAAGCAATCTAATCAGATCAAGACAATCATCAATAACCATCAAATTCTGCTACCAGGAAATTGGTGCAGATCGGGGTGAACAAATTCTCCCTACTTCCACGGATAGAGTAATTTCACAGATACACGCACATGCACTCATCATACGCTTGGGCCCATTTTACTAACGTACGCTCAAATACTCTACCAACACTGAACCTGTGGAAAGAAAAACTCCTAAACACCCTGCATCTACACTGAGGTCGATAAGACCTAATTGTAACTGTCCTGAGTCATGATCTAAACAATCTATACATCAATAATCAAAATAGAGTACTCAATAATTGACAAGAAATAACCACCAACACTGTATTTAAAATTATGATACTTTATCTAAAATTAGTCAAAGAAAATTCAATCAAAGTAAATCATTATTCTCATAATTACCTATTCTAGCTAAATGTCAGAATGGGTCAGGACAGGTCTCTCAGTAGAAGTCTCCCAAGTCACCGTCCTCACAGCATCGATCCTCACCAACGCAGGTTTGGGAAGAAGTGGCCCCCGACCCTCTCTAGGCTAACAATATTTATAACAGATTTTACAAAATAAAGAAACATAAAATGTTTAAAACGTCCGCTGAACCGCTGAGCAGAGCGAGAAGGAAAGGATGTAGCATCGCTACATTTGGAAAATCTCCGCTCAGAAAAATCACAAAAATAAAAAGACGGAAGACGGAAACCCTAGGTTTAAAATGTTTCTTTCATATTCATATTTCCTCGGAACCAGCGTTACAATCACAAAGTTCATTGTGGCTCCTTTGTCTTCCAAGGTTACTTGGATGTTCGCCCAGAGCTGCTGTCCTCACGGAAAACTTTAAACCAGGCGAAGACTGTGGTCAGATGACTCTCGACCATGTTCAACAAGGCCTTCTCATCAAAATTCGACTACTTGAATACAGGCTTTAAACGGCAGCCATTTTTCTACTAGGCCAAAACGTACCATCTTAATTAAAAGAGACAAAAACAACGTTACCACAGCATAGTGATTAAACAGTGTTAACCCCACTAATACCCTTATGTGTATGTAATTATCTAGCCTTTGCAACACAGAAAAGCATTAGTACACGACAATTCAAAAGCATTTTGTGCTTTAAAACAAACAGCACTCAGCAACATTTATTTAATAAAACATGCACATTATTAGTAAGCAATATGAATGCATCCCCACATGTAGTTTTCTCTTGTTAATTCGTATTGGTTAATCAGAACATTTACACAAAACAAATAATTAACGTTACAAATTAATATTTTATTTTCGACAAATAGACAAACCAGAGCTTAAAAACCCAATAGATTTTCAACAGAAAACTCTGCTCCAGCACTGGGAGAGAAACTATCACATCATCTGTGAGTGTGGGGAGCGCGAATCCAATTAAGCAATCCCCCACATTTAACAACAGTGTTTGTCACAAGAGTTTCAGGCATGTTCTTAGAATGTGCTTCTTCACCTAGACCGAGTCCCCATGGCTAAGGTCATGGTACTGCTACTGATGTGATGGGGCGATAGCAGCTCCAACCTGGTAGGACACAGAATGCACCACATCAGCCACTGCCTTGCCATAATCAAGAGTTGTGTCATCTGTAATGTTTACAAGAACATTTGCAGGCACTGCAGGTAATCCCATTGCTCGAACCATGATGCTTTCATGAGAGGACAGTCCTGTCTTCTGATCAGGAATGCTGTGAAGACTTATCAGGACAAGAGACAAAGCATCAGGCCACTTCAGAGATGTTGAAACACACCATGGCCTGTCTGGATTTTAGTGTGCCATTTACCTGTTCCACAATGCCTGAAGCCTCAGGATGATAACTGCAATGTAGTTTTTGGCCCACTTGTAATGCTGAACACAACATTTCCCAGGCCTCATTATTGAAATGAGTTTCTCAGTCTGACTCAAGCGAGTCTGGAAACCGAACCTGGGGATCAGTTTCCTCACCAACAACTTAGCTACTGTGAGACTATCATTTCTCCTGGTTGGGTATGCTTCAACCCAATGTCAGAAAATACACACAATCACCAGGCCATATCTCAGGCCATTGCACACAAGAGCATTTCGAAGAGGTCTAGCTGCATCCTGTTGAATGGCCCTCCTGATCTCCCTATATAGCTTAGTGTCACTGGAGTTCTTTTCCCTACATTCATCTGCTGACGCATAACACATCTGTGACACAATCCTTAATTATCAATTTGATTTGGGGTTAAACCTGTCTGGCGAAACAACCTGACTATTGCATCCCTCCCAACTTGAGCGAGACAATGAAAATGACAGCAAGCTACCCTGCAATACAAGTCTTCCATCTGCTGAAACCCAAGCGTCATTCTCTCTTTTAATACAACCTGCTCTGACCAAACCCTGCTATTCTGCCTCTGGTACTTCTTCCTGCAACCTCTTCACTTCTTCTCAAGTATCAGCTGTTGTCAACAAAAGGTTGTAATTGATCTCAGCATCATATTCATTCACATATTCCCCGTTGAATGTTCTAGACCCATTAGCACAACATTGTGGAACATCAACAGCATATAAGTTGCCGACAATTACATAATCATATCCGCTCCTGTGTGTCAAATAATTTCCAACAGCAATCTTATCAGGCAACTGCAATGCTTCCAACAGTCTCATGACATGTTCCTTATTACAGAATGGGCATCCTGATGATGTTTTAAATTCATTGTGCCCATAATTGTCCAAAGTCATGGACTACACCAAAGCCATACTGACTGTCAGTAAAAAAGTCACTCTCAGCCGTTCAGAAACACAGCAAGCTCTAGTAAGAGCAATCAGTTCAGTCACTTGTGCAGAAGACACCTCTTGGAGCCAAGAGGTTTCCACAACCCCTGTGACTGCACAGACTACATATGCAGCTCTTAGCGTTTGCCCATCGTCTCTTACGCAAGACCCATCCACACACAATATGTAACCAGATTTTGCCAGTGACTCACCTTGTATATCTGGTCTTGGCTTGGTACATAGCTCCTGAGACATCAAGACAGTTGTGTTGTACTTAATTTTCATTCTCAGGTAGGGGTAAAAAAGTAGCAGGGTTCCACGATATTCTCAGCTGCAAGTATAATCTGTTCATGTGTAGTCAATCGGCTGTTAGTCAAATGCTGAATGTGTGTTCGCATCAGCAAAATTTCACTGAGTGGGACATGATTACGGTAAAAGGGTGTCCCATGACAATACTCTCACATCTTTCAAAGCTGACACCTACTGCTGCTACAGCTTTAAAGCATCTGGACAGTCCGGGATCAAGAGTGTATCCTCATGCATTTGTGGAAGCACTGAGAAAGCGCATCCCTCCCTCTCACTGCAGCAAAGCATGAAAGCATAAAAGATTTATTGTAATCAGGCATTCCCAGCACTGGGTCATGACAGAGACTTTCTCTCAGCTCTAGGAAGGTAATCAAACAATCATTATACCATGGTACCAGATCCGACACATCCTTGTGTGTTAGCCTCTGTAAAGGCTTGACCACGAGAAAAATGTTGGGTATCCACTGTCGACAGTAGTCCACCATTTGCAAAAACATCCCGCCTTCTCTTTAGGTGGTTGGCGGATTCATTTTCAGAATCGCCGAGATTCTTTCTTGTGACACCTTCCTCGCTCCCTTCTCAATGTGATGTCCATGATATCGAACTTCTCTTAGGCAATACTACAACTTACTCAGGGACACTTTATGTCCATTCTCAGCCAAGTGGTTTAACAATGCAGTGGAGTCTTATTTACAATCTTCCTGGGCACCTGATGCTACTAGCAGGTCATCAATATAATGAACCAAGACAAAGTTAAAGGGCATTAACAGGGACTCAACGTTCTTTTTAAGTATCTGATTAAAGATCGAAGGACTCTCTGTATACCCATGTGGAACTCTGCACAATGCCAAAACATGGTTATGGAACCAGAAGGTGAAAAGGTACTGACTGTCTTCATGCAGGGGTATAGAGAAGAAAGCCTGGCATAGATCGATCACAGTACACCACTCAGCCTCATGTGCAATCTGAAATAAAATCAAAGCTGGATTTGGTACCACAGGATAACAGGGAAATATTTTATTAATATTTCTCAGGTCCTGCACAATGAGGTACTTACTGCTAGGTTTCTGCAGGCCCTTGGTTGGTGGGTTACATAGAAGCTCCATTATCTCCTTCAAAATGCCTTTTTGTATCATTGCCTCAACCACTTGTGTAATCTCAGCTTTTGTTTCAGGAGTCAAATTGTACTGGGGATTTCTTGGATATTCAGCATTAGGTTTAACATTTATATAGACAGGCTCAATTGCTATTATGAGACCTGTGTCCTTTCCTGAGAAGTTATCCACACAATGGAAGGGAAGGGAAAATGAAGTCAGTGCTTATATAGGAGCTGCTCACTTCTCCCCGTGGAAGATCCTTTAGTTTTATAATACTGCCCTCACACACGTAATCGTGTCATGCTTCATCATAGGGCGCACATCAACACTCTGCTGCAGACCAATGTACAAAGTAAAGTGGTTTGTTCAAATGTTGTGGGGCCAACAGTATTTCTGCCGCCCCATCTGGATTTAGGATCCTCACAACACAAAAATTCTAAAACTACCTAGAGGAGTTAACAACAAAAGAGAGGTGCACCACACGAGGAGCTCAAGGTCACACAATTCGTACGTGGTTATACATTTTCTTCAAGAATCAATTTTTATATATTCATTTTATTTTCGTTTTTCTACAGAAAGACCAGCCGACGCGTTTCGTCCTGAACAAGGACTTCTTCAGGGCTGTTAATCATAAGTAAAAAAGTACATATAAATATCACACATATAAAGATACAAATACATATACAAAAAAGCACTTACATAAAAAGACACTTATACATATATAAAAAGACGGCAAACAGACAAAACGACATTGTATACTAATCAATAAATAGCAGCAGTTTTCCTATTTTGGACTTTTCAAACAAAACATTCCATACATAACATTATGTTTAATGGAAAATCCTACATATTTTTTTCTTCATTTTTAAAAAACATTAAATGTTTTTATATATATCATAAGGGGCCAAACGAAACAGGGATCAATTATGTTAATGACTGGATCAAATCATACCAACTATGCAGGTAGTATCATGGGATAAGGAAAAAGCATTCAAAAAAGAGGAATTAAACACGAATAAACAGAAAAGAGAGAGAGAGGGGATCTAACCTACCACAGGAATATGGCAACGTTCATAGAAGGGAATGTCTTCCAGAGTGTTTCACCAATCCTAAGTAATTTCAAAATGAGAGGCAGCGTTCCCTCCAATCAGTTCTATAATCAAGACACAATCAGACAGAGCACCTAATCATAAGCGATAAATCTAAAATCTCGAAGAACCAAAAACAAAATGAGTGCTGCCACAACAATATATATGTATCAGAAACACCGCATGTGACTCACAGATTCACGCCAGATCTTCATTATGGTCCAATGAGTTAACAACACAAGGATTCCACATTCACAGGAATCATGCACCCTTTGGTGCTAGGGATGTGGGCAGTAGGCAGCGTCCCAATATTCTAAAAGGAAACCGGAATATATTTTTTTAAAAGAAACCGGGATATATTTTTTAAATAAACAATGAGGAATGGGAATAATGAAAGAAAAATATTTTTCTTCTTAAAATTTCTAAGGCTACACTCAAGTAAACATCTATCTTCGGTAGTCTGAGCATGATATCATATCGTATTGCACAGCAACTATACAAATAATAACAAACAGAAGAGGAGAATTTATTTCTTCTTCAAATGGGCAAAAAAACAAGCTCAGCATATAGTGCGCATAAATAAATAAGGAGCCCATATTGCTCTGTTAATCATAAACCCATTCAAAATAGTCCCAACAAAGGGAAAACATACTCATCAAGCTCAGAAAGTGAGCGAGAACGAAAAGAATATTCCCAACTATCGAGTATAAAGCCTACATAAGCCTTCGTAAGCGGCGCGGTACCTAGAGGAGTGTCCACCCTGTCTTTATTCAGGACCTTGCCTGGCAGTATTAAAAAATATCTAACTGGGGTATTCTTGGATCATTAGTATCCATCACCCCTGTCTTTTGTGTATTTGCATATCTACATGTTTCAGCCACCTACGTGCCCTCTGGGGTTAGTGGCTTTTATCAGTCTGTGTTGAGGTATGTAATCACACCATCGCCTACTTACTAGTCATGCGACACTCCTCAGGAATAACCTGAAAGAAAACAATTTCTTTTAAAAGCATTTTCTTCGACAAGGAGTAGCTACATAATACATTTTTTCTAATTCTCGCTAAAAACTATTGTTTAATTTACAGCATCTTCCAAATGCCCAGACCCACCCTGGTGTGATCTCCTCTTAGTGTACACGCATGTGAATCTTGTGCATCTGATGCTTTATCTTCCCTGCTCAACATTTGCTCTTCTTACCCGAGTTTCATCTCTTTTCCTCCAAAATCAGGGTAGTGGTGGTAAAGCCTCCTTCTTGTCACACTCTGTATAAAACACAATGTGATAGTTTCCTGAGAAGTCCGAGACTTCAGGCTTCACCATATCTCTAAGGTCCGATGGCAAATCATCAGTTGTTATCTAAGGATGCAATCCAATGTCTGGTCCTTGACTCACCAATTTAAAATCAATATCCTAGTAATAGGTCTGAAACTCCACACCTTTCAGTGTGCAGCACATGGTGCAATTTAGCTTGCACAGCAAATCGTGTTCTAAAACATTCCCAGGACTATAATCACACACCACAAACTGATGTGTCTCTTAAAAGGACATTATTTTAACAGGCACTTCTTGTGTTACGGGGTTTGTCATTTGTTAAGCTGCAACTCCTACAACTTGGATTCTTTTTCTTGAGAGAGGTAGGTATGGAACTTCCGCTGTTCTAACAATAGAACGGGTAGCACCGATGTCAATCAAAAATGCCATTCACTTTGTCTTCCAAAAATGGACAACTTTGGTCTGCCTCCAAGACTGTACCAAGTACACAATCTTCCTCCCCCTCATGCACCATCATCGTTAGAGATCAAAACTGTAACTCCCAAGTAGGTCAAACATGGGAAAACTGCTGAAACGGGTGTTTATTTTGGTTCATGAAGGGATTCAGGACCTGGTTAGAGTTAAATCTAGGACCATTCACATTTTGCTGAGGCACCAGGGCTTGAGGGACCTTCATCACTGGGGCTTGTCGCATATTAGGAACTTGTATCCTGGGCTCTGCACATTGGTGTCTGTATGGGGTTTCTAACGTGTGTCTGTACAAACCCTGAATTTTGAACCTGGTTTTCCCTCACTCCCCTGTTCGGATTAAGGTGACACTCCCGCTTCCAATGCCCTGCTTTTTACATTAATTACATTGATTAGATTTCTTCAACATTGCTACGTCAATCCCCGTACTCTGGTCAATCAGGACACCACGACGTCTACCGTGTGGGTAACCATTTCCACCCTGCATTACAGGAACTCCCTGTAGACACAGACCTTGCATAGCACCAACATTCCCTACATACGGCTGATTCTGTCTTCCCCTCTGTGCTGCTGAGCCAGCATGAGCTTTTCCTTCAACCGTTCCTCATTCATTTCCAGTTGATCACTGCAATATTTTGCACACCTCAAGTTCTCATCAATTAACTTATTTTGCCAACAAATTAAATGCTGTTGAATCATCATATTAACCTCAGGCCTCAATCCTGTCACACATTGAGACACAAAACTTCCCATACCTTTAGTTTTGGCATTTTCCATCCCATTGTGCTGTCTAAAGACTTGCAACAATGTTATGTTATGTTAACATTATTTGCTATAGCGCTCAACTCACCCGGGGGCATCTCGGCGCTGCTGCAGATTCTAACAGAAAGTCCGTACCAGATGGATTCAGAATAAATAGGCTTTTAGTAGTTTCCTAAAATCACAGTATTTGGGGGTTGATCGCAGGGTTAGGGGAAGTTTGTTCCAGTACCTTGGGGCAAGATAGGATAAGGCCTTTCCCCAGTTCGTATTTGATGGATGCAGGAGACACACAGTAAGCCTTTGTCGCTGGATCCCAGATTGTGACTAGGGGCGTAAGCCGCTATCTTTTTATTGAGATAAAGCGATCTTTTGCCTTTTAAGTAGGGGTGGGCGGAATTTGCGGAATTGCATTACGCAAATCTCCGCGAAACGGTAAAAAATCTCCGCGAACACGCAGAAATTCCGCGAACACGCGGAATTGCTTGTTTGCGATGCTTTTTTCCTGTTCGCAATTGCTGTTTGCGTGCTCGAGGAGAAATATCTCGCGAACATGCATTTTGAGAACGCGAACAAGCAAAAATTTAGCGAAATCGCGGAACGCAGACTTTTGAGCAATTTCGCGTTCTCCGCGGAACGCGAAATTACGCGAATTCCGCAAATTCCGCGAGCGGAACGGAATTTGCCACCCAGGCCTACTTTTAAGGCATTGTACTTGAGCCAACCGATCTTAAAATGGGAACGCTTCTTCACTGGTAGCCAATGCAGTTCTTTCTGCAAAGGTGCTGAGGGAGTTCCATAAGGGTGGTTCAGAATAAGCCTGGGCACAGTGTTCTGAGCCACCTGGAGTTTAGAGATGAAGTGATTCACTAGCTTCTGCCAAAAGAGCATTTCCATAGTCCAGTCTACTTATCACCATGGCCTGGAGCAGTGTTCTACATAATAATAATATCCAAATTTGTAAAACGCGAACAATCACCCGTAAGGGTCTCTAGGCGCTGGGGCCCGTCGGGAAGATTAAGCAAGCTATTGCCCAGAGTCACATGGTGCTGGGCTAATCTGCCGCCGGCACCGGGGATCGAACCATGATCCCCAGTTTCCGGATTCAGTCGCCCTGGCCGTGGTAGACCGTTGTGGGTAGAAAGATTCTGCGCAGAAGGCGCAGATTGCAGTAGCAAGCGCTCGTAGTTGCCGTGATCTGATCTTTCATCATTAACGCTTGATCTAGTTTTATCCCCAGATTCTTTACAGTTTGTTTGGGCACCCAATTGGTGGGGCCACCAGTCATCCGACCAGATGGAGGGGGCTTTTCCAAGCAGCATGATTTCCATTTTTTCTGTGTTTAGCTGGAGACAGTTCTCAGTCATCCAGTTGGAGATTACTAGCATTCGTGATGCAAAACGTTTTTTTGCTGCTATCGGGTCTTGGCCTAGAGTAAACATCAGCTGGGTGTCATCAGCGTATGTTATAATCTCAAAGCCAAAGTGCTCTGCAATCTACGCTAACGGGGCCATATAGATATTGAACAAGGTGCGGCTCAAGCATGAGCCCTGCGAGACACCCTTGTCTAGGCTCCTTTTACATGAGGAGTACTGGCCCAGGATGACAGTTTGCTGTCTGTCTGTCAGGAAATGCTGAAGCCATTTAAGTGCCACACCCTGTACACCGATTGCTTACAGCCTTTCCAGGAGCCTTGGATGAGAGATGGTGTCAAAGGCTGCAGAGAGATCTAATAATATCAGTATCACTGGCATTCCTGCATCCACCCCAGTCTCTCATAAAAAGCAGTAGTGACTGGCAGGGAATGAGGGTGGAGGGGACAAAATAAATACAAATACATAACACTTACCTGTTCCACCGACCACGTCTCTCCTCCGCTTCTCGAGTCCCGGAACCAGGAAGCACCCGGGCTCCCCATAGCCAATCACAAAGCTGCAATGCAGCCTCGTGATTGGTCTGAGCACTGTGGATCAGCACTTAGATGGAGACTGGGGTCCTGGGCATGTTCCCCACCAGGCTGTGTAATGAAGCCTGGTGGGGAATATGCAAAGTGCACATGACTGTTTGGCCAGGCCAAGACGGCCGGCCAAGTATTCATGGCACTTTGAGTATGCAAACCGATCTTCCCCCTGTGCCTCCAGTCCTGTCCACCCTAACCCAGCCCCGAACCTGCAACAAAGAGCAGAGGGGCAATGCTCCTCTGCCTTAGCGGAGGAGCTGCCCCTGATAAAAAAGTATGCACAGTGCCTTTATGCACCTGAGCAGTTCTGTCAATCTTAGCCCAATCAATATCCTTTGTTGGTATCTTCCCTTTCAAAAAGGTTATCACCCGTTGATACTTTTTTATCACCGAAGGTGACAGAGCATGAGATATTGGATTTCTCTGAGGCTCTTTCTCTAGCCACTATATAGCCACTTTACATTCTGCACATATCTGAGTACCACAATGCCATCTTCACAAATCAATCAGCCTGGGTATACCACTCCACTGATTTCTCTCTCAATTTAGGGAAAGTGTTTGTGAACTCCTTCTCCACAGTATATGAACGTAACCTCCACCAGGCACCTCTCTCAGCGGGATTTTTTTTTTTTTTTAATTCTCTTTTTATTGAAGAATAATGTTTGTACAATAAGAAATCACGGGCAAGCACAGTATCAGCAAAGCAACTAAAACACCATTGTATACAAGTAATGGATAAAATGCAGGACCTCCAACTGTAAGAACTTTAACATCCTCAACAGTATTTTGCAGTTCCACTGTGGGAGAAATGCAGAGTCCACACCTAGCAATATTCCATTCTGCCCATTTATTGTCCCATTTCTTCAGGCACCCCCGGTGTTTAAATACGTCTTTTTCGGCAAGCATGGCTATATCTATATCTATGGCCCATTTTGCATATCTCGGAGGGACATCCGACCCCCATCCCTGAGTACTATTCCTTTTCGCCAGTGCAAACCCCAGCAAGGACCATGAACGTTCAGTGTGTGTCAGATCCGTGGCTTCCCATGCATCTAATAAATCTGTGGGAACAGCGAGATTCCCTTCACTCCCACCTTTACCAGTTCCAAAAGTATTCTTGTCCAATAAGGGCATATTCGCGGGCAGTCCCATATTGTATGAAAAAAGGTGCCCATCAATGAACATCTCCTGACACAATTAGGGTCGGTCCGACGGCCCATCTTAACTAGTGTGTGGGTGGGTAGATAGGAGCGGTGTAAGACCTTAAGTTGGACCAGTAGTAGGCGTATAGGGGATGGCGACCACCCGAGGAGAGGCTAGGGCTTCCTGCCAGTCGTCGTTTTCTAAATAGCCTACGTCTGTTTCCCACTGTTGACGGAGATTCACGAGTGGATCAGGCTGATTATTCATGAGCTTTCGGTAAGTTGGTGATATAGCCTTATGGGGCATGGGGTCAGTCAAAAGTCGGTCCTGCAGTGGGAGGCCTCCGGTTATGAGTCACCTTTGGGGACCGTCGAAGTGAGTGCATGCCGAATCTGCAGATAGCTGTAAGTTTTGACGTCAGCAAGATGATAGTCTGTTTGCAAAGTTGCGAAGGAGACCATACCCCCCCCCCGTTTCCACAGGTTGCCCACCAGAGAGAGGCCGAAAAGGTCCCATTTGTCCAACCCTGGGTATCTACTTAGCATACCCAACCGTTCAGTGTCCCAGAGAGGGGTATGCTTCGTAATTAACTTGTGCCAACCCATTTTCCGGGTTACTGCATGCCAAATCGATACCGAATGGGCAGTTGGACCCGTCAGATGCAGCTTTTTGGGGTGGAAGTAGAGTGCGCGTTGGTAGCCTCCGTTAGACATAACCCACCTGTCAGTTCGGATTGCCGGTATTTGCGGTGGGGCAAAGACCCATTGATTTATCACCGCCAATTGGGAAGCCCGGTAATAACGCCGTAGGTCAGGCAACACGATTCCTCCATCGTACCACCCCCTAGTGAGTTTGTGTGTGGCTATGCATGGACTTTTGCCATTACAGAGGAGATTCCTGACTTCGCTCTCTACGCTAGTAAAGTAGGACTCTGGAACCATATGTGGGGTGTTGTGCAATGCGTAGAGAAAGGGAGGGAGGGCTAGCATCATAAACAATGCCGCTCTGCCTAGCAGTGTGAGGGGCAACTCCTGCCAGTGAATAATCTCTTTGTGAAATCGAACCAAGGGAGGCAGGAGGTTTGCTTCATAGAACAGCTTGGTGTCAAGCGTGATATAAATGCCGAGCTAGCCAAAGCCTCCATCGGCAACCGGAACAGAGAAGTCCCTGGGCAGCCGTGGGACTGGCCCATGTAACATGAACAAGACTGATTTCGTCCAGTAGATGGTGTAACCTAAGGGGGCACGGAAGACGGTGAATATATGTTGGATGCGACATATCGAGCGCCTGAGGGCCATCATATATAGCAGAACATTGTCCGCGTAGAGGGAGATTCTGTCTTCATGGTCGTTTGTCCACTATAAGCCTCTGATCTCAGGGTGACCTCTGATCCACGTCACCAATGGTTCCAGTGCCAGGGCGAAAATAAGGGGTGATAGAGGGCAGCCCTGATGGGTGCCTCTGCCCAGGCTAAAGCTACCAGAAGTGTGTCGATTGACGTCTATCGGTGCCATGGGGTTCCTGTATAGCAAACAAACCCATCGAATAAAATGGGGGCCAAACCCCAGTCGCTCGAGCAGAGCAAATAGGTAAGGCCATTCTATAATATTGAATGCCATTTTGGCATCGAGGGAAAGAAGTGCTGCATCTTCCTAGATAGTGTCAACTCGCCCCAAGACATCATGCAATCGACGCAAGTTGTGGGCCATATTGCGTCCAGGTATAAATTTCCCCAGCACCGGAAGAAGCCGATTGGCCAAAATCTTGGCTAGGATTTTGTTCTCGGCCATTAATAGTGAGATGGGTCGGTAGGACTCACATCTCGTAGCACACAGATGAGTATCCACTTTTAGCCTGTGTATTTATGTGTATGTATATAGATATAGGTCATAGCTAAAAGACAATGCTGTTGGAGTTTTACTTCTTCTTACTGCTGACGCTGTGCATATTATATCTTGCTTACTGTCTAACGTTTGTGACGGCTCATATCTCTTACACAAGAACTAAGACTGTTCAATAAATCCTTTTTTATCGAAAATGCCCGTCTTCCTATTTTCTGTGTAACTCTGAAGAAACTAAGCATGCACGATTGACTGAGTGAAACTGTTATCTATTGTTTCCACAATTTTGAGACACGTTCCGATTCTGAAAGGAAACAAAGTTGTCATGTTTATTCGGTTGTCAGAAAATAATCTCTTCTTGTTCATTCGAGACGTTTCTAGTGACCTCTGAGTTAGCTGGCACACAAGTAATTAAGTTTAATATACTCAATAGGAGCATACTGACCTCAGTCTATGCACAGAACTATAGTGTATATTATTCCAATGCGCAGAGCCTATAAGGGAAATAGGAACTATACTACAGCCAGTGCTGCTGAGGGGACGTTTGGTCTCCTTAAGTGCAGTGCAGCTTGTAGAGCAAGCGGGACTGATGATCAAACACATTCTGATCCTTGATCACAGCCAGCTGCTGGATTCTTAAATGACAGAGTCTACGGCAGCAGCTGGAAGATTAAATCTTTGATAGCACTGAGTTTTCAGGAAGAGGGGGCAGACCAGCAAGACCTTGGAGTCACTCAGGGAGCCTAATCATTGGCCCTCTAGCAGAGCAGAGGTCAGCAGGCATCAGGGGAGCTCAACAAAAGCAGGGAAGCAGCTCCTTAGAACAGTCAGGAGTCAGGCATAGCAGAGCTGCAATCCTTTAGCACAGCAGCCTTTACTGCATCAGAGTTTCTTCCAGGTCCAGTAGTGTTGCTCGAATATGAATTTACCTTGATAAAACAAAGACAAGAGGCGTTTGGCAAAACAGGAACAGTTGGTTTAATTAAACACTGCGACCGGGAGTACAGCATACAGAAACGGGTCTGAGGACTGACTCAAAGTGCAATAGTTTTGAGCGTCTTTTTATACATTCCTTGAAGCACCATAAAACAATTCATAGATCATGTATAGGGCGAGGAATGTAGGCCTAATCATAGAGCCATAAATTACTCCCACCTGAAGACAAATGCAGGTGGGTCTCGACCTTGCATGGACATAATAAGGACCAGTGGGTAACGTGTCTAGTTGTACGGCATGAGGAGCGCTTGATTACTGCATGTGCTGTGTTCTGATTGGCTGAGTGTTCCTAACTTCATATGGCATCTAACTTTATGGTGTTTTGGGAATGTGCGCCCCTCCGGACATGTTCGTTTTATCGGGGACAATCATCCTAGATCATTGTGGTGATGCAACCTATCTGTGGAACCATTCTGGCTTTTTCCTGTTCGCACATTTGTCCTGCTGGTTATGTGCCACCCCACCTGTGATATGTCAATCAGTAGCTTTAGGCCTAGGTCGCAGGGCCTGCCTGACCACGTATTTCTGACTCGGGGTTGATGGAGAGGTCATATCGGGAGATTTCAACAACAGTGATTGAATTACATTGTTATACATAGATGTATTATTGCGTACATCGACATCAATATTAATATTAGTGCACTGATTTGATGCAGTCACAACCCTAATACTTATACTCCAAAGTGTCTTTGATGTAGGGGGTTAACTTCAAAGATCTCTCTGAAGTGAACAAGGGTGCTTTTCTGTCCAGCCCAATGCCAGACTACCAGTAGGGGGTAAATCAGCCCTTTGAGTGAGGGCAGGACACAACCTATTGAGATGTAAGTGTGAACCTCCTCTCCCTCTCCCTGCCCAGGAAGACTATCAGTGTGCAGATGTATCCCCTGTCACACCCAGCCCTTCGTATGTTGTGGGTGTCTAGAGAGTATGCACAAAGTGTAGCTGTGACCTAGCCCAGATGTGTATCGGAGGCAGGCTGCAGACACACAGAGCAAAGTTAAGAGCGGAGAAATATCCACTTTCTAAAAGTGGCATTTCTAGAATGGTAATGTCAAATACAACTTTATCACTAAAAGGGATTTATCTCCACCATTCCACGGATGTTAAACATGAACCAGCTAGTCCTTTCCAATCACCAATTACAGTTTAAAAGGTACATTAAGAAATCCCCGATGCTTGCCTATGGAAGGAGTAGGCCTCACTGTAGTTAATGCCACCATGTTTAGGGAAGAAGCACATGCACTTTAGCACTGGTTAGCAGTGGTAAAAGTGCTCAGAGTCCTAATGCCAACAAAAAGATACAGCAAAAAGTGGGAAGCAAAAGGCAGAAATCTGGGGGAAGACCACTTCAAGGATGACAGGTCTAACAAAAGTCATCAAAGATTTTCCCCATTGGTTATATGGGCCTTTGTTGGCTGACTTGAAAGTGCTTTTTTGGAGAAGGCATCAGCAAAACATTTCTAACTTGTGAAACCAATTTGACTCCACAATAAGGACCAGGAATCACTCATTATGGTTAAATGGATTCATTTTAGGATACTAATCAATCCCATATATGAGCAGAACAAAAAAAAGTTCCAAAGACATAACAATACAGCTGGTAAGCTGAAATATCTCAGTAAGGTAAGTCATAATAAGATGAGGTACAGAATAGTATCAGCCACAACAATACAGAAACAAAGTATAGTAAATAGATGTCCCATAAAGAAACTTCCCTTCCCTCTACTAAACAGGAATCAACTATAGGACCATTTAACCAGGGATTCTATTTAGGAAGCAAAAAAGGTGTCAGCGTGATATAGACTTCAGTAGAAGTCTGGGAAAAAAGGAAGACATTTTTAGCATAAATCTTCACACTCGCAGGGAAAGCAGAGAGGTTTGTTCCTCAATAAATTATCTGAATCTGCCAACTGTGGGAATACCAATTAAAACAACAAGAGTTCAGAAACATCCTTATCTTCTCTCGCACCACCAGGAACCAACCAAATCATTAGAACATCCCACCATCCTGGTACACCATAAATAGGAGACCTCTTCTGACCATTAGGTTTCCACATCTACTGCCAAGTTCTTCCCTTCAGGCCTCATTATCAGCAGTCTAATCCAAAAAAATAACCCTTTCTCTGGCTAATGAGAAGTATGATAATGCACCTGCAAAAGCAAGAAAGAACATACTGGCAAAGCTAAGCACATTTCAATTGAGGCCTGTTTACAGGCTAAGTTAATACAACAGTCAGCATAATCTTTGAATACATGATTGTACATATGCATGTGTAATTTTGAGAATAAATGCAAAAGTAGACATGATTGCATGTGTAACTGAACATTAGTGCACACATATGTAAATCTATAATCTCTACAATAATTACATCTCATCAGCACATTTAAATTCTTTACACATGTTACAAAAATCAAAACGCAGAGTGAGTATAATGTTGTATATGAGTATATAGTTGTATGATTGTGACGGATAAAGTGTGGATCTTAATTTCCACTACTCAAGGTGGTAAAACCTATGCTTTGTTGTTTGGTATTGATTCCTGTGTGACAAAAATAGTGGCTAAAGGAAGACAGAAGAGTCTGCTTAAAACAAGGTTTTTCATGGTGCTACAACTTTCTGGTCTGCATGCCCCCAATGTAATTCCTATATGTTTACAGAACATATATTTGGTGTTACCTTGTGACCACTGTCTGTAATGGTTTGCATCTAAAAGTGCTCATAAACACTACTGGCCTATTTACAAGCTGCATTTTCAGGTAGGTGTAGTAGTATCACAGTAGTACTTATAAAGTACTACAAAATGCTATCCACAAACCTACAAGTGTGAATTTCCACCTCCTCCTCTCCTCTGTTTTCTATGGGGTGATTCTCACACATGTAAGTTTACCAGTTAGTAGGAAATGTGAGGGACCAGGGGGGGTAGCTGGAAAAAAGCATGCATTCCCTACTAAATTGAAGACGTTCAGGGAGGAGTAGGACGGATTTAGGCAGGGTTATGGCGGGACATGAACCCACCCACAAAAGAGTAAGCTCTTTACTACTCGCAAACTACACTTCTAAAGTTACTACAGTCAAAAGGGGACTCAAAACAGTAGTAAATTACTACAGCTCAGATTTCGATTCAGTCCACCACCATATATGGCAAACCAGTTGTACAGCAAGAAGCCGCCATCGAAAATAATGGCCTTGGGGCTTAAAGAAACATAGGAAATATTCTTATATTAAAATGAAATTGTATATGTTATGTTATGTTATATAGAGTTATGTATCAATGGGGTAACCCGGTAGGCCACTGGACTCGGGTATAAGTAGGTACACAAAAAGATAGTCACAGTGGAAACATATTTAAAGGAATAAAAAACACACATTTGTTAGTGATTCTAACAGATTAAGGACAACACCTATTATATGCATGTATGACCATAATTTAATCGATTATCCAAAAGTTCAGTCAAAAGGAAAATCAGCAATTCAAATGAGGGCCAGATACATCACAATGTCAACATATATAAATACATATCGGTGTAAGATACGTGATAAGTGCAAGATATTTGGGGTAAGTGCAGGACGTTGTGAGGGAGGAAGGTTGCGTGAAATAGGAACATCCACAGTTTGTTAAAGAGCCTAACCTGCCACTTAAATGGCAACAAAACTTAAATCAAACAACACAAAAATAGAAAGCAGTTGTACAATCACTGACAATCTCCTGTGTTGATCGAAGACAGAAGCGAGTCGACGTTTCGACCCCTATTAGAACCAGCAAATTGGTTTGCTTGGAGTCGGGGTCTTCATCAGGACCAAGGGAATGGGCTTACACCTAGGGGCAAGGATCAAAAAATGTAGTATAGTGAGGTGTGTCTAATATAAACATTATGATTAGGAAAGCGAAAATAATAAAAATTAAAAATTACCAGCATCAGCAGGATAAATCAGGCTGGAAAAATGGAGGGAGGGCCAAGAAGTGCTCCTGGGGAAAAGGAAAGGAGAGACGAGGAATACCACGGAAATAGCAATTTAAAATCACAGTGCGTAACCATGAGACCGGAGTGAAAAAAAATGTTACTCACCAAAGGGTGTAGTATTCCAACACTCGGTAAGTGAGTCTAAGGACGGCTGAATGAATCAGCATGAGCAGAGATCCATTAATGACCAAAGCTGAAAAAAAGGGGGAGAGGAAATCTCTATCACTCGGATCGGAAATTTTATGTCCGAGAGCGCGGCGCATATTTAGCTCAATGGGATTAAATTAATCACTAATTGTAATATGCGGGAGAACAGGCAAATCCAATTGAAAATAATATTAAATGATCAAATTCCAACGAAAAGAGAATACAGGCGAAACCCCGGAAGAACGATCTCCACACACAGGGGTTTCAAACCGCAATAATGCTGTAACGAGAGAGAGGGGAGAGAACACACTCAAGGCAGCAGGATGTGACATACCTCAAGGGCCGCGTCGAACAGTCTGACAGCTAACCCTGGGCTTGGTCACATGACCACTTAAATACCAAACAGACGCGCGCACAACCGGAAGGATTGCGCCCTGATTGGTGGAAACTCAGGGGTGTGTGTGGCCAAGTGCTCGGATGTAAATACAAACTCAAAGCAGGGACCTATTGCTGGTTCTAGGTACATAAACACAGTACAAATGATCATATAATCACAGCGGTGAATAATCCTTCAAAGGAACATACCATGTAGAAGAATAAGGGTGAAAATACCCATAATTAATTTAAATGGTTACGGTCCGGCGACAACCTTACTAATAAAATACAATCGAGCATGATTTAAACAGTCCATGTAGATGGTGGGAAAAAATGCTGCTAATTAACCACCATACAGAGTATTATACGACACGTAACACCACTTAAAGAAACATCGATTGCAGTACTTATTAAAGTAAGATTATAGCACACAGTAGGGTTTCACACAGGTGCCTGTGATGTAAAAAGGACAGTGTGGGATGTACACCCCTCAGTATCATGATACTTAGGTATTATTTAATAAGGATAGTTGGGTGTAGGTTGCATCAAGTTCATTAAGGCCACTTAGGACGGAATCAAAGCGGTCCATCCATTTACATTCCCTGATGTTAAGGATTGAGCCAAGGTCACCACCCCTAACGCCCAGTGTAATGGCTTCAATTACCAGCCATTTTATCGATTCAGGGGGATGGTTGAATGTTTTGAAATGGTCGACCATGGGTGCTCCAGAGGTGGTACATCTTATTCTGCTGCAATGTTGGAGTATCCGGCATTTCACTTTCTGAGTAGTCTGGCCTATGTAAATCTTATTGCAGGGACAGACTATCGCATAGATGACGTTCTTTGTATTGTAATTGGTGAGCGTTTTTAAATCCACCGTGCAGTTGTTATGTTGGAACGTCTTTGTTTCAATGGTCAGATTGCAGGCTTTGCACTGTCCGCATTTGACATGGCCCACCGGAGCGGGAAGATGCCAAAGAGATTCAATGGTCGGTCTAGTCGGTGTTTCCAAGAGGGACCTGACCACATGGTCGCGTACATTTTTGCCTTTCTTGAAGGAATGCATTGGGGGTTCAGTAAGCTGTAGTTCTGCTGACACCAAATGCCAATGTTTATTAACGATCTGGCGGATATCATTGCTCCTTGTGTTAAATGTAGTAACACATATCAGTCTATTGGGGTCATCCGTCCGGACTTTTGGAGTAAGGAGAAGGTCTCTGTGGTTGTACCAGGCTCTTTTGCGGGCCCTCTTGACAAGCCTCCGAGGGTAGCCGCGTTCGATCAATCTAGAGATGAGATCATCTGATTCCGTGAAGAAATCCTCTTTCCGTGTGCAGTTCCTCCTGATCCTGAGGAACTTGCCGAAAGGGAGGTTATCGCGTAGTCCTCTAGGATGGTGACTTCCATACCTCAATAAGGTGTTTCTTTCCGTAGTTTTACGGAACAGGGTTGTGTAGAGACACTCATCCATAGCCTTGATGGTGATATCAAGAAAGTCAATACTAGACTTGTCCTTAGTCATAGTAAACTGAATATCCACCGATCTTCCATTCAACCAACAGAAATAATCATCTAGTTCCTGGTCATTGCCTGTCCAAACCATCAGGACATCATCAATATAACATTTCCAATACGTGACCTGTTGCTTGAAAGGATTTGAGATGTTACTAACAAAAGTCTGCTCAAAGTTGTCCATATACAAAATGGCCAGGTCTGGAGCAAAGCTGGCACCCATCGCGACGCCTTTAGTTTGCATAAAGAAGTCATTTTGGAAGAAAAAGAAATTCTGTGTCATCGCTATTTTGAACAATTGAATGATGAAATCTGAGGGAACTTGCATCGGTTGTGTTCTTGTCTCCAAATATTTCAAAATCACCTCCAAAGCGTGTTGCTGAGGGATACTGGTGTATAGTGACACGATGTCCAATGTCACTAGAATTTGGGTGGCTGGGTTAAAAGGCATCCCATCGACCAGATTGATAACTTGCATGGTGTCCCGCAGGTACGAATCTGTGTTTTCTGCCAAGGGTTTCAAGAAAAAATCGATGTATTTGCAGAGTGGCTCAAGGATTGAACCACACCCCGAGACTATGGGGCGGCCAGGTGGCTTTCCTGGTTTTTATGTACCTTAGGTAAGGTGTAAATTGTCGGGAGGCGAGGTTGAGGCTGATTCAGAAAATGGAACTCCAGATTCGAAAGGAAACCTTGGGCAAGGCCATCTTGAGTTACTCGAAGGATCATGGTACTGATCTTCTTGGTGGGATTTAGATAAAGTCTGGTATAACTGATACCATCATTCAATTGAGAATAAAGTTCTTCCTTGTAGTTTTCCACATTCTGTAATACGATGGCTCCACCCTTGTCAGCGGGTTTGATGACAATAGAGTGGTTATTCCTCAAGTCATCCAAGGCCTTTCGTTCCGCAGAGGTGACATTGTGTTTAACATACTTTCTGATGGAGCAGATTCTTAGTGCCTCCTTAAGTACAGTACTTTCATAAGTCAATATCCGATGTGAGACCATTTGAGAAGTAGGTGTAAATGAGGAAGGAATGCGTAGGCCAGTGCAAGATGTAATAGGACTCATTGGAGACTGACGAAAGAAGTAGCATAACCGTATTTTCCGAAAGAAGCGGTGTAGCTCAGTCTGAAGATTGAATTTGTTGGGATAAGTCGTAGGAACATATGATAGACCTTTACTCAGAATCCGATGTTCATCATCGGTCAGTGTATGATTAGACAGGTTCATGATAGGGTCCTTTAAAGTGCCTACCAACGATAGACCCGGCGTCTCGTTTGAATTTCTCCATGTGGTTCCTGTGGGAAGTGTACCTGCTTCTGGGCAGGGTTCATCCCTTGTTGCTGAGCTCTGTCCCATCCCTGGCCTTGTTGTAAACGGCCACGACCGCGGCCTCTGTTCCAATTCCAATTCGCATTTCTTCCCCTGGGAGGTCGCCATTGTCGGTCCTCTAAAAAAGCCGGTCCAGAGGGTGGAAACCCCTGTGTGTGGAGATCGTTCTTCCGGGGTTTCGCCTGCATTCTCTTTTCGTTGGAATTTGATCATTTAATATTATTTTCAATTGGATTTGCCTGTTCTCCCGCATATTACAATTAGTGATTAATTTAATCCCATTGAGCTAAATATGCGCCGCGCTCTCGGACATAAAATTTCCGATCCGAGTGATAGAGATTTCCTCTCCCCCTTTTTTTCAGCTTTGGTCATTAATGGATCTCTGCTCATGCTGATTCATTCAGCCGTCCTTAGACTCACTTACCGAGTGTTGAAATACTACACCCTTTAGTGAGTAAAAATTTTTTTCACTCCGGTCTCATGGTTACGCACTGTGATTTTAAATTGCTATTTCCGTGGTATTCCTCGTCTCTCCTTTCCTTTTCCCCAGGAGCACTTCTTGGCCCTCCCTCCATTTTTCCAGCCTGATTTATCCTGCTGATGCTGGTAATTTTTAATTTTTATTATTTTCGCTTTCCTAATCATAATGTTTATATTAGACACACCTCACTATACTACATTTTTTGATCCTTGCCCCTAGGTGTAAGCCCATTCCCTTGGTCCTGATGAAGACCCCGACTCCAAGCAAACCAATTTGCTGGTTCTAATAGGGGTCGAAACGTCGACTCTCTTCTGTCTTCGATCAACACAGGAGATTGTCAGTGATTGTACAACTGCTTTCTATTTTTGTGTTGTTTGATTTAAGTTTTGTTGCCATTTAAGTGGCAGGTTAGGCTCTTTAACAAACTGTGGATGTTCCTATTTCACGCAACCTTCCTCTCTCACAACGTCCTGCACTTACCCCAAATATCTTGCACTTATCACGTATCTTACACCGATATGTATTTATATATGTTGACATTGTGATGTATCTGGCCCTCATTTGAATTGCTGATCTTCCTTTTGACTGAACTTTTGGATAATCAATTAAATTATGGTCATACATGCATATAATAGGTGTTGTCCTTAATCTGTTAGAATCACTAACAAATGTGTGTTTTTTATTCCTTTAAATATGTTTCCACTGTGACTATCTTTTTGTGTACCTACTTATACCCGAGTCCAGTGGCCTACCGGGTTACCCCATTGATACATAACTCTCTATAGTGCAGGCCTTGTCCTGCGAGGGTATTCACTTTTAATAAATCCTTTCTCATTATGTCAGGCAATGAGACATTATCATACACTGAGGAGTACATTACCACACTTATTCAAGATCCCTCCAACTTGTTTATTTCTTCGAATACCCCTAACATTGATGTGTCTCTTAATGAGAAGATTAACAAACTAGAGAGATTAGAGAAGAAGTTGACCCGCACCAGGCTGCATGGCCATCTCTTGACCAAATACCTACAGTCAAACGTCATACCTGTTGGATTGCAGGTTAAGAACGAGCCAGCGATTTTTGTGGACCAACCCAAATTCAAGGAAGGCTTCAGCTTTGTAGCCAACAACTGTTCACGCCACTGGATGGTCCTGGGAGTTGAGACTGCCCTTGAACAGGTCGAATTACTCATGAAGGAAATTGCGGATTTGAAACGAGATATCTCTACAGACAATGCACTAACAAATGCTAAGGAAGCTTTAGAACGTCTTGAAAAAACCATCAAGGAATTTATAATAAACCAAGATATTACTGTATGTTGTTAAAGCAAGGTCAACATGTTTCTGCCCCTCTCGACCCACTAGGTCGGGTATTTGTCAGGACCATAAAGAACATCTATACACTTCAGGAAAAACGTGAAAATCATAATAGAAATGTGATACAACCGTAGTCATGCTATGCCCGTGCGTCCATTTTGACGGCCACAGGAAGGTTGTCACCCTGCTTGACTAGGGTATGTGCTTCACCTCACCTATTGTATCACAAGGCGTGGAGCACCGCTCTCTCCGTCGGTTACTCCCGGCATCCAGGGATACAATCGGAGGCCTCCGATTGTATCCCTGGATGCCGGGAGTAACCACGTTTTCCCTGAGTGTATAGATGTTCTTTATGGTCCTGACGAATGCCCGACCTAGTGGGTCGAGAGGGGCAGAAACATGTTGACCTTGCTTTAACAACATACAGTAATATCTTGGCCTATTATGTTAAAGGCCAATTACACCATTTTAGCTTTGTCGCTAGTAGAGCTCCAATAAAATAATGATGGCTATATGGTAGGCATTTTTAACGCACTTTTTCTCATTCCATCTTCCATTTTTGTATACTCTGACTGTGAATACATACAGCTTTGTCAACATCACGGTAGAGGAATCTTCCTCATAAACCTGTGGGGACGATATAAGTTGTTACCATCTCAAATGATGAGTCTGGCCAATGTGGTCGTTGATGGGATGCTTTCACAAGTCTGTTGAACTACTGCAGTAAAAAGAAGCATTTTTTCATAGTCACAATTCTATTTGTCCACTAGTTATCTCTGAGTGAGTGTCAGATTAGACCTGCTCAACTTAAGTTGTTTTTTGATTAGTTCATTGCGGGTTTTAGTTGATAGTAGGTCTATAAATATAAACCCTGCGGACCCTCTTTAAAATTGTGTTAATAGAGTGTTCAGAACCAACCTCTCATGCTGGTGCCTCTCATAATCTGCAAAGTAACTGAGAAGAAACAAACCATATAAATGGTGCTCCCACCCCACAATCCTGATACAACCCAGGACATGCCCACTCTTATTTGAGGAAGACCGAGGGGGAAGATAATCAGTATTATCAGGCACATATTGAACCAGGCACTTCAAGTACTTCTGTCTCATCTCATAGAATGCTCTAAATCAATTATATCACTCCTTTGTCTCTAGGCACTTAAAGTTGTATTAAAAATCTGCATCTGTCTGAGAAAATCACGTACACCCACATCTACCATTGATTTACCGGAGAGGGATTTGTGTAGCAAACCATCAAGAGGATTCTTAGTCTGAATGTTAGAAAACCTCCCTACTGTTTCAAAATTGGACATTCTGAGATCTTCCTTTTGCACAATCTCCTCTATAATCCATTGATGCTAGAATACAGTTTATAATTGGTTGGCTTATTCACAAGGCTAATCATATTAAGACCCTTCCTTACCTTGCAGCACTTCTCACCATCTCAGGGGATGAGAGAGGACTTAGGAAAAAGAACCTGCTTCTCCTGAAAAACATAAGCCCCGAAAATTTCCTTAGCAGTAAAGTGTCATTCCCTGGAGCTGCTGCTAGCTTTTAGAGCTCACTCACTTGTTCCATCACAAACTAACCGTATTTGCTCACCTTCAGAAGCTACTGAATCCAATCTGTTCCAACTGTACCTCAACTAATCTGCTTATAAATTGCCTGATTTGTCCGACTCGATCAGGAAGTATGCCCAACCCCTCCTCATACCTAAAAATAATGCAGTCTAGTCCAGCTTTAAAACCTTTGACAAAAACAACATATTCAATCTTCTGACCTCTCTGATATACTCCAATCACTTCAACAATCAACTTCCTTCCAGATTGCTCAACAAGTTCACACACCTACTTCTCCCTTTATGGACCATGATAATCAATGCCTCACTCAATGAAGGTTTCTTACCCGACTGCCTAAAAAGTGGCCAGGTTTCTCCTATCCTAAAAACTCCCAACTCAGACCAGTCTGATCCTCATAATTACCACCCTATCACCAGCATCCCAACTTTGGTAAACTTTTAGAAAAATGTGCACTCTTACCACTTCAAAATCATATCATCTAATTCCAACTCCTTGACCAGTGCCAATCAGGTTTTCGACCAGTCCATAGCACCGAAACCACCATGATACACTTTGTCAATGATGCCCTACGTTCACTCGACCAGAATGAATCGTGCCTCCTAATTCTACTTGACCTGTCAGTGGCGTTTGACACTATCAATCATGATTCCCTCTTAAACCCTCTTAAACAGGATGGATCTCTCTGGTACAATTCTTAAATGGTTCTCCTCTTCCCTACATAACAGATTTCAAAGCATCCTACCGATAGCCCTGGCCCCTTGATATACCTTGGTAAAAAACATTATTGTCCATAGATTTTAATTTTTGATTTGTGTTTTTGTATTATTAGAGAAGTAACTTAGGTTGGGTAGACATTGCTAATCTGGGCCCAATTATTCTGGACGACAGTTTTAAAAATGGCAGATGTGTTGCAATAATATTTCGGGAACCTATTGTACGTATATACTTTATTTTGGTGTCAGAATATAGGTTTTGTAGGTCAAGTAGTTTTATAAACATAGAAAATAACTCCTCAGAGCATCTCTTCCGCCATTTTCCAAAATGTTGACTCAATAATGATGTGTTTTAGTCATTTTATTGGTAATTATTTCAATATTGTTTTTGTTTCAGGTTTTCCGTTGATTCAAATTCATAAACATTAGTAAAGCAGGTTGTAGCAGAGGATCTTTACCTCCTGGCAAAGTGTTTCTAACTACAAAATCTGAGGACTCCTTCAACAAAGAAAATGTGTCGTATGCCAAACTGATCCAAAAGAAAAGCTAACACCTGATTAGAAAGCAGATGATCTTCAATGTGTTATCTGTGGTGTAGCAAGAACATGGGCCAAAGGGATTGACAAAAGAACAAAGTACAGAGTATGTGAATCTCAAAGGGCAAACATGTTTTTATCTGAAGCTATTTTCTTTCGAGAGGAGGTTTTCAGCCAAGTAGCTGATCTAAACAGCGAGGTGAATGTATTTGCAGCTGATTTGTATGAACACTCGAACTATATGCGTGCATACAATCAAAACTATGAATGTACAATGAGCTCCCAGCAGCAACGTAACCGCCAGCCTTCAGTTAAGCTTGGACTCTTTGAAAAAGCAAATTCAGTTTTAAAGCCCCTCTTGAGTGCTGGCTATGGGTTTTACACTCAGTGAGAACAGAGAAATAATGGTCAACATCGATGAAACTGTATTGATCTATAATAATGATATTAATATTTTTCTGGTGAGAATGTAGAATGACACAATTCGTTTTTATCAGTCTAACAAAAAGAATGAACCACTTATGGTGTTCTCAGCTAATTTGACAACTGAAGTTCTTGCTGCATAAATAGGGGCACAGTATACAGTAATTCTAATTCATCATCAACACGTCCCAGTCTACAAGAAAGTTTCAAAGTGGCTGAGGAAATGGATTTTCTTCTGCATGATGCTGCGGTCTGTACAACTGATTTAACTGAATTTATCATATCGCTTATTTAGTACGGACTGAAGGGTGAAGAAAAGCCAGTTCCTCTCTGGGCTGGAATTTATGCTCTGATCTCTCAGAATACCATCTCACTGTAGAAGGTTGGGTTTTTACCAGTAATACTATCTCCAGTCACAAATTACGCAACAGTATACTCAGCTCTAAAAAACTTCTAAAATATGTGTGCTCAGCTTGAAGACTAGGCCTGGGCCAAAATTCCGTTCCGCTCACTGAAATTGCGATAATTTGGCATTTTCGGGTTCCGCGGAAAGCACGAAAATTTCAAAATTTCCGCAATCCGCATTTTAGCGGTAATTTGTTTCTTGCTCGTGCTGTAAAAAATTACATTCTCGCGTGCGCGCGATCGCCTTACCTGAATCCCCGCGTTCGCCGACAAGTTTTCCCGACCCGGTCGCGTTCTTCACGAGATGTTGGATTGTTGGTAGCCGTTTTGCGCTGTCTCGCGACAGTTTGCGCCCGCATTAACGTCATTTGTCGCGTGATCACGTCATTTGTCGCGCGATCACGTCTTTCTTCTCGCGATCATGCACCGCGAGAGTATGAGAAGATTGCGATCTCGAACACGTCATTCTCCACCGCGAGCGAGAGCGTGAGGACGCAGGCACATCTAATCGAACGCAAAAAGGAGAAAGAGACCCCGAACACGTCATTTCCAACGCGACAGGGAGCAAGAGAACGCGATCAAGTCATTTTGGACACGCCATAGACATCCGGCGGAAGTAATGTGAAGCTCGAGAACTCAAACATGTAAAATTTTCAATTTGGAGAAGAATATCAGCTCTAGCAGCATGAAACCTTCTGCAAATGATGATTTTGGATGAAAACAACTCCTCAGATTGACATTTGGCTGTCTTTTTTTGTGTAAGGAGTCCTTTTTTAAAAAGGTGGGGAGAGGGAGGAAGTGCCACAGAATCCCCAACTTCATGTTCCTGTTCAGCAGGCTCCTCCCAGTGCTTTGTCCATCTCCTGCTCATTCTGCCATTGGATTTTGAGCTGGAAAGATCACTCTTTTTGTCTGCTGCATCATTGCAATTGGATTTGAGGATTTTTTATTTGAATATTTTACAAGTAAGTGGTTGTTGTGTCTGTTTGATTGTGGGCATTGCAGTTGTTGTAACTACAATTTATTTTTGGTAACTATCATCATTCCTTTTTTTTTTAAATGTTGTGGGTAGTAGTAGTCTGTAGTAGGCCCGGGCTAGTCATGGCCTCATGGGTGTGTGCATGATGAAGCAACTGTTCCTTTGGTGTTTTTTTAATGTATTTCATTTTCAAGCATCATTTAGGGCCTGGATGGCATTGGATTGAGTTGGGGAATTGTGTTTTTTTGGGGTGGGCTTTCTGATGTTGTTGGGCCTGGCCATGTGGCTGGTGGCCATTTTGAAGCCTAGGCCTGCAAGCTTGCCTGGCCTTGTCTGCCAACAGGCCTGCTTTCATCCAGTAGGATCAGAGCAGGTAGCCACAGCTTTATTAATCAAGTGTTTTCTGTGTGGTCTGTTGAATTTAGACATCATTTAGGGCATGGATGGCATCGGATTGAGTTGGGGAAGTGTGTTTTCTTGGGGTGGGCTTTCTGATGTTTTTGGGCGCAGTAGTTGTGCAAGAATGGTAGCGTACACTTTAAGCTCGGTGTTGATGAGGGATATCGGCCAATAATCGGAGCAGGACTGTGATGGGGGTTGAGTTTTCGGAAGGACGACTATAGTGGCAGTATCTGTTTCCCGCGGGAATGAGCCCTTCTTCACCACCTCTGCAAAGAGATCCAGAAGCCGCGGCGCCAGGGTCTCACGGAAATGGGCGTAGTATTCCTGTGGGAAACCGTCCGGTCCCGGGGTTTTCCCAGGCGCCAAGTGGCCGATTGCCGTTATAACCTCCTGCAGGGTAATGGGCAGGTCCAAGGTCTCGCAAGCCTCCTGCCCCAGTCGCTCGAGGGCCGCCCCATTCCTCTCCATCAACTCTGCAAGGGAGATCCCCGGTGCCCTCGCCCGGTATAGCTGGGAGTAGTAATCTGCAAAGGTTTGGGCTATTTCCACCGAAACCGTGTGGGTTCCACCATCGGAGTCCGTGACAGCAGGAATAACCCGGCCTGCACGAGGGTAGGTAGCCAGCCGGTGAAGAAGCGCACTGTTCTCATCCCCCCATCCGTAAATCCGCGCCACCGAGAAACACCAGAGAGTCCTCGCCGCCTCCAGAGAATACGTGTGTATCTCGTCTCGGAGAAAGGCCAGCCATCGCACCCGTGTAGCATCTCCCAACGCGTCCTGGTCTCGCTCAAGCTCCAGGAACTGCGCTTCACAAGCTGTGAGCTGCTGGAGTTGACGTCGATGCTGTTGTTGCAGATGTCCATTAGCCGCCCCTCGGATAGTCGCCTTGCCGGCCTCCCAGAGGACTGCCGAGGAGGAGACGGAGCCTACGTTGTGAGAGTAGTACTCCCCAATTTCACGTTCCACCACCTTCCTAAAGGCTTTGTCTTGAAGGAACCAGTCGTTCAAACGCCACGTCGGATGAGCAGAAAAGGGAGGTGGACCAAGAGCGAGAAGCACTGGCGAGTGATCAGAGAGACCCCTCGGCAGAATGCGGATGTCGCAAACCCCCACACACTCGGTAGAGGGGACGAAGAGTAGGTCAATCCGGGCGTTAGAATGGTGTGCCGCCGAAGTGTGGGTATATTGGCGATCGCGTGGGTGCCAGACCCTCCAGACGTCACACAGGCCCTGGGTCTCCGCCCAACATGATAATTGCTTCGCGCGAGCGGCTCTGGCAAGGGAAACCGGGCCCGTCGAGTTCAGATGGGGCGTATAAACAGCATTAAAGTCACCCCCGAGGACAAGCGGTCCCACCGGAAGTCTCGGGAGTAGATCTGCGGTGAAGGAGAGAGCGGTTTGTAGCAGGGACGGCGCTGCATAGACGGACAACAGAGTGAGCGGTCGGCCCTCAAGAGTGCCACAGACCGCGACAGCCATTCCCCGGGGGTATAGATGCACCTGAGCCAGTACAAAGGGAAAGGATCGTTTGAGCAGGATAGCCACCCCCCGGGAGCCCCTAGCAAAGCCAGAGAGCCAGACCCTATCATAGCTGTACCGGGCGAGAAAGGGACATTTATTACCCAAAAGGTGGGTCTCCTGAAGGAGGAGCACATCAATCTCTGCACGTTGTGCGTATTTAAGGACCGCCATATGTATGAAACGATCCAGTAGGCCATTCATGTTCCAGGACAACACGCGCATGGCGGCCTTAGGTACAGGTGTGTCTGCCATAGGGGCAATCAGGGGCATGTATGACAGGAGAAGGAAGAAGTGACCACGAGAGCAAACAATGGGTAAGTCGGGAAGCATGTCTGGAGCCCCCACCCCGCGTGCCCCGCTCCCACACCAGGACCAACGGATGCGTGGGCGTGTGAGCTCCCCGAAAGGAGGGACATGAAGAGATCAGGCAGGAGATCAGGTCAAACGTTACATGATGCCTTAGAATTACAACAGCGAGGAATGAACCTCCCATCAACAAAAGCCCCCATAGGAGGAAAAAACAACCCCAAACCAACCCCAACCCCACACCCCCCCACCCTATACTTCGAAAACAGAAGCATCTGTCGCCCTAACAGTTTGTAACAACAACCAAGCTAAAACGCTCGGGCCTGAGTGCCAATGGACCCCTGGAAATTATAGCCAACCCAATTGGTCCGCCCTGGCCGAGAGCAGTAAATATGTTGGAGCACTGAAGCCCGATCTCTAATTCCTACAGCCAGGAATCACGTCCCAGCCTCCCCTCCCTGACGGACCATTGTGAACAGTTGATGGAAGTCATATGGTGGGGCTGCGGGAAAGGTCCGAGGTGTCCACTTGAAGGGCAGGTCGGGCCGTGGAATCTGCCCGCTGGGGAGACACGACCTGCCGCCCAGTGCCAGCAGGACTGGTAGGCGCCACCGAGGAGGCAGAGGATGCCCCAGATGCTCGGCGCTGCCGCCCCCCGGAGCGCGTAACAATCACTTCCCCGCCGGCACGCCTCTGGGGCAGCGTGTGCCATCTTCGTCGAGATCTGGAGGATCGAGGCGCCCCCCGCCCGCCGGTGATCTCTCTCCAGGACGGTGCAGGGGACACTCCTCTGTTAGCCAGGTCCAGGACGATCGTGGCGTGTCAAAAAAAGAAAGTCTTGTGCTGGAAAATGACTCGGAGGCGGGCCGGGAACTGCAGCTGATATTGGAGGCCCATAGATCGCATCTTCTGCTTTACCTCCGAGTAGGAGCGCCATAACTCTTGGGCCTCTCGGGTGTAATCCGGGAATATCATGATAGTGTGATTTTGGTACTTGAGAGTCTCGGAGCTCCTGGCCTCCCGTAGGATCGCATCTCTGTCTCTGAAATTAAGGGTCTTCAGGATAAAGGGACGGGGAGGCGCCCCCGGGGGTCTGGGAGCCAGGGAACGGTGGGCCCTTTCCACCACAAAACATGCCGAGAGTCTGTCCGCCGATTTAAACCAGCGATCCAAGAAGTCATCCGCCCGACCCGCCTCCATCCCCTCCGGGAAGCCCACCAGGCGGAGGTTACAGCGACGGGCACGGTTTTCAGCATCCTCAACCCGGCGGTGCAGTTCCTTAGAATGAGTGGTCAGCTCACGTACCTGGTCCTGCAGCTGGCGGATATCGTCTTCAGCTGTCGATATTCTGGATTCAGCTTCAGAGATGCGGGCGGTGGCATTACGCAGGTCCTGACGAATAAGGGCCACGTCAACCCTCACCTCTTCCACCATACCCTCCAGGGAAGAGCGGGACGCCGTGATGGCCTGCAGGATGGCAGCAAGGTCTGTGCCAGGGGTTTGAGCCACCTCCCCGGCAGGGCTCGGCCCCCTCTCGGAGGTCGTAAATTTGTCCATCTTGGTCTGGGTTACCGCGGGCGTCGGTCTGGATGCCCTGTCTTTACCCATGGCGGCAGCCCCCGGGCAATGGGGGCACCTCGCCTAGTCGAAGGGCCACAGGGCCAGTCTCCGCACCTCCGCAAGGACCCGGGAGTTGAACGGCAGGAGGGAAAACGCAAGTGGGACACCTCGCTCTGTCAGAAGGTCACTCTCCCCCAACCCCGCAGGGTATCTTCCCGCTGTCTGCCCGATCTGGCAGCCGATGAACTCTCAGGAGCTACCGCTAGCCTCCAGCCCCGAATTGCTCCCGGAGGAGCGCCTCCTTCCGCCACACGCCACAGCCAGGGCCATGTCTCCTCACACCAGCCGATGTCCCTGGGGCGCCCCCCCGCGCCACAGGCTTCGTCCCGGAGGATCCAATGCCACCACAACCCGCACTTAGCCCAATGCCTTGATACCATATGCCTATGTACATGTGCTTTCAGGCAACTAGGGCATTATTGGGCGCTTGCGCCTCAGGCGCTGACCAGGTTCCTCTGTTCTTGCTGGCTCAGAGGTATGCGATGCAGCCCCAGGTGCTGCAATTGGGGCCGCACTCCAAATCTGCCAACGCAGACACTCCCACCTACTGCGACTCTAGTGAAGCAACTGCCGGAGCCTGCAGAGTAGAGCCAGGGCACCCCTGTGCGGGGGGCAGGGGGTTGATGGGGGACACAGAATAGAGCGCACCCTTTGCATTAAGGTCAGTCAGTCAAGTGGTATCTATATATCGCAGCTCATCAGACGGGACTCCGGAGTTGAACTCGGGGGGAGGAGGGGGGGGGGGGAAGGAGAAAGAAAACTGATGGCCAGTCCCACCAAGACCACCGGCCTGCGGCCCGAGCCCCCGAGGCGGCGCCGCATCCACCACCGCGGCGCAGCAGGCCGCAGAGAACCAGGGCAAGTCAAGCAACATAGGTGGGGGGGAGGAAGGGAGCCGTCCCCTGACCGCCGACACCCGGCCCGATGGGGAGGGCCTCCCCACCACCTCCAACCCCCACAACCTCTCAGCTCGTCCCGCCAGGGATTCCGGCCAGCAGCACACTCACCGCCGGACCCTCGGCAGGGCTCCGCTTCCCGGGATGCGCCCCCACACCTCCTCACCTCCAGCTGGCGGATTGCAGGCAGGCACCCTGCTTGTCTACTAGAAGGGGGGGGCCCCGCTGGATCAGTCGAAACGATTCTTCCCGGCCGCCGGGGCTCCCAGGCCTCAACATCTCGTGGGTGCCGCGGGCTCAATTAGCCGCGCGCCCGTGTCCCGGGTCCAGGACAGCAGCCGCCTCTCGCCGGGCAGTTACAGATACACCAGGGGCAGTTCCGAGGGGGCAGACGCGCCCCAAACCCAGGCCAGAGGAAGCCGGGCAATTCAGGCCTCCGAAGCAACTGGAAGAAGCCGGCCAGGGCAGGTTAGGATGTGGTAGGGAGGATTAGCGGGGTCAGGCGCCTGGAGCTTCACCGCGAAGCGGCCATGCTGGTCCTGAATTTAGACATCATTTAGGGCATGGATGGCATTGGATTGAGTTGGGGAAGTGTTTTTTTTGGGGTGGGCTTTCTGATGTTGTTGGGCCTGGCCATGTGGCTGGTGGCCATTTTGAAGCCTCGGCCTGCAAGCTTGCCTGGCCTTGTCTGCCAACAGGCCTGCTTTCATCCAGTAGGATCAGAGCAGGTAGCCACAGCTTTATTAATCAAGTGTTTTCTGTGTGGTCTGTTGAATTTAGACATCATTTAGGGCATGGATGGCATTGGATTGAGTTGGGGAAGTGTTTTTTTTTGGGGTGGGCTTTCTGATGTTGTTGGGCCTAGCCATGAGGCTGGTGGCCATTTTGAAGCCTAGGCCTGCAAGCTTGCCTGGCCTTGTCTGCCAACAGACCTGCTTTCATCCAGTAGGACCAGTGCAGGTAGCCACAGCTTTATTAATCAAGTGTTTTCTGTGTGGTCTGTTGAATTTAGACATCATTTAGGGCATGGATGGCATTGGATTGAGTTGGGGAAGTGTATTTTTTTGGGATGGGCTTTCTGATGTTGGTTGTCTTAAAGACATGCTTTTGTTATGTAAAAATTGTAAATTTGATACTTGTATAGTGCACTACTCACCCGCAAGGGTCTCAAGGCACTTGTACGAATACCGCTGTGGAACCCACCCTGGCTTTTCCTGTGAGGCATCCACTCCTGGGCACCCCCAAGGTGGAGGCCAGGCATCCTTAGCGTTGTGGGGGCCGTGGTGGAGATTAAGCAAGCTATTGCCCAGAGTTGCAGAGTGGGACTCCATGACTGGAATAGGCACCGAGGCGAGAATTATCAGGTCCGTGGAATTTTATGAGCCCAAGACCCACCGAGGGGGGGAATTGAACCCTGGTCCCGGGCTAGACCTCTGCATCAGGGTCTGCCGCTCTAATCATTGAGCCACACTTCTCTTTTGTTGGTGTGCAATGCATGCACCCTGCATACCTTTCTGGGGCCTGTGAATGTTTGTATTTGCATTTTGTTGCATTAAAAATGCAGAGCAGTGTGCTTTAGCATGCATCCTTTACCTGGCTTTTATAGGCCTTTTGTCAGCTCCTGGTGTTTCCCAGGCCCCCTGCTTGTTTGTGATTTGTGAGTGTCCATGTGGCTGGTGGCCTTTTTTTGTGTTGGGAGTTATTAGTGTCCTGCATATAGGCCTGCATGGTTTTCCTATTGGCTTACTGCTTCCATCCACCCACCCACTTTGCCAGCAGCAGCTCCATGGATGCTGAGATGCTCAAATAATTTAATGGCAAATATGGTCCACCCCACTTCCATTACATTTTTATTTTGGTGGTTCTTATTAACTTTCCTATCCTTCCTGAGAGTGCAGTGTGTGACTGACTGTACACAGTAGTACAACATAGCCCTTGTTCAAAAAAAGTCATAAATGGCTTGACTATATCTTTTGTTTGCACTAGTACAGTAGTAAGTAACTGAACCACAACAACAAATGCAACTTTTCACTGATGTTCTTCTCCTGGCTTATTTGCTTTTAGGTGCACAAAAAGCCAGAGGAGGAGGTGTCGTCAGCATCACCCGGCTACCCGTTGTACTGCCTGCCAGACAGAAGTCCTGCTGCGCATCACGTCCAAGTGTGACCAGAACTTGTTGTGCATCTGCATCCTGCCTGACATCTGAAGAAGATGGCCCCAAAGAAAGGTACCAGGTCCAGTACCAAGAAAGTTGCCGGTGAGAAGAAGGAACAGAAAAAGGAAGTGCCATTAACGACGACTGGTGGTGTGCCGGCCAATGTTTTTTTTGGCACCAAAAAAGTTACGCCTGCAGCAGCGTTGTCCGGGAACCAAGCTGGGAGCAGCACCTCAGCACCAGCGGTCCAACCCCACCAACCTAGGCCCAAGGGCTTTAGTGTCACAGAGGTAGCCAGTCTACTAACGAGCAGCGATGTTGAAGAAATGTCATTATCGCAAAGTAGTACACAATCAACACAGGTGCAAACTCAGCAGATAAGTGTGCAGCCGCAACAAGAACAGCAGCAGCCGCAACAAGAACAGCAGCAGCCGCAACAAGAACAGCAGCGGCCGCAACAAGAACAGCAACGGCCGCAACATGAACAGCAGCAGCCGCAACAGCCCACCATAGTAGTTGTTGCTCCTGACGTAGGTGCATTTCAGGAAATCGAGCTTCCTGCAGACAAAGTGGAGCAAAGTCAAACCACTGTTTCAGAAGATCTATTGTCTTCCAGACCACCGGCAAGGAAAAGGAGGCTTAGTCCATCATCTTCTTCTTCAAGTCCCGCTTCTGATGATCGTGATGCCACTTGGCACCCACCAGCTCAGTCTGAGAGTGATATACGCCACAAGACAATGCTTCTGAAAAGGAAGGTCACAGAAAAACTTAGAGTTATGAAGGTAGATGTAGAAGAGGGGGGTGATGCTGATGTTGATGAAGACGAGCCAGTCATCACGCACATTACTCCCACCCCAAAGGGATTGAAGACCAACATTCTCACCCTATCCAGAAAGGCTGCTAGTGAGCGGGATGTAGCACGGATATCACCAACACAGGTTACACCACCACTACCTACAGCTGACATATTTTCCAAGGCCCACAGGGACCTACATCCAGCTCAACCATCTCAGTAGGTAGTGGTAGTAAAAGTCACAGTCTAGGTGCACAGGGTCACATTTCAAGCACACCCTCCAGTTCATCTGGTATTGAAAGTGGCACATCCAGCTGTGCCAGAAAGTTCTCCTCCCCAGTTTGGGACTTCTTTTCTGTTAGCACCAAGGAGGAGAACGTTGCTATCTGCTCAATTTGTCGACAAGGTGTTCGGCGGGGTAAGCTTGGTACAAACTATGGTACCGGAGGCCAAGCAAGTCATCTCAGAATACACCACACTATCGTGTGGGAGAATAACCTACTTCAGTTAAAAGAAAGTAGAAAAACTCAACCCATTGAAGTTGGTCAGGAAGAATCAGGGAGCGATATTATTGCGGTGGAAGGTGAAGAAGAGGGAGGCATTTCTAGCCCTGTCCCCAGTAGTGCAGTGGTACCGCCCACATCCTCCTCAGTAACATCTGAGTGGCACCGCAGTAAGAGCCATACTCAGAGTAAGGCTGAGACACCAAGGCGACCGAGTACTGCAATGAGACAAACTGTGTCGTTGAGCCTAAGTGGGTTAATGAAAACAGCACCACAAAGGAAAGTAATCCAGCCTACCATTGAGAGCATGTTTAGGTTGGAGGGGCAGTTCCAACGCAACCACCCAACGGCACGGTTGTACAATGCGAAGCTGGCTAAAATGTTAGCGCTGGACCTTTTTCCTTTGTCATTTGCGGAAGGGGTGGGTTTCCTTGAATTTGTGTCAGCCATCTGCCCTAAATGGAAGGTTCCCAGCCGGTCCTATTTCGCAAGAATTACTGTTCCGGCACTACATCATGATGTGCTGGAATTGGTTGGGCAAGCTTTGCAGCAGAGTGCTGTTCACAAAATCCACCTGACAACAGACATGTGGACCAGTTGCCAAGCCACAGATTACATGTGCATCACTGCACACTGGGTCTCTTTTGTGGGGGTTAGAGATAAGCTATCTGCACGAGTTGCTGTTGACACAGCTGCGATTTTTAAAGGTACTTGGAAACATGCAATTGTAGCCATGTTCGCCATGGAGAAATCTCATACGGCTGAAAACATTTTACACGAGTTTCGCAGCAAGGTTTTGGAATGGCTGCGGCCAAGAGGGCTTATTATTGGTTTTGTTTCCACAGACAATGGCAGTAATGTACTTAAGGCCATGGAACTTGGTTCCTATTTCAGGGTTCCGTGTTTGGCGCACTGCATAAACATTATAGTTCAAGACTTTCTGAAAAAAGAACCCATAGTCAGCAATTTACTGGCCATCTGTCGAAGAATATGCACTCATTTCAGCCATTCTTTTAAAGCTCGGAAGCAGCTGAGGATCATCCAACGTGAACATAGGATGCCAGTCAAGGCACTCATCCAGGAAGTGGCAACACGTTGGAACTCAACTACATGCTTGATCGTCTGTATGAGCAGTACAGGTCACTCCATGAACATGTCTGGAAAAGAAGAGGGGATGCTACTGTTAAAGGCATGAACCTTGAGATGGAGCAATGGAGCCTAATTAAATGCCTGACTGAGATGCTTTGTCCTTTTGAGGTCTTCACACATGAAGTCAGCAAGGAGGACTGTACAATGGGCCAAGCTATCCCATTATTGCAAATGCTAGAGCATCAGCTGAAGAATGTGTCTGAATCATACAAAGGTGTAGAGGACAAAAGGGAAGCCTATCACTTGGTGGAGAGCTTATCCCGTCGCTTAGCTGAAAATGTAAGGATACAAAATAAAATTTTGTCACAAGAACATTACATTTGTGCCACAATTCTGGATCCACGTGCAAAATGTGGACTGAAGACATTCTTTGCTTTTTCCGAGATTGATGTTACCCGCTACAAAACTTGTATAGCTGAAGCAGCCAGTAAGTTGGAAAACGAACGGCTGCTAATTAAAAGCCCGCAAGATCAACCCACAAGACGTACTGCAGCAGGCCATGCAGGATCAAGTGCAACTTTGTCGGCTGAGGGCAGTGCATTTGGATCACAACACTCACCATCACTATCGGCAAAAGCAACAATAACTGGATCATTAGGCCCAGTACAATCATTAGACGATTGGTATGTACAGTTAGGCATTCATAAGCACAGTGCTGATGCACAGAGAAAAGAGCACGAAAGCTTACCAGCAGCACCCCTGAACATTGAGCGGATGGTCCAGGCCTATCTGGACGACCCAACAGAGGTGTACATTGATCAGAACCCATTGCAGTATTGATATAGGAAAAGGTCCAAATGGTCACTGCTCAGCAGGCTGGCGATAAGGTATCTGGCTTGCCCTGTCGCAAGTGTCTCTTCCGAACGTGTTTTCAGTGCTGCTGGTTCCATTGTAACATTGAGAAGGACCAGTCTCTCGCCCAAAAACGTGGAGAGGTTAACAATGATCAAAATGAATCAGCACTTCATACCACCGAATTACACAATACATGAAGCATTGGAGGAAGATGAGGACAGCAGCTCACGTGACGGAAGTAGTGTGTCACATGATGATTACCTACTACTGGCTGACCCCCCAGAGTTTGAGGACGAGCTATACTTCCCTGACAATTAGGCTTGCACTTACTGTCTTCTTCCCTTTTTTCCCCCCTTAATTTGTGTGTCTGTCGTTCTGGTTACAAACTTGTGAATCACAACAAATCCATTATCACCGTCTTCTATTCTTCTTATTTAATAATATATACAAGTTTCAGGTGTCTGCAATTTGACAGTACAGTCCTCCGAATCCAGCTCCTCCGCTCCATCATACTGAATCTCCCGCCCAAATCCATTGCCCTCATGAATGATGATTGGATGATGGTAAAAATACTAGATGAACAAATTCTAACTTTCCTAGTCCTGCCAAAAGAAGTGGAGCATGAATCAGATGACTACTATAGTTATCCTCCTTGCAGAGCCGAGAGAGACTGCCCATTAACTGAAAATAAGATGGAACAGGTAATGATTGATGCCATGCATTGGACGGAGAGTCGCAGACTGAATGATTTTGTTGTGTTTGTTGTGCATGAAGTTATGTAATTGTGCACTGCCACTAATCATCTTTCTACAGAACACACTAAACTTAACTCAAGGTGAATTCAATTTTCCCCTTCTTGCAAATAAGAAATGTGTACTTCTCCTGCAGCTTGGTGATACATTGCTTTTAATTCAATACAGGAAGGGGACTCACTCAATCTGCGCAATGAGTATGATTGACACAACAGCACCGTCCATGATGATTGCGAAATAGACGGCCCGTTAACTTAAGATGAGAAGGAACAGGTAATGACAATTAATGGCATGCATTGGACACCTGACTCTGAGCGATTGGTGTTTGTGTTTTCATTGTTTGTTTGTTGTGCACAAACTGAAGTAAAAGTGTAATAGTAATCTATCTTTCTGTACACACTAAAGACTGACTCAAGTCAATAATATTTCTACTCTTGTTGTGTAATAACAATTTTACTTCTACTGCAGGCCGATCTTCACAGTCAGTCAGTAAAAGTGTCGGAGATGATGATGAAGTCAGGAGGACGTTTCGTGAGTGGCATAAAACTTAAAAGCCTAAAGATAAACACGTCAACAACAACCACAGCAGACCCAAATGTCTGTGTAAAAGTGGAATAGAGTGTAGCGGTGGGATGACTGCGGTGCATTGATTTACTAACTTAAACTGTAAAATGCTATGTTTGGAATGGATAATGTGCTTTGCCTTTGTCCAACTCTTTAAAAAAAAAAAAGTACTCTAAAGTCTAAACGTAGGATGTGCTACTGCTAAGCAACGTGTCATCAGGCCTGTCACTGTGGGCCTGATCTCTCCTGTTATTGTTGAAGGTCAATGCTGGAAACAGACTAGAGTAGAGATGATGCATACATGCCACCTCGGAAAGTGTTCTTGTTGCACTACACCATAACTAGTGCATTTGTTTCAACTTTGTTTCTCAATATCCCCTTTGGTTTTCCTTCTACAATTACAGGCCGGGCCTTGCCCTATACTTTGGAAAACATTACAATGCACACTTACCTTACCAATAAATCGACATTTTTTTTCCAGCTGGGCAGTGGCGAGTGGCGAGGCGACACACCCAAGATTGATGGACGAGAGGACCAAGAGGAATGCCGAGATGCATACCCAGTCCACATTTTTTACCAGGATAACACAGTAACAGTATCAACTTTTATCTTCTTTTAAATAATTTGAATAATTTTTTTGTATACAATCTTTACAACAGTGTGTTCTTGGTGTTGTTATTATCATCATTAGGTTTGCTCTCTGTTTACGATTCTTCCCTACCAATATTTAAAATTTCTATTTGCTATCTGTAAAAGTATTAAGGCCAGAACAACAGAACAAGAAGTGTATGTAATCCGGGTGTCTCATCATCATGCATGCATTTCCTTTTTCTCCCTTAACATATGGATATGGTAGTCTTCAAAGATTGTCGTTTGTTTGTCCATGCATACTGTTTTTCAATGTCAAACCTTTCCCAAAAAACCCCTTCCCATTGATTCAATAAAACCTAACCCTCTTCCCCTGGGCTGGGTGAGTTATTGTCGAGGTGTGACTAAATTAAATGTACACCAATACTTAATCACACATTTGCTGGGGCGGATGTGGCGAAAGCAACAGTACTTCAATTTCAAGGCAGAGCGATGATCTTCTTCTGCTGGCTCACCCATGAGTAGTATATTTTAGAGGTTATTTTATTTAACGAAGGAACATATACCTCAGCATTAATTGCCGGCATTGATTGGATTTGTTTGTTGTCATTCCTCATACACAGCACTAACTGTTAGGCTGTAGGCCTAGTCAAGTGACTCGACACAGCTATAGTTTGTAACTCCGTCTAGTAGGCTATCCCAACCACCATTATGTTTTGTTGTAAAATTATTTAGCATTTTATTGTTGCTCGGTAAGTTCTGTACTGTACTTCATTCTACTACTCCTCTAACAGTCTCTCAAAGGCAATTGACTGTCTCCTTTTCTTTTTTTGCAAATGCTGCCGCCCTGCCAGTATCTACTACTACTACTATACTACCACCACCACCACCCCAATCATGGCATGTTAGAAAAAGGAAACCATCTTCACCATGCAGCCATTGCTGTGCCTAAGTTAAACATAAACATCAAGCACAGGTAAGAGAGAAGTTTGGGGGAGGCAGAATTAATAATGGACATGTTTTTTTCAATGATTTCAATTTCACACACCAGTCCAGATAAAGAATGCATAGACTAGAGGACAGACTGAAAGTACTAGAAGGACAAATCAATCAGTGAGGTGTGTCGCATCTATCTGTTTGTGTCTTACACAGTCAGCCAATTATTTAAATCAAACACAGGCTATGGGCGGCCCTGCACCAGCAAGGAAACAGTGTGATGTAAGACAGTTACCCCACCTACAAAACATTAACAACATTGCATGTAACATAGAAAAATATATTTAATTTACTCTAACAAAAATAAACTAAACCCACAAAAGCTGACCCACCCCCCTCCCTAACCCCAACCAATGTCCGTAGGAAAGTCCAGGAGAAAAAGTCTGAAAAGCAAAAACCCAACACCCAAACCAGTTCCCACCCACCCTAACAAGAATTTAAAAAGGGGCAGAACTTGATGACATGGACTAAGGTGTGGGGCGGGACTCAAGAAGGACACGCATCTGCTCCTCTAAACGGGCGACGCGGCATCTGAGGGCGCGGCAGTTGCAGCCACAGTGGGGGGGGCACCGGAGATGGCACTGCGGTGGAGGCGGGCAGCTGCCAGACGGTGGCGCCGTACCGCTGGAGGGCGGTGGCTGGGGCCCGGGGCACTGGAGGAGGCTTCAATTGCTGCTGCAGTCTCCTCCTCCTCCTCTGCCAAGACCACCAGCTGCCGGTATTCACGCTGGATTGCCTCCAGCTTCCGCGCCGTGCCTTGGCGGCCAACTCCTTTCGATTGAGTAGCTGTGTATCAAAAAGAAAAAAACAAGACAATTGTAAAATATACTCTTAGAAAAAGAGTAAGACAAGTTAATTATTTATACACATAGTGGCATGGTAGAGTAGCACTAGAAAGCACAGTAGCACATAACATTTTAAATCTTGCCCGTCCTTCTTCCTTCCACCCGTCTTTCACTTTTTAGTTGAACAGTGCCCCAGGTGCTCTTCACCAATAAACTTTCAAAGCGGAGTTGAAATCAGATAGATGAGGCCATTGGTTACTCAATACTCCCTCTCCTATGCCAATTAAAGGGATTCTAGTCTTCTAGTTCACTCTTCAAACGTTCACAACAACTCAAACTTACTTAGGACATCGGATGGCGGGCGGACTTTGCCCGCCTGCTATCCTCACGCTAAAAAGGGTGGGGGTCCCGTGGGGACAATTAATTAGGATGATGCACCCGGCACAGTGGCGAGCGCATCCTGTTTTTTTTACATTCTGGTCGGCGGTGCCGAAAGCAATGCTAAAAATACATGTTGTGCTGCTTTTCCAAGCACAACATGACAGGCCCCGCACGGAGCCTGTCACGTTTTGCTTTGAAAGGCAGGGGGGGTACCATAGCATAGGTAGGTACCCTCCATGGGGGCCCCCTTGCATACTCTGCAATGTCTGCATGGCTTTCCGTGGCGGACGGCAATGCCACCACGCAAAGGCACTCCAAAATGCAGATTATATGGCTAGCGGTGTGTTCAGAGAGACACCACCGCCATATTGAACCCTTTTCCGCCTGGTCGACATGTGGGGGGTCTGACTCTTTTCTACAGGGATGGCGGGAGGTATGCCCCTGCGGTGTCGGCAGTGAATACCGCCGGCCCGGCGGGGGCAATATGCCCGCCATCCTAATGGGGCCCTAAGTCTCAACAGTACAGTATACATACAGTACACCCTTGCAGTGAGTGTACTGTCAAGTTCAACAATAGTTAAGGGTTATGAATCTAACTTACCACCGCCCGCCACTGGTGCTGCCACTCCCCCTACTGCTCCATTGTCGGTATCTGCAGCAGCAACTGCCGCATCCTCTCCCTCCGTGTCGCTGTAACGTCCTGGCTTTCTCGGGGTTGGGACAAACAGACGATAGACCAGAGAAATGGAGGTTTAAGGATGATTTAATAACCAGATAAACAACTACAGACAACAAAGAATACCGGTACTGGAATCACCATTTAACGTACGATACCCATTCACTGCTCGTCTAACCGTCCTCCGCATGCACACCGGACCCGGTATGCTCCAACGGAGGGCACAGTGCTAAGCAGTGGCCGACAATGCCACTCGACCGCTGTGAAGGGTAGTTCCAAGGTTGTGGCATCTACGGGGGGCACGTGGGAGTCACCCGGCCAGGCTCTCTACCACCTGGGAACAGCCGCTCTACCAGTATCCCCCAGAGTACTGCCACAACACAAAGACGCTGGGAACACCTCCTAGTGTGCGTCTCTTGTATCCGGGTTTAAGTGATGATACCCAAGGTGGCGCAGAGAATGGATGGGAGCAGCCGCTCTACCTATCCCAGTTCTCCTACGAGTGTCGATGGCTAAGACGCGGAAACACCTCCTGGATAGCGTCTTAGCTCTAAGCATGTGTTTACCCAAGGAACGAGGGTTGGGAGCTTCGGCTCGCACCAACCTCGTTTTCTCCAAATTGTCAGGCCGTTGGGAGCTTCGGCTCTACCAACGGGACTTGTGCCCAATGACGTTGAATACGGCTCTCAGAACGGGACAGGACACGGGCAGGAAGCACACGCCAGCACCTGTCCTCCGCTCCTTAGAATGTTCCTTCCGCCGCTCAACTCACCAACGGGTCCGTGTACCTCAACCAGGTACTCCGGCAAAGATCAGAATATCCGACGCCGAGTCCCAGTGATCTTCTCCTTAAGTAGTACTATCGGCGTTCTATAACCATGACTCTTGAGTTGTATAACATGAAAACTAGGCGTTACCCTTGGTGTTATGTAACCAGAACTCTTGAGTTGCATAACATGAAAACTAGGCGTTCCCCTTGGTGTTATGCAACCAGAACTCTTGAGTTGCATAACATGAAAACTAGGCATTTCCCTTGGTGTTATGTAACCAGAACTCTTGAGTTGCATAAGGCAATTGTTGCCGGAGGGCATTCTGGGAGTTGTAGTCCGCTCTCCTCCAAGCACACCAGGTTCACGGAAGTGGCATCGTGGGAGGGAATCCATGTGCGGGAGGGGATTCCTGACAGTCGCCTTCGCTGGTCCCGGCAATGGTGGTCGGAAAACATTACACATTTATTAGGCGTCATATACACCTCCCCCTATTGATCAGTAGCAAGGTTGAAAAATTTGTTAATAGTACACTAACATACATCACTAGTACAAATCAGGTAGTAGTAGAGTAGACCTTAATAGTTATATATGGTCATTCTAGCCTTTGCTTAGTTAGCCCGAGCCATGCAACCATTTTGCCTTTGTGTCTTTTATTTTTGCACATGTGACGTTACCTTGCAGCTTTTTGTATAAGACACCTTTGAGCCCACATGACCTGCCTCACACTGCTACTGTCTACGCGCTGCGTACAAGCGGTCAACAAAAACATTAACAAGCCATTTTTTTTATGAAGTACTGGTGTACTGTTAGTCCATATTGCTTATCCATAAATGCTACACTTTTTGGCACGGCCGAGAAATGCTTGCAAGTTGCAATATACTAACGTGCACCATTTAATTTTTTGCATTACAGACAGAAGATTCCCTTCTACGAACCAGAGCTTTGCAGAGCTTATGAATGATGCAACAACTACCAGTACTAGGTTCTTCTAAGGTGAGGGGTCCCTTCACTCAGATCTTCATTTATACATTTATATAAACTAAATTACTAGGGGATGGTGGTGCCGCCTTCCACCACTGTTCAGTTATCATGATTTAACTCCCAACTGTAAGTAAGTGTAACAATGTTTATTGTTTTATTGTTACGGTTGGTACTGCATTTTATAATAGAACAATGTACAGAGCTTCTCAATTCAAAATAAACATTTTGAACTTACATAGACTTGGTGGTATTTGGTGTGGACTAACTTACACGAGTGAGCAAATTAAAGTAAGGGTGTGCATGTGCATTGCTTCCACGACTGAGTGGTTGGGTGTGTTATGTTCTGGGTTGTCTACTTGTTGGGTATCTTGGGGGGAGGGTTTGGAGACCTAATAGTTATGACAAGACAGTACTATAGTCGAGCAGGGGATTGGGGTGGTTTCTGAATTTCTGATTGAGGTGTGTGAGGAAGGTCCAACCTACCATCACCAACATCCTATTTTCTTGTGCAAAGGTCTGTATGTGCAAGATCCCTACAACAGTAGTAGTATGTCCTATAGGCTATCATATCAAAATAGTAATAAATCTGGTTGGGCATTTGTTGCTGTGAATTGTCAAAGCCTCAAGATTATCAAAGACTCAAGATCAATAAGACTAGAAGTAGTACAAGAGGACGACCCAAAGGACTGGACTCAATGGCTGGAGCTACTGGTGAATCTGAGTTTTAGTACAACCTTTCACATAAAGAGTGGCACTGGCCAACTGGGCAAGCTTAGCTACTACAGTACAGACAGACTGGTAGTAGTAGTAGTACTGAGAGTCATCATAGCAGAGGCAGGGATAACAATATTTTTAAACCGTACAGATCGAAGGATAATTGTTGGTAAAAAATAGCATTGGGAAACTGAAACAATAGTTGGTGAAAAATATAGTGCAGTAAAAGTTATGGAATAAGAAATATTATTAAAAACAAGAAGACTTACTGGGGCCCTCATTGGTGTCCTCCTGGTGGTGGTGTTCGGACTGTTGTCCCACCGACTGCCCACTCCCTGTCTGTCTGCCCCTGGGTGCTGATGAACAGGAAAGATATAAGAAAGAGACAAACATTGATGGATGGTGTCAAACAAATATAATAATTTTAAAGAACGGTCAAAAAACACTTATGTAAACAACAATTGCAAAACCTAAATTGACCGATCTCATCTGGTCAACAAGTAGTATCGGGGGATTCGCGGTTCGACTACTTAAGTTACTATTTATCAACAGTAATCCAGTCTTCTATTCTGATTCCAGAATACTAAGTTACAACTAAGCCTAAGTACGACGTACCACCCGACCTAGCCCACCTATTCCTGGCATGCCAATTGTACATTAAGTATGCATTTCCACTTCTTTTATTCCTCAACAATGCATATGGTCAAATGGAGGACACATGACTACATTTTTTGTATACACCAAATTTTGGGTTGATTTATTGATGCTGATGTTCTGCTAGTGCTAAGCCAATTACCACCACTCATTGAACAAACTAGAAAAGGTTCTAATAAAGACTGCCGTACTTGCAGCACGTCACATAACTAAGGGGGCATCAAGCATACCACTAACAAATTAGAAACTCATACAAAGTACCTAAACCTAAGTATCAATCCGCCCCTATCTCTTAGTGACAGGACAAAGTAAGGAGTGGACTAGAGTCACTGTAGCATTACGTAACTTAATTTCCTCTATTATAAACTCTTACAGAATCACGCTAAGCGAGCGCAAACGCGAAGTTGCAAACAAGTAAGATTAGTAGTAGCGCAGAAGAGCACCTTTGTCATAATCACAGAAGACTTTTATACGTAATTAACCTGGAATGTAAGCAGCAACATTCTAGCTGGTTGGAAGAAGAAAAAGATATTCGCAATATATAACACAGAGCAGAAGAACAGACACAAAGTAGTAATAATTAAATAGTTACTCACCAAGCCCCGGGACCTCCACTCCTAGCAGGTCCAGCAGGTCCTGCTCACGCTCCAGGATGTCGGACCACCGGTGCGTCAGCTGCGCCTGGATGCGCCGGACCCCAGAGAAGCGCGACACTGCCCGGCGCACCTTCCCCCACCGCTGCCGACGCTCCCGGAGGCCGTACCCGGACCCAGGCCTGCCACCTGCTGCCAGGGTTGAGGGGAGGTGGCGCTGCACAAAGAAAATGAGTGCAGCCAACTCCAGCTCCCCAAATAAGGCCCATGCCTGCACCCATTGTGGGCGCCGCCTTCCGCAAGGAAGGCGGTCGCGGCTCTGGCTGCGACGACGACCAGCCCTACCCTTAGACATGGTTCTGGGACGGGGCGGGAAAGAAAAGGTAATAAAATTAAAGAAGTAAAGAAAATAAATAGCAGGCAATGGAAAGAGAGAAAAAGTAGCTAAAAAACAAAAATATAGAAGCAGGAAAATAGTTAGAGAAATAATAAATAAGAAAGATAAAACAAAGGATTGAAAAGATGTAGGGAGGATTCAAAATCAGGCCCCAGAACCATGCAATGGAGTGAAAAACAAGATGGCCACGCCCATTGCGACCATGTGCGCAAGTTTGCGCAATATTTTCTCCCCGAGCAAGCAAAAAGCAACGCGATCAAGTAAAAGCGGTCGCGAACAGGAAATATCTACCACGAACGGGCGCGAACATGCACTGCGCGACCCGGAACAGGAAGTAAGCATCGTGAGAGGGCGGGACAAGTGAAAACAAGATGGCCGCGCCCGTGAGCAACCGCATGGGTAAGTTGGCAACCCGCGATCACGCAAAAAATACCGCGAACAGGCGGGAAAAAAACGTCTGCATCTTCGCGATATTTCTGGCGTGTTTGCGGAGATTTTTAGCATTTTCACGATAGTTTGCGAAAGTTAATTTCGCAAATTCCGCCCACCCCTATTGAAGACCAGACCATCCTGCCAATTTATTTGCAATGAAGGTGTTTTCCGTTTTGTAGCTGACATTTGTATGAGCAATCCAGTAGAATTTGATGATCTTTATCCAATGACGGTTGTTTTCCAAATTACAAAAGTTGTGTTGTGGTGTGCAGGATGTTATATCAGTGGAAGTGGCATAGGCAATGCACTTATTGAGGCTGAAATCTTTGGAAGCAAAACTGTCAAGTCAGTATTGAGTGGAACTCATTATGTTAATTTGTTACAAGGTATGGTCATCATATCTTAGGCTATAGAAACATTGTGTTGGAATGCTTTCTGAAAAAAGAATGACAAATTAGATTTTGTATTTATTTTCTCAGAAGTTAACAAGGCACAGGGTGCACTTCATTCAAAAGACATAATGCAAAGCAAGGCAATTTTCAATACACTCAGTTCAAAATAAAAAAAAACTGAAATCCAAGTTCGTAGAGTTTGTCAAAGAATGTGAAGAAAAATCAAAACTTTTCACTGGGGAAATATTTTGCACATAATAGTTTTAGTGAAAAACGTAGTACTTGCTGATCGGGAAGGGGATTGAAAGCTGCACGTGAAGACTGTGGAGTACCTGATTACTGTGTTTTGTGAATTTGTTTGCATAAACTTCCTGAAATATCGGTCCTGGTATTTGGAAAGGGTGAAGAGTATAGAAGTAGAAAACCCATACCTCTACAGAAAGTTAATCCAAAGACATTTTGTGGTGAAAGACAGAGAGGGAAGGTTCAATGCTGTGGCTCCAGATATCTAACTGGAGCAGACAATGAGACCATGAGCAAAATTGGAACAAAGCTTTGAGCTTTAACTGCTGAACCTGTGCAGTTTCTAAAAGGATTTGCTGAGACAGAAGAAGAATGTGACTTAAAAGACATAGAAAAATACCCTGTGCGTGTGTGGAAAATGAGTTCTGACTCACACATTTGATGACCTTTGGTACAGTGAGTTAAGAAAATCAGTCCCGCTAAGTGACATTCCACCGAAATCACATTCTGTGCGTGGACACATTGAAAGAACATTCTACTTGATCAGAAGATGTGTAAATGTTTTGAATCATGCATACGTAGAGAAATATCTGTGTGAATTTGGTTGGGAAGATATTTAAGGGGTGCTAAAACCCATACAATTTCTAAAGCCTCTACCCACAGAAGTTCCACGTTCATGTACTTGCAAAACCTGTGCTACAAAAAGATGTCTCTGTCGATATGCTCCTCTCAAATGTTCAACATTCTGCAAATGTACCTCGAGTGATTGCTGAAACAAATAAATAAAGTGAACTATGAAAATGTGCCTAAAATAGGAGTGATAAACATTCTTTTTTTTCATATTCAGATCATAAGCATTGTGTGATGTATACATATAAATATTAAAAAACATTATTATTCATTTTATTTCTATATATGTCTCTTCTTCCACTATTATAGACGCCATTTTGGAAAATGGAGGAAGAGTTGCTCTGAGGAGATATTTTCTGTCTCTATAAGACTACTTGACCCCAAAACCTATGTTTTGACACCAAACTGAAATATATAGGTCTCATTGTTCCTGAAATATTACATCATCACTGGAACACATCCTCCTCTTTAAAAAACGCTGTTCAGAAAAATTTGTCCGGGATCAGCAATGTCTACCCAAGCTAAATGACTTCTCTAATGATCCAAAAACACAAATCAAAAATAAAAAATCTCTGGGCAACATTTTTTTTACAGAGGTATATCAGGGGGCCAGGATTATCAACCATGTGCTCTCCGACCAGTTACCAGTGATGCTGGGCATACCCCAAGTCTCTACTCTCTCCCCGACACTGTTCAACCTATACATGGAGCCCCTAATGGAAACCCCCAATCTCACCCACATCTCCTACAATATGTATGTGGACGATACTCAACTCTACATGGAAAATCACTTTGCCTGAAGACATCAGTACCCTCAATCTTACTTTGAAACAAATGCAGCACTGGCTGACTTGAAATCACCTCAAACTCAATGCCCTGAAAACTGAATTCTTATTGATCTCATCACCCTCCATTGCCTCTAATATCAAAGACTGACTTCCACATCTTACTGCTTTTAACTGCACACATCGTTGACTCTGCTAAATCCCTAGGTAGAACTTTGGACAAAGCCATCTCCATGCAGAAACATATCAGTGCCACCACCAGGGGTGCTCACCATCAGTTGCATCTTCTTAGGAAAGAATATGTTGTTACCTTTGCGTCTAGAGCTGTGAAAGGCTCAGAGAAAACTATTTGGTGGCTGAAAAAAAAGCCCTGGCATGTGATTGAGCAGCAAAACACTTTACATTTTTTCTTTGTGGCATTATTATTATTATTATTATTATTATTAATAATTAAGTTTATATAGCGCCTGAATCACCCCGAAAGGGGTATCTCTGCGTTCGTGGACAGACGTGAGAGTGCTGGCACTAAGAGAGGAGTCTAGAACAGAAACGTTTTCAGGGACTTTCTGAACTGAAGATGGTCCGGACATTGCCTCAGTGTAATAGGGAGCAAATTCCAGTACCGGAGAGTGAGATACAAGAAAGGTTTCCCACCTGGCCTTGACTTGTAAATCCGGGGAACTTTAAGGAGGGATTTGGAACTAGATCACAGATCCATTTACAATCAAGACTGATCCCAAACCACTAGGTATGCTTTTACAACCAAAGGTTCGACTAGGACCGCACCCAGAATACCCAGGTGGATCTTGGGTTTAGAAGGCTTCAACTTCAGAGTACAGGAGCACAGAACATTGTAGCAGATTTTCTCTCCTGTGCTCCTCCAGACTATACCACAGACACTGCAGAAGTAGCTTGTACTAAAGGTAGCTAGCATGAACTGGACTGAGTGAGAAGAATACATGAGGGAAGATGAAGAAATGAGATTGTTAACAGAATGCATACAAGAAGGATGGCCCGAAGGTCGAAATTAGGTTCCCATCAAGTTATCCAAATTTTGGGAGGTACGATTTGAAATAAATATACAAAATGATACTGTGTACCATGGTGAGAAGGTAATCACCCTGGAAGGGATTAGGGGAAAAATCATCGAGTTAGCTCACACGTGTCATTTGGTACAGAGTCTCACTAAAAAAAAGTACGATCTGAGTATTGGTGGCCAGCAAATGCACTATGGTGGAGGCTATGGTGAAAGGGTGTCTAGTGTACATAAAGAGTGAGAAAACATACCAAGTCAGGAAGCCTCCCCTTTCTCCAGTAGCAGTTCCTAACATTCCATGGACCAAATTAGCCTTAACCATATAGGTCCATTAAATCTTAAAACTTGAAGGGAGAGGTTTATTCTGGTATTGATTGACTATCATTTTTATTAGGTCACTACAAAATGTGTACAGCAAATAAATACAAAAACCTTAATCAGTTACCTCAAAGAAGGTTTCTGGGAGGACGGTGCCCCTGAAATCTTTGTAACAGAAAACGTTGTGCAATTCACCTCGGGCCTCATGAAAGAGTTTCTAGATGAACTGCAAATTAGTCATCACAAGACTGCATTGTATTGTCCTTGTGTCATAAATAGGATGGTGAAAGATTGTTTGCAAAGAGCAGAGACAACAGGTGTGTCAGCCAAAACTGTCCTTCAAGATACTGTGTGGGCTTACCGCACAGCACCTAATTGTGTCACTAATGTTTCTCCCTTCTTGTCCCTGAAAGGCAGAAACCCGACAACAAAATTACAGCTTCATAGTTGATGGAAAAGAGAATGTGTATGGTGGATAGAGAGGACGTATCAAGGAAAATATCCATGCACTAAGAGAAATACAAAAACAGATACAATGAAACACAAACATCGATAAAGGAAGGGGACTGGGTGCGCGCAGATCTTCCAATATCTCATCGGAGGGAAGGATCCATGTTTTCTGTGCCTTTAAACATATATTAAGTAGGAAAGAATGCTATTGAATTGGAAAATTATCAAACCCAATTAAAATTATTTTACATAATCCTGTTCACTTAAGGTCACAACATTGAGGCAGTATGTGTATGAGAAGACAAGGAGGAAACAATGACGAGCGCTTTAAGAGAGCTGGAAGAGCAAATTCTGCCCCTCTTTGTCATAAAGATTATGTTATGAATTAATTGTCCTGAGAACTACTACCTATTGCATTGCTGCCTTCCGGGTATTTCTCCTAGGATCCTCAGATGAGTTGGCTTTTTTTGCCCATTACCCTGAGACTAATTTTGGATTCCTATTCTAAGACAATTGTATATCCCTATGCTCTCATTATGGTATTTCATTTTCTATTTATTGATAAGGTTTCCCTTTCCTTTATTGTCCCACATCTTTTTTCACATTTATCGGAATGTCAATTATATACTGTTGTCATTTATCTTAGAAATTATCTTTCCCAGATTATGCGGCCTATTTGTTATGTGACATTTTTCCTCTCCCTGATAAGGGACGTGTGTTTTAATTACCTACTTCCCTTCCCTTGGTCATGTCCATTTCCCCCTTTCCTTTTCCCCCATGGAACATTCCCTCCCCAACTGTCATATGAAGTTTCTACAGCTGACTCTGTCTGACTGGAACACTGTGATGGTGTAAGAAGCATAATAAAGGTATTTTCCTCAATTTACGGCCTGTTCACTTTATGACAGTTATGTTATGTTATGCAGATTTGTATAACATACCTTCACCCAGGCGGTTATCCTGGTGCTGAGCAGGTATAATTCTAGGCACTCTTAGGGCCTTGTAGGACTACTCAAAAAGGCAGATCTTCAGCTTCTTGCAGAAGGCCATAGCACGCTTTAGGAGTGAAGTAGGATCTGATTTTCCGTATGTGAGGGTATTGTGCCAGTAGGAGCCCAGAAGAACAGAGTTGTCTGGAAGGTTTGTGAAAACAGATGCCTTTGTTGAAGTATGCTGGGCCTGTGTTATGTGGTGCCTTAAAAGTGTTGGTAAGGAGATTGAATTGTCCTCATTTATGAATGGGGAGCCAGTGGAGCTCCTTCAGGTGCTGTGTGATGTGGTGAGAGGTTCAGGGTGATTCTGGCTACCAAGTTCTGAATGGTCTGCATCTTTCTGGTGAGTAATTGTTGATACCAACATAGAGAGTATTCCCATAGTCCAGCTTGCTTATGACTAGGGCATGCGTGACATTTTTCTGGGTGCTGATTGGGAGCCATTAGAAAATATTCTTCAGTATCTTCAGAGTATAGAAGCATGAGGCCGTGACGGCATTGACTTGGGCTGTTATGTCTAGTTTGCTGTTGATGCTGATCCTGAGGTTCTTGACGTTGTCGTTGCTAGCTCTGTTGGCCGCAAGGTGGAGTCCCACAGTGATGTACTCTTGCCGAAGAGCATGATTTCAGTCATGCCAGTGTTCATCTTTAGACAGTTGTTCTTTATCCAGTGGGCGATTTCAGGCATGCTGGCACTGAACTTTATCCAGGTACTCTGCATTTTGTCTTTGAGAATGAGTTGTGTGTCATCGGCGTAAGAGAGGACATGGATATCATGAGAGCGGATGATGCAGGCCAGAGGGATCACGTGTATGTTGAAGAGGGTCAGGCTCAGGGAGGTTCCTTGTAGAACTTTGCAGATGAGGTATACACTGCCAGTCTGACTAGGTGGGTCCTTCTAGACAGTTAAGAGCAGATCCAACCGAGGGTGTGTCTTTGGATTCCGATGTTGTGTAGTTATTTGATGACAATGGGTTGTGAGACTGTGTCAAATGCCGCAGCAAGGTCCAGGAGGACAGATTCATGCAGATGTTATCCTCGGCAGCGATGGCAGTTTCTTAGCTGTTGTTGGACCTGAAACTAGACTGAGTAGTGACACAGAGTGGGGTGATGTTGAGGTATTTGGTTAGCTCTGATGATGATTTTCTCTAAACTCTTGGCCAGGAATGGTAGCAGGGAGATCGGTCCATAGTTGGTGAGCATTAAAGGTTCTGCAGAGGGTTCGTTGTGTGTTTCCAAGCATCTGGGAAGGTTGCAGAAGAGGTGGAGGCTTTCAGATTGGGTGTGAGCATGACACTGAAGGGTTGCAGTCCTCTGGAGTTTGCGAGGTGGGGGCCAAGATCCGATGGGGCCCCTGAGTGGCTGGACTTCATGGTAGTGGCTGTTTCTTCTGGGGTGATGACAAGCCATGTGGTTAGCATTGGTTCTTTGGATTAGAATGGGAAGCATTTAGCTATGTCTGTTGGGTCTGACTGTGTGCTGAAGTTGCTGTAAATGGCAGCGATTGTGTTGCTGAAGAATTGAGAGGGATTGTTGCAGAGGTCCTGCGAGGGAGTGATCGATTTGGAGATAGCCGGTAGAGAGGTGAAACTGTTCTCAATAGCGCAGATTTCTTCATTTGTATTGGTGCTTGCATCAATGCGTTCCACCAGATCATCAGATTTGGTCATCCAGATCATTTGGGGGTCCAGATGACTTGGTGGTAGCGTCTTAGGGTGGATTTGAACGTGCTCCTGACCGCATTGTCCTGGCTCATTCTCCCTTTGCACTCTAGTTGTTTGCAGTGGCGTTTCACCAGTCTGAATTTCTATGTGTACCAACTGGCCTAGGGTCTGGACCTTTTTTTATTATTGTTGGTTGGTGTGGGTCAGCACAGGAGGTGATTTGATTGTTGAAGTTCTTGATGATTTTGGGGCAGCTGTGGCTCTGTCCAGGTCAGTGGGTGTTGAGAGCAGTGTTCAAGTCCTTGTCAGTGCTGCTTTTCCAGTTTCGGTTGGCTGGTCTGGCGGTGATGGGTGTGTGTTGGATCTGTACAGGGATGTTGAACTTGACAAGGGTGTGGTATGTCCATGGAACTGGTATGGTCTTGTTTACATGAATGTTGTCAAAGTTGTTGAAAATAGGGTCCAGTGGGTATCCAGAAACGTAGGTAGGTCCATTTATCTGTTGAGTGAGGCCCAGGCGTCTAAGGTCTTCAATGAGGGAACTGGTGTATGGTTCGGCGTGGTCTTCCAGGTGAAAGTTCAGGTCTCCAAGTGGGATGTAATTGTTAGTTTCAAGAGCCAGTGGTGCGCCGAAGTCTGTGATCGTGTTGGTGAAGTTGGTGTGTAGTCCAGTGGGTCTGTAGATAAGAATGCCCCTTAGGGTGAAGTTGGCTGTGACATAGTGCTTGAACGACAGGTGTTTTATGTTACATGATAACATGTCCATGGATGTGGTGCAGCTGATGCTGTTCTTGTGGATGATGGGAATTCGGCATATGGGCTTGTGAAGTCTACTGTCTTGCCTGGTAATCTAGCTGGGGGGGATAGCTGTGGTGATGTCGGGCCTGATGCAGGCTTCAGCCAGGATTCCGTGAGGAAAAGTAGGTCAGGCTAATTGTTGTGCAGCAGATCCCAGATCTCTGTAGCATGTTTATGTGAGTGAGTAGTTGTGGAGGAGCATGAATGGAAGTGTGGAGTGTTGTGTGGATAGTTAAAGCACTGTGTCAGTGACAGAGAGTAGGGTGTTGTCAGTGTGGTGAGTGTTGGGTGTGGGTAAGTGCGTGAAAACTTGCAGGAAGCACAGGAGAATGCTCCCACAGTATTGTGTGTTCCATTGAGGCAGCAGCGTATTGAGCAGTGGCCATGGTTTAGGGCACTGGGGGTCACAGCTTGATAGTAGTTGGAGAGGGAAGACCAGGGTTCCTGGCGCTGGGGACTGTTCTGGTGCACACCGATGCTGACAAGTTTGCCTTTGGTTCGTCCGCTGCATGTCCACCCGGTGGCAGTGCTTAAGTAGGTCATGGGAGAAGAGAGGAATGGTGTCACTTCCTGTACAGATGAAAGATGGGAAATCCATTGATATCACTTCCTGTGCTGAAAGGACATGCAGTGATGTCACTTCCTGTGTAGATTGACGATGGGAAATTCAGTGATGGCATTGCCTGTGGAGCCTGCTGATGGTAATGACTTCCGTGTGGGAATATACCAGTGCTGTCACTGTCTGTGCAGATGGATGATGGGATATTCAGTGATGTCACTTCCTGTGCAGATGGATGATGGAAATCACTCAAAATGTTTTAGTACTTAAAGGTGAGGATAATGCTTACTTTCTTTACTGTTTATTAAGTAGTTTTTTCATGGCAGCCAATGAAATGTTTTAATGTCCATTGAATCAATCAGCGTATCTCTGGTATCACAGAAACGGTCATCATAATTTCTTTGCAACTAGAACATAATCATAAAACAAACATCACCAAACATATTCCAGTCCTGAAATCCAAACGAAAGGAAATAAACTGTCCGTTGCATGAAACAGGACAAAGAACAAGGGACTGTCATCCACTCTGGTCTGGAAGAAAACTAAACGCACATAAGACTATCCTGCTTGTCTCCATCTACTCTTACTTTAGTTCCGTACCTAAAGGGAAAAAAAACCCATCCATATTCAATATAAATGAGGAACAATATTTATCTTCTATTAATGCATAAACTGACAGGGTGGTCATCATATATATCCAGTATCTCAACATAACTCTGGGTGATATGCAACCTCCTCAAACTAAATGCTATAAAAACTTAATTCCTCCTAATCGCCCCACCCAATCAGTCACCCGAGATCAGAGAATGAATGAAGAAACTTACAGCCCTTAACTGCTTACCATACATTATAGACTCAACGAGCTCACTGAGAATAGCGCTAGACAAAAACTTGAACTTGATCAAATCATTACTGCCACTAAAAGAGCTAACTTCCAAATGAACATCTTAAGAAAAATAAAAACCCTTCTTCCCCCTGGACGACATCAAATCAGCTGTTCAAACCCTAGTGACTTCCAGGTTGGACTACGCAAGTGCAACCCTCTGTGGCCTAACTATATCTAAGTTGGATCCACTAAGGGCCTCTCTTAACTCTACTACAAGGCTCATAACAGGATCTAAAAGATACAACCACATCACTCCCTACCTGCGATCCCTAAACTGGTTCCCACATAAAATAAGGATTCAATAAAAAATTGCCTGCATGACCCATAAAGCCCTAAAATTTGACACCCCGAAGTACCTAGCACAAAATATTTAGCTATCGGAGGGCTGCAGATTCTCCAGAAGCACCAGCACCTTATTGTTGAAACCACAGAACTTTTACAAAAAGAAAACGTACAACCAAGCCTTCTCAGGTATTGCGCCAAGAATTTTGAACTCCTTGCCCCCTGAAATCAGACTGAACTCAACTGCATCATTTAAAAAGGAAGTTAAAATCCTACTAACAAACATATTTCTGCTATAAAATTCATGAATGCACCTCACTAGACCCCAATTGGGCTCAATGCCTACACCCATGTATATTACTTGCCTATTATGTTTTTGTTCATCGAGTTGGCGGCCTGGATCTTGTAGTGGTCTCTTCCCTCAACTTTGAGCTTTCACATCCTCTACCTTTATTGATTATGTTGTTGTTTGTTTTACTTGTTTCTTCCTTCTTAACCTAATGTAAAGCGCTCTGATAACCTCTAGGGTCATGTTGGCACTATGTAAAACTTTATTAATAAATAAAATAAAAATATTGAAATATTCTTACACGTTAAAGTTCGCATGGGATGTCCATGGAGGAGTCAAAGTATCAGTGCTTGGTCTAGGGCTTCAAGGGGCTTTGTTGGTGAGGAATATATGGCATCTGCTTCTACTTCTTCCCTGGGGCTTTTACTCTGGCTTCAACAATTTCCAGGAACTTTACCACCCTGATGTAAAGCTGAGTAAATATTGGGTTTAGTACCGCAATGATGGCTTGCCTGCATGTTCGTGCAGCTGCATGGTTTAAAGGCCTGCAACATTCTTCTGTGATCTGTTGCCCTTGCCCAGTTTCTTTTTCCTCACCACAGAGTCTGCAGTTTATCTTGGCTGACTTTAGCCAGTGGGGTTGTTGTTTCAGAGTTGGCTGGATACCTAGGCGGGCTTCCTGAATTTAAGTTTATAGTAGTAAGAAAATTTGTAGTTTAAGTATGCTTGCGGTTTTAAAACATTGGAAGAGTTAATATTTTGCCATGCTGGTGCACGCTTTCCCAGGCTCTCTTTATCTTCTTGCAGTGAAATGAGTCTGGTGGATCTGTCTAAGATTTTTTTTATCTCAGATGTTAAAGTCCTAGTGATCCATAGATCGGAGGCTTGCAACAGCTGCAGAGCATCACAGAAACTGTGGCAATACGGTGGTGTAACGAATGTTGAGGGGGCCGCCTGAAAAGTTCATGGAGGGAACCCCCCATACTCCAGATCTCTCAGGCCTTCATGTTCACAGTGCCATGGGGAGCCTCCTGGAGCACAAAGGCTCTTCTTATGCTACTGGGGCAAAAAGCAATTGGCCCGTAGTGAGTTGACTGAATTCTCTAGTACGATTCTCGTATTATTTTAGGCATTGGACAATACACAATTATGGGCTACCAGGAAAACTGGGATGTGAGAATTGGTTTGAAAATGTTCTAGTTCTCTTTAAAAGATTGAATGAAACTCCTTCTGGAGAAAAATTCCTACCTGTTAAATCAAGGGCTTTTACATCAAATACTCTTCTGTAGGAGACCAAACAAAGGAGCATTGTTAGTTTTGCGGAGAACTGTTGTTTGTTTAGATCTGAATTAGTAGCCATTTCTGAAGGAAGTTTAAGACAATTTTCATGTCCCATGGAGTTTAGTTTAGGAGGATTCGCCAGGTGGATATCTCGCATGACTCTATTATCAGTGGATGTTCCTCAATTGTTTCCCCACTTTCTAGGGAGTGACCAGCTGAAATGGCTAAACGATAATTACACGCGTTAGTCCACTAGCAGCTAGATCTCCCAGAAAATGAATCACAAAGTTAATTGGGTCCCCTAAGAGATAAAGTCTCAGTTTATCGCACCAATCCAACCATGTCTGCCAGGCCGAAGAGTATCTCTTATGAGTGGTTACAAGACCAGGATTGTGAGATGAAGGCACCAGATTGTTCCAATAAACCTGGCAAGAGCCAACAACTTGTGAAGTCTGCTAGGCCATGAGATGCAAGAGATTCTGCAGACTCAATGGATGTTGAAGGCCTGATGGATTGGTCAGAAGGTTTGGGAGCAGAGGAATTGCAGGACATCCCTAGAAGAACAGGGAACCATGATTTCTCACTCCACAGATAAGTCACTAATTTCAATTCTGCTTGTTGTTTGGGGGTTTGAGCAAACACTCTTGGGTTCATGAGGAAGGGAGGAAAATAATATTGCAGAGGACTGTGCCAATCCTGGAGAAATTCATCCATGGTGATGGCCATTGGATCCGATCTCCGAGATAAGAATGTCTTTTATTGTGTGATGAGGCAAGAGGCAAGCAGATCTCTGTTCCATACCCCCCACTGTTATTGGAGAAATTCAAAAATTGTTCAGTTCAGTTTCAAATCCCTGGAATCTCAAAGGTGTCTTGAGTTCCAGCCGACCAGTGCATTGTTATGACCTGAATGATATTCCACTCTCATGAAATGTGGTGATAGAGGCAATACTGCCATAACTTCTTCGCTATTTCTATCAAGTCTTGGGATCTGGTTTCCCTTAATTTGTTTATGCTTCGGACTGCTGATATGTTGTCCATTAGGAGCAGAATGCAGCAGTACAATTTGCAAGGTGCTAGGGTCTTGAGTCTTGATTGCAAAGGACCCTGCAAAGAGTTACAGAAATTTATACCGAGGTTTGGTTTATCTGGCACCCTATGTCCTCCAGTGGAGATACTATGTCACCTGGTCTCTCAGTCCCACAGACTGGTATCTGATTTGATAATGACGTTTGGATGCAAGCTGGAAATGGCTCTGCCATTCCATGCTGATGTGTTTGAGCCACCATTGAAGTTCTGTACTTGTTTATGGAGTCTGATCGTCACGGTCTAAGTAGGCCACTCTTCTTTGCAGATGTTAGAGTCCTAGTCTCTGGAGGGCTTTGTAGCAAAAGGGAGCTAGAAAAATGGTTCGAATAGAAGAGTCCAGTAAGCCTACTATCCTGGCTAGGTGGCTCAGGGAAAGTTTACTGATTTCATTTCTTTCTGGACTCTTTTTATCTTTTGATGTCGGTGAAGGTGAGCTAGTTGGGCTGTCAGTAAGTTGATCTGAAATCCCGGTGAGATTATGTATTGGTTTGGTATAAAAAGGGATTTTGACTCATTTATCAATAACCCAAAGCAGCTGAATTGTCCAATGTAAGTGAGCCAGAAGGATTGTTCTGTCTTGGGCCATCAGTAGAATGTCATCTATATTTATAATCAGGCGAGATTCCTCTGGAATGGAGGTTTTATGTCCTTTTAAGAATGCATAATCCAAAGCCGTTGGTCATGATATGGAATCTCCTTGCTTGATGTCTTCTTTCTTATGCAGTTTTCTTCTTCAAACCAGTGATGTCACTTCTGTGCAGATGGATGATGGGAAATTCAGTGATGCCACTTCCAGGGCAGATGAATGATGGAAAATCTGGTGATGTCACTTCCTGTGCAGATTGATGATGGGAAATTCAGTGAGGTAACTTCCTGTGCATATGGATTATTTTCCTGCCTGGGACCCGCCATGATATGCATGGCTATCATCGACAGGGAAATTCAAAGGACCCTCAGTATGATCTAGCAGCCCAGTGGAATGCAGACTGCCAACTCTGGGATATGTACCAGAAGAGCCTTCTAAAACTCCACCAGAGCAAACACTGTGGTTCCCTCACCTTAATTTAGGTAGGGGAAATGTGAGTTTGCCTGTGTGGCTGGATTTTATGGTGGCTGACCGCCTCCATCAAACTCTAAATAATTTCCTGAATTATTAGGTAGATTACGCCTCTAGGTCTTGCAAACATACCTTACAGCTATCTTTCGAAAAAATGCGTAAAAGATGATGTGAAATTATGTGAAATGCCGTCCGGAATCCTTCATTACATACTAGCTTGAAATGCATCCTTGCATCCATTTTGAATGCCTCGACACATATTGCGATATAAAAAGTGTACACTTTGGCATGATGTGAACTACATCCACTCTAATTGTGCTCATTCACATTTTTTCTGTGCTCCCACAAGATTTTTACTCAAAAAATCTCAATGCATGATGTAATGATGGAATCTCAGGCATTTTGCGTGCCACAAAATGACAGAAATTGTGAGAGATTATGCTGGCAAAAAAATCATCTGAGCTGATTCACAACCACATCATACTTTCCCTTACTCCCTAGAAGAAGTTCACATTAATATCCAGGAAAAATAAAAGTCAACTTCAATTGATATGGGGATAGAGAGTTTATGCTTTTTGTGACTATTGGGTGCAAAGATTAACCTAGGAACTATGGGAAACAAATAAAAGATTTACATTCTGCATAGATAAATGGGAGTACTGCAGATTTTTGATTCCCTCATCAAAGCTTGCTGTGCTTATAGACAACAGAGTAGCTCAGCACAACAGTACAAAGATGTGGATGAGTCTACATAATTGCACACAAGCTTTAGAAAAAATGAACAGAACATGCATCATAAAGAAGAGCTGCAAAATAGTTTACGGAAAAGGGCATCATGATGACACTTTCATGGGATGTTACCCACCTACATATTGCAAAAAACACCTTGTACTTGATACCGACTTGAAAATACATTTTAATGATGGTAAACTTCGATAGCTTGGCGCTTTTTAAAGGGGCAAGAGCACAACCATATAATAAAGTAAAAAAAGTAAAAAAACGGGATCAAATATCTGGGTGTTTGGTTCACCCCTCTCTTTTCTGATACTCTCAAATTGAACTTTGATTATGTTTTCAAGAAAATGGACACGGCTATGCAACGTTGGAACCCGCTCTTCCTGTCCTGGTGGGGTCGGATCAATTCTATAAAAATGATGTTATCCCCTCTTCTTCTTTATACCATTTCCATGCTTCCAATACACATCCCAGTTTCTTTCTTTAAACGGATTGATTCCTTGTTGCTGAAATTCTTATGGAATGGCAAGCGATCTCGGATAGCTTTGGCCTCATTGCGCAAGGATAAGGCCCAGTCTGGTGTACGCTTTCCGGATTTCAGACAATATCACCGAGCTTTTTCTTTGAAACAATCGACCCGTTGGTTCTCTTCAGATCTTCCGCACTACCCGCCCATCTGGCTAAGTATGGAATCTTCCTTTCTGTCTCCCTTTACTTTTCGCGAGTTCTTATCCTTCACGTCTTCTTTAGTTCACTTTCGTACGCCTGTTATCTCTCACTCCCGTACACTCCTTCTCCCTTACATAACATCATCTTATCCCTCCCTTCTTTCCATTCATGAGCAACCGATATGGCATAACTCCCTTTTCAAAATTCGTAATCGCACCATATTTTGGAAAACGTGGCATTCTCGAGGATTGTGTTGGATCTCTCAATTAATTTCTCACGATACTCCTCTCTCATTCCAGAAACTTCAATCCTCTTTCTCATTGCCCTCTTCTGCTCGAGCACAATATAAGGCCCTTCTCCCATTCCTGATCTTATATCTCCGCTCTTTGATACCATCTACCGATATTCCTTCTGATTGCAAAGCTATCTCTTTACTATTGGAGACGTCTCCCTCAGCCTCTGCTCTTTATAACTCTTTCCGATACTCTACTGGCAGATTAAAGTCTAAAATCGAGAATTCATGGGAATTGGATCTTTCTCAGGATTGAACAATACCTTTTTGGGACAAAATCTGGGCTAAACTTCATAAGGCCTCTAGAGCTGCTAACGCCACCCAAACCTTATATTTTATTTATAACAGAATTTTATGTACTCCTCATGCTTTGTCCCGTTTTTCACCTAACACACCCCCTATTTGTTGGTCTTGTTACTGCCCCCTTGCAGATCTTAAACACATGTTGTTTGAATGCCCTGCTATATCCAAGTTCTGGCACCTAGTTTGGACGCAAATTCAAAAGATATTCCACCTTCAAATTCCCTTTTCCCCTTCGCAGGTTTTTCTAGGTTCCCTATCGCCGCAATTACCGCAATCTCCTTCCCATTATCTGTTACTTGACCTTCTCGTTGCTGTGGCTTTCCACACCATTACTTCTAATTGGAAGCAGGCTGCAAATGTCTCATATCACTCTTGGTGGAATGCAGTTTGCTTCCATCATCGCCTGGATACTAATTACATATCTCCCATTTCCCTCGCAATTAAACGTAACCTGATTTGGCTCCCTTTGGTAACCTATCTCTCTTCCTTTGCTCCAGCGCACGACCCTCCTGACCCTGACACAGTTGAGGTGCGTAAGCCACCATGATTTTCTTGTTTCTTTAATGCCTTTTTTCTATGATATTTCGTTCTACTATATTATATGTTTTTTTCCATTCCTATATGTAGGTTTGGTTTGTGTAACTTCATGCTTGTTATATTCGCTTTTCACAAGACTTTTTATTGAACTGTTTATTCCTTGTATGTATTTATTATGATGATTATATCCCCTCTCTTCTCCTTCCCTCTTTATTTCCTCAATAAACTCAAACTTAAAAAAAAAAAGTAAAAAAACGGAAAGGTGCAAAATACCATAGAAAAAAGATAACACTTTACTAAGCCAACAGTTAAAAATAATAGGGATAATATCAGGCATCACATTGCAGCAAAAATGTAATTCTCTGAATGTGAGTAAAAATAGAAATGAATCGATTTGACAATAATTCCTTTGTCCTAGACATTTTTTGAGAAGTAGCAGGACTTTGACATTGTTCATTAAAGGGAAGACACAAATCACAGGAATGATTCAAGCATGCCACAAAGGGCTGAGAATCAGCCGATTCCCTGAATTGATGCACTCCTCAGGCATTTCCCTGGCAGCTCATAGAAATTCTTTTAGAAGAAGGCAGGGGGCATCTTCTCTAGTGTGCCAGTCAGCCAAGCAATGGTTATTAAAAGAGTAAACGGCCTATGTAGGTTGGGTGACCCAAAAACAATCTGAAAGAAGATCCTAGCAATCCCACTCCCATTTTGAACTCCAAAAAGATGCAATTTTGTATGTCTGGTGGCAACTAAACTCTACCCCATTCATTCACGCCCTAAAATAAAAGATGGCGCAACAGAGTCTTAGGGCTAAACTGCATCTTCTTTACTCTCCCAGCCGGTTCCACTACCACAAAGAGTTCAAAGTTCCACTAGTTAAAGGAGTCGCGTGCATGCAGTTCACCCTCTAACACACATTTTCTTTTTTCACAGTGCTCACTGTATGGTTTGTCTTGAAGCTAGAGGTTCAAATATTTTTCAGGATGACTTCCAAATGACATGATCCTAAGCTTGAAGGATGTAAAATTTATAGCTATAGAATGCCTCTTATTAGGCCATTATAGTCGAATTATGGGATGGATAACCAATGTCACAAAACAAAAACAGGTACCATAAATCTGATAACAGATGCATTCTTTCTTCTTACCCCTTTCTTAACTTTTAATTCTCCTTTTCTGATTTCTACAATCATTCTTTTTGTCTCATGTTCTTATAAATCATTATTCTACGGTGGGGCGTTGCTCCTCCTCTCATGATCAGTACCATGTGTCTGCAAAATTTTCTTTCAAGTGCCACTACTTTGCAAGGAAAATTCAAGTGTCTCAGTATTTTTTGTAACATGCTCTAACTGATTTTTTCCTTTTGGACGCCTTGTGCAACAGAATTCTCAGAATTGTCTGCAATCAGAACACCATAGTTTACAGAATCTAGCTTCATGCCTAAGTGTTGTTACCAGTCCTTCTGTTTTCCCCAAGACTAGCAATACTCCCAATTCTTATGTCGCCTTCTCCATTGCCCTCATTAATCTGGTTAATTTGCTCTCCTTCCCTGGCCTTCCTATGAAGTGAAAATCATACAGGTAAGGCAGTATCTGCTCTGACTTCACTACCTCTCTCACCATACATTCCATTAAACAGCTGTAGGGCATAAAGACCACACATGCCACTTATCAGTCCATTGGCATTTCCTTATTTATGAAGTACCTACCTGCAAACTGTATCCCCCAACAGCTTAAAGTCTTATGATGTTCCTGCAGCAGCCTGAAGTCCAACTATAGTTTTCCCCACCTCTGCCGCAACCCACAGCTCCTCACCAAGGCTATAGCCTCATCCTAAACCGTATGGCATATGGAACATTTTTCCTCCGTTATGTAGCTATTGGCCAAACTTCCTTCCGGCTAGGATAGATAATGTGTTTAGCTGTATTTGTTTTTTGCCATCTTGGGCACAATTTCTAAAGTTGGTATCATTATGTTCTGAGTGTGTACCTCCTATAAAGTGTCCGTCATCCTGCCTGCATAAACATACTTCACTAATTTGCCCCATACAACTTACTCTGGTCCTTTTACCAACTTCAAATTGTCATCCCAGCATTTCAGATGCAGCCCAGTGCATGCTATCAGTAACCCTCCCTCAAAAAGCTCTACTCATCTTCCCTCCAGCTGCCCTATCTAGCACGGGTGTAGCCATGGTTCCAGCGCCTCATATTTAAATACCGTACTCACCTTTTCCCATATTCCTCCTGTTGCCTTTGTGGTAAATATTTCTCCTTTACCGGGACTGAATTTGATACAGGAACATAATAAAATAGCTCAATGAAATGAGAGGCAGAATCCGTGATATTAGAGTTTCAGAATGGGCTTTATTCCAATAAGCGATTATAATCGGATGCTTCAAGTTCCATCACCACGGGAGTTCTGGAAGTGAAGTACATACTTTATTGACAAGCAGTAACTTTTATAATACATACATCATAATGAAGTGAATACAGTAGGCGTAACAGTTGATAAGGACATTGACGTTTTGGTGTGCGTAGCCGAAAATGGGTGTAATAATGAGTAAAAAGGAACATGATTGGCTATGATGTAATACATAGGTGGATCTATAAGATAATATTTGGCATTGATGCGCGCGCAGCAGTCTGACGTATAATTGACGTATAACTAGGGGGTGACGAGGACTTGACATTTAGCTCTACGTGTGGAGACAAGAAGTCTGGGGGGTCAAGTCAACCTAATCCCAAATCATATCTACATCCTATGTTTAAAGAACTATGTTATCCACAAAAGAAGGACTCTCGGACAGAATCTATTCTATACTGACTGTGCGTGCGTGTACAAGCGTCTAGGTGTCTACACTGAATGCGAGGGGGTAGGAATATTCCATGGTAACAGGGCTATGAATTACTTGCATGAGGACAGAGAAGATGGGCCTTTTTGCTTGGTAACTGGAAGAATGTTTACTTAAGCTACTAGGCAGGAATGCATCGGCTGAGGGGGAAGCAGATAATTCGAAGGTGAAATACAGTTCTTGGCAGAGAATAGGCTGATGTCAGGCTTCGTGAGCCGCGCAGAGAATGAGACAAAGTTCATGATCACGGATGCAGGCTTGAACTGGAGCTTTCAGAGACAGAAGGCAAAAGGAGTTCGATGACAGAATCAGGGCCTACTTGCCTGAACTGTAAAATGGCATAAGTGAACCATATAAAGCCGGTGGCCTTTCATATTTAGGAATGGAACATCCAGCCCATTTATGGCGGATCTGACAGAGGACATGTTGACGATGGACGCACATGTGTTTGCGTCATTATTACTGGAACTGGAGGGAGCATACATGTACTTGCGACATGCACATAGAACCGTTGGGGTCCAAGATAGGGGACATAACTGACCAGAAAAATCCATATTTCCACATTCCCTCCTTGTCCCCTTCTTGCCCTTCACGAGATATCAATCTTCATCAATCCATTTATCTGTTCATATAGCATCATTTGTTCTTCTTTCTTCTTCCGGGATCTTGAATGAAAATCTTGATGTGGAATGCACGATGTGGCACACAGACCACAAATTGCTGGTCCACATTGCAGACATAGACAGCAACTGAATAGTATGAGAAGGCTTATACCTAGGAAGGATAGAACTCTCCATCCCCAGGCTGATACCGTATTCCAAAACCAACTGGACCAAGTCCAAGTGCCTGGGTTCTGGTGTATCTGGCTTACTATCTTATGAAGGCGAGTGATGGCTTTATATACGGATGGCGAATTTTCTGGTATGAATACGCAGCAACTTGATCCGATGACCCTACAAGCTCCGCCCCTATCAGCCAGGATGACGTCAAGGACAAGACGATTTTGAAGCACAACAATCCGCATAGCAGACTGTTCTTCTGTTAAATTGCCTAAGGCGGAAATAGTTTCATTCACTACTGCTTCAAGGGTTCTAGTTAATCTACGTATTAGCTTACTATTAGTAACAGTACCTATATAGGGAAAGATGCCTTTATTGAAATCTACATACTTGTCCCATGCCGTCTCAGTGTAGTCGACAATGGGGAGATCTCTTCGTTCTCTATTGTGTACTAAATGAATATTTCTGTAATAATCAGGAGGAGCTAGGAAAACAGGTGGCAAAAGGAATGCTATGTAGCAAGTACCATCCCAATCTAGAGGTAGACGCATATATGCAGTCTGACCACATATAAAGTAGGAGTGGCGAGAAGTTCTGAATGAAGATTTGCCTTGATCACTGAATTCTACTGTAGTAGTGCATTTACTATGGCCCATATGTATAGAACCAACCTTTCTTACACACAATTCACCCTTCGCTGGGAATACTGACATGGTGGGTAAGACTAGCTCAACTTCGGATACGACATTTAGAATCATGAGATTAGGTGTAAAATTACCTAATCCATATACTTCATTTTCTAGATCAGTTCCTGTTCTTTTGGGGCGACCCTCCTTGTCAGGGTAGCAGACTTTGAGTAAAACTAGGTTCAGGTTTCCCCATATCCAATGGTCTTGGTAAACTGCTGTGTCTGAGTCTATGGAATTAATTAAACTGAACCATGCTCCACAGGAGCCATTATGTGTAAATGGGTGCGGAAAGAATGGCAGGACTCCTTCATAATTCTGATAGGGAGGGAGTCGGCCACACACCCAACAATTGGTGGCGTTACTAGTCTGATGGGAATGGTGTAACATACTAATGAAAGTGTTATTGCGCAGCGCAAGTCTATAAGACAATTCATGCGGAGGTAAGTCACTAAAAGAATGTTCAGCAGTAACATTATAAACATGTCTAGAAATAGGGTAATATATGTGCAACAACATACTTGTAATAGTTATTAAAAGACTCAATAAAAACAAGATTAATAATGTCACTATGCAGTGGCTACGCAGTGATTTACAATACGCCTGTCGTTTCAACATTTTTCCGGTATTTCCTCTACTTAGGTCCAGGGGATACATGTCAGAGACAATTCAACCGCTTCACCTTGGAGAGGACTTAAACAATCAAATTGCTCGACTTGGTGGGCCTAAGCTTTAGTTTGTAAAGTTCGCTTTCCGTTTTTTCCACCAAAGGAAGTTTTGAATCAGTCTGTGAGGGAGTGCAGGGCACAGTGTCTATATCTGAAGGTAGTCCATGAAATTTTTTTATGTGACTTGAATGAATCCAACCCTTGCGTCCCTCGATCTTCACGGCTGTTCTTGTGGTCAACAGGACCAACTTGGGTGCTTTCCACCTGGGCTCCAGTTGATTTTTCCTGTCGAAATTTCTCACAAAGACAAGATTACCCGGAACAACGTCATGGGGTTTCGCCTCAGTGTTGTCGGGAAAGGCTGCAGCTACCTGTGAACGAGAAGATTGTAGTGCAGACATCAAGGAAGCCAAGTAATCTGTCAGCATATTACAGTCAATATCAGTTATTTTGCGTGGTATAGGCGTCCCCCACATATTCGGTGGTCTACCGAAGATCACCTCATACGGGGATAGCCCTGTTCTAGAGTGTGCTACCATTCTCATGTAAAAGAGTGCAACTGGTAATGCTACTATCCAGTCGACACCTTTCTCTCTGCATATTTTGGACAGTCTGATTTTCAGTGTCTGGTTATGTCTTTCTACGAGACCTGCTGCCTCGGGATGTCGGACACAGTGGAATTTCCACTGATAACCTAACAGAAGTGAAACGTGTTTCATTAATTCGGATGAGAACGGCTGGCCGTTATCTGAGTAGACAACACGTGGTAAACCGTATCGTGGGAAGAATTCTCGAACCAACTGTTTGGCAGTAGTCGGGGCAGTGTAATCTGAAACTGGGTACGCCTCTGTCCAACGGGACAGAGCGCAGACAACCACGAGAACATATTTGAATCCTCGACATCGTTCCATCTGGATATAATCCATCTGTAGGACTTCAAAAGGGTGATCAGGAGGCTGAAATCCACCCTGTTCTACGGGAACACTTTTTCCCGGGTTGAACTGGCAGCAGATCATACAGGTACGGACCTTTTGTTTGGCTGCTGCTCGTAAATGCTTATTAAACCAAATGTGTTGAATGCTATCTAGCATAGCTTTTTCTCCTAGATGTGCTGGACTATGTATAGTGTTGATTACGACTTGGACCATTGAATCAGGGAGGAACCACACAGACCTTTCCTTCATCATCCATCCCTGGTCCGTTTGGATCCCTCCTAGTTCAGTCCATTTCTTTATTTCGTCTGGTGTAGCATGTGTCTGTATGTCAATTACGTCAAGAGTAGGATCTTTAACTGTCATACTATGTGTCGGTGTCGGGACTTTTGTCTTTGTCATATCGGGAGTTTGAATTTGAGCAGTCAGTTTAGCTGTTCTGTCGGCTAGATCATTGCCTTGGGAAATGGTATCAGTAACTTTTGTATGAGCTTTACATTTCATAATTGATATTGCAGTGGGTAGATGTATTGCATCTAATAATGCATGAATGAGGGGTCCGTGCTGAATGTGGGCACCGTGGGAAGTTAAATAACCTCTCTCTCGCCACAGCACGCCGAAGTCATGTACAACTCCGAATGCATAACGTGAATCAGTGTATATGTTGACTTTTTTATCCGTGGCTTGAATACAGGCTTGTGTCAGAGCGATGAGCTCTGCGGCTTGAGCTGACAAAGTATTTATACGATTAGTTTCAATAACTTCAGTATCGGTTGTGACTGCATAAGCGGCTACTAACTCTCCTGTACTTGTTCTCATGCATGAACCATCGACATAAAATGTCAAGTCTGGTTCTGACAATGGAACATCGGTCAAGTCTTGTCTGGGTTTTGTCGTTACAGTAATGACTTCAATACAGTCATGGATTAGTGGGTCTGTTCCGATTACTGGCAAAAGTGTGGCAGGATTCAATGTGTTACAGCGTCTTATTTCTATATGCGGCTGAAACAGTGTCAGTTCATACCCTGTAAGTCGTGCTACGGTCAAGTGTTGTGTTTGTGTTCTATTTACAAGAACCTCTACTGCGTGTGGTACTTGAACTGTCAATGGATGTCCTAACACTATGGCATCGCTTTGTCTGATTGCTAAAGCTGTCGCTGCTACTGATTTCAGGCACGCAGGCAAAGCCTGAGCTACTGGATCTAATGTACTAGAAAAATAAGCACATGGTTTGTGTGCTCCTGCTTGTTCCTGTGTGAGTACTGACAAGGCAGTACCTTCGCGTTCTGTAACAAAGAGTGTAAACTGTTTTCTGTAACATGGTGTTGCTAAAACTGGTGCTTGACATAAAGCTTTCTTTAGGCTTTCAAAAGCTTGTGTGTGTTCTTGAGTCCAAGGGAGAATAGTCGATGTGGCTGCCTCCTGGGTTGTCAACTGAATGAGTGGTTTTGCTAGAAATGCATATTGCGGGATCCACTGTCTACAATATGAAGTGAGGCCTATGAAAGCCCGCACCTCCTTTTGTGTCTTAGGTGTTGGCATGTTAACTATCAACTGAATGCGGTCGGGTGTAAGCTGCCTTCCCTCCTTGTCCAGCGAGTGTCCAAGATAAACAACTCGCTGGACACAGAATTGCAGCTTAGAAGGGGAAACCTTGTGTCCTTTTTCGGCTAGAAATTGTAAAACTGTCAGTGACGCTTTTTCACATTCAGCTTCGCTTCTTGCGGTGATCAGCAGATCATCGACGTATTGAAACAGGGCCGTGTTAACTGGCATGTGGATACTGTCAAGTTCTCGTTTCAATGCTTGGCTATAGATGCTGGGGCTTTCTGTAAATCCTTGAGGTGCGCGTGAGAATTTAAAGCTACGTCCATTTAAACTAAATCCGAACAAATATTGGCTTTCCGGATCTATTGGGACGCTGAAAAAGGCATTCTTGAGATCGATTACAGTGAAGAATGTCGCTTCGGAATCAATAGCTGTCAGTAATGACGAGATATCTGGGACCACAGGGAATTGTGGCACAATACATTTGTTTAACTCGCGCAGGTCAATAACCAATCGATATACTGGCGGGGCCTTCGGATCTGTTCGTTTAAGAATCGGTATTATCGGTGAATTACATATATTGGAGTCTGTTTCCACAACTACTCCTTGGGCAATGAGCTCGTCAATGATTTGTAGTAAAGCCACTACAGCATCTGGTGGTAACTTGTATTGTCGCATTCGTGGTAGCACCACTCCTGCCTTTAGTGTGACTCGATATGGTGTAATATTCATGCAACCAACATCAGTAGGGCCTTGTGCCCATAGACGTGTAGGTAAAGTCTGTAATCGGGGATCCATGTCTCTAGATACATAGTGACCTTTAAAATCACGTAAAAACAATCTTACTCCTTCCGGAGAACAACATATTATAGCTCCTAGGGCTTTTAACGTTTTTATTCCTAATAGGTTTTCTGGACATGATTTAGTAAGCAGTAAATCTGTAGTTCGGGTCAGAGGTCCTATCGTGAGTGGCAGAGGCTGTGACACTTCATTAACAATAGGTTTGCCTGAAAAACCAAGGGAAATATTTTGTGAGCCTGAGAGGGGTGCCCCTGGAACTTCACTACGTTTTATAGTTGTCCGACTTGCCCCTGTATCGAGTAAAAATTTTCTATCTTGACCTAATAATTTACTATGTACATAAGGTCCTTCTTGATCCACAGGAATCTCGATAAGGGGTAGGTCAACTTCCCTCTCTAGGCTAGTTCATGCGTAACGCTGATACTCGGGATATTCATACTGTGCGGTCTGATACATTTGCCGTGTTGTTGTTTGTGTGGCAGCAACAGGCAATGGGGGTGCAGCTGGTACAAACTGTATTGGCTGTTGTGCGGCTGGCATTGCCTGGACATGCTGTATAGCTCCTTGTTCATTCTGGTCTTGTCTTAGTGGCCGTGATCTTTCTTGTGTTTTACCTATGGCGATATTATGTTTTAGAACTGGACAATCGTGTACGTAATGGCCTGGCTTTTTACAATAATTGCATGTCCCTTTTACAGGTCCTGCTGAATCGGAATGTGTCATACCCTTTTTATGTCCTTCGGCTGGGACTGTCTGGGAAACTAGCATTTTCATTTTTGTGTCTTTCATGCGTCTGTGTTCATGTTCTTGTTCCTCTTTAATTCTATTGTGGTGGTACTGTAACATTTGTAACATTTGTGTTGGAGTGTTACCTTGCCAGGTACTCTCGAATTTTAATACTCTATTCTTTACTGGAGGCAGAGCATTTTCTACTAATTTTGTTACAAACAGATGTGGGTATGATTCGCTACTTGCTTTTATGCCACTATTTATACCAAAACATTTTTCGAAACGGGCATAGTAATCACTAGTGTCTTCATCTTGCTTCTGCTTACAGGCTGAAATTGTACCCCAATCTTCCTTTTTCGTAGTTAATAATCGTGGCAGTACCTGTACTAGTAGTCCTGGTAATGCCTTAGTTTTGTCCCCAAGCCCCGAACCTGGACCTCGGGCCCTTTCTTCTGCTTCTAATGCTGACCATTCTATCTTTTGATCACCTACCTCCCACTCTTTTTCTTTGAGTTTCTCATAAATGCCAGCAGGCATCAACACCTTTAATATTGTCATAATGTCGGGGTAGGTATACTCTCCCATGAGTAACATATCTTTAATTTCTCGGTGAAACCCCGCCGGGTCCTTGTCATGACTGGGTACTACTTTCTTCATTTCTAATAATTCTATTTTCGATATAGGCGTATATACAAATACGCGTTTAAACTCATTGTCCTCACCCTTTATTGGGTGCACTTCTCGTAAGGGATTCTGTCTATCTATGTGGTACGTAGTTCTTTCCTTGGCGGACAATGGAACATGTTCTGAACACACGAAAAGAATATACTGCTTTCTTGATTCTAGAATTTCTTTAATTAATTCAGTACCTGGACCTCTCCATTTATTCATAAGTAATTCAGTCAGTATGTCAGGCAAGGGACCAGGGTCCGAGTGCTGACTCCGATACAGTATAATGAGTTGTTGGATCATATAAATCCCAGCTAACCTTTGTTCATCTGGGGTAAGATTCAAAAATGCGCGTACTACTGTATCATCACTATATTTTCCGGGACTGTCCACCCAATGGACAGCTGCCCTGGCTAAATCTTGTTCATCCATAGAATCGAGGAAATGATAACCCCTTCGTTCTTGGAGTAGCTTGTCGGCGGTTTGGAACGAATGCTCGTTAGACCTTATATTAATTATAGGTATTTGGAAATTCCTGCTATTATCTGGACACGTCGGATGCATTGAGTCAGTATGATATCTAGTCTGATTCTTATTACAAGATCTTCCTCTACCTACATAGGCTATGGTGTCTGACTGTCCTGTGAGCAGTCCTGGCCCTTCTTCCTCGTTTTGTTCGAACTCGTCTGTCTCTAATCTCTCTTCGTGTAGGCGTTCTATTTCTTTACGGATCTTTCGGCACATGGCTATTATACAATTTTGTTTATCATGTCTCCCTTCTGATATATTCTGGCTCCATCTTGTAAGAATTCTCATGGCTTCCGGGTCTACCCCCGGTCGGTCTTGGTTTCTGATCACACAGTTTATGAGGAAACGTAACAGTTCCCCCTGTATCTCTACTTTCTGGTATTCCATAGCTCTGTAAATACATTCTGGATCTCGCCCTGTTTGGACAAAATGATATAGATTATCTAGATGCGCAGTCATTCCTGGTAACTTTGCTAAATACACTGCGGCTCGTCTGATACGCAATGATGCTAGGGTCATTTCGTCCTCTTTTCCAGGCACCGGGTCATATCTACAATCTATAAGAAGTTCTTTAAGCGCACGGGCACTAAGGAGTTTGGGTGTACGTGAATGCGCTGACTCTTGAAAAGTAAGCTTATTTATTCTGGGTGGTGTAGAAAAGACATTGGCAGCTCCTCCCGCGGCTCCATCTGGGGCGTCGGGTGTAAAAGGATTCGTTGAACGTGACACAGCAACTACAGGTGTGGACACAGCCATAGAAGTAGCTGTGGGAACGGATACAGAAACAGATGTGCTTGCCGAAACTTGTGACTCGATTTGTTGCCGTAGAGATATGGGTACTGGATCTTGGCGTTGAACCTCCCTGGTAGGTGGTCTACGTGGGGTGGAATTGGCATACTCGGGAGCTGCGTCATCTAAATAAGAGGAAAGAAAACATCTTCTGCGGTTCTAGGATGCCCCTTAGGATGTACCTTTATTGGGAACAATGGGGTTGGCAAGTCTTTTGGCGTTTCCGGAGTAGCCTTAGGTAATCCTTCGGCCAGAAGGGGATACATACCATTCATAAGGGTATTTCTTTGTCTGTCTACTTGTTCTGATTTCACTCGGATACCTTCCTCAATTAATAGATTTTCTCGAACTTTAGTGGAATTCTCTTTACTCTTTTCTTCCTGTCTACGTGCTTTTTCTGTTCGTCTATGTGATTCTTTACGCCATAATTCAACGGCGTCTTTCTGTGACTGTCTGACTTTCCTTTTCCATAACTCTTCCTCGACTTTCATGATGCACTCTGCATCCCAGGTCCCCGCTGTGGGCCACCTCTGACTTTCTGGTAATCCCTTGGTATAGTCTACCCACAGATCAAGAAATAATATGGCGTCTAATCCATGTTTATGATACATAAAATGCCCTGGGGTGTCCCTAGGAGGGATAGGGACGGCTTCTTCGAGAACCCCTTTCCTGGTAGTGATCTGTCTTAATTTCGAAAAAAACGGCATATTTGAGGACTGACCTTATACTTGATTTTGACCTGATACTTGAATTTGAACAGACTTAATACAATAAACACGATAATGAACAGTCATTCATACCACGATATACTTAAACACTTCAAACATTTAACATTAAACCTTTAACTGGAACAACAATGATGATCGTCTGCATGACTAATCACCAAGCTTAATTCTCGACAATAACTAGACAATAACTAGACACTTCGGAATTCTTGATATACTGCTAAACAGTACAGATACACTGCTAAAACAGTGCAGACCGGATTTGTGTACCCAAACCCGTCTTGACCGGCACAACCTATGTGCACGTCAGAAAATGCCTCCCCAGTAATGGTACTCACCGGGTAGCTTCGGAAACGGAAGGCCTCAGTAACTTGAACTTGACTCGGATTTGGACTGGACTCAACTCGATTCGTCGGACACTGGGCTTGACGTCGGACTGGTGGGTCTCTGTATACCTCGGATCTTGCTCTCTCAGCTAGGCTCTGGTCGGGATACTTCGCACTTCTCACCGCCTCGTCTGGGTGTTGATTGCAGTCTCAGTCGCCCCCGCTTGACCGGAGGGAGATACAGGAAATCCTGCTGGTACGCGTTATTGTCCGTCCAGCTGTGGCAGGAGACCGGGCCTGCAACGCACCGCCGGCGCGTGAGATGAGAAAGTGTCCCTGTTCGGGCGCCATCATGTGGTAAATATTTCTCCTTTACCGGGACTGAATTTGATACAGGAACATAATAAAATAGCTCAATGAAATGAGAGGCAGAATCCGTGATATTAGAGTTTCAGAATGGGCTTTATTCCAATAAGCGATTATAATCGGATGCTTCAAGTTCCATCACCACGGGAGTTCTGGAAGTGAAGTACATACTTTATTGACAAGCAGTAACTTTTATAATACATACATCATAATGAAGTGAATACAGTAGGCGTAACAGTTGATAAGGACATTGACGTTTTGGTGTGCGTAGCCGAAAATGGGTGTAATAATGAGTAAAAAGGAACATGATTGGCTATGATGTAATACATAGGTGGATCTATAAGATAATATTTGGCATTGATGCGCGCGCAGCAGTCTGACGTATAATTGACGTATAACTAGGGGGTGACGAGGACTTGACATTTAGCTCTACGTGTGGAGACAAGAAGTCTGGGGGGTCAAGTCAACCTAATCCCAAATCATATCTACATCCTATGTTTAAAGAACTATGTTATCCACAAAAGAAGGACTCTCGGACAGAATCTATTCTATACTGACTGTGCGTGCGTGTACAAGCGTCTAGGTGTCTACACTGAATGCGAGGGGGTAGGAATATTCCATGGTAACAGGGCTATGAATTACTTGCATGAGGACAGAGAAGATGGGCCTTTTTGCTTGGTAACTGGAAGAATGTTTACTTAAGCTACTAGGCAGGAATGCATCGGCTGAGGGGGAAGCAGATAATTCGAAGGTGAAATACAGTTCTTGGCAGAGAATAGGCTGATGTCAGGCTTCGTGAGCCGCGCAGAGAATGAGACAAAGTTCATGATCACGGATGCAGGCTTGAACTGGAGCTTTCAGAGACAGAAGGCAAAAGGAGTTCGATGACAGAATCAGGGCCTACTTGCCTGAACTGTAAAATGGCATAAGTGAACCATATAAAGCCGGTGGCCTTTCATATTTAGGAATGGAACATCCAGCCCATTTATGGCGGATCTGACAGAGGACATGTTGACGATGGACGCACATGTGTTTGCGTCATTATTACTGGAACTGGAGGGAGCATACATGTACTTGCGACATGCACATAGAACCGTTGGGGTCCAAGATAGGGGACATAACTGACCAGAAAAATCCATATTTCCACACCTTACCCCTTGCCCTACCTCCGGAGTCATCTCCCCGTCCTACAAAACATTGATCTAATGGGGTTTTACCTCAGCATTTGGAGCCTTCGTGTTTGAACTAATATGGTGACATGAAACAGCTCTGACAGGTCCATTCTAATATTGGTTCCCCACCCTTCCAGGCTCAAGTTGGACCTGAAAGTGCTTGTGTGGCATCTGTAACCCACTTGCTTTGTATTCTGTCGGTTTCAACCTCTTCCCATTTTACTTCTCAGGTTCTATACATCTCTTCACCATATACCCTAACAAAACATATATGTGCTTTCATGACAATGTCCATGTATTTAAAGAGAGCTACACTGCTCTCTTTCAAGGATTGCAGGGCAGTAAACAAAGATGCTACGCTGTGTTGCATGAAAGGGAGCGAGCAGAAATGCTACATATTTACAAAGATATGGAACATTTCTGCTCTCTCTTTGCTAATTTAAAATCCTAACTTATGGTGAGGTCAGAGTTTACATTCCAATTCCGAAAATGCCATTTTTAGAAAGTTACGTACTAAGGTGATGGGCTGTTTTTCCAAAAGCCAAATTGGCCCTCAAGAAAGTTTCACAAAATAGAAAAAAATAGCGGTGATTATTCAAGCTTCCTCTTTAAACAAACCAGGTCAGGTAAATCTATTTTCTTGGCCAGTGTATTTATTTCACGATTTACTCAATAACATTTTCCAAAAACATATTATGATCTTTCAATGTGTCATGAAAAAGAACACTTTTTAATTGATCAAATATACCCCATGGGAAAAGACTGTCAATCATGATACCATACATAACAAAACATGAATATAATGAATGACTGCGAATACGTACATCAAAACAATAAACATCAACATAAGTGGCGATTCCATATACACTAAACATTGTCAACATAGACAATAATCAGAACCAGGCAAACTATTCAAAGCCATAGGTGCTTATCACAGTTGTTCTTGTGTTCAAAATATTTTATTGATTTGTGATAAGGCAATAGACCAAACAAAAAAGAGCACTGATGAGGTACATAGAAATTTACAATATTCCATTAATATAATACCTGTACCTGTGCAGTATGATAGAATTACAAAGTAGAAAGATAAAAGTGGAGGAGGGTGGAATCAATAGCTATTTCAACAAATATATCGTAACAGAGCCACATAATAAAGTCCAACAAACTATACTTATTATATAATACAAACCCTTAATGGTATAATGCTATATAATTATCAGTTGGTTTCCAAAAAGACTGATAAGTAGATGTGTTATGAACAACATCCAACGTAGTCAGATCAGCTTCTTTTCTGGTAAAAAATATCCATGACCACCATGAATGAATTGACAATAATGAAGCATTTTTCCAATTGGCAATAATTGATGTTAGAGCAGCAGATAGTAAGAAGTCAAAGAGCTTGTTATTTGAATCTGACAGTTTTGTCAATATCGATTTACAAATCAACATATTATATGAAAGTGTATCTGGTAACTGATTTTTTTTTAATAACATTCCAAACCACTTTCCAAAACTTAAAGACAATATTAAATTCGAAAAGCATGTGCCTTATTGAACCTGGAACCAACTTACAGTGCCAACAATTAGGTGAATTTAGTAGTTTGCATTAAACAATTTTAATGGAGTCCACAGACAATTAAAAAGTATGAAAGAATTATTTTGATACAAGGACAGAGCTAACCATCCAGGCACACAATGTATCCATATTTTCCTCCATACGTGTTGAGAAATAGATACATTGAGTTCATTAATCCAAAAGGAAGAGATAAAATGAATGTTATTCTTGTCAAGATTATTCAATTTCTTTATAATACATTGACACATCATGAAATGAAGTGGCTACTGTTTGAACATGTTTCTGAATCAGATACGTTTTCCATTGGAAAAGTACTGGGAAATGAGTCAAGAATGGAATTACATACAAATTCGTACTTACGAAATATCTGATAGAAGCAGGATACATTTTTGTTGCAGTTCTTCAAAAGATAAACAAGTATTATTATGATATTTAGCTTTTGAGTACCAAATACCTGCATTTATTCAAGACTGACAAAATTGTATGTTTTGATTAAGTTTTATAATGGGACAATACCATAAGGACATATTTAAGGTGTGAGAGATAGATGTTTGAAAGAGAGAATATAAATCCTATAATATTAATTTTGTAGATTTTAATAATGCAGATCTTCGTATTAGGAAGTTAGAAGAAGACATAGTAAGTAACGTAGGCAACGGAAACAGTGAAATCAAACTTTTCTTTTTTTTTTTTTTTTTTTTTTTTTTTGAAACCGTTTATTGCAGTTCGTAAAAGTTACAGGTATGGGCCTACAACCATCCGGCCGGCCGCTAGAATGACAAAAACATATTGCACACATACAGTAAAAGTCTCTAGGCAGTGCAGAGCAGTGAAACAGGAGTAATCAATGGTGCAGGCCACACAGCTCCAAGCCCACAGTACGGTTCCCTTTTCTTGAAACAAAACAACACCAAAAAACCACACCCGCAGGGCAACCCGCGATCCAAAATAACAGCACGTGCTCCATAAGTGGGGGATCCAAACCAGCAGCAGAACTCTGGAGAGGGGAATGGGAATAGATCAGGGACTGGGGGACCGCGCGCCCGCGGCTGAGGGAGGGGGGCCATCTAGGGAGACGGAGCAGGCGAGGCAGCCGGTAGCAGTGGTGGCTCACAAATACCCCCGCGGTAGGCGTTCCAGGGGCCCCAGAGTTTCACCCACGCCCCAGGCTTACCTCTCGCCACATACACCACCTTTTCACGAAACATACACCAATCCATATGCTCTTTCCAGGCCGACACCGCAGGGGGCCTCTGGGATCCCCACAATTGAGCAATGTCGCGCTTGGCTATCATGTATCCCAGAGTCACCCACCGCGTCTGCGGGACCGAATAGTCATTTGGTTCCCATACATTCAGCAAGCATCTCCTCGCTTCAGGCAGCAGCGCAACACGCGTCACCACACGCAGGACCTCATGCACACCACGCCAGAATCGCTCCACCTTCGGGCACTCCCACAGTATATGCATGAAAGTCGCCAACGCACCACAGCCACGCTTACACATTCCGTCACCAGCAAAACCCATACGCAGAAGCCTTGGCCCCGTCACGTAAACCCGGTGAAGGATCTTGAGCTGGACGAAACGAAGGCGAGCCGGGATGGCCACCTCTTTCGGAGAGGCCACCGCGGAAATCCAATCCTCATCGTCCAGCTCCAGCCCGTCGGCAACCCAAGCCTCGCGGAGACTAGTAAGCAGGCACGATCTATCGTTGATCAGTTTTTTGTATATGAGGGAGATCGTGCTGTCCGGGACATGGCCATCTAGGACTCTGTCCTCCAGGGGGGAAGACTCCGGAATGGATGCGACATCCGGGAAGACGGAGCCCAGCGCATGGCGGACCTGTAGGTACCGAAAGTACTCACTGCCCTGCAGCTGGAACTCCGCCTGCAGCGTCTCAAAAGTTTTGAATCCTCCCCTCGTCCAGAGATCTCCCACCGTGCTGATTCCGATCGTGTCCCACTTCTCGAAGCCCTTCGACGTCCACAGGGAGCCCAACCTCTCAGACGCATACAGCGGTGACGCCCGGGTCAAACGGTCCTTCCACCCCATAGCTGCATTAGCCGCGTGCCAGACACGCACCATGACACGCGTCGGTCCCGTCAAACGGGAGTCGGGCGCGCCAGCGTAGAGCGCTCGATTGTAATCGCCACCGGGCAGGAGCATCTTATCCATCTCAAATGCCGGGTTCAAGGCGGGCCCGTAAAGGCCATGATTAATTGCAGCTAGTTGGGAGGCCCAGTAATACCGTTTAATGTCAGGGAGGGCGACCCCCCCATCGTACCACGGGAGCGTCAATTTAGCCAGAGCAATGCGCGGCCTCCCGTCCCAGAACAGGCGCCGCTGGAGGCCCTCCACCTCACGGAAATAGCGTGCCGGGACCAAGTCCATAGTATTCTGGAGGGCGTAGAGGAAGCGTGGCAGGGACATCATTTTAAACAAGGCCGCTCGGCCGAGCGGCGAGAGCGGCAGACGCCGCCAGCGCACCACGTCCTCCCTCAAACGCCGGAGGGGGGGTAACAAATTCCGCTCATAGCGGGCCTCCGGGTCAAGAGTGATATAGATACCCAGGTACCGAAAACCTTGGGAGGCAATCTGGATCGGACAGTCCCGTGGTAGGGCCGGAGCCTCCCCGGAAAGCACATATACACAGGATTTCGCCCAGTTGATGACCAGGCCTGAGTTGCAACCGAATGAACGCAAAACATCAACCAGGACGATCAGTGATTTACGCGGGGAGGCGAGATACAGAAGGATATCGTCAGCATAGAGGGACACACGGTCCTCATGCTCGGGGGTCCAGCGGAGACCACGGATAGAAGGGTGCCACCGCAGCCACTCCGCCAGGGGCTCCAGGGCCAGGGCAAACAGGAGAGGCGACAGGGGGCAGCCCTGTCGCGTACCCCTCCCCAGCGCGAATGGGGCCGAGACTCGCCCATTCACTACCACCTGCGCCAATGGGCCCGAATATAGCAATTTGACCCAGCTAATGAAACCCGGGCCAAACCCGAATTTTGCCAGCATCGCCCAGATGTATGGCCATTCAAGCGTATCAAACGCCATGGTGGCGTCCAAGGACGCCAAGATGGCCGGCTCCCGCACAAATGGGACACGCGCGAGCACCCCGTGCAAGCGCCGCAGATTGAGCGCCGTGTTGCGGTGCGGTATAAAGCCAGATTGGTCTTGGTGGACCAAATCGCCCACCACGCCAACCAACCTGTTGGCCAACACCTTGGCGAGGATTTTGGGCTCCGCGTTCAAAAGCGAAATCGGCCTATAGGATGTGACCCGTTCACGGGGCCTCCCCTCCTTGTGGATCACCACAATTGTGGCTAGACGCTGGTCCGGCGGGAGGGAACCCCGCGAGTGGGCCGCCAGGAACATCGCGCGCAGGTGGGGCGCCAACACATCCGGGCGTAGCTTGTAGAGCTCGATGGGAATACCATTGGGGCCCATGGCCTTGCCGGATGCAACCGAGCGAATAGCCAAGGCAATTTCGTCCGAGGTGGGAGTGGCGTCCAGCGAATCCCTGTCCTCCACCGTTAGGGAGGGCAGTGCGATGTCCCGAAGCAGGGCATGGGAGTCTGCCTCCGAGCAGGGGGAAACCGGGGAGTAGACTTCGCGGAAATAATCCGCGAAGCAGGAGACAATGGCTTCCGGCTCAGTGACACACGCACCATCAACACTCTCAATCAAAGGCACCACACGGCTCGCTCTCTCCCTCTTATCCAACCACGCAATCAATTTGCCAGCCTTATCACCCACATCATACAATCGCCCCTGCTGCTCTCTACTGAGGCCCCTGGCCGCCTCCGTGACGAGGGCCCGATAGGCCGCCTGCTTTAGGTGTAGAACATGCAACTTGTCGTCTGTTACCCCGCTTCCCAGGTCACCCTCCAGTTCTGCAATCTCGGCCTCTACCCGGGTCACCTCCTCCCGCTCGCGCCGCCGGGCATGGGAGATAAAGGAGAGGGCCTCCCCTCTAAGGACTACCTTGAAAGCCTCCCACAGGGAGATGGCCGAAGAGACCGACCCCACATTCTCATCGAAATATCGCTGTAGGGATTTGATCAAATCAGCACGAATGGTGGGGTCGCGCAAATACCATGCATTGATTGGGGCCACCCTGCCATCCCCCCTCGGGAAGACATCGAGATGCAACAACAATGGGGAGTGGTCTGAGATACCCCGCGCCAGATGGCGCACCTCCCCCACCCTCCCTGCGTGGGCCGCCGGGACAAGGATGTAATCAAGCCGCGAGAGGCTACCATGGGCACCCGAGTGGAAGGTGTACTGTCGCAATGCAGGATGCTTCAATCGCCAGCAATCCACCAGGCCCAGCGTGTCCAGAAGGCTGGGCAGCCACGCCTGTGCCCGGGGGAGGTCCCTAGGGGGATGGCGATCCATAGACCCAGAGGCTACCGCATTAAAATCCCCTCCAACCACCAGCAGGCCACTCGGAAGGTCCAGAAGGAGGCGCCCCAGGTCCGCAAATGTGGTGGCTTGTAACCCAGGCGGGACGTACACTGATATAAAGATAAACACTCTACCCTCCATTCTTCCCACCAGAACCGTGTAGCGTCCCCTCTCATCATGGCGCACCTCATCAATCTCCAACGGGAGCGAGTTCTTGATCATAATACCCACCCCCCGCGAGCCCGAGGTGAAGCCAGAATGGGCCGCCAAACGATATCCCCGCCGGTTCATTGCATGAAAGGAGTTACCTATAAGGTACGTCTCCTGCAGGAAGACAACATCTGGTGAAATACGTTTTAAGTACTGCAGGACCACACCACGCTTAATCCTATCCCCCAGGCCGTTAACATTCCATGACAACACAGCCAAATCCCTACCCCCCATCATACGTCGAAACAATCGGTCGCCCCCACCGAGCATCCTAAAAACAACAACATAGTAGCGGGTTTGCCCTGCGGTGCTAACAAACAACACACCCCCCCCACCCCCCGGTCCCAACAAAACTCCCCCCTCCCTGCACCCCTGCATGAGCCCAGACAGCCCCCCCAAAGTGCAGTGTGCCTGTCGCCCCATAGCTAAAATACTAACTAGTCCCCCAGAGGAGGAGGGAAGCCCCCAACAGACCCCGCACGACCTCCATAGGAGGGGTAAATACGCAATCAATAAATGGTGAAGGAACAACGTCCAGAGCAAGGCCTATGCAGTCACCCCTCAATTCTGCTCCGGCGGGCCCTCCTCGCCAGCCGCGCCCCCCCCGCCCCCCCGGCCCCGATCTCCAGGCAGAGTGTCCAGCCAGTCCCCAGCCGCCTCGGGCCGGTCAAAGAAGTGCGTGCGACCATCCACCTCTACCCTCAGCTTAGCTGGAAAGAGCATTGAGTACTTGAGGTTCAGGTCCCTTAGGCGACGTTTAACACCAAGAAAGCTCTGCCGCTGCTTCTGGACCGCCGGGGTAAAGTCTGGGTAGAAATGTACCTCCATGTTGTCAAGCTTGACCGGTCCCTGTTGTCTGGAGGTCTGGAGGATAGCATCTCTGTCCCGGAAATTAAAAATCCGGGCAATGAGAGGCCGCGGCGGGGCACCAGTCTTAGGTCTGCCCCCGGGGACCCGGTGAGCACGCTCCACCGCAAAAAGCTTACTCAGCCCCCGGGGCTGGAGGTGGGTCAGGATCAACTCTTCCACGAAAAGATCCGCCGCCTCTGCCTCTCGTCCCTCCGGCACCCCCACAATACGGACATTATTCCTCCGGGCCCGACCCTCGGAGTCCTCCAGTCGCCGGTCCATCAGGGCGCTCGCCTGGCCAAGCCGGCGCACCTCCTTCTGGAGGGCCACCACGTCTGTCGTGAGGCTCGTTGTGGTGTGGGCCAGGGAGTCGACTCGGTCGTTTGTTTTGGACAAGTCTGCCCTCACAAGGCTCACATCCACCAGGACCGAGTCTATTTTTTGCGCTAAGGTGTCGAAACGCTGGTCCACCGAGGCCTTCATCTCTGCGATGGCGCCCATGACGTCCCGGAGGGTCAGATCCACCGGATGAGCGGATGCCTCCGTCGGGCCCACCGGGGATGCACGCGATGTCTCCGGAGAACCCTTCTGGAGCGTGTAGCGGTCCATACTGTTGGCCTGGTGCGCCGTGCCACGGCGGGTCGTCTTCACCTTCGCCCGGTCGCCATCTTGTTTGGTGGACATGCTGGCTCTGCCACCATCGTGCCAAGCACCCCAAACGGGCCGCTATACCAAGTCACGGGTGCCAGGGGGGGGGCAGGGGCGACCACCGAACCGCGGGTCAACCCACCGCCGGCGGGTCAGCCGGGCTCCTGGACAAGGCCACACCACCACACCCGCTCCGCAGTCCGACCCCGCTTGAGAGCTAGGAGGGCGCAAAAGCGAAAGTGAAAGTGCGGGGTACGCCAGTCGCCCAGCCCCGTTCGCCGCTGTTATTCACTTTGTCCCCGGATCGCCCCACTACTCCAATCCGGGGGGCCGGCGAGGAGAAGGCCACAACCTTCGATCGATGCTCCCACCGGCGTCCGGGGTCCGATTCGAGCCCAAAAAACGGGTGGCGCCTCAGCTCCGGTTCCCCAACACAGTCCCCTCAACAAGGACAGGATATCGCCAGGATTAATTCAGGAGGTCGCGGAGGTCCTCGGGAGCCTCGCACCTACGCGGCCATCTTGGTTGCGCGCTAGGCTCCTCCTAAAAAATCAAACTTTTCTTAACGAGAAGCCATGAAGGTGTGCAGTTAAACTCTGTATTGGTGAACCAAAAGGTGCTTTGTTTTCAAATAAATGCTTTATAATAATTAAAAACATCTGGTAAACCAAAACCGCTGTTACATATTGCAATTTTCAATTTATACGAGGTGTTTTATTATTCCAAATAAATTTCGATATTAAAGTGTCTAACAACTTATACAACTTAAGTGGAAATTAATTAGGTATCATAGATAAAAGATCAAATATTTTTGGAGCAATAACCCTTTTAACAGAGTCAACTTTCCCCCACCAAGATAAAAGTAAAGTAGACCACTTATGCCTTTTGTCTTTGATATGCTAAAAAATATATTCACAGTTCAAAGTAATCATTTATTTAATGGTAGAGAGAATGTATATCAAGATATTTGAGTTTTTCCTTATGCCATATTATTCCATTATTGGGTAGCATATCAGGGGTGCAATGTACATTTAAATGAAAAAAATCAGTCTTAGAAGTGTTTAGAGTATAACCTGAAATCTGGGAATATGTTTGAATTAGATTTAATAGGAGGGGGGAATAAAAGAATCAGGATTACTAATATATACCTAAACATCATCAGTATAAGCTGAAGTTTTAATACCAACATCATTGATAGTAATAGCTTTTAGTTCTATGCAGTGTCTGATGGCATTGAGCAAAGGTTCAACAGCAAGGAGAAAAAGCATAGGTGACAAGAGACAACCTTGCTGATTGCCTCCGGAAATACTATTTCTGGATAATGCAAAACCCTTCTGGGGGTGGCGAAAGCGATTAACAGTTGATTTGATTTTCTAAAAGACTTTGTCCTCTCAATATAAAATCTTACGCATATTCTGACATCCAACATGTAAAGGGATCTTTCCGCTATAGAAGTTGGGTTTTTGAAGTATGTAGGTAAGACAATAGGTTCATTTAGTTGAAATGACATCGGAACTTTCGGAAGGAATTTTGAATTCGTTCTCAGCACTACTTTGTCTTTCTTGAACTGCTTAAAAGTTTCAGATATTCAAAAAGCTCGGATCTCACTGACCCTTCTGGCTGACATCAGAGCCAGAAGTAGAGCTGCTTTCCATGACACAAACTTCAAATTAGCTTTATGAATGGGTTCGAAAGGTGGCATCATCAACTGTGCAAGGACTGTGTTAAGTTGCGAAGGCACTGCTGGACGTTTTCTTGGAGGAAAAACCCTGAAAAGACTCTTCATAAACTCCTTCATCACTCTGTCAGGCCAAAGAGAAGGATGCCACGGCCTTCTGCGGTATCTTGAGATCGTCGCAAGATGCACCTTCCACATATTGCATGTGTGCTGCACTGTACAGTACACATCCCATGGTAAAATGTTTAGGCAAAGGATTTTGCACTGGAAGTGTATCCTTTCAGTAAAAACCTGTGTTAGACATCACACACATGCATACACACATCTTTGCATCATAGTGGAAATGTGTGTGTATGGCAATAGGAGGGCTGTTTGTGAGTAAGCATTGGGAATGGGGAGCCATAGGCCATGTTTGGTAAATATGGTTCTACACTGCTTTCTCACCCTAGAGCAACACAGTGCAGCAACCTATAGCATGCACACTAGCTTAAGTAGCATGACAAGGGAAAGCCAAAAAAAACAAAGAAAAAGCCAACAGGATTATATATGAGAACAGAGTGACACAGGCTCATATTCACAATAAGAGTATATGCACATTTTCCATAGAGTATGCTCACAGTCAAACATTCTTACAGACACCCATTATCACAAAGTGTAACAAATATACCGTCATCCACGTGTACAGATGAACAGTTAACTATGTTTGTGTGCAATAGGATGACCAAGGTGATGGAAATCAGTGCAGCACAGTGAGGAACAGTAGAGGAGAAAAGAGATGTGCAACAAGAGAGCACAGATGCTTTAAAGTCATCTCTGCTTGTTCGGAGCCCCTTGGAGAGAGGATGTGGCGTTATGGCTAGTGCTGCCGACTTTAGAACAGCAAAACCAGTTTTCCTGTGATGCAGAATCTTCCTGTCCCTAAAGAAATGCATGTTGCCTTGTGTAATGTAACTGGTGCTCATATAAAGCAATCCCATACCTTTGGGTTGAGTTCTCTATAAAAAAAAAAACTTCATCTGACCAAATGGCAACATTCATTTTTCTTATTTTCAGGCACACACTCCTATGAAATGCTCTGATGACAGGCTTATTTTTTTCTGTTCTGAATTCTCCGCCCCAACCACGGAGTTTCCGCACTCGTAAAAGTAGTATTAATTTGCAGTTTTGTGAATACTGAAAAATTCTAAACTTACATAAAGATTTATCTTTGTTAATGAGGCCCTGAGTGTGAACCTTTTGCCAGGCAAAATCCTTCTTTTTTAATACTTATAAGTCACCCCTAAGGTAGACCCTAAAGGCCCAGTAGTAGGACATACGTTCTTGAGTTTTACATGACCTAGTAGTGAAACATCTCCAAAGTCTTTTTTCACTGTGGCAAGGCTAGCTCTTCCATTAAAGTGCACTAGGTTACACATAACACCTAATAATGCATAACTTCAGTTTGGGAATAGCTAGGACCATAGCTCAAGGACTCAAATTACTAGGAATTTAAAATCCAAAGCGATGGTTAAGTCAGATTTTAAATCACTAATTTGAAAATGCCACTTTTAGAAAATTGGCATTTTTCTGCCTAAAGCCTCTCGTGGCTTCTTTAGATTTAATCCCCCAACTGTCACATGACAGCCTCCCGGTAGGAGTGAATGCTTCTCAGGAACAGAAACAAAGGGGCCTTGGGTGGGAGGAGGTGTGATCTTCTCCTAACAGGATGGGATGAGAGATGTGCTGACACACTGCACAAGCTTCAAAGGGCCATCCTCTGCCACATGCAAAAACAACAGTTGATGGACAGAATGCAGAACAATGTCATACATTCACCCCAGTGCAGAGATCTGGGCCTAAATCCATTGTTTTTTTGCTCACCATGGAATCAAGCTATCCTGGCTGAAGAGGGGTGAAACCCCGAAACCGGTCCTAGAATGCTTGTTTCCAGTCCAGGGAGGACCTGGCCTGGCAGTTCGGGCTGGACTGTTCCCATTGGGCACAGGGTCAAGACTGATTTGCATATGGCTGGGTCCAAACTGGAATGGCATGTGAGCAACAAAACGATGGATTTAGGCCCAGAACTCTGTACTGGGTTGAATGGATGACATTGTTCTGCATTCTGTCCATCAATAGTTCTTTTTGCATTTGTCACCCTGTGTGGGACGGGTATGCTCAGATGTGAGTCCCGTGCTCTCCATGCCACTGGACTCAAGGTATCCTGGCTGAAGAGGGGTGAAACCCCGAAACTGGTCCTAGGATGCTTGTTTCCAGTCCAGGGAGGACCTGGCCTGGCAGTTCGGGCTGGACTGTTCTCAATGGGCACAGGGTCAAGACTGATTTGCATATGGCTGGGTCCAAACTGGAATGGCATGGTGAGCAAAAAAACGATGGATTTAGGCTCAGATCTCTGTACTGGGGTAAATGTATGACATTGTTCTGCATTCTGTCCATCAATAGTTCCTTTTGCATCCTCTGCCACAGGCAGATGCAAATCACACCTTTCTCGGGACCAATGCTGAACAGCAGCCCGCTGTTGCTGATGCCTTTCTTGGTCAAATCTTCAGACTGCGAAAGCCTCAAACCTTTCACGAACGCCTAGGCTCCCACGAGGTCCAGTTGCCATCCTTGAGTACTTCTTCAGATCCAGCTGGCACCCAAACCCACTGATGGCCCGTCTATGAGGATGGATTTTCTCCAAGAAAAAGACAAAGCCAGAACATACATTTTCTACCAGAATGAACCTAGTCGCTATTTCCAACCCGCACTGGATTTTAGTCTGCACTAAATGTGACATTGACCCATTCTAGCATTACCAGATGTTCAATAAGTTGGAGAGTGATTTTTACCTTTTTGTAATTTCTAATTTTTTACTGTTTTGGTACTGACAAATGCTTTACACATTTCTCCTAAGTTAAGCCTATATGCTCCATGCTACAGCTAACAAGGCTTACGGTCCAGGTTTAATTCTTGAGCTTTACCTGGACATTAGAAGAAATAGTGCCATTATTACTTGAAGAGGACTACCATCCACTTCAACTTATAATCCACTTCCTCACATTAGTGTTGAGTGTTGGGATCCAGAACTTGTGTTTAGCAGTACCATTCATCTATGAAGCTAGGAAATTCAAAAGCCATCAATTCCCGCACAGATTGCCTTTCCCGCCCCTGGGGTGTGTCATCCTTGAAAGCCTAGACTGCCGAACACATGTTTATTCTCAAACTACAGACTTTGGGCTGATGGAAGGGAGAGTGGAAAAAGGGCATCTATCACTAGAGGTGGTAACCCCCCACTCAGAGAAGCCGAGGAGGTCCAAAGAATCACAGGAGCAGGTGAGTGATGACATACCGGCACATAGGATGGAAGTGAGGCCTACTCCTGGCATTAAACTAGAGCTTTCAACTGTAAGTGGATGGCTAGGGGCTAGAGGCCTGGTTACTGTCACTGACAGCTATCAGTGTCCTCTGCTGGCTGCAAGCCTTTGGGGCAGCAATGGCCCTGTCTTGGGGACTAAAGCCTGACCTGGGAGGCAAGATGTGTCACCTAACTTAGTTGGTGATGCTGAGTTGCCCAGTGAGTGGGCTAAGCTTAGCTGTATGCCAGATGGAGTATGCAGGTGAGTTAGGGAGGATCTATATAGAGGGAAATAGTAGGGCTGGGCCTTCTCCCATTTGAAATCAGGATGAAGAGTGGACTCCAAGGGCTAGTTGACTAGCCAAAGTTTCAGCTACAGGGACTCAAAGGCTTCAAAAGCCCCACCTTCATGTAGAGCCAGCAGACCAGTTCAAACTGAACTTGCTCTGGAGCCTTCTGGTGGTGGTGCTCATGCAAAGCGCTCTGATACCTTCAGGTGAAGTTCGCTCTATATAAAAGAAAGGTTTTAATGGTGGCGTCCTCTGGAGTAAGTCCAAAGCCCCAAGTGGTGTCTCTAAGGTCATGGGGCACTTGAATAAATGTCAGTGTACTCCTCTTTCATAACCCTAAAAGCTGAGACTTAGAAACTTTTTCAAGGATTTTTGGCAAAATAATCAGTTTCTACCACCAGACTGCTGCCGAGCCGCAGCCACTGATGTTGAAATGCCAGTCATACTCAACTTGCTGGTTTGCCCCATCAACAGGATGCTGACTTTCAAAAGGTTTCTAAGTCTGGACGTTGAGGACTTTACCAGGACCAATGCCAAGCAGAGCTCTGCCACTGCCTTCCTGGGCCTGATGTTCCAATTTCACTTGCTCAGAGATTTCTCACCTTCAATGCTGAGTGACACAAATGCCTTACCAAACCTGAGGGTTCCACCGAGGTCCTGCAGTGTAGCTAGTGGCCCTTGAAGAGTTGTTCTTCTGAACCAGCTGACACCCCACCCACTGACGGACCTGTTGATGAGGATTTTAATCAGGAAAACGACTACGGGTCCGAATGTTGGTGGACCTTTAATTTGGCTACAACAGTGACTACTTCGTCATCGCCATAACCAAACCTCTCCAACTGCCATCCCTACAGAGTAAGGGTCTTGGGAGAAATGGCTACTTGTCCACGACGTAGCTATTTTTTTCTGCCCCTCACTGCCAGGCAAACCCTGGCGATGAGGGACAGTAAAAACCAAATAATGTTCCCCCGCCATGAGAGATGACTCCCATGGCGAAGGGGCGATCATTTTTTATATTTTCAAAAAGAAAATTCTGTTTTGGGAATTTCTTTTTGAACATAAAAAAAAATTCTGTTTGGTGCAGGCTTGCGTCGTGCTTAAGCAGCTCTGCACCAAACAGCGGATTGCATTAACAGGGTCATGTCAATACTTTATAAATGACCGTTAGCTTAGCATTCATTTAAAAATTCTGCGGTCTGAATTGCTGAGATATAAATCAGGGCCTAAGTCCGAAGGTAAACTTTCCATCCGACAGAACCAGATTTCTGCATCCAACCCACACTCCATTGTGGTAGGCCTTAATTTTTTTACTTTGACCAGGTCTTTCACAACCGGATACCCGTGGTTGGCAATTTGAGCTTTTTGACACTAGAGACATTTATAACTTTGAAAAATCATTTCCCGCTACCCTGAATCTGATTTTGTCTTTTTGGTGTCTCTTTGCTCAGTAAAATATTCTCAATTTTTATAAAATGGAGTGGGATTATTACTGTGTTCTGTTTTCTACCTTTTACCTGTTTTGGTACTGGTAAAGGCTTTACACTTTTTCCCCAAGTTAAGCCTGCCACAGCTAGAGTTAAGGTCAGGTTTAAATTATTGAGATGTACGTGGCCTAGTAAGGAATAGTGTCATTATCACTTGAAGAGCTCTACCATCTACTTCAACTAATAATCCACTTTCTCACAATTTATTGTGATGTTTACACCATGTTGAATTGACAGTTTCTATGAATTACTATGCTGAAAGTAGCTATACAATCCCCTGGGTTTTAGGGTGAGCTGAGGAGATTTTGCGATTCTTTCCTGAGCCTCAAGGGATGTTGCTTGATTTTCTATTGATTTGCTACTTGAGACGTTGGTCCTTATTTCCCAAGAGTAGAAACCCTTCAAAGGGGATTTATCAAGACACGCAAGGCCACCTTGCATAGCCCTGAGTGGCCTGATAATTCAAGAGTAGTGTAAAATAGCACAAATTACTGCGTAGCGTAACTCTGCCTCAGGAAGGCGTTTCGTGGGGGGTGCGTGGGTGTTCCCATGCAAAACCCACACATTCCCAGATTTACCTTTAGTGGCAGACCGGGGTTGCACCAAATGCTATACCTTCCGACAGGAGGCAAAACAAGGAGAAATACATTTATGTCTCCTCATTATTCAATTTTTAGGTCTCGCTGAGAAAGTGTAAGCTGTCTCTTTGAGACATTTTGTAAGTGGGTTTTCAAAAGTGCTACCCACATAGTTTTGCTGGCCTAGAGCTTGAGTGCACGATGGCGTGCACGTGCACAGCTGCTCCTCTGCTCCTTGCATTCCCCCCTCCCTTCTCACCCAGCCCTTTGATGCTCTGCTCGCATCTCCCTCCTCCCTTCTCCTCCTCTTTTTTCATCACTTGTATTCAGGCTCCTCGCATTCCCCCCTCCCTTCTCGCCCAGCCCTTCTTGTCACTTCTGCTCGCATCTCCCCCCTCCCTTCTCCCCCTCCCTTTTCGTTAGTTTCATTTGCCTGTACTTCTCACTAGACACTTATTCCAAATCGCTGTGACTCATGCTGCTCTGCTTGTTTTCTGGTAGTAGCCTGACATGGACATTAACATACAATTCAATTCTGAATTCAGCCAGCGCACACATATAATTTGAGACCAGACACGCAATGAGCCCTTGTAAATCATAAAACTCGTCAACCACAGATTACTCCCAACCTGCAAAGTGGCCAGCCACCCACATAACCGTATTACTCAGAACATTGTCATTGAAAAAACGCTTCAGTGCATGATATCTAGTGAAATGCTACTTTCTCGAGTAACCAAAAGAGGGCACTCAGGAAAAAACTATAAACATTCATTTTGATGTGAAAATGCCTCTGCAATGGGATATTTCTTACTAATTTATACAACGGGAATGACTTTTTAAAGCAGTTTTTTTATAGTACATTCGTCACATATTTTAAACATTACACAGTCTACTAGCTGCATGTCTCTCTCCTTCTCTGTCTTTTTCCTCTTTAATTCTGGCAGTAAACAGACAACAGGGGCCACTGGGCGTGAAGGCAGACAGAGCCATCCTGCTTGATTAATGGCTTTGCATTCCCATGTGTTCCCGCAGTAAACATACCTGAGGCGCCAGCCGAGCACAAGGCACATGAGACATCCTCCTTAATTGTTGTTTCCCCTCTGAGCTGAGTCACTTTACACTCAACTCCCAAAAAAACGAACCATAAAAAAATTTACTTTTTAAACAAAACTACCTTAAACAGTATTGTTTGCTGGGTCTAATTTTAACGAGACTATGGTGGGCTCATCTCAGCGTTGTACAGTGTTTGCATTAGTTTATGGATTACAGCAGATTTAAGAGTTAATTTTTTTAAAGGAAAATAATTCTTTGGTATTTACACACAAGGGGAATATACCTGACCAGATAAAAAGAATCCCTGCACTTCTATCTAACTTACATCTCAACATACAACACTCTGTAAATAACTGTCACTTCTCTATACCAGCAAATATATTTCTTTCTAAAACCCTAATCCACCTTTATGTCCCATATCTCATTCCTTTACATAAACACTCCATTTTTAGAAATATATTTATACATGACTAGGTACCTACCACACTATTGCTCTAGCCTTAAAAAATCTCTGTACGTCACACCTCTCTTCCAATAAACCTCAGTACACCACTGCACTTACCTCTCATAAACTCAACTTACAACCTCACTGCAAACCTAACTCTAGATCTCTAACTCTCAATCAGCTCTCTTCTCCTATCTTCTCCTCAAATCTCCCTCTCACTCTCCCTCTCTCTCCCTCTTTCCCTCTCTCTTTCACTCTTTCACTCTCCCTCACCCTCTCCCTCTTTCACTCTCCCTCACCCTCTCCCTCTTTCCCTCACGCTCTTTCCCTCACGCTCTTTCCCTCACTCTCTTTCCCTCACTCTCTTTCCCTCTCTTTCCCTCACTCTCTTTCCCTCGCTCTTCTTTTTTACTCTCCTCGCTCTCCTCTCTCTCTCCTCTCCCTCTCCCCTCACTCTCTCTCCTCTCTCCCCTCTCTCTCCTCTATCTCCTCTCTCCTCTCTCCTCTATCCTCTCTCTCCACTCTCTCCACTCTCTCCTCTCTCTCCACTCTCTCCTCTCTTGCCTCTCTCTCCTCTCTCTCCACTCTCTCCTCTCTTCTCTCTCTCTCCGCATCTCATCCCACATCATTTCTCTTACATTTACTTCACCACCCTCTTAATTTCATCTCTCTTTCTATTACACTTTCTACCATTTATTGCAAACATGTTTAACATCTGTACATTACCATTAACTACCTCTTGCATGCCTCTTTCTAAATCACCATTCTCTTTCAATTCTCTCTCTGCCTCTCAACTCACTGCCTCATCTCTATCTTCCCCACCTCACAGACACTATCTAGCCTCTCAATTTACCACAACAATTGGACTACCAGGTCTCGCTTATTATTAATGTCACCTTGCTCATTATTTTATTAGTTTATCTCTACAATACTCTCTCTACCTCTTACACTCCATCTATCACGACCATTGTTTTCATCTCTCTTTCTATCTCATTCACTATTACCATTCAATCTCTGCTTACGTCTCACTCGTTTAATACATCGGTTTTACCTCTATCCCTCGCTCCCAAATTCTACATTCTATACTTCTCCCTCGCCCATCCTCTGTATTACACTCATCTCTCTACCTCCTCTTCACCTCTTTTCTCTCTACTTCTCATAACTTTCGAATTTTAATCCCACTGGCTCTACCTGCCTCTCTGCCTCGCTACTTAGGTTAAAAACACCTGTCATTATTTGCTTCACCTTTCTATTTGTGCTATCTCATTATAACTCACCTCTCTTACTAACTACTAACTTATTTCTACATAGTCCTTGCCCCTCGGCTTGGCTCCTTTCTTACTAGCCTACCTTCAAAAATGCATGCCAGCCCTCTAAAAACAAGCATTGGCATAGCCAATAGGTCTCACATTTGGGACCTCATACGCTTTTAGCCATGCAACAGTAACGCTATTGCACCAAGGATATTGTGATGCATAACTAAATACTTATAAGGTCCCAAAACCGAGACCTATTGGCTATGCCAATGCTTGTTCTATGTGTGCTGCTTTCTGTAGCACACATACAAAGAGGAAAATGCCTGAGGGGAATGTTTTTGCGCAGGAAGGTGCCCCATCCTGCTCAAAAAACAGTCCTCCTTACAACACAGTCACCCTTGCACCACAGTGCAAGAGTGCCCGAGGTGGCGCTAGGCAGCACATGTTGAGTCAGCACTGGGAAAAGGCAAGAATGCTCACTATTGTGATAAATACGGTGCATTCCTGCTCTTTTCCTCTAACGAATTGCAACAAGGTGACTTGCTGCGCTGCATTACAATTTGAGAAATATGGCCCTTAGCCTTTACTATGATTTTGCTTACTGTTGCATTATTCTGTATTTGAAAGCTTTCACAACAAATGGCTGTATGCTTTAGATTACTGATGCATCTATATGTTAATAATTTCTGTACTGTGACTTTGAATTTTGCATTAAACCTTCACGATTTCTTTTCTAAATATCTGATCTCAAACTTTTTGAGTCAGTCTTTTCTGTTTATATTTTGAAATGCAATTTTAAATCTTACCTGTGGGACACTTTACCTCATAGGCTTTGAGGATAACACCATCCTTAATCCCCGGATATTGGGTGCACTACTGTTATGCAAATGTTTTAGGAGACTGCATGTCCACACAACTATCCTATAGTCCTAAATCTTGTATACCCTAAAGTGTCTCAAGAGAGAACATACCAACCCTACTTCTGTCAGTATTTAGTTCTCTGGGGTTGAGATTAGAAATAGGTTTAAGTCTTCTACCAGCCCCAGCTTATCCTATGTGCAACCAAAATCATAGGTAGCAACTCACTTATAAAAACAGAAAGGAATATGTTTTTGTAGACAGATTTCACAAAATTAAATGTCTTACTGCTGTATCCCCTTCAATGATGGTGCAGCCTGGAATAATCTAAAGACTAGGCAGTAATGTCACATAGAAATTCTGTTCTGCATGCCTACTGCCAACCTAGCCAGCACCTTGACAAAAAAATGGGAAAGAAGTTTTTAAGACACAGCAAAGACATTGGACGCTCCACAATAAGAGAAGTGAAGAAACTCTGTTAAGTTAGTTCTATGGAAATACAGCAATAAGGATCCTGACAGACTATAATCTACGTTCTCATTGTGGAGACGGGAAAGGCCCAAGCATAAGTCTTCCTCAAACTCAAATGTGGGACCGGTAGGTCCCTGAATTTGTCAACCTGGAGAAAGGGGCTGATGCCAATTTGTAAAGAAGATACTAAAACAGTCTGCCCTAGTGCACTCATAACAAGGACTTGTTCTTTCACGTGTGTTCAAACATGCCTGACAATGTCAGGACAGAGCTGAGAAACAGTCTGTTCTAGGGTTCTCACTATCAGTTGGCCAGACTTTATTTCAGAGATGCTTGGGGGCTGGAATTTTAATTACTGGCCAATATCTCTGCACCAAAGGTAGTTCAGTACAAGTTTTTCCCTCAAAATAGGAAATACCTGCTGTGACCTAGGGTTACTGGGTTCTTCTTTAGGTAGTTTTGCCAAATGTTTGTGAAAAAAGCCAGCATTTTCCACATGCTGTGAATTGGCGAAAGGTTTCAGCTGGTGTGTTGGTGGGAGGTTTGGGGCTCGGGTCCAGGGTACGATTATGCCTGGCCAGGTGAAGCATTTTCTGCTGACTCCTGAAAAAGTTGGGCAGAGGCTGGGCAATTCAGCGTTTGTGACAGACCAGTTGTCTCTGGGCCTGGAATTTATAGGGTGCAGAGTTTTTGGACCTGATACTTCGTGGCCTGGACAAACATGGAATTGTGACTTGGGACAGTTCACTCAGAGTTAACACGCTTGTAAAAAGGGCCTTGGAGTACAGCAACTATCTAAAGTTAGAGGATGAACATAGTGCCGTCAAAAAACACTGCTGCCCATCAAAGTGGCAACTAAGCTATTGATCTTGCCCTGTGATAAAAATGCCTTTGTGCTGCCACGCCACTTTCCTGTTTCCTGCCCTACAAGGGCTGAGCATAGTCAATGTGCACACAACTGAGACTGGTTGTGCAGTGAACCTCAATGGGAGATGTGTATGGACAAAGTGGTATGCAGCATCTGTAGAGAATCCTTCCACTGTCAAAACCAAAAAGTCTCATGCAAGCAGACCAACTTTGGTAGCAGAGTTCATGTGACCCAGCTCCAGTCAAATAATGATAATCCCTCACCCGAATGGTCCATCAACCACCCAAATCAGATAAGAGACCAGGAGCTGGCTACCATAGATGGAGACAATACAAATAGCAGTGTACAACAGAAAGCTTGAGTGAGGTCCTGGGTAAATCTAAGCAAGAATTCCCAATGCCCATACAAGGTTTCAGCCAAATCGCAGACACATGAGACACTATTTACCTATCCATGTCTGTCTGAGTCAATAGAGACTGCCTTCCCATAAAACAGATATGTGGTGGAACATATTGAAACAAGACAATGCATTCCTACCTGGACTACATGGTAGCATCACTGTGTGAGCTCATGGATATTAACAGAAGAGTGGAATGGACTTATCCTAACCTAGCCCGCAGTCAAGCTCGCATAACAACACTGCAGAGATCCACAACACGGATTTGAGTCCAAGTGAAAAAAATATCCAAAAAGACAGTGCAATAAAGCGTTATAGCAATGAGCGTCCAAAAGGTGCTAGGTGGTTAATCAGATCTGCAGCACAATTAAATACAGGCTTCATATAATTGGTGCCCTCTGTAAGGATCAGGTTACTGCACCTAATGGACTGCAGGATTTAGGGTGACTATCTCAAACACTACAAGGCGCTACACCTATATTGTAGATGGCAGTGCCCCACAGCAATAGAACATGAAGATATACTCTACCGGTTCCTTAGACAGCATTGAAATTTGAGAGAAATGTAATAATCGGGGACCACCAGATATCCTTGGGTCTGTGGAGTGTCTTCTCAAAGTAATCCAGCTGCACGTTGCAGTAAGTTAATTGTTTAAGTAAACTATAATGTGTCATTGCTGATACCCCACCTCAGTGCTTGCCCAGCTATTGCCAGCAGGAGGGCGATTCCTATGAACTTGAGAAACCCTTTCAACATTCCTATGACCAGGCCTAGTGGGCGATCTTGGGGGTCTACTGCTGGAGTTGGGGGTGTACCAGGAGAGGCACTCCGTCCACGTCATTGAGTGATTTAAGCATTGTGCTCCAACATGCATGTACCGATGAACATTTCCATGCCAGATGCAAAAAGTCTTCTTCCGTGATGCCACAACATTTACATTTAGAGTCTGTGGTCAGCCACACGGCTGCAAACTTAAAGGAATATGATAGAGCCTGTGCAACTACTTAAAACTATTCATTTTCTGTGGACTGTTAGCTGAAGGTCCCCAGTCTGCGCATAGTAACAGCAGTCTCCATCTGTCAGCTGCACCCCCAGCTCTGCATACCATTTATCTTTCCAGGTTGGGGTCCAGAGCAGGGCCTTTTTCTGTTTAGCATTATAAAGAGGGAGAAAATGCGCCTCCTACTATGGCCCTCATTACGAGTCCCTGCTGGGAAGGGGGTTATCATCGCTCCTTTTAACATCCGATGCCCTGGGGATTGGAATTTAAAAAGTGCACAAATGATGTCCTACTACAAGGTGTGCCTTTTGAAATGGGGCATAAAATGTAGATTTTGGTGCTTTGCGCACCTAAATCTACATGTCCCGATACTTACCGGCCATTTTCTCCCTGTAAAATTTGGGAGGTTTCACCTGCTGAAATTTACTTTGGGAAATTTGTGAGGCATGTGGTAACTACCACAAAACTTGTCATTACGATTCCTGTGCAATCAGTAGGTTGCTCAGGTATTAGAAAAGAACGGGCCGTCGTAATGAGGGCCTAAGTGGGGAAATGAGCATTTTACCTGGCTGGAACTCCGGTGCTTTCTGTGGGAACATTAAAAACACACTTTAACCAGCTGCCTGGAGCCTAAAATACAGAAACACATTTGTCATAGTGTCAAGAGGTCTAGGAGTGATATGCTGAAAGTCAATGAAGTGCCCTTCTGGATAAATATTTCCCAATGTAACCAATTCCAGGGAGTGTCATTGTAGAATCATTCTTGCTTCTTGCTTCACGGCCAGCCTGGGGTATTTGATAGGTGGCAGCCACGGGGAGCAGGGACAGTCCAGCTTGGCTCAGAGAGTTTATGCAAGGCCACTGTGTCAATTGTACAATTCGCCAGTGCTGATTGATGACAAACCGTTGTTAGAAGTGATCTAGGGTGTACATTACTTTTTCAATTGCCACAAGGGGCGTATATATGGTGATGGAAAATATCAGCATTGTACAAAATGTGCCTGCGTGCATAAATAGTATAATTCTGTATCAGGTGCCATGAAGCGGCCCTGGCCCAATGGGATGGTCAAGATATACAGCTTAATTCCAGGTATCTTGTTGCCCCACATTAAAGTCTTCACCTTTCAGAATAAATGTGATAGGAGCAAAGGTATATTGAGGAACAGGCACAGTTATTCCACTGCAATGGCCGTTATCATTAGGGCGACGCGGTCTGCAAGTGATCGGGACAGTGCCAACGTCGATTCAAATTTTCCTCTATTTGAGCTTTGGCAAGCCCATAGTTTTCATTAATTATAGATGAAACATCATGAATTATCCTTACACCTAAATATTTCATAAGAGGTACTACACCAGCGGAGAGGATATTCTAATTGACTTTCAGGGGGGTCCCTTGTGAGAGAGATATCCATGATTTGTTACATTTATCTGAAACCTGGAAAGGGATCCAAACAGACAAATGTTTGGAATTATAAGTGCTAGGATATATCTGGGCTGTCTGATGAATAATGCCACATCATCATCAACGTTCAGTGATATAAAACGCCCCCGCTCCCTGAAAAATAGCCCTCTGTTCGAGTGGTTCTGCCGCAGCTTAAAGGTTAATGGCTCAGTTGCTAGGGTGACTTGTCCTGACCCCCAAATAATTATTAGAGGTGACAGTAGCAGACAGCTAATCCACACCTCTTGAAAAACATTTTTTTCTACCAGGACATGTGAGACTTTAAAGTGCAAGTCCAACATCCAACCATTTAATTACACAACACCCTACCGTATGGGCTTCTTCAGGCCTATCTGACCCCCTGTGCCCCCACAGCCGGTCGCTCCTACCTCACTGCTCTGCCGCCTGCCTGCCTGGCGCCTGCCTACCGCTGTGACTGCCGCCACTTACCTCCTCCACGCCGCTGCCTTCTGCCTGCTACCTCGTAGGTACCGCCTGCCACTCTTCGCCTGCCGCTGCTGCCCCTTCCTCGGCCGCTGACCACCGCCGCTGCCCGGTCACTTCCCCTCCGTTTTTCGTGCCGTTTTTCCTGCCGCCGCTGCCCCGGTCTCCTGCTTCCTGCTCCCGCCTCCGCCTGCAGTCCCGCCTCCCCTCCCTGCCCATTGGCCACCCCGCTCCCGCCTCCCCGCTGACCCTCCCTCCCGGCTCCTGATTTATGACGCCCCCTGAGCGACCGCGCAGCGGACGCGTGCAGCGGGAGCACCGATTGAGCACCGAAGGTGCGCCAAAGGTAAGCCCGCCTGCGCCCATCCGCGCCTGGACCGCGCCCAGCGCCAGACCCCCTGGCCCCCCCGCCCGCCAGCCCCCCCGCAGGACCTACGACTTCGCTACGCTCATCGCACTCAAAATCGCCCGAGCCCCCGGATGCTACAGAGCGTCCCCGCGATGCACCCATGGACCCTTCGTCTGCCGATCCTGCAACTTCTCCTGCCTCCGAACAGGCACCACGCCCACCAAGACGGACAACAGCAACTACCTCAAGTGCATCCTGATCAACACCCGCTCCGTCCACAGACACGCCGTGGAACTCTGGAACCTCCTCGACACCACATCTCCAGACGTCGCCTTCCTCACGGAAACCTGGATGAACGCCTCCTCAGCCCCCGACATCGCCACATCCATCCCGGACGGCTACAAGATCATCAGGAAAGATCGCGTCAACCAGACCGGAGGAGGCATCGCCATCGTTCACAAAAGCACCATTCGCATCTCGACTGACTCCATCGACGCTTTCAACGCCGCCGAATACCTGCACTTCCAGATCCACACCGACCCCAAGACTACCCTCAGAGGCACCCTCATATACAGACCCCCGGGACCACGCGCACAGTTCTGCGAAGACATCACGGACTTCATCAGCCCCCACGCCCTCCCCTCCACCGACTACATCCTCCTCGGGGACCTCAACTTCCACCTGGAGAACAACAAGGACCGCAACACCACCACCCTGCTGGACAACCTGGCCACCCTCGGACTCAAGCAACTGGTCAACACCCCCACGCACTACGCCGGCCACACGCTCGACCCCGTCTTCTCATCCAGCAAGCACGTCACCTTCAGCCACTCCACCGGACTTCACTGGACTGACCACAGCTGCGTCCACTTCAGCTTCGAAAAGAACACGGTCCACCACCACCCGAAGCAGGTTCCCCGCAGGAACTGGAGCAAGATCACCGTCGACCAGCTCGCCACCTCCCTCAGCCAGAACTCACCTGTCAGGACAACGGACCCTAACACAGCAGCCCTCGACCTCACGCAGTGGCTGACCTCCTGTGCCGACGACCTCGCCCCACTGAAGAACCCACTCACCAGGCCCAGAAGCAAGAAGGCCCCCTGGTTCACCGACGAACTCAAGAACTCCAAGAAGGCCTGCCGCACCCTCGAGAAGAGAACATAAAGGGTCAACCCATATGAAGTCGCTGGGACCTGGGTAGGGAACAGTATAAAGACAAGTGGTCCCAGCATACAGTTCATTGAAAACAAAACATTCACATTAATGGGACATAATATAGACGGATGACTCAAAAAAGTTCGAATGTTATTTAATCACATCGAACATGTTACATTCTTTCAAATAGAATCAAAAGGGTTTTTAAGCAACAATTTGAAAAGGTAAAACATGTGCCCAAGGGAAGGATGGGGGGTGAGTGAAATAGTGCAGAATTTGGAAGGAAGTGAACACAGTGGTAAACGTTACTGAATTACACTCAAATTGGACGGCATATTTGAGTCAATGCCGTATTTCGAACACAGATTCAATCATAATCACAATATTGACAATTCGGAATAATGCCATATAGAAACAATCACAGTGCAAAATGTACTGTTGACGATATTGGCCAAAGATGTTGAGTCGACGTTTCGACCCCTTGAGTGCTGTAGGCGTCGACTCAACATCTTTGGCCAATATCGTCAACAGTACATTTTGCACTGTGATTGTTTCTATATGGCATTATTCCGAATTGTCAATATTGTGATTATGATTGAATCTGTGTTCGAAATACGGCATTGACTCAAATATGCCGTCCAATTTGAGTGTAATTCAGTAACGTTTACCACTGTGTTCACTTCCTTCCAAATTCTGCACTATTTCACTCACCCCCCATCCTTCCCTTGGGCACATGTTTTACCTTTTCAAATTGTTGCTTAAAAACCCTTTTGATTCTATTTGAAAGAATGTAACATGTTCGATGTGATTAAATAACATTCAAACTTTTTTGAGTCATCCGTCTATATTATGTCCCATTAATGTGAATGTTTTGTTTTCAATGAACTGTATGCTGGGACCACTTGTCTTTATACTGTTCCCTACCCAGGTCCCAGCGACTTCATATGGGTTGACCCTTTATGTTCTCTACTTCAGAGCAGGTGCACACCTGCGAGGTCCTTCAGTGATTAATCACTCTCTAGAAGATGGCAGAGAGTGAGACTCTTTCTTACACAGAGGATTATATTAATCGGTTGTTACAGGACCCTGCTAATCAATTTTTATCGTCAGATACCCCCAATATTGACTTTACGCTGAACGACAAAGTGGCACGTCTAGAACGCCTTGAGAAGAAGTTAATACGTACTCGCCTTCATGGCCACTTACTCACGAAATATCTACAGGCAAATGTAATACCAGTCGGTCTACAGATTAAGAACGAACCAGCGATTTTTGTTGATATACCAAAATTTAAAGAAGGCTTTAGCTTTGTGGCTAACAACGCCTCACGACACTGGATGGTGTTGGGAGTTGAGACGGCAGCGGAGCAAGTACAATCATTGTCCAGAGAAATTTCCTCCCTCAAACAGGAAATTGCCGGTGATTCTACCCTAGCTAACGCCAAGGAGGCCTTGGCAAATTTGGCTAAATCTTTGAAAGACTTTGAGCTCACAACTCAGAACAAGAAATTGGACAAACTTGCGAAAGACATTCGCTTTTATGAGAAAAAGAACACTTATCCTTACCTATCAGAGGATTATTACAAGCAGGACAATCAAGGCAGATTCACCGGAAGGGGCAGAGGCCCTTACAGAGGCAGAAAGAATTTTACCAACTTCTCTGAATCTTCAGGTAGCTCTGGAAGTGACAACGAGCAACCATCTACCAGCTCTGATCAAAGTTACCGTGATAATTGGTATCCACCACAAGGCTATTACCCTCCCTCTTTTTTAGACGAGGGCCAATGGAGACCCCCCAGAGGACGGGGCCCTTGGCAAAGGGGCCCCCAGAGAGGTCGACAATCCAACACAACCAACTGGGAGAGAGGCAGGGCGTCGGCAGGCAAGCAGGTGCGGTTTCAGACGGAGAACCATGGAGAGATATCAACCAGACGCAAGGTCTACAGATGGTAGAAAAGGATAACCCATTGGTGAATATTTCATCATACACATTAACTGAAGATGAAGAACGTATTCTCTCTAAGGGGCTCTCCTTCATACCGACGTCTCATCCTAACAGCTTTGATACTAGGGTCGAATTACATGCCTTCTTTAGAAAGATTCGTTTAAGATATTTTTTTAAACACTCAACTTCTGATGCGATACAGTCGGCCACTGGGCTGAGGCCCCCCTCCACTTTTGTCCCACCCACGAGTGCGATGTCCAACAAAATCTTGGCTTATGAGAACATGGTACTAACTGACGTAAACAAGCTATTGGGCAACTACAAACATACCATCCCCAACACCAGGAAATTGGAACGAACAGCGTTAACAAAATTGAAGAACAATAAAGACATTGTAATAAAGGCTGCTGACAAGGGTGGTGCGATCGTCATTCAAGACACAACGGCATATAAGGATGAGATCATGAGGCAACTTCAGGATGGCGTGAGCTATTCCAAATTACGATCCGATCCAACTAAAGAACTGGCAGAAGAAATTTTACAAATTACCTCCGAGGCATATGGACAAGGTATACTTAGTAAACTTGAGTTTGAGTATCTCAATCAGAAATACCCTCGTTTACCTACTATATACACCCTACCCAAAATTCATAAGGATCTCCAGCAACCGCCTGGACGCCCGATTGTTTCGGGATGCGGCTCCCTACTGGAACCATTATGTAAATATGTCGATTTCTTCCTGAAGCCACTGGCAGAGGAAACTGAGGCCTACCTTAGGGATACGATGCAGACGATCAACCTGGTCGACCAACTATCCTTTGATCCAAATACCCAGCTACTGGTGACCTGCGACATCGTGTCCCTGTATACCAGCATTCCCCAGATACCGGCACTGGAGGTGATGACCGAAGTCCTTAATACTAGACCAGCACCTATGAGAGTTCCAACAGAATTTATAATTCAACTCTTGACTATTGCTATGCAAAAAATTTTTTTTATTTTCCAAGGAGAATTCTACTTTCAAACTAAAGGTGTTGCCATGGGAGCTGCCTTTGCTCCAGATCTAGCAATAATCTTCATGGATCACTTTGAACGTCAATTTATCTTCAGCAACAATCCTTTTTCTGGCAAGATCAATTTATGGAGACGCTACATCGACGATATTCTCCTGATTTGGAATGGTGATGCCACAGAATTGGCAGTTTTCCATGAATGCCTCAATTTACGCAATGACAACATCCAGTTCACGATACACTCGGATGCCAAAGAACTTGCCTTCCTGGACATCAAAATCTATTGTGAGGACAATAAATTGCACACGACGTTATATCGGAAACCCACAGAATGTAACTCCCTGCTTAGATACAGTAGCCACCACCCACGTGGTCTTAGGGATAACTTACCTTTTGGACAGTTTTTGAGGATCCGCAGAAATTGTACCAAAAAGGAAGATTACCTTGTGGAATCTGAGGACCTGAGCAATCGTCTACTATCGAGGGGATACCCCAGGAGATTGGTTAAGAAGGCCCGTAAGAGGGCATGGTTCAATCCCCGTGAAACTCTCCTAACACCCAAAGCTAAACAAGATACAGCATTGCAGAGACTGATTTGTGTCACTACGTTTTCAACACGGAGTAATGAAATTAAGAAAGTGATCAACAAACATTGGAAATTAGTAGCTGATGACATCAACCAACCGAACCCGCCGATGCACTCCTTCAAGAAAGCGAGGAATGTGAAGGACTATGTAGTCCACTCGTTTCTTGAAACAGCAACAACACAAACCATCCAAGAACTTTGGAGTCTACCACCAGTGATCGGACACTTTAAGTGTGGCCACTGTAAGGCCTGTGATTCCACTGACTCGACGAAGAACTTTACCTATAGAGGACACACGATAACTCTCAGTTCTTTTACGAACTGTAACTCCTCCAATGTGATTTATTGCATCGGTTGCCCCTGCGATTTACTCTACATTGGGCAGACACAACAAAAGGTGAAAGCTAGAATTTTGCAGCACCTCAGCAGAATCCGGTGCAACGTGGCGGGAGCCCCCCTCGTTAAACACTGTACCTCAAAAAATCATAAACCAGATGATCTCAAATGGCTAGTTCTCGAGAAAGTTAAGCTGGGCCCCAGAGGCGGTAATCTAACAGCCATCCTCAATGTGAGAGAATCCAAATGGATGTCTATGATGGACACGGTGGCTAATGGGCTTAATGAACTTGATGGCAGTAACGCCCAATTAGCGGTCCTCCGTGTTTAATTAATGTGAGCTATATCTGGTTTCGATATATCTGTTTCTCTCCTCTCCCGAGGGATATGAGTCATTATGTCTACCACCAATATGAGGAGCCCATCCGTTACTTCTCTCTCTAACCACAGGTTTACATATGACAAACATATTTTGTTCTATGAGTTGGGTTGGTTGTGCTAGGAGCTGCTGGCCACCATTCAGTATACACTATAATGCTTACATATTTACCGTGCTGAAGTGCTGCTAAACACTTTGATTGTGTGGACATTTTGCATATGGATACGTGTTTTCTTCCCAACAGGATTATCATCATGTAATGTTTTGTCGTTCTCTGATTTTGTACTGAAAATTGTTTAACCATATTGTTATACATTGTTTATACAAATCACAATGTTCTAGGTTGGGTAATCAACATCTTCTAGTTGTTCTGGTTAAACTCACGCGTTACATTTCTTCCGTGTCTGCAACTTTCCAATACGCTGTCTACTCCGTGACGCTACCGATCATAGTCTTTTCTCCATTACGGTTGCAAAACCGGCATCTAGCGCCAGCACGTTAACGGAGACCACGCGTTCACCGCGCGTCTCCCCATTTAATGATGCGCCCTGGGCAAGCACTTCCCAATCATTGATGCAGTAGACGCTGAGACGTAGGGTAAGGTATCTCCAACTCTATTGCTGGCTCCTTGGTGTTTGTACTTTGTCTGAGACACCCTGCTCTGCCTATTATGGTATATTTTTCTCCGCATGTATTATGTGACATGCCGTGTCGGCTCCCGACACTTCCTCTCCCTTTGTAATTTATGTACTTCCGAGCACCAGCCATGCTCTTAACATCAATTCCACTGTCCACGAGATCCTACGGGACTCACTTATACGAACGACAAGTCCTATAATATACCTCCCTATAATAGTGATTTCTCCAGCACTTTTCCATTAGCAGGTCCTCCCCCTCTCACACCAACCGATTTGTCTTTTTCTCTGTTTAGATTCTTTCCTTTGGTGAACTAGCAGTGATTTGACTCCAGCAGTTCGACCATCCACAACACCTGGATTGATCTCCAGGCAATGCTTTTTCATTTAACCTCAAGACTTAACCCCCACGAGTTGTGGTCGATGGTAAATTATTTCCCGCTACACTTTGGGAGCGACCATTTATTGAACTAACTAGTCTGGTTCACCATTTTGACTCACCTTATTATATTTTAGGTGTCCACCACTCTCTACGCCTGTCAGTTACCACCGAGGAGTTTTGATTCCCTCTCTCTCTGATGACCTGCGGACGTCTTAGAGGCCTGTCCTCCAACGGACATGGTAACTCTTGTTGAGTATTTAATATATTTTAATATATTTTAGCTCCCCTAAATAAAAGATTGATGAGTCCCTACTCATTTAAACTTTTGTTTCTTCAGGTGCCCACCCTCCCTCGTTGTCTATCCCAGTCCTGATGAAGACCCCACTTCGTAAGGTTACATCCAATACCTACAGCACTCAAGGGGTCGAAACGTCGACTCAACATCTTTGGCCAATATCGTCAACAGTACATTTTGCACTGTGATTGTTTCTATATGGCATTATTCCGAATTGTCAATATTGTGATTATGATTGAATCTGTGTTCGAAATACGGCATTGACTCAAATATGCCGTCCAATTTGAGTGTAATTCAGTAACGTTTACCACTGTGTTCACTTCCTTCCAAATTCTGCACTATTTCACTCACCCCCCATCCTTCCCTTGGGCACATGTTTTACCTTTTCAAATTGTTGCTTAAAAACCCTTTTGATTCTATTTGAAAGAATGTAACATGTTCGATGTGATTAAATAACATTCGAACTTTTTTGAGTCATCCGTCTATATTATGTCCCATTAATGTGAATGTTTTGTTTTCAATGAACTGTATGCTGGGACCACTTGTCTTTATACTGCACCCTCGAGAAGGCCTGGCTCCTCGACAAGACCACCGACAACATGACCGCCCTCAAACTCGCCACCCGCAGACATCACCAGCTCATTCGCACCACCAAGAAGAAATCTCTGAAGGAACGACTGGACAAGAACGCCCATGACAGCAAGGAGCTCTTCAACATCGTCAAGGAGTTCTTCAACCCCAGCACCGGCAACAACGACATCACTCCCTCACAGGACCTCTGCGACTCCCTCGCCTCGTACTTCCACTGCAAGATCGCCAACATCCACAACAGCTTCGGCGTTTCACCCCCGCACCCTTCGGTCGAACCTACGCACCCCGCCGCCATCCTCCAGACATGGACCGAGGTGACCCCCGAAGACACAACACGCATGATGAACACCATCCACTCCGGATCGCCGACAGACCCGTGCCCCCACCATGTCTTCAACAAGGCCGCCTCTACCATCGCACCCCACCTCCGACACATCATCAACACCTCCTTCGACACAGCCACCTTCCCGGAGAGCTGGAAGCACGCCGAGCTCAGCGCACTGCTGAAGAAACCAACAGCGGACCCGACTGACCTCAAGAACTTCCGCCCCATCTCGCTCCTTCCCTTACCTGCCAAAGTCATCGAGAAGATCGTCAACAAGCAACTGACCACCTTCCTCGAGATGAACGGATCCCTCGACCCATCACAGTCCGGATTCAGAGCCAACCACAGCACCGAGACCGCCCTCATCGCAGCCACCGACGACATCCGAGCCCTGCTCGACAACGGTGAAACAGCGGCACTCATCCTCCTAGACCTCTCCGCAGCATTTGACACTGTCTGCCACCGCACCCTAGTCCAACGCCTCAACGACACTGGCATCCAAGGGAAGGCCCTGGAATGGATCATCTCATACCTCTCCGGCAGAACACAGAGAGTACGCCTCCCTCCATTCCTCTCTGAAGCCACCGGAGTCATCTGCGGCGTCCCGCAAGGATCATCGCTCAGCCCCACTCTCTTCAACATCTACATGAAACCCCTCGCTGCCATCGCACGACAACACAACCTCAACATCATCTCCTACGCCGATGACACCCAGCTGATTCTCTCCCTCACCAGAGAGCCCGACACCGCCAAAACCAGCCTACACGAAGGGATGAAAGACGTCGCCAAATGGATGGACATCAGCCGCCTGAAACTGAACACGGACAAGACAGAAGTCCTCATCCTGGGACCGTCGCCCTCCGCATGGGACGACTCCTGGTGGCCCCCGGCCCTAGGCACCGCACCCAAGCCTACGGACCACGCATGCAACTTGGGCGTCATCCTTGACTCCTCCCTATCGATGACCAGACAAGTCAACGCCGTCTCCTCAACTTGCTTCCTCAACCTCCGCATGCTCCGTAAGATCTTCCGATGGATCCCGACCGAGACCAGGAAGACGGTCACCCAGGCCATCGTCACCAGCAGACTAGACTACGGAAACACCCTCTACGCCGGTACCACAGCCAAGCTTCAGAAAAGACTTCAGCGTATCCAGAACGCCTCCGCCCGACTCATCCTGGACGTACCCCGACGCAGCCACATCTCAAGCCACCTGAGAGACCTGCACTGGCTCCCTGTCAACAAGAGGATCACCTTCAGACTCCTCACCCACGCACACAAATCCCTCCACGACCTGGGCCCAAGGTACCTCAACGACCGCCTGACCTTCTACACGCCCACCCGCCAGCTACGATCCGCGAACCTCGCCCACGCCGTCGTCCCTCGCATCAAGAGAGCCACCGCCGGGGGAAGATCCTTCTCCTACCTGGCGGCTAAGACATGGAACTCCCTGCCCGTCCACCTACGGCTGACCCAGAACCACCTCGCCTTCAGGAAACAGCTCAAGACCTGGCTGTTCGAGCAGTGGCAGACCCCCTACCCCAAGCGCCTTGAGACCCTTCCGGGTGAGTAGTGCGCGATATAAATTCCTTGATTGATTGATTGATTATCTTAAGGGTGACTCATATGTAATAAAAGGGGAAATTAAGGCTTGGCAAGGTGGTTTAAATGCCAAGCCGACAAAGGAGTTTAAAACCGCATTCAGGCTGCAGTGGCAGGCCTTGGACATTTTTAAGGTGCTACTTAAGTGGGTGGCCACCTTAAAACAGATATGTGGTGGAACATACTGAAACAAGACAATGCATTCCTATCTGGACTACCGGGTAGCTTCACTGTATGAGCTCATGGATAGTCACAGAACAGTGAAATGGACTTATCCTAACCTAGCCCGGAGTCAAGCTCCCATAACAACACTGCAGAGATCCTCAACACGGATTTGAGTCCAAGTTAAAAAAATATCCAAAAAGACAATAAAGCGTTACAGCAATGAGGGTACAAAAGGTGCTAGGTGGTTAATCAGATATGTAGGACAATAGAATACAGACATCATATAATTGGTGCCCTCTGTAGGGATCAAGTTACTGCACCTAATGGACTGCAGGATTTAGGTTGACCATCTCAAACACTACAAGGCGCTACACCTATATTGTACACTGCAGTGCCTCACAGCAATAGAACATGCAGATATACTTAACAGGTTCCTTAGACAGCATTGAAATTTGAGAGAAATGTAATAATCGGGGACCACCAGATATCCTTGGGTCTGTGGAGTGTCTTCTCAGAGTAATCCAGCTGCACGGTACAGTAAGTTAATCGTTTCAGCAAACTATAATGAGTCATTGCTGATCACTGGGCCCAGTGCTTGCCCACCTATTGATTTGCCACCAGGAGGGCAATTCCTGTGAACTTGAGAAACCCTTTCGGCATTAAGCGACAATAGGTGCAGGCCCTGGCTATGCGGTATGCTACAAGGGACTCATAAGCAAATGAACAATGCAATCAGCTGTAAGCTAATCAAACTATGTTTAGGTTTAGTGAGCACAAGCCCTTTAGCACTGGTTAGCGGTGGTAAAGTGCACAGTTATGAGGCCAACAAAAATGAATTGCAGCACCAAAAATGGAGGTAAAAGGCAAAAGGTTAAGGGCAAGATCACCCTAAAGCTGACCGGTCTACCACATGTCCCCCCCAGCAGAAACCTCTTATGAGTTCTCATCACTGAGGCGGAAGAACCTGGATTGACCATCAGCACTGGAGAGGTCTGACACAAGACGGTGATCCACTGTAAAGTCTCTTCCCAGTAGGGAGATGGACCACCTCAACAATTTGGGATTTTCACCCCTCATTTTCATTAGCCGCCTGAGGGGTATATGGTCTTTCTGAACCTGGAAGTGAGTCTCAAACAACTATGGTCCCAGATTCTTCATTGCCCAGACAACAGCAAAGGCTTCTCTTTCAAAAGCACTCCACCTCTGTTCCCTGGGAAGTAACTTTCTAGAGATTAAAGCTACAGGTTGGTCTAGGCCCTCTTCATTGAACTGTGATAGAACTGCCCCTGTTCCATGCTCTAAGGCATCTGTTTGGAATATGAATCCATTAGAAAAGTCAGGGGCCCTGAGCACAGGGGCTGTTTGAGGGAGTCAGAGGCTTTCTTGCAAGCTGGCGTCCAGATCACTTTCTTGGGCTGCTTCTTTGAAGTCAGTTCTATTATAGGGCAATAATGTTGCCACACCCCTTGAGAAATCTCCTGTAATGTCACGTGAGGCCTAGGAAGACCCTCACCTCAGTCTGAGGTTTTGGGGGCTCCCAGACCAGAAGAAGTTCTATTTCGCCCTGGAGGGGCTGCACTTTATATATGCCCACATGGTGTCCCAAGTACACCACAGTCCCCTGCCCTATCTGGCACTTACTGGCCTTGATAGTTAAGGCCTGAAGCACTTCCTGCAGGTGAAAGAGGTGGTCCTTCCAGTTGCTACTGAAAACAGCTATGTCATTAAAGTAGCACTGAATGCCTCAATTCCAGCCAAAACCTAGTTCACCAGCCTGTGGAAGGTGCCAAGGGCATTGTTCAGCCCCAAGGGCCTCACTTTAAATTAAAAGTGGCCCGTCTAGAGTGGAAAACCTCTATTTAGCTCCTTCAGTGAGGGTAATCTGCCAGTTAAATCAAAAGAACTCAAGAACATTGCATCCCTAATCTGTCGATGAGCTCATCAGCTCTGGGGATGGGTGAAGCATCAGTCTTGGTGACTGAATTGAGTCTCCTGTAGTCCTGGCAGAACTGGAGTCCTAGGACAGCTCCCGGTGGGGCAGCTTTTGGTATCAGTACCACTTGAGGTTCTGGACTTTTAAGAGTCCAGAGGTGTCAGGGAAACAACACCCGAAGACCCCTGAGTTCCTCCTGTCCCGGTGCACAAATAAACAGAGACACGGGCTTCTCGATGGTGGCGTCAAAGACCAAGGTTTATTTACTGCAGGGACACAGAAATCATAGGAACCACACAGAGGCAGAATCTACGAGACTGTTCAAATTGCATTAAGTGGGTTACTCTTTAAATACACGCAAAATGTCTTTAGGCTACATTACACGAATATTTCTCATGCCCAACCCGGTATCCCAAACAAACAGTAAATAGACATCAAACAATAATTTGTAGGATTTCGGTATTCGATCAGATCCCCTTGTCAGTTTTCCATTCTTTACCCGATCCTCCCCATCATAAAAATCGTGACCTCCCCATTGTAAAAGCCCAGAAGGAGAGGAGCAGAGCCAGGTGCAAAGGATTGAAAAGGAGGATAAGAGGTGTTTATGGATCATAAACGGGCATGGCTACCGTCTTCGGCCTTTCAGTCAGGACAACGGACACGAGAACCAGTATGGCAGGGCTGGCCTCAGGCAGGGGAGGCAGCTTGATTCTGCCTAGTCATGTAGTGTCAGCCTTTCTCGGGGCTCGGCTTACGTGTCCTTAACAAGGTGACTCTGCCGGGGTCATCGCCCGTTCATTGACTATGTGAGGGCAAGAAACAAAATGGATGCCGTAACTAAAATGGATGCCACGACTTTACAACAGAATGCCCTATTTCTCAGTGAATTCATGCTAGTTGCGTAGCGAAAACACTGTCATGCATGTAATGGATCATTTGCGGTTCATTGGTACCAAAATCGTGTCAGTACTACGATACCGAATTCACGGGTTCGGATCGCTACAGAACCTCAGACCGTCCTTTTGCCCTTACATAGGCAATAACTCACTCTATGTCAGAATCCATTTCTATGTTCATCAGGTCACTGATATGTTGTTGGAGCATTACTCTATCCCGTGGCGTATCTCTAAAAACAGGTGGTCTTCTTACGCATGTTGAAATGCAGACGTTACATAAGGCAGGACCACACTGAACAATGAGACAGCAAGAAAATAAAAATACTAATGCAACACCAGTGACTATCAGAACCTTCCATCCCCACGCAGACAACAGGCTCCAGAACCATCCCATTAATGACCAGTCACCTTCCTCTACATGAATAGAGTCAGAGATCTTATGTAACTTAGAGATGGCCTTGTACACCGTTGGCGCATTATCTGGGATAAAAACACAGCAACTCGATTGGATCATCTTACACACTCCACCTCGATCTGCAAGTAAAACATCAAGAACCATACGGTTCTGTAACGTCATGAGGCGATCCGCTTGAAGCTCAGCTGTCAGGTTACTAAGGGCACCCGCAGTTTCGGTGATAGTGGATTCAACTACCCGTGTTAGTTGACGTAAGTTTCTACTGTTGGCCATAGGCCCCCAGAACGGAAGGAAACCTTTGAAGAAGTCTCCTGCTTCTTGGCCAGTAGTATCTTCTTTACTGAAAACACCTCTCACAGCTCTAGTTTTGTGATAGTCCGGTGTAGCAGTGTATGTCGGAGGTAGCAGTTGAGCGATATAACATGAGCCTGAGAAGTCAGCAGGCAGCCTCTGTCTTGGCAAACAAAATAAGTACCCTTAGCAGCTAAGAATGCAGGGGAAGACTGTGACGGGAAAACATATGTTTCGATACAGTCACTCTTCCCTAGTCGAGCTTTCGGATTCCTCCCATTTCCTTGCAAACAGACCTGACCTTGGTGGGGTACGACCCAGATCGGAGTTGAGCTTTTACGTTTGTTCTCACCCAGAGTAATGCCATATTCCGTAACATTCCAACCCATGTAAACTCGCAATTCATCCTTGGGAATGAACGGAGTATTATTGACATCTCTAACCATGTCAGTGATTCCTTTTACCAAGGCTCTATTAGCAGAGTTATACCGAGTGGAACGCGGAGGTCGTGGAGGATAGGTTTCTAGGGCATAAGCGAACATGGTCTGAAATGCCCAGAATGATCCATTATAACTAAAGGGCAGAACCAAATAAGGGATGCCCTTGTCCATGGTATGTAGTATCAAGCCACACACCCAGCAGTTTGTTGTGTTAACTACTAGTTGATGTTGGTGCAAGAGCTGAATGAAAGTGTTATTTATAAACTCAGAGTGTCGAGCTTGCTCGTGGGCAGGAAAAGGGTGGAAAGAATGAAGAGAAACAACAGTCGGAGAAACAGGAACATGGGGAGATACTGTAGATGTAACAGGTGTAAAGATCAACTGAATACCAAAAATAATTCCGCCTACCAAAGTTATCAAAACAATTAGAAGTGTCAGAGTACATTGCATTAGAAAACATTTGCTATACAATATGTCATATAGCTTTGTCTTGTGCACATTTATGACATTAACCCGTCGCAGTTCAGGAAGCTCCATCTTCTACAACCGTTCGCAACGGATGGTTTGTACCTGTTAAAAACTTGCCTCTGTTTACCCTGGGAGTTCCCAAGATAGACAGAAGAAACCGAACTTATGTCTGATTCCCTGCAAATTAAAACAAGGCACACGTTACGACCCTACGGTAACCCAGATGGCAAGGTGAGAGAAACAATAAAAAAAAACAAAAAGATAAAAATTTTGAGCAAACTTCCTGACTGAATGGAATGCAGTAAGATCAAAACAGTTTTCAAACAGAAAGGTAATTATGCAATGTCATTAGTTCATAACATGAGAACGTAGATTATATCTGTACTTTCCGGGTCTTGTCTGATCTTGAAATAGCTGGTCTACAGGTGCGGAAATGTTCGACTCCACAGGTGGCAAATGTTCACTTTGTACAATACTCGGTCCAAGATTCAAAGGAGCGGCTCCTGCTGAGGTGTCAAAGTTCTGTGTTTCAGTTCGTGGGTGGTCCGTTATGTACTCTGCATCACTGAAAGGGATGTGCCTAGGAACAGGTTCTGTCTCGGATACACCAAATCCCTATCTAACCCAATTGTCATAGGGGAGTGGGAGAGGGACACGCTTCGTATGGCTAGCGCGTACCCAGTTTTTCCTTCCAGCTAGGCGTACTGCAGTTCTTGTTGTTAGGAGTACCTGGAACGGGCCCACGAATCTTGGCTGGAGGTTCCGAGTACGGTCAAAATTCCGAACTACAACTTGGTCGCCTGGTTTCAACGTGTGGCCTGGACTCTCTGGCAGTTTAGGCAAGGATTCGAATACCTGTTGATGAATAAGGCTTAATTTAGCAGTCAGATCATAAAGATAATCAATCAACATTGGGTATTCAATCTGTTTGAATTCCTTTGGCCTAGGGACTCCCCAGACATTAGCAGGACGACCGAACACAATCTCATATGGGCTAAGCCCTGCTCGAGAGTGTACAGTCGCTCTGGTGGACGGTAGAGCTAAAGGCAGTGCGTCTGGCCAAGAGAGACCAGTGGAAGCTTGAATTTTAGCAAGTTTCAGCTTCAGGGTGCCATTGTCCCCTTCAACCAAACCCGCTGACTGTGGGTGATTCGCACTGTGGAATTTTTGATTAATACCCAGACCCGCACACACACTCTTCATAACTTTCCCTACAAACTCACTTCCATTGTCCGACCAAACAATCCGTGGCATACCATACCTGGGGAAGTATTCTTTGAGGAGGATTTTGGCAGTGGACATAGCAGTGTTATCCTTCAACGGATATGCCTCAATCCATCTTGAAAAGGCACAGACTACCACTAGGACGTATTTAAGATTGTTACACCTATCCATGTGGACATAATCCAACTGAATCACTTCAAAGGGACAAGAAGGGGGAGCAAAATGACCAGTTGGGGTTGGGGTTCCCTTGCCAGGATTATGCATCAGGCATATCATGCAGTTTTTCACCACTCTTTCCGCACACTTAGTAATTCCATCGTTCTTCCATACTGGAGCTAACATTTTACAGATCCCTTTCGAACTGATGTGCGCCGCTCCATGCGCCATCGTGACTACCGCAAGTACATACGCATCAGGTAACATCCAACGTTGCTGTTCGGACAAATCAACCCAACATCCACTTGAATCCATTTTACCCGTTTTCTCCTTCCATTCATTCTTCTCATTCTCAGTTGCTTCATTCTGGATTGCCTTCACACTTTCAATCGTATTCTCACACATCCCTGATTCAGCAATCCATCTTGCAGACGTTGCAACATACATTCGGCTCGTCATGTTCTTGGCCGTCTCTTTGGCGACCTCATCAGCAAACGCATTTCCACGGCCAACATCATCCGTAATCTTCCGATGTGCACTGCATTTCACAATCGCAACTTCATTCGGTAGGGTCAGAGATTCCAATAGATCACAGACTAACTGTCCATGTTGGATTTTAGTCCCATGGGATGTGAGAAAACCTCTTTCTCTCCAGAGACGTCCAAAGTTATGTGATACGCCGAAGGCGTATTGGCTGTCAGTAAACACATTCACTCTCTTTCCCTCAGCTAAAACACACGCTCTTGTTAGTGCAATTAATTCTGCAGCTTGGGCAGAATTCTGACTTACTCTTGCAGTCTCAACAATCGTACTCAAAGTCGTAACTGCATACGCGGCCGTCACATCACCATTCTGTAACTTAAAACAAGACCCATCGACATATAAAGTGCCGTCTGGATCTGGCAACGGAGTGTCTTTTAAATCAATCCGACCTTTTGTCTCTTCCTCAGTTCTGAAACAACAATCATGGGGCTCTGAATCACTCGACTTCTGAGTAGTCGGCAACAACGTTGCTGGATTCAGTATGTTGCATCGCTTGATCTGAATGTGACTTGCCAAAAGTGTCAGCTCGTAGCCTGATAGTCTAGCACTGGTGAGGTGCTGAGTTTTCGTTCGATTCATGAGTGTATCCACGGCATGTGGAACCATGACTATTAACATGTTGTTCATGACTAGTCCAGCAGACTGTCTAATAGACACTGCAGCTGCTGCTGTAGCTCTCAAACAACTCGGCAATGCTCTGGCTACCGGATCTAATGTGGATGAGAAATATGCACAAGGCCGCTGTTTGTCACCAACTGTTGCATTAAAACACTCAACGCACAACCTTCTCTTTCATGGACATATAGTGTAAACGGCTTACTGTAGTCAGGAGTACCTAACACAGGAGCTGAGCATAACGCATCACGCAATTCCGAGAAGCTTTGTTGACATTCATCAGACCATGGCAAAGGACTCGGAACACCTTTTCCAGTCAGAGCCACCAATGGTTTTGCCATGAGAGAAAAATTTGGGATCCATTGCCTACAGTATGACGTAATACCCAAAAACGCACGCACTTCTCTCTGTGTGCTTGGTACAGTCATCTGCGAGATTGCTTTGATTCTCTCTGGGGTCAACCTTCTTCCCTCCTTTGACAAAAGATGACCTAAGTAGGTCACTTCTTGGCAACAATATTGCAGTTTAGAAAGTGACACCTTGTGATGTAAGTCTGACAAATGACGTAATAAAGAAATTGTAGCTGTTTTGCAAGTTTCCTTGTCATCAGCAGCCAGTAAAAGATCATCTACGTATTGGATCAGGGCAACACCAGGAGGAAGTACAAGAGCATCTAATTGACTCTTTAATGCTTGGCTGTAAATTGAAGGGCTCTCACAATAACCTTGTGGAGCGCGCTTGAATCTGAAACTGCGACCTCCTAAGGAGAAACCAAAAATGTCTCTACTTTCCTCGGCTATGGGAATGCTGAAAAATGCATTTTTCAAGTCGATAACCGTAAACCATGAGGCTGAGGCAGGAATCAACGTCAATAATGCAGTGATATCTGGGACCACAGGAAACTGTGGAATCACTATTTTATTAACTTCTCTGAGGTCAATCACAAATCTGTAGATTGGAGGTTTGGATGGGTCAGTACGTTTCAAAATCGGCAAAACAGGACTATTGCAGACATTTCCTCTAGTTTCCTCAACCACATCTTTCTGTATTAAGTCTTTCACAATCAGTAAGAGTGCTCGTTCCGCTTCATTCGAAATCCGATACTGTGGGATTCGTGGGAATTTAACATTCGCTTTCAAACTTACCACATAAGGGGGAATTTCCAAGAGGCCTACATCGTTAGGACCAGTTGCCCAAAGAGTATCAGGGAGAGAACGCAGCTCCGGTGGGAGCTTATCCATCGACATATACATTGGAGAGATGATTCTCTTGCCTAATGTGAGCTGTACTCCCGAAGGAGAACAGTACAGTGTCGCATGTAGGCGTTTCAACAGATCTAAACCAAGCAGATTCTCATTACAACCGGTTGTTAGAATAAGGGGTGCTTCTAGTTCGCATGGCCCAACAGATATTGATAAAGGACTAGAAACAGGATTGTGAACAGGGGCGCCTGAGAAACCTACTGAAGTGTTCGTTAAGCCAGACAAAGGTGCGCCAGGGAGTTTCGCATGCATAATTGAACTTTTTGCCGCACCAGTATCCAACAGAAACGGTTCGACCACGCCTGAGGTAACTACTGCGACATAAGGTCCACTCTGATCAACTGGAACTGATACTACTCCCTTTCTTTGCCTGTGGCTGTCCTAGTACTCGCTTCTCAGAATCTCCTCATTATGATCATAGTAATCTTCAACATGATACTGTGGAGATCTACCTGTTTGCGAAGATTGTGCATTTCGCTGATCGAAATAATTCGATTGGCGATCGGCCTGTGGTGTCATAGTACCCCGTCCTCTACCTCTAGGAGCTTGCGTAAATCCAACAATACTTCTCTGAGCTGGGACACCACTAGTCTGTGCGTGCAGTACCGGACACTCATTCTTATAATGACCCTCCTTTTTACAATAGGCACACTGATTCCATGCTAACTGTTGTCGGGAAAAACCATAATTAGATCTTTGGGACGTCCCTTGCTGGAATTGTGGCTGTTGCTGAAACTGGGGTCGCTGCTGGGAATCTGACTGATTCGAGCGAGGCCTGTTGCAAAAGAACTTTAGTCTTTAAATCTTTTCTGACTTTTCCTTCTCTTCTTTCTCTCTATTCTCGTAATACTGAGCAGTTGCAAGTATCTGTGCTGTCGTCGACACTGCCCATGCACTTTCAGAATCCTTTAACTTGTTACTAAGCTCAGGTAGTAAATTAAACACGAACTTGTCGACAAACAACCTTTGGCCTCCCTCAGTACTCATATCTTGCCCACTGTGGTCTACGAAGGTCTCTTCAAATCTAGTGAAGAAGTCAGAGACGCTTTCATCCTTCTTTTGTTTGCATGCCGATAGTTTATCCCAATTGACACGTACTGCTGGCATCAGCGTTTTCATCAGATTAATTATTCTGCCAGGTAGGGCAGCAATCAGAGGTTCAGGTTTAGCACCGCCAACTTGTTGCGCATCTGCTGCTACAATAGCTGGCCAATCACCTCCTAAGGCGACTGGGTGGTTCTCTTGCCGAATTTTGGCCCATATAGGCTGTGGCACTACATTACCAAATAACATTTCAATGTCTGCCAAATTCATGATGCACGCTTGAACTGTCTGCGTTAACTCTTTGTAATAACCAGCAGGATTTTTACGTGGGTCTGGTAACGCTTGTTTTACTGCTAACACTTCGGCCCGTTTCCAAGGGATGTGTATCCACACTCTCTGGAAATGTGCCGGGGCAGCTACAATATTATTAGCCCCATCAGCTTGAACTGCATCACGCCATATCGGCGGAACTTCCCTCATCGGATATTGACCTCGTTTTTTCCTAGTAGTAATCGGTGAACCGTCAGGGTCTCTTGTCGCTCGAAGAGGGGAATCATCCCTATGAGCTAAAATTAGTTCTATCGCTCCCCTTACTTCTGAACCTATCACCATTCCTGCGGCGAACTTCTGTTGAATATTTATCAAATCAGAGGGGACGGAATCTAAGTCGTCATCTTCCCATTCTTCACGCACAAGAGAACACATCACGTCAAAAACATAACGTTGAGTAGGTTCATTCCATTGCATAAAAGTATCTAACACTCTTCGTGCATCATACTTCGCAGCTTTCGACATCCACCTAAGAGCTGTCGAATCTAACATTTCTCGTTCCTGAGGACCAGGAAGCTGGCTACGTCTCTGTATAGAGTCAGAAACGGGGGTCCCAATTAAAGACCTGTAGAGAGGAGTTAAAATATTAGTTACAGAGTCGGTTATTTTCCGACGAACGGAAAGCGGAGTCAGAATGTTCACAGGGTTCGGGAATAGGGTAGCTGGAGCAGATGAAATAGTAAGGGTAGGAGTAGCAGGTAAAGCAGTTTGCGAAACGACAGGAAAAGGCGGAGCAGGTGACCCAGGAAGAGGGGGTGCCGAAGGAACATTAACCACCATAAGGACAGGAGCTGGAATCAAAGGAAGTGGAGCAACTATTCCAGGCTGACCAGCAGCTGGCTGTACAACAGGTAGTAACTGTGGTACTGTAATACCCTGTGCATACAGTGGAGGTGAATTCAACAGGTAAGACAACAGAGGATCCTTCTCATGATCCTCCATCAGCTTAGTAGGACAAGATGGCAATACAGGGTAACATTTATCAATTGCCAAATTATATTTTCTATTCGCCATCTCCATTGCTTTCTCAGTCTCGTTGACATGCAGCTGCCTAGCAGACTCCATTAAAGTCAACCCTTTCTCTTTCTGTTCTTTCTTCGTCTTCCTAATTTCTCTCTGTTTGGCTTCTTTACGCCATACGCGAAAAGAATCAAACATTGCCGGCCGGGCTTTTCTCTTAAACAACTTCTTTTCTAGATTGTCTAGAATTACGGTTTCGAAGCTACCATGCGGTGGCCAACTAAGGACACCATCTTTTCTGGTATAACGGACCCATACTTCATTATACGTAATAGGACCAACACCATGTTTACAATAGAGCTCATATGTAGGAGTTCCAATCAGAGGAACCGAACACGAATCCTCTAACCGGGAATCCTCGTTGCAACGTAACCAGGACAGGAAACAATTACTACTGGTAGTCATAACAAACAAAGACAAATTCCAACCAAAATGCGCAAAGAACTTAGGCCTACCAAAATGAACTAATACCAAAACAAAGATTATCTAGACAAGAGCAACCAATGATAATCTACAAATTTAACCAGAGCAACAAGGAACAACCAAACTGAGCGTAACCCACTTAATACTTAACTGAAATGTGGAAGACGTCACCAAGGAGAACCCGTCTACGTCTCGCCGTACTAAGGTCTGCACCTCGGGTCCAAGACAGGGCGACAGTCAGGGCAGCGGTCCTCAGTAGCCGTCTGGGAACGGGAACCCTCGTGGAAGAGATCGTCGGGCCACTTTTACGACATGCAGGGATCGATGAAGCGGGTTACCTCCCTCCGGAATCTTCACACGAAACTTCTCAAACTTTTCAGGCCTTGGACCGGTACCGGATGACGTCGCCCCACGTTGGGCGCCAATTTGAGGTTCTGGACTTTTAAGAGTCCAGAGGTGTCAGGGAAATAACACCCGAAGACCCCTGAGTTCCTCCTGTCCCGGTGCACAAATAAACAGAGACACAGGCTTCTCGATGGTGGTGTCAAAGACCAAGGTTTATTTACTGCAGGGACACAGAAATCATAGGAACCACACAGAGGCAGAATCTACGAGACTGTTCAAATTGCATTAAGTGGGTTACTCTTTAAATACACGCAAAATGTCTTTAGGCTACATTACACAAATATTTCTCATGCCCAACCCGGTATCCGAAACAAACAGTAAATAGACATCAAACAATAATTTGTAGGATTTCGGTATTCGATCAGATCCCCTTGTCAGTTTTCCATTCTTTACCCGATCCTCCCCATCATAAAAATCGTGACCTCCCCATTGTAAAAGCCCAGAAGGAGAGGAGCAGAGCCAGGTGCAAAGGATTGAAAAGGAGGATAAGAGGTGTTTATGGATCATAAACGGGCATGGCTACCGTCTTCGGCCTTTCAGTCAGGACAACGGACACGAGAACCAGTATGGCAGGGCTGGCCTCAGGCAGGGGAGGCAGCTTGATTCTGCCTAGTCATGTAGTGTCAGCCTTTCTCGGGGCTCGGCTTACGTGTCCTTAACAAGGTGACTCTGCCGGGGTCATCACCCGTTCATTGACTATGTGAGGGCAAGAAACAAAATGGATGCCGTAACTAAAATGGATGCCACGACTTTACAACAGAATGCCATATTTCTCAGTGAATTCATACTAGTTGCGTAGCGAAAACACTGTCATGCATGTAATGGATCATTTGCGGTTCATTGGTACCAAAATCGTGTCAGTACTACGATACCGAATTCACAGGTTCGGATCGCTACAGAACCTCACACTGGACTGGACCTGGGCTACTGGAGTACTCAATAACCCCTAGTCCCAATACCTTAGAGAACGCCTTTTCGATGCTGACCCTCACTTTGTCAGACACTCTGCATATTTGTTTTTGACAAATTGCTGTCTCCTGTGTTAATATCCTGTGTTAATATCATGGCTACACACGTGTAAGCCCAAGAGTGAGGGAAAACAGAGAGGGAAACTCTTCCAATAACTGGCGACAGTACTTCTGCTGTTTTGGGTTAGGGTAGGAAAGATTTTGACACCTCCATTCACCCATCTTTCTCTTTGATGACAGGAGGTCAGGGAAAGGATGACTCTCTTCCTCCCTCATCTGTTACCAGCAGCATGGTGACCTCAGACCTCACATAGTGTGGTTTGAGGCGGTTGATATACAGTACCCTTAAGGAGTTCTTGGGGTTTTGAGGCTCACCAGGTAGGTGGCCTCCCCCTTCCTCTCAACCACCTCAAAAGGCCCAGTCCAATGGTCTTGGAGGGTCCTGGGCTCCACAAGTTCCATTACCCACATTCTGCCCAGGTTGAAATTCCACATGGGTAATAATAATAATAATAATTCCTATTTGTAAAGTGCAAACATATCGCCCCCTTGAGGGTTTCAAGGTGCTGGGGCCATCAGGGAGATTAAGTGAGCTATTGCCCACAGTCATATGATGCTAAGCTGAGCTGCTTCCGGTGCCGGGATGGAACTGTGAACCCCAAGCTCCAGAGTCAGTCGCCCATGCTGCTGCACCACACTTCTCTCACCATCGGGTCGAACCACTGTTTATGCAAAAAACAACAATTGATGGACAGAATGCAAAACAATGTCATACATTCACCCCAGTACAGAGATCTGGGCCTAAATCCATCATTTTGTTTGCTCACCATGCTATTCCAGCTTGAACCCATCCATATGCAAATCAGTCTTGAACCTGTGCCCAATGGGAACAGTCCAGCCCAAACTGCCAGGCCAGGTCCTCCCTGGACCGGAAACAAGCTTCCTAGGACTGGTATCGGGGTTTCACCCCTCTTCAGCCAGGATAGCTTGACTCCAGTGGAATGGAGAGCACAGCACCCACGCCTGGGCATACCCGTTCCACTCAGGGTGACAAATGCAACTTCCTGGCTAGCCTCCAAGTTCTCAGAAGGTTTCTTCCAGAATTTGGCCATCTGGTTCGTGAGGGCTAGCATGGAGATAACCACATCCTGGTGGGGCATTCTTGGGAGCTTGCTCCCACCCCTCCTTTTTTGGATATTTCTTTATTAGTCTTTTGTTATAAACTTTATGCACAAAGTACAGTTATTGGAGTTATATCAATTTGGTTCAATCATTTAACATAGTATTTCAAATTACATCAATACAGTTTCATAATACAATTATAATATAATTTGTAACATTTACTTATACACAATGTTGCGGGGATTCTGCTCATGCACAGAACTATGCGCAGCAAACCAGGACCTCAGTGAATTGTGGTGTACCAAAAAACTCACCTCAGTACCTAGAACCCCTATCCGACTAGCATCAGTGTCTCATTCGTTCTCCGTACTATATCGAAGCTACCAATGATTAGACAACCCAGAACAAGCGACTTAGAATATTCTCAGGAATAGCGGGAATCAAGAACACCTTTTTGTTATTATTCTCATATCAGTCCACAACGTGAGTAATCAGAGACACGGAAAAGTTTAAAATGTTTATTTTTAACTACGTGCTCTAAGATGCAGTATTTTGGCTAACATAAGCAAACAAATTATTAGAAATAATACCATCAGCATTGTTACAATTCCATAGAAAACAAAGGGAGAAATCATATTATAATGATAGTGGAAACAGGTCCTATAATACCTTGTGTACCACCCTCCCCTGGCTAATAAGCTAGTTTTATAATAATAATAGAAGGTCTCTAGGTTTGAATGGGGAACCCCATACCTCCAAGATCGGCTTAGGTGAATCACATCACAGGATCAGCACTGTTCTCTGTGTCTGGAACGGTTTTCTCCAAGAGTGCCAGCATCATGCATGCAATGCAGTATTAAAGGCACCCGAGTTTCAGATATTTTCAGCTGTATGTTTGTTGTGTCTAGAGCGTGGGCCGATCAACCTGAATTCAACAGTATACATTGTTATTTGACCTTGACGGTTTCTGCACACAGTATTCATACTAAGGTCGTTGTGTACGTCTAGGGATGTGAAAAACAGACCGTTCTCATGTGAAGAAAAAGCAAGCAAGCAGTTTTACTTATAATAACAGCTACCTGTAGTGTTGTGTGCAAAAGCAGCAAAGTGGCAAGATGGCGTTAACATCTGAAACGCTTATGCTAACATAGCAATGTGTGCAGCGAAAACCCTGTCTCCACTACAACACGTTGGTGCTCCCATCCTAGAGCGGGAGTTGCTCCTGTTCTCCTATATAGTAAGAGATATCCTTATTAAAGCCTAAGTAATATTTAATGGAACTGAAACGTAAATTTCAAAAATGCGGTTTGAGCTTAGAGACTCAATAATCATTGACATATTATATATCAGTACTTTGTGTGTCAGGATCACCTGTCATGAGTAGTGTGTGGGGTTCTTATGGGGGCGTTGTTTCCATACTTCTGTTTCGTTGATTAAACTATATGGAAGGATTGTGTCGGTGTGCTCTGTTGGTGTAGTGAACAACAACCATATGGGTGGGATTTCTTAGTCCCCTCTTTCGGCCCGGTGGGTGCAGAGCACTACCCAACCATGTTAGTGTGGCAGTCTACCAAACCGTCAGAAGTCGTGGTGGGGTTATCAATCAATTTGGCCTCTATGGTAGTGAGGGACGTCCTCCAATCTGGGGAATTATTTATGTTTAGGCGGTCCAGTGCTGAAGCCCTGGCTATCTCTAGTTCAGCTATTAGCGCTTTGCGCAGGTCTCTAAGCCAAAGTGAGATCAGGGGAGGTAGACGTGCTTTCCAGCTCATAGCCAATCTGCACATTGCAACTATCATGGCCAGATCTATACATTTAGTCAATGGTTTGCATTTGGATGATCGTTTAGTGATCCTAATTGGAAGTGTTGCCCATCCACTTGTAGTGTCGTACCAGTGACTTCTGTCAGCATCACAGCTATGTCTGTCCAGTATGTAGTTATTTTCTGACATGACCATACCATGTGTGTGTATGTGGCCATGAGGGTGGCGCAGCGCGGGCAGATGTCCCTGGCACCTGGGTACATTTTGGCTGTCCTATGCAGGGTTAAGTATGCATGATGAAGGTAATTAAACTGTGTATTTAAGAGGAGGAGCCTAGCGCGCAACCAAGATGGCCGCGTAGGTGCGAGGCTCCCGAGGACCTCCGCGACCTCCTGAATTAATCCTGGCGATATCCTGTCCTTGTTGAGGGGACTGTGTTTGGGAACCCGAGCGGAGGCGCCACCCGTTTTTTGGGCCCGAATCGGGCCCCGAACGCCGGTGGGAGCGTCGATCGAAGGTTGCGGCCTTCTCCTCGCCGGCCCCCCGGATTGGAGTGGTGGGGCGATCCCGGGACAAAGTGAACAACAGCGGCGAGCGGGGCTGGGCGACTCGCGTACCCCGCACTTTCACTTTCGCTTTTGCGCCCTCCTTGCTTCGAGCGGGGTCGGGCTGCGGAGCGGGGTGCGGTGGTGTGGTCTTGTCCAAGTGCCCGGCTGACCCGCCGGCTGTGGGTCGCCCTGCGGATCGGTGGTCGCCCCCGCCCCCCCCCCGGAGCCCGTGAATTGGTATAGCGGCCTGTTTGGAGATCTTGGCACGACGGTGGAAGGGCCAGCATGTCCACCAAACAAGATGGCGACCGGGCGAAGATGAAGACAACCCGCCGTGGCACGGCGCACCAGGCCAATAGTATGGATCGCTACACGCTCCAAAAGGGTTCTCCGGAGACATCGCGGTCACCCCCGGTGGGCCCGACGGAGGCATCTGCCCACCCAGTGGATCTGACCCTCCGGGACGTCATGGGCGCCATCGCAGAGATGAAGGCCTCAGTGGACCAGCGTTTCGATACCTTGGCGCAAAAAATTGACTCGGTCCTGGTGGATGTGGGCCTTGTGAGGGCAGACTTGTCAAAAACAAACGACCGAGTCGACTCCCTGGCCCACACCACAACGAGCCTCACGACGGACGTGGTGGCCCTCCAGAAGGAGGTGCGCCGGCTTGGCCAGGTGAGCGCCCTGATGGACCGGCGCCTGGAGGATTCCGAGGGTCGGGCCCGGAGGAATAATGTCCGTATTATTGGTGTGCCGGAGGGCCGAGAGGCGGAGGCGGCGGATCTCTTCGTGGAAGAATTGATCCTGACCCATCTCCAGCCCCGGGGACTGAGTAAGCTTTTTGCGGTGGAGCGTGCCCACCGGGTCCCCGGGGGCCGCCCTAAGACCGGTGCCCCGCCGCGGCCTCTTATTGCCCGGATTTTTAATTTTCGGGACAGAGATGCCATCCTCCAGACCTCCAGGCAACAGGGACCGGTCAGGCTGGACAACATGGATGTACACTTCTACCCAGACTTTACTCCGGCGGTCCAGAAGCAGCGACAGAGCTTTCTTGGTATTAAACGTCGCCTAAGGGACCTAAACCTCAAGTACTCAATGCTCTTTCCGGCTAAGCTGAGGGTGGAGGTGGATGGCCGTACGCACTTCTTCGACCGGCCCGAGGCGGCTGGGGACTGGTTGGACACTTTGCCTGGAGATCGGGGCGGGGGGGGCGCGGCTGGCGGGGAGGGCCCCCCGGATCAGAATTGAGGGGTGACTGTATAGGCCTTGCTCGGGATGTCATTCCTTTACCACACATTGCTTTCGTATGTTCCCCTCCCATGGAGGTCGGGTGGGGTCTGCTGGGGGCTTCCCTCCTCCTCTGGGGGACTAGTTAGTACTTAGCTATGGGGCGACAGGCACCCTGCACTTTGGGGGGGCTGTCTGGGCTCATGCAGGGGTGCAGGGAGGGGGGAGTTCTGTTGGGACCGGGGGGTGGGGGGGGTGTGTTGTTTGTTAGCACCGCAGGGCAAACCCGCAATTGTTTTGTTGTTCTTAAGATGCTCGGTGGGGGACGACCGATTGTTTCGACGTATGATGGGGGGTAGGGATTTGACTGTGTTGTCATGGAATGTTAACGGCCTGGGGGATAGGATTAAGCGTGGTGTGGTCCTGCAGTATTTAAAACGCATTTCACCGGATGTTGTCTTCCTGCAGGAGACGCACCTTATAGGTAACACCTTTCATGCAATGAATCGGCGGGGTTATCGTTTGGCGGCCCACTCCGGCTTCACTTCGGGCTCGCGGGGGGTGGGTATTATGGTCAAGAACTCGCTCCCGTTTGAGATTGACGAGGTGCGCCATGATGAGAGGGGACGCTACACTGTTCTGGTGGGACGCATGGAGGGTAGAGTGTTTATTTTTATATCAGTCTATGTCCCGCCTGGGTTACAAGCCACTACATTTGCGGATCTAGGGCGCCTCCTTCTGGACCTTCCGAGTGGCCTGTTGGTGGTTGGAGGGGACTTTAATGCGGTTGCCTCTGGGTCTATGGATCGCCATCCCCCTAGGGACCTCCCCCGGGCACAGGCGTGGCTGCCCGGCATTTTAGACACGCTGGGCCTGGTAGATTGCTGGCGCTTGAAGCATCCTGTATTGCAACAGTACACCTTCCACTCGGGGGCCCATGGTAGCCTCTCGCGGCTTGATTACATCCTTGTCCCGGCGGCCCATGCAGGGAGGGTGGGGGATGTGCGCCATTTGGCACGGGGTATCTCAGACCACTCCCCATTGTTGTTGCATTTCGATGTCTTCCCGAGGGGGGATGGCAGGGTGGCCCCGATTAATGCATGGTATTTGCGCGACCCCACCATTCGTGCCGACCTGATCAAATCCTTGCAGCGCTATTTCGATGAGAATGTGGGGTCGGTCCCGTCTGCCATCTCCCTGTGGGAGGCTTTCAAGGTGGTTCTTAGAGGGGAGGCCCTCTCCTTTATTTCCAATGCCCGGCGGCGCGAGCGGGAGGAGGTGACCCGGGTTGAGGCCGAGATTGCAGAACTGGAGGGTGACCTGGGGAGCGGGGTAACAGACGCCAAGTTGCATGTTTTGCATTTAAAGCAGGCGGCCTATCGGGCCCTCGTCACGGAGGCGGCCAGGGGCCTTAGTAGAGAGCAGCAGGGGCGATTGTATGATGTGGGTGACAAGGCTGGCAAATTGATTGCGTGGTTGGATAAGAGGGAGAGAGCGAGCCGCGTGGTGCCTTTGATTGAGAGCGTGGATGGCGCGTGTGTCACCGAGCCGGAAGCCATTGTCTCCTGCTTCGCGGATTATTTCCGCGAAGTCTATTCCCCGGTTTCTCCCTGCTCGGAGGAAGATTCCCATGCCTTGCTTCGGGACATCGCACTGCCCTCCCTTACGGTGGAGGACAGGGACTCGCTGGACGCCCCTCCCACCTCGGACGAAATTGCCTCGGCTATTCGCTCGGTTGCATCCGGCAAGGCCATGGGCCCCAATGGTATTCCCATTGAGCTATACAAGCTACGCCCGGATGTGTTGGCGCCCCACCTGCGCGCGATGTTCCTTGCGGCCCACTCGCAGGGCTCCCTCCCGCTGGACCAGCGTCTGGCTACAATTGTGGTGATCCACAAGGAGGGGAAGCCCCGTGAGCGAGTCACATCCTATAGGCCGATTTCGCTTTTGAACGCGGAGCCCAAAATCCTTGCCAAGGTGTTGGCCAACCGGTTGGTTGGAGTGGTGGGCGATTTGGTCCACCAAGACCAATCGGGCTTTATACCACACCGCAACACGGCGCTCAATCTGCGGCGCTTACACGGGGTGCTCGCGCGTGTCCCATTTTTGCGGGAGCCGGCCATCTTGGCGTCCTTGGACGCCACCATGGCGTTTGATACGCTTGAATGGCCATATATTTGGGCGATGCTGGCGAAGTTTGGGTTCGGCCCGGGTTTCGTCAGCTGGGTTAAATTGCTATATTCGGGCCCGTTGGCGCAGGTGGTGGTGAATGGGCGAGTATCGGCCCCATTCGCGCTGGGGCGGGGCACGCGACAGGGTTGTCCCCTGTCCCCTCTTCTGTTCGCCCTGGCCCTGGAGCCCCTGGCGGAGTGGCTGCGGTGGCACCCTTCTATCCGTGGCCTCCGCTGGACCCCCGAGCATGAGGACCGCGTGTCCCTCTATGCTGACGATATCCTTTTGTATCTCGCCTCCCCGCGCAAATCATTGATCGTCCTGGTTGATGTTTTGCGCTCCTTCGGTCGTAACTCAGGCCTGGTCATCAACTGGGCGAAATCCTGTGTCTATGTGCTTTCCGGGGAGGCTCCGGTCCTGCCACTGGACTGTCCGATCCAGATTGCCTCCCAGGGTTTCCGGTACCTGGGTATATATATTACTCTTGACCCGCAGGCCCGCTATGAGCGGAACTTGCTGCCCCCCCTCCAGCGTTTGAGGGAGGACGTGGTGCGCTGGCGGCGTCTGCCGCTCTCGCCGCTCGGCCGAGCGGCCTTATTTAAAATGATGTCCCTGCCGCGCTTTCTCTACGCCCTCCAGAATACCATGGACTTGGTCCCGGCACGTTACTTTCGTGAGGTGGAGGGCCTCCAGCGGCGCCTGTTCTGGGACGGGAGGCCGCGTATTGCTCTGGCTAAACTGACGCTCCCGTGGTACGATGGAGGGGTCGCCCTTCCGGACATTAAACGGTATTACTGGGCCTCCCAACTAGCTGCAATTAATCATGGCCTTTACGGGCCCGCCCTGAATCCGGCATTTGAGATGGACAAGATGCTCCTACCCGGTGGCGATTACAATCGCGCGCTCTACTCTGGCACGCCCGACTCCCGTCTGACGGGACCGACGCGTGTCATGGTGCGTGTCTGGCACGCGGCTAATGCAGCTATGGGGTGGAAGGACCGTTTGACCCGGGCGTCTCCGCTGTATGCATCTGAGAGGTTGGGCTCCCTGTGGACGTCGAAGGGCTTCGAGAAGTGGGACACGATCGGAATCAGCACGGTGGGAGATCTCTGGACGAGGGGGGGATTCAAAACTTTTGAGACGCTGCAGGCGGAGTTTCAGCTGCAGGGCAGTGAGTACTTTCGGTACCTACAGGTCCGCCATGCGCTGGGCTCCGTCTTCCCGGATGTTGCATCCATTCCGGAGTCTTCCCCCCTGGAGGACAGAGTGCTAGATGGCCATGTCCCGGACAGCACGATCTCCCTCATATACAAAAAATTGATTAACGATAGATCGTGCCTGCTGACTAGTCTCCGCGAGGCTTGGGTTGCCGACGGGCTGGAGCTGGACGACGAGGATTGGATTTCCGCGGTGGCCTCTCCGAAAGAGGTGGCCATCCCGGCTCGCCTTCGTTTCGTCCAGCTCAAGATCCTTCACCGGGTCTACGTGACGGGGCCAAGGCTTCTACGTATGGGTTTTGCCGGTGACGGAATGTGTAAGCGTGGCTGTGGCGCGTTGGCGACTTTCATGCATATACTGTGGGAGTGCCCGAAGGTGGAGCGATTCTGGCGTGGTGTGCATGGGGTTCTGCGAGTGGTTACGCGTGTCGCGCTACTGCCTGAAGCGAGGAGATGCTTGCTGAATGTCTGGGAACCTAATGACTATTCGGTACCGCAGACGCGGTGGGTGACTCTGGGATACATGATAGCTAAGCGTGATATTGCTCAATTGTGGGGATCCCAGAGGCCCCCTGCGGTGTCGGCCTGGACAGAGCATATGGATTGGTGTATGTTTCGTGAAAAGGTGGTGTATGTGGCGAGGGGTAAGCCTGGGGCGTGGATGAAACTCTGGGGCCCCTGGAACGCCTACCGCGGGGGTATTTGTGAGCCGCCGCTGCTACCGGCTGCCTCGCCGGCTCCGTCTCCCTAGATGGCCCCCCTCCCTAGGCCGCGTGCGCGCGGTCCCCCAGTCCCTGATCTACTCCCGTCCCCCCCTTCAGAGTTTTGCTGCTGGTTTGGATCCCCCACTTATGGAGCACGTGTTGTCACGTAGGATCGAGGGTTGCCTTGCGGTTGTGGTTTGTTTATGTTGTTTTGCTTTAAGAAAATGGAATCGTACTGTGGGCATGGAGCCGTGAGGCCTGCACCATTGACTACTCCTGTTTTCCTACTTTGCACCGCTGTGAGACTTTTTGCGGTATGCATGTAATATGTTTTTGATGCTCTAGCGGCCGGCCGTGTGGTTGTAGGCCCATACCTGTAACTTTTCAAACTGCAATAAACGGTTTCAAAAAAATAAATAAATAAATAAACTGTGTATTTAAGCCTTGCGTTTATATTTTTGTAAACAAACTTTATTAGGCATTTAGAAGACACATCACATTGCACCCTCAGCATACACTCTGCTGAGCTAATAATTATGCATTTTCTCTAGGCGTATCTATATATGTCGTTTTTGCTATGCTAGCGCCCAATGGCTAACACTTTGCTCTTAGCAGCTTCAGTATTAAGTATTTCCTAACCACATGTAAGCCTTGCGTTTATTGAGATGACTTTCAGGATTCCCAGACACTGTTCCCATTGCTTATCTTTCAGTGTAATTGCTAACTCTTCGTCCCAGTAAGCCTGTAGTTTCGCCAATGAGGCATGCAATAGGAAGGAGCCCGGAGATATCCCATAGTCGTCCACCAGTGCTTTAATGTGTAAAACAAATTGTCTGTAAACATGTCACCCCACGTGGTGAGTCCAGAGTTGGTCCAATTTGTCGCTTCCGATCTGCGACCTTGTGTTGTGTTTCCCAACATCAGCCACAGGGGTAGTGCTGGAGCATGGTGGGTGAGGGGGCATTTTTTATGCAAAAAATGATGCCAGCAATAGCTTGCAATAGTCGTCCGGAAGTTGCCTGGCCTCCTTGGTGCCGTGGGTTTTGTACACATTAACCACTCCAAAACTGCTGTTCGGTGTGTTGGAGTTGCCCAATTTCCCAATTCTGAAAGATTTTGATCAGCTATCCATCGCATTGGCCATTGCATTTGGGCAGCTGCATAGTAATGCTGGTAGTTCGGAGCTCCTAGACCCTACTCCGATCATGGTGCATATAATTTCTTGAGTGAGACCCGTTTCCTGTTCTTTCCTTAAATCAGAGCTACCTGCACCAATCTCGTATTTTTAGGGAGGAGGCCTGCAAAAAAGTACAGTAGTCTTGGCAGTAATAGCATTTTAGAGATCCACTATTTCGTCGTCTGAGACTCCCACTTGGTAGGGAGGTTTGGGCTCAGTCCCAGGCCCATATGCCCCCACGAAAGAGAGGGGAGAGGAACAATGTTCTGTAGTCTGGTGGCACGCACTAGGCCCCAACAGACAAGGCACGCACTTAGAAATTCGCTAATGTAATTGTTGTCAGAGTTTTCCAATTTGGGCACTTACCGCTTCTTCTTTGGGCTCGAGCACTTGCTCGGCTGTGTGAGGTGGTAAGTATCTTGAGCATGTTCATCCTTTGCCCATCTGCGCCCTTGATCTGGTTTCTCACATTAGGCCCTATCCAAGGGTTCAGCTGGTCTTTTCAAAACTCCACCAGCAAATCGTCCGATCACTGGGGGGATGGTGAGGACTCCCCAGGCTTCTCATTGCCAGCCCGTTGAGTTTGTTTAGGGTCTCCCCGCCCAGTGTAACCAACTCCCAATTCATATGGTAGCGCCACTCCGGTCCGGCACATAAAGGAGGAGGGGAGAGAAAGGGAGAGAAACCCCCACGTCTTCCACCTCTGAACTTTGTCTGGTCCGCAGCCTGGGTAGCAAGTCCTCACCTTATGGGCCCTTCCCTGTACCGGCAGGTCTTACTGTGTTCCTCTGTGACCCTGCTGGTATCCAGGGTGAGAGGCATCCGAGGTCCTGCAGGCCCTGGAAGCCAGCCATCTCCTCCCTTCGCCGCTGCCCTCTCCACCCCAGTGGGTCACCCACGTCGGAGACATCTGGTCTTCCACCCAGGGCCAAGGGGTACCCGTGAGGAGTTTGGGTCTCTCCCCCTAACCTCAGGCTCTGGAGACCCCAATCCGGTGTCCACACTGGTGGCCGGTTGGTATAGTAACGACGAGCGTTGCGCCTCCCTCCTCGGTTCAGCAGCACTCCGTCACTGAGAAGGCCGGCTCTCCGCCATCCGGGGCAGTAGTCTTCCAAACTCTTTGTTTATTGGAGCTTCCCCACTGTTGCGAGCCGTCTTCAGGTGTCAAGGGTGTTCCAAACAGGGTAAGGAAGGCTCTCATTAAGTTTAAGAACTTGGGAAGCCGGATCAGTGGAGGATTATTTTTGGCCCTGGTACAAAGCTTATAGGTGCGTCCTTCCCAACTGCCATCTTGGCCATGCCTCCTGCTTAATCAGACTGAGAGATCCCCTAACAGGGTTTCTATACAGAATTTCAAAGGGGCTGAACCCTACCCCCTTCTGTGGCACCTCCCTGTAGGCAAAGAGCAGGCATGGTAAGAGAACGTCCCACTTCGGCATCAAGATCTCCGGCAGGCTCATAATCATGACTTTTAGGGTGTTGTCAAGTCTTTCAAAAAGCCCATTTGTTTATGAATGGTAGGCTGTGGGGCACTTATAGGTAACACTAGTAGCTGCACATCCTGTGAGGGGTGTGTCCCCCTGGGCACGACGTTGTGTCCCAATTGTAGGATCCTCAAGTTATAAATGAAGATATTCCAAAGGTAATATTCAATCAGTATTTTTATTCATTCGTTGATTCTTGTCATTATTGTTTCATCTTTTTATTGCAATGAGCTGAGGATGTGCAACTACTAGTGATTCATATGACGCCTTGAATGGAAGACGCCACCCCAGGAGCCCACACAAGATTGATTACCTTTCGTAACCTAACTTGAACTCAGTTGTCGCGCCTATTCATCTTCAGAGTTCCCACACTCCTTCTACATAGATTTCATGTATGCAGACATGAAATTGTTGCCCCTGTCTGACACCACTCCTTGGAGAAACTCAATCTGGTGAAAATCCCCATCAGGACCCTAGCACCTGCAGGTGCAGTAACAGTCCTCAGAGGTTTGTCCTCTGGGTATCAATCAATCAATCAATCAATCAATCAATCAATCAATCACAGAATTTGTAGAGCGCACTACTTACCCGCGAGGGTCTGAAGGCGCTGGGGGAGGGTAAAGGGGGGGTGCCGCTACTGGTCGAACAGCCAGATCTTGAGTAGCCTCCTGAAGGTCAGCAGGTCTTGCGTCTGTCGTAGGCTGAGTGGAAGGGTGTTCCAGGTCTTGGCGACGAGGTGGGAGAAGGATCTGCCGCCGGTTGTTGTTCTTCAGATGTGTGGGACGGTGGCGAGGGAGAGGTCGGCGGAGTGGAGCTGGCGGTTGGGGACGTAGAAGAGGAGTCGTCTGTTGAGGTAGGCTGGGCCGGTCTTGTGGAGTGCCTTGTGTGCATGGATGAGGAGTTTGAAGGAGATTCTCCTGTCGACTGGGAGCCAGTGCAGGCTTCTCAGGTGGGGGGTGATGTGGCTGTGGTGTGGTACATCGAGGATGAGGCGTGCAGAGGAATTTTGAATGCGTTGTAGTTGATTGATGAGCTTAGCCGGGGCTCCTGCGTAGAGGACGTTTCCGTAGTCGAGTCTGCTACTGACGAGGGCCTGAGTGACTGTTCTTCTTGTATCTGTCGGGATCCACCTGTAGATCCTGCGGAGCATGCGGAGGATGTTGAAGCAGGAAGAGGAGACGGTGTTGACTTGCTTGGTCATGGAGAGCGTTGAGTCGAGGATGACTCCCAGGTTGCGTGCGTGATCGGTGGGTGTCGGGCCGCTCCCAGTGCCGTCGGCCACCAGGAGTCGTCCCAGGCTGATGGGTTGGAGCCGAGGATGAGGACCTCTGTCTTGTCCGTGTTCAGTTTTAGTCGTCTGCTCTTCATCCAACCGGCGATGGCCTTCATGCCTTCGTGGAGGTTGGGTTTGGTGGTGAGTGAGAGGATCAGTTGAGTGTCGTCAGCGTAGGAGATTATGTTGAGGTCTCGCTGTCGGGCAATGCATGCGAGCAGGCCATGTAAATGTTGAACAGTGTCGGGGTGAGGGATGAGCCCTGGGGTGCGCCGCAGATGATTTTGGAGGCTTCGTATCTAGTGGTGTGGTCCACCAAGACCAGGATAAACCTGTTCCCTAAGGTTGTCTTTGGGTCCTGCGTTTCTCCAATGTTGACGGCTCACCTTTCAAAGGTGAGGATTCAGGGGCACTTTCAGTTTTTTCCCTTCTGGCCTGGCAGGTGCTTGAGGTGCATGTGCTTGAAGGAACAGAATCCTCTAGACTTGGTGCTTTGTTGGTTTTATATTTCATCAAAGTGTAGTAACATTTTGTAAAGAAAAAGATACAGTAAACACCGGATGGCATAGATTGCAATGATGAAGGTGCAGTCACTCACACACATTTTCAGGGTGACATTTACACTGACTGACAGGTACAAAACTGCTATTTTGCACTTGTTTGATTCTAATATGGTGGAAAATTAGCAAGCATGTCAGTGCAACCTGTGTAATGTCTGATTAAGTCCCATTTAGGGCCTGTTGAAGGACACTGTGATACTAGACCAATGGGTGCTGCTATGATAAATGGGTAGAAGCGAGTGTAGGCTGCTAGAACGATGTGCTTTTAATGAAGATTAGGCAGGAATAGTATGACTCTTAAAACCCTCATATGGTGATGTTTCTTTTCATCTGTTTTTTAATTGCTGTGTTTGTGTCCAGAACAGATCCAGAATCTGCAGCCAATGTCTCAAGACTTTTTAGCAAAAAGTCATGGTCCACTGTGTAATTAGCTGCCCATAGTAAAGGAAAGTGATAATAAGATTCTGTGCTTTATCTAAAGAAAGCAAAGATTTTCTTTTTTTATTGGCCAGAGATAATGTTATGCAGGATTTTATTAAGCTCTGCACACTCTTGAGCAGTCTTATGATACTTCAGTGTTTGCTCTTTTTAATAGTGTTAGTAGTGTTTAGATATGCGTCACGATAATAATGTAGTAGGGTGGCATTCTTTCCCTGACACGTACATTTATTAGCTTTAAATAAACTTTTATCAGCTCTGCGAAAAATATAAATGCAAATAATCATGTGTATTTTGTAGAACCACGCATCTGGCAAAATAAAGTACGTGTGAAAAGGGTTTTGGCCAGATCTTAAAAGGTGGACATTTGGGAGCTTTTGTACAGAGCACATCAACAGTCAGTGATTGGACATAAGTAACATCGAGCAGCTCAAATGCAAATCAGTACTGACCCTCCTTTCTAGTATGCCAAATATCTACTAGATTATGGGTAGTAATAATCTCAGTTAGTCCAGCTGTGGCTGCTGGAGAGTGGTGACCGGTGAGACATGATCTATCATTTAAGATATCAGACTCAACATTAAAGCAGACAGTTGTTCCACACCTGTTAATAAAACAGAGGTCCCCTGCTCTGTGTGTTGGGTCCATATAATGGTAATGTGTTTTTCTTCAACCACCCAATGAATTATAAGGTACCGACCATGGTCAACTGATATTGTACAGAGCGGTTGAATGCGCACACCCCTCCTAATAAGAATTGACACTTGTAATCCGAAAGATGAGTATGGAGCTGTATACTAATAAACACAATTGGATAAAAAGTGACAGGAAAGTGGGTTTCCTGCAATCGGGCAATTCTGATGTTTTTTATCCAGCTATACCAGGACTGGCACATTTTGTGTGGCTGTTCAAACCTCTCACATTCTAGGTGACATTATCATTCTGTCGCCATGCCTGTTTCCTACAATTTAGGCCTAACACTGAGTACAGCCTATCAACCACGTCAATGACCAAGATAAGTGAATGGGGCAATATACCTGCATGCATTGCATCAATGAGGCATAGGTGGTACTACTGGATTCATGTGACATAAACATTACCTGGACCTTTCACACCCCACGCTGAATTCCTCAATTCAGCCAGTGTCCACATTAGCCCTACCCACCTCCCTCCCCCAACCCTTGCGAACAACATCTTCAACATCTCAGCAAGGAACATGATGAACATGAAGCAGATATTATCTATGTGGAAAATCATGAGTGACAGCCAACACACTTCAGGCCAGGGGAAGTATTGTTTCAGATACAGAGAAGATAGAAGAGCTAATTCATAATACTACTCAACTGTGGACCCACAGAATGACAGTGCAGCAGACGAAAGTCAGGCACAGCAACTCAACTTTGTAGTGTGTAATCTCAGTCAAAATGCGGTCAGGAACTCTCAATGTGATCTGCCACAGGCCCCCCAACCAGGGCAGTAGTCAGGCACATGTTTTTATCAGGGAAATAATGGCACGCAGTGAGGGTATAGGTTACATGATCATACCACACTGCTTTGCTCAAGATGATTTTGTCATTGTCCCCAATTTATGATGAGGAGGTCAGTGATATCTTGGTGTTCCCAGGCTCTAGTGATTGCATCTTACAGAGAAAAGTAATTGCCTGCTCAGGGTGATTGAAGACCTGGACTTTGCTTTTCATGGTAATCTTGAGACAGGCTGGATAGGGCATGGTATATTGCAGGCCATGGTGTTGCTGTTTATTTTTTATTGGCAGAAAGTCCCAGCAGGCTTCCTGAACCATTATGGTAAAATCCAGGCAGACGGCAATGGATTTATCCTCATGCACCAGAGACCCCCTTTCCCAGGTCAACTGTCGAGCCATGTCATGGTACCTAAAATTGAGAAGACAGGCAATGATAGCGTAGCCGGGAGCTCCAGGAGGTGGCGTGGACAACAATGATTGATTATCCCTTTAAACAATAAGGTGGCCAGGAAAGCAGTCTACACTAAAAGTGTGATGAGCATTTTCTCAATATATTCCTCAAGTTTACCTGTCGTGGATTTTTGCATGCCCACAATGCTCAGATTATGTCTACTTGATCTTGTCTCCAAGACCTCAATAGTCGTTTTGGTGACATGACTACTTTTCCCATGATGAGCAGCTTCTTGTTGCCCTTGTTGGCAGGATCTTTAGCATCAGATATTCTCTGTTCAGCTGACTCTGCATCTCAGCATCTCATGTTGGATCTATCCACAGCTTTTGATACTGTCTCCCCATCTCCTGTCTTTCTTTGTACGGGATTAAGGGTACGGCCTTGAGTGTTTTAAGATCTTTTCTGTCAGAGAAACCACAGATAGTAATGTATGGGCAGTTTTTTTCAGAACCTTTCTCCTTGCTGCTTGGGGTCCCACAGGGGTCTTCCCTAAGCCCACCTTTGTTCAATCTTTATGTATCCTCCCTGGTTAAATTAATCCAGTCTTTTGGTTTTTAGGCTTTATTGTAAGCAGACGACACTCAAATCATTGTAACCATCACTCAAGACGTACATTCAACATCCAGCAACTTCAACAACTGCATGAGGAAGATCTGTACTTGGGTGAAGGATAATTGCTGAAAGTTAAATTCTGACAAGACAGAGGTCCTCCTTTTTGGCTTCCATGCCTTCTGTATGTAATAACAACTGTTAACCAGATGTGTTTGGCTGCCTCTTTCTCCTGTCAATTCTGCTAAAAATCTTGGTGTGATCCTTGACCATCAACTTTCTTTTCAGCTATAGTTCAGTCATACAGTTTACTCATGTGTGAACAACATTAGATCCTTGGGGAAAACATGTCCTTACATCCCTATCTCAGTTAGTAAAACTGTAATCTCTAGGCGCTGATCTGCACAGTAGCACAGCATCAATAAAACCTCCTTGATAAAACTTCAAATGATCCAAAATGCAGCGGCCCGGCTTAGTCTTGATTTCCTCAAACACCAATTTGTATTAGAAGATCTCTTGAAGCTGCATTGACTTCCAGTGAGGAAAAAAATGATTTTCAAGTCTTTGTGCGTTGCCCACAAAGCCTGCTCTAATCAAGACCTGAGGTTCATTAGAATCAGGTTTTATTGGTATGCCCCCACAAGGACACTTTGTCCAGCTGGTCATAGGCTGGTAAATCTTTCTCTCTTGCCACAGGGAAATTGTAGAATTCCCTGTCCTTCATGTGGCAGAAATTGAAAGTGATCTGACATTTAGGAAACAGCTTCAAACATTGTTCTTTGCACTGTTGAACATTTAGGATTTTAAGGGGCTGCTATCTTCCTTTCCGGGAATCTCAGTTCTAGCTGGCTTTTTCACTCCTTGATGCCCGTTTGGATATATATTTGGCTTTAAAAGTTGTTTTTCATTACATTTCATCTCTGGCAATAGCATCTTCTCTGAGTCTGCTGCCGAAGGCCCCAAGGATCTGAGAAGGCAGGTGGAGCTGAAGTCTTCTCATTCTTTATCAATCTGGCTAATTGCAAAGTATCAAATGTAAGCTTTGCTTGCTTGTGGTCCACCATGCCCATGTCTTTTAAGTGTGTCTAAGTCACATGCCATTGCCACTGCTGCAGGGACTCTTTCGGAGTGCAGCAGGGGACAATCAGGGCACGTGCGGTTCAGGCAGCCTGTGGGCCCAGGTTGGGGCAGACTTACCAACTTTTGGCAGGCATTATTTTTCAGTTCCCCATCACTGGCAAATGCCAGTAGCAGCAGAGGTCCGTTCAACCCTGCACAAACCTTGGGGGTTGAACCACATTACACTGTTCTCCACTGCCCAGATCAGGCTCAGCCAAGACACATCTGATCAACCTCTGTGTTCGCCACCAGGAGGACAAGCCTCATCCTATTGCTGTGTAATAGTATATTTCCGTACAGGCATCTGGATTCTGATGGATAGTTTTCCCTGGTCCAAGGTGCCTTACTCAGGTGCAGCTATCTTGGAGCTAGGCACTCTGGTGTCCTCCACCTCTGTGTGTTTCCATTTGTGTTGTACCTTCCCATACCAATTCACAGCCACCACAGTGAAGAATTGCAAGAGTGGATGAGCCTGTTCACCCCAACCCTCTACTTCTATATACCATCAAGTTTCTAAGAGATCTGGCTACATCTGTTTCCTCAGTAGAGCTTCCAGTGCCCTGTGGCAGTGTTTCCACAAAGAAAACCACACATCAACCTGATGGATGTTCTACCTCACAGACGGTGCCTTATGCCATAGACTGCAATTTTACATTATAGTGGATTATCACATAATAAGGAAAGCATTGCAAACATCTCTGTGTTTTCAACAGAACCCTCACAGGGTCTTATTAGGCAAAGGAGCACCCATTGCATGTGTCCAGTCCCTAGATATTTCCTCATTTGATCCCATGTCGGCACATGGGAAACCTATCATTTGTTTGTATTCATTTCATTGTCATGCCATTTTCTTGTGGGTATTTTGGTGTGGATTACAATTGTATTATAGACCATCTCATCATCATCATCATCATCGCCATTTCATTATAAATGAGACAATGAAAAACTTCGTAAGTGATATATTATTGCTTAAATTTTTTAGGGTAAGAGTTAAATGGTTAAAGGTAAGATCTTAAGGGTTAGGGTAAGAGGGAAATATTAAGTGGCAAGGCATAAGCAGGTAAGGGGTTAAGGATATGGAGTTATGGGAAGGTGTTAAGGGGAAGATTACAGCGAAGGAGGTTAGTGTATGGGTGGTTAGGGTATTGGGATTGAGGTAAGGAGTTTACGGTATGGGATTAAGGGAAAGGGACTAAGGGGGTACAGGCATTAGGAGATTTGGGGGAAGAATAAGAGGTTCGGAGATAATTCAGGGTAAGGTGTAAGGTTCTACTGTGAAAAGGTGTGGTGAAGTGGGTATGGCTTTAAAGATAAAACGGGAAGGAATTTAGGGTGATGGGTAAGGAGAAAATAGGTTAAGGGATAAAGCCATTAGCAAAGGAGGATCTGATGGCTTAGTGGACTAATACGCCCCGTAGTGGCCTGTGTTTAGACCCGACGCCCACAGTTTCAATCCCGGCGCATCCACACCGCCTCTTATCCTTCTGAGGTCAATAAAATGAGTACCTTTGAGTTGGATAACAATAAAGCTCTGTTATTCAGCACCAAGATACCATTCTGGGTAAAAGTGTTCTTTACAAATAAACATGTTATGTTATGTTAGGGGTACAGGGTTACGTTATGGGTCAGTGGTCAAGGATTAGGAAAGAGGGTTTAGGGTTTAAGTCAGGAATAAGGGAGGAAGAGGTCATCTCATAGTCTGTTTATTTACCTCGTGACTTTTACTTTACTCTGTTTTCAAGAATAATAAAACCACTTAAAATCTTAACCCCTTACCTGTAACTCCTAACCCATAACTGCTTGCTATTGAGCCCTAAAGTCTTACCTTGTGGCCCTTTACCCCTTACTCATAACCCTTTAGTCATATCCTGATAACAATAATCCATTAGCCATTACTCATACCCCTTACCTTATACCTTTAATCTATTACCTGTTACCCCTCTAGTCCTAATTCCTTACCCCTAACCTTTACCATTCTAGTTAAGCACGTAGGCTAAACCTTACCCCTTCCCTTAAATCATTAGCCTTACATGCTCAACTACTTTCCCTTACCACCGGACCTCAACCACTTATCCCCTTACCACTAATCTTAACTATTAACGATATACCTTTGCCCATATCCACTTACCTTTATGACATTATTCTCTTGCTCATTTGTTTGGTGCTAATATGGGTGAAGAATAGCAACCTGTGTAATGCACAATTAGGTATTGTCATATACATACTGGTGATTGGTGTATACATGACTGGCTGATTCTAGTTTGATGTAAGTCTTTTGTCGAGGGGTAAGATATATACCTAGGGCATGTATCTTAAATGCTGCTCCATGGGCCTGAAACACTGGTTGCGCCATTCACTGAGGTAGCTTATCGATTGTGCCATAGGTTTGTCCTGGTGGGTCCTGTGTGAGCAGGTTAATGTTACTCGGCTTGGCATTTAAAAGGCTATGGGCCAAGGTTCTGCATGTCTCTTGCAATAGAAAAGTTCTCTCTGGTGACAGGGTGCGGTGTTGGGAAGAGGTAGGGCATGTGCATGTGTGTATTACATGCAAGGGTCATGAATGGCACCGGATGGTGTGTTCAGTATGATGGGAACCTGTATCTCACATGGGAAAATATAGGGAAGCACTATTGAGCAGTATTTCCTATGGGCAGAATAGTAGTAGTATAATGTTTGATACCAATGAGTTTGTAATTGCAAATTCTCTCCAGTAGTGCGAATGGATCCGTCATTACGTATGAGGAAATTTCACTCTGGGAACATGGGCATTTCGAAGCTCATGGCTCTGTGTGCCTGTGGATCTGTCTCCAATTTACATCTTGGTGCTAGGGGGACAGCTACATCTGTGCATTCCTGATAGAAGGCCGTAAACTAGGGGCTCATGGGAAACTGTGGACCTCTGACTTTCTGTGATGGTTACGTGGGGATGGAATTCAATCAATCAATCATGACATTTGTAAAGCGCACTACTCACCCGTGAGGGTCTCAAGGCACTGGGGGGGGTGCTGCTACTGCTCGAAGAGCCAGGTCTTGAGTAGCCTCCTGAAGGTAAGTAGGTCCTGGGTCTGCCGTAGGAGGATGGAGAGGGTGTTCCAGGTCTTGGCGGCGAGGTGGGAGAACGATCTGCCGCCGGAGGTTGTTCTTCAAATGCGGGGGACGGTGGCGAGAGCGAGGTCGGCGGAGCGGAGCTGGCGGTTCAGGGTGTAGAAGGTGAGTCGACTGTTGAGGTATGCTGGTTCGGTGTCATGGAGTGCCTTGTATGCGTGGGTGAGGAGCTTGAAGGTGATCCTCTTGTTGATGGGGAGCCAGTGTAGGTCTCTCAGGTGGGGGTGATGTGGCTGTGTCGGGGATGTCGAGAATCAGGCAGGCAGAGGCGTTCTGTATGCGTTGTAGTCATTTCAGCAGATTGGCCGTGGCTCCCGCATAGAGGGCGTTTCCGTAGTCCAGCCTGCTGCTGACAAGGGCCTGCGTGACCGTTCTTCTTGTGTTGGTGGGGATCCACCTGTAGATCTTCCAGAGCATGCAGAGGGTGTTGAAGCAGGAAGAGGAGACGGCGTTGACTTGTTTGGTCATGGAGAGCGTTGAGTCAAGGATGAACCCTAGGTTGCGTGTGTGGTCAGTGGGTGTCAGTGCTGCTCCCAGGGCAGTCGGCCACCAGGAGTCATCCCTGGCTGAGGGGGTGGAGCCGAGGATGAGGACCTCCGTCTTTGTTCGAGTTCAGCTTCCGATGGCTGTTCTTCATCCATTTGGCGATGGCTTTCATCCCTTCGAGGAGGTTGGTTTTGGCGGTGAGGGGGTACTTGGTGAGGGAGAGAATCAGCTGTGTGTCATCGGCGTAGGAGATGATGTTGAGGTCGTGCAGTCTGGCGACGTGGGCGAGCGGGCCATGTAGATGTTGAACAATGTCGAGCTGAGGGATGATCCTTGGGGTACGCCGCAGATGATCTTGGAGGCTTCGGAGCGGAAAGGGGGGAGGCGGACTCTCTGGGTTCTGCCGGAGAGGAAGGAGGTGGTCCATTCCAGAGCCTTGTTATGAATCCCTGCGTTGTGGAGGCGTGTGGTAGGGTGCGGTGGCAGACAGTGTCGAAGGCTGCTGAGAGGTCCAGGAGAATGTGGCCCGCGGTTTCTTCATTGTCCAGCAGGGCTCTGATTTCATCGGTGGCAGCGATGAGGGCAGTTTTGGTGCTGGGGTTTCTGCGGAAACCCGGACTGGGACGGGTCCAAGATGTTGTTCTCCTCGAGGAATTGGCACCTGCATTCCAATAGGTAGGGTCTTGGCCCCACTAAAGAAAGTGATCAAACTACCCGGGGTAGAATGGTAGACAGAACAACATTTAGAGAGGGCCTGTGGATTTCAGAGGTGGCCTTTTAAACTGATTGTAGCTTCTAAGGCCAATATGGGTGTAACTACTGGGGCTGTGGCCTCCAAAAGCAGAGACACTTTTTGATTTGGAACCATACTACACTGGTTTGCTGCAGGGACATCGACATGAGGAATCATAAGGGCAGGTGCAACTTGGTTTTACTTACAGTCTTGTGGTGGCCTGGAGCCTGTAGTGCTCTAGGAAGGGGACTATCACTTGGTGGATTTTGCCTGGACGTTGTTGGCCTGCAGCTCAATGCCAACTGTCATGGCCCAAGTCCCTAAATACTTTCCAAGGGCTGGTTGGCTAGCCTCCTGTGCACGAGATCCCACGGACACAAATGATCTCACTGTTTCCACAAGATCATAAGGACTGTGCAGGGTGCAGTGGAAACAGGTGGAAGGGATAGCCGGTTGGGACAAGGACCTTCCTGACGTACACCATCATCATACTGTGTAGAGGAGTCTTCTTGTTAAGATCAGCAGCCACCTGAGGTGCCAAAACAGGAGGAATTTAAGGAGTTCATGGGAAGCTTGAAGATTCAGAGGGACCCATGCTTGCAACCAGGAGACCTGTGCTGACTTGTACTCTGTAGCGTGTGGTGTCTGAGGGGTGTTGGGGGACCTGACCCTTGATTGTCTTCGATTTCCAGAATGAGAGGATGACAGTGCCTGACATCACGGCCTCCGTCCAAGGTTGCTGGCTCCCTCTCCTTAGACCTATGCCACAAGGTACTTTGTTGTGGAGAACATCATGAAATGGCCCGAGGGGTTTTGTGTGCCTTGTGGGCACCTATGGCTGGGTAATATACAAAAATGGCAGGGTTGGATGGGAATGAAGGAAATGGCGCTCAAGCGTGTGCACTAAGGGTATCACTATCCGATAGTAAGTTTAGGTGCTGCCAGGTCAGGGATACCAACCCAAAGGATCCCTGCGATAAAGTGGGAGAACCCACTTAAATAAATAGCAAACAAAGTCCTGCGCACACAATCAGGATAACGCTACTGTTAGCATATAAAGCGAAATGAACAATATTCAGAGACTCTGGTTTCTTGAAAGGAAAACATCAACATCAATGATATTTTTTAGAGTGGTGTTCTTTATATATAACAAAGTCTGACCAATACATGGTGCAAGAACATTCAGCCGACACGTGTTTCGTCACACTGTGTGTAGCTATGACTCTTCAGGGCTGAGAAGGACATGGAAACAAAGAAAAATTCTTTAGAAGAAAATCATAAATATATATTAGAGCAAAAAAGAAACACAATGGTTCACATGGCCTAGTACTTGACAAGTACAAGTAAGTCACATAATCAAACGAAAACGATAAGAGCAATGTGCCTTTTATGACAGGAGAGGAAAACCACCCTATGTGTTGGGGTGACTGTTCAGTAAAGGAGAAAGATCATGGACCATGCGAAGTGCTCGTGGATGAGGATGGTAACATCTGGTGTTGAGAAGATTGAAAACGTGGGGAAGGAAAAAGTCAACCTCGCATCACTGGGTAATGTGAGTTCAAACCCTAAATAATATTAAGGTGAGACCTCATGCTGTGGGCCCAATACTAATTAAACTGGAAAACGAAAAAGACCGGGAAAATAAGGTGGGGAGACAGAAAAGGAAAGGAATAATCCGTAGCGATCGTAATGTCTAATCATCAAATGTGAAAGAAAACAGGAAATATAAGGAAAAGATACATTCGCAAACTGTAAGTAGTGAGTTAATGAGCGATTGAACTCTGACACTGAGATAATTCAAGATCAAGTAGTATAGAAAAAATCCGTGAGATTTGTTAAGAACCCAAAGAACTGATACGGATGAATGTACATAGTCATAGCAAAAATGTAACAGGCATACAATCATGTGTCGAGAAACAGTAAGTGCAAGGTACGATTTTACAAGAAAAAGAATAAAGACATTTGATAATGAATGCAACAAGGCTTGAGACAAAAAACTCTTAAAGTTATGGAAAACAGGGGTTAAAAGGAGTCTACCCCGAAGGGGCAAATAGAGAATCAGTGAACCTGTGTTGTAGGAAGAAGAGCATCGGAAGGAAAATTCAGCATGCACGTACTGTGACAATATGGGAAAACCGCATGAAGGTAGAAAGAACAACAACAATCCCGTACCTGTAATAGTGTACGAGAACGCGGCTTCAGAGATTACTGTGCTGTATAAAAATTATACCGTATCCGAAGTGATCAGGTGAGCGGCGAGATGTTTCGACAGCTAGGGTGATCAGCTGGGCGCTCTAGGGTGGAAAAGGCAGAGTGAGCCTGTGTGCAGGTATGGGAACAATACGTGAGGCTGGCGGGAAAATCACTCTTACCAGATATATTGCGGATCACGGGTAGTGGATCCTCCGGTACGGGTGAAAGCTCTGGAGTGGGGAGAGGGGCAGAGTGAGCCGAGCGTACTGAGCAAAAAAACATATAATAGAGGTTGGCGCTGGTGGAGTCTTACCCGATGCGTGAGTGAATCGCGGATAACGAGTTCCCGGTTTCCAAGGTGTCTAAACACCGGAAGTTTAAGCAGGTCAGGTGCCCATGAGGGCAAAACAACTAGAGCACGCGATGCATGCAGCTGAATAATAAAAAGGAAGTGAGGGAGAGGTTGTATCGCGTTGTCATGGTGACGCGTGTTGGAAACGGCACACCGACGGCTGTGAGGGCCATGCACGTAGACAGAAATAGATCATAAGAGGCAGTACGGGATTGTTGTTGTTCTTTCTACCTTCATGCGGTTTTCCCATATTGTCACAGTACGTGCATGCTGAATTTTCCTTCCGATGCTCTTCTTCCTACAACACAGGTTCACTGATTCTCTATTTGCCCCTTCGGGGTAGACTCCTTTTAACCCCTGTTTTCCATAACTTTAAGAGTTTTTTGTCTCAAGCCTTGTTGCATTCATTATCAAATGTCTTTATTCTTTTTCTTGTAAAATCGTACCTTGCACTTACTGTTTCTCGACACATGATTGTATGCCTGTTACATTTTTGCTATGACTATGTACATTCATCCGTATCAGTTCTTTGGGTTCTTAACAAATCTCACGGATTTTTTCTATACTACTTGATCTTGAATTATCTCAGTGTCAGAGTTCAATCGCTCATTAACTCACTACTTACAGTTTGCGAATGTATCTTTTCCTTATATTTCCTGTTTTCTTTCACATTTGATGATTAGACATTACGATCGCTACGGATTATTCCTTTCCTTTTCTGTCTCCCCACCTTATTTTCCCGGTCTTTTTCGTTTTCCAGTTTAATTAGTATTGGGCCCACAGCATGAGGTCTCACCTTAATATTATTTAGGGTTTGGACTCACATTACCCAGTGATGCGAGGTTGACTTTTTCCTTCCCCACGTTTTCAATCTTCTCAACACCAGATGTTACCATCCTCATCCACGAGCACTTCGCATGGTCCATGATCTTTCTCCTTTACTGAACAGTCACCCCAACACATAGGGTGGTTTTCCTCTCCTGTCATAAAAGGCACATTGCTCTTATCGTTTTCGTTTGATTATGTGACTTACTTGTACTTGTCAAGTACTAGGCCATGTGAACCATTGTGTTTCTTTTTTGCTCTAATATATATTTATGATTTTCTTCTAAAGAATTTTTCTTTGTTTCCATGTCCTTCTCAGCCCTGAAGAGTCATAGCTACACACAGTGTGACGAAACACGTGTCGGCTGAATGTTCTTGCACCATGTATTGGTCAGACTTTGTTATATATAAAGAACACCACTCTAAAAAATATCATTGATGTTGATGTTTTCCTTTCAAGAAACCAGAGTCTCTGAATATTGTTCATTTCGCTTTATATGCTAACAGTAGCGTTATCCTGATTGTGTGCGCAGGACTTTGTTTGCTACCTATGGCTGGGTGTCAGGAACTATGGTAGCTCATGCCTCCCCCTGAGGGGAAACAGTTCTCCAGACTTGGTAGCATGCCAGCTTCCAGAGGCACAAACATTTGTCTATACGGGGAAGGGATAGCGATCCTGTGCTTGTACAGGTACCCTGAGGTACCTGGAGCTCTAATCTGGATGGATGAAACTAAGTAACTGTTTCTTTCAGTTTTCGGTGGTTCCACCTGTCTAGTCAATGGGGCACCAGCAGGGTCAACGTATATCGTTGGCTGGTGTCGTTGAGTGACTGAGGGGCTTGGTTACGAGGTGTAGTCAAAGTACAGTGATTGCTTTTCACTTCTGCTAATGGGAAAGTTTGACAATGTCCTATACTTGTAAAGTGTATATACAATTTGTATCTTGTTTTGATTTAACTGTTTTTGCAAAACAAAGAGCAGTGTTTTATACATACTGTGTGGAGTCTTTTTATGGCATACACAGTGTGTTGCGATGGTGGTGTTGTGCCAATACTCTACCCTTGGGCCCCGAGGATAAGCCTGACTGCTTGGTGCCAAGCTACCCAAGGGTGAGCACAGCTTATTGGTAATTGTATATGTGTATCGTACTCATCCTATCTACAATGGTGGATTCTGACTGGGGTTGTTGCATCCCAGCCAGCCAGAAACTGCTGGGTCTAACAGATATTGTTATGCCGGATGTTGTTTAGTTCCACAAACATACTTATGATACTTGTATGGTGTTTGCAACACACATGGAACGCCCCCTGGCGCAGAGCAAGGCAAACATTAATTGTTTGTGGGGCGGGGTGGTAAAATGTACTCTTCTAACAGCATTGTAACAAACATGGGTAAAAGCACATACTTTGGGGTGTAGATTTACTATTGGAAAGTAAATTATATATTTAAAGAAATAATATACAACTATACCAGACTTGTTCAATAAATTAAACTATTAAATAAAAAAAATAATTAAACAATGTCCCTCAGACTCACATGGGAAAATGGAAACTAATAAAAACCTATAATATTTCTAAAAATATTTTTCAAAACTGAAAAGTGAATTAACAGTTTTGAAATGTTACATATTTAAATTTGTATTTAAATATAATTTCATCATCTCTTTTTGAAAAACACAAGTCACCCACTCCTCGATATGGCCCACAACCAACATTTTATAAATAAGTTTTATAGAAATGAATACTTCAATAAGTTTAACAAAATAAACATGTAAATTTTGTTTTTAAAATTTTTAAATATACTTCATTTGTAGATAAATAAATGATCAAAAATTATTATATTTTTTCCATTTAAGGACTCATCACACTGTCTGCCAAGATATTCCACATCCTAAAAAATAGAAGTACATAATTGTAAAATTATGAAACGTAAAAAAATTACATTATCACATAATAAAAATGTAAAATATTAAACAAATAATGATAAATAATATACACTATAAAAATAACACTGCCCACACAAAGGGCACATTCAATCCATAAAAAGGTAATAAACATGTAAGCAAACTGTTTAATAATTTATGATGAATGTAAGACATTTATTAAACGTGAATAAATGAAAGAATTAACATATTAATAATTCAAAATTAGGGTATATATAAATTTGAACAAAAACACGAGCTAATCAGTTCTCCAGTGAACCCAACCTCCCTCTATTTCCCTATAATAACTTAAAAAAATTATTATAAATACATTTCACAGAAAACATACATAATTAAATGAGAACATAAAACAAGAAAACAAAATAGTTAAAAACAATATAGTAAAACCATATATTTAACCATATATTACTGTAAAGAAAACTTGCCTTCAATATTTTTTCAATCGTATTTTTGTAGTCATTATATTTTTAGCAAATTATTATGACCAGACATTGGGGGCTATTCATAAAAGTAAATGTATTCATGAGTAAATGTACATGTGTGTATTTATTTCTACACTTTGTAGTAAATGTACTGCTTTTAGTTATTTTACCATACATGAGTGTGAACTTACTGCAAAGTGTAGTCTTACATGTCTTTACCACCTGACACTAGGGTGTGGAGAAAAATGTATGAGTGTGAAATTACTACTTGTAACCTTTGCACACATAGCTGGAGATCTTCACCCTGGGCCTTCCCAAAACCCCCTAGCCATCCCTTAAACCTTCATTAGTCCTCCCTAAACTTCTTCCATTTAGTAGTTATTATTCCCTTTTTTACAGCCTCTCCCACATTTACTAGTAAAACATGGGTGGATGTCTAATATCTCCACAGTTTTGGCAGTAATTTCTGCACATAAAAGATTGATAAGGTGGAGACCTATATATGTACATTTGTGAATAGCCTTTGTAGTATGTGAGTGGTACTATTACTGTACTACTAGACATACTTTAAAATGCAGTTAGTGAAAAGGACCCAATATTTTTGAGTCAATATTTAGAAGGAATGTCTGCCAGAGTCTAGTGCTATTGTGCAAAGAGTTAGCCTGGAAAAATAGATTCATTTGTTGGATAAAAATGACACTCTTAAAAAGGAAAATACCTATTGGTATGGGCTAGAGGCCAAGTATGCACTAAGTTGTTGGGGTTAGCAGCATGGAAGGTTTGAGTGAGGGCATCAAAGTATACTGTTCTCCTGCTGTGCACTGTGGGATTAGCCACCTGCAGAGGTTGAGAACAGGGCCTAGGCCAGCCACTCTGCACAGATGAAGGTTGCAAGCAGTGAGGGTTGGCCATAAGTTGGAGGTCAAATAAAACTTGGAACTTCTTTGAAAAAACAGCTAGAGTGAAGTTATGGTTACAAATAAAAACTAGAAAACACTTAAAAGTGCTCGTTATGTTTAGGTAAACTAATCATAACTTGTGCCCCCCTCATGCACTATTTATGACCATAGATAAGACCTTACTCAGAACATGCTAAATGGCTTGTTGATGACATCAGTGATACCTTAAATTACTTCATTGATGACATTACTAATAGCATCATCTATAATAGTGTTGTTAAAACTAGAGTGCAAAAAAAATTAAAAACATTTATGTGGAGTCTGTGGCCTCAAGAAATAGTTTGCAAACTATCACACTTAGAAATTGTTTTGTTTACTTATTGGGAAGGTCCCATGAGTGTCCCTCTACTAGGCATGGGCTCAGGTTTTGGTTGTCCTGTCCCTTTATTTATTTATGTATTTATTTATGCAGGGACGTTGCCGGGTTTCCTGTAATGTTGACTGCAAGACTAGCTTTTATTGTTGACTTGTCTGCAGATTTGGGTTTGCCTCTTTTGACTCAAGGTGGGTAAGAATCCACACGGGTGATTAGCCAAGCTTTACAAATTCTGATTGATTGAAGAACAACAGAGTGACTGCACTAAAAACCCTAAATTCTTGTATTATGGTTAACACCCCATCCCACAGCACGCACTCCAGCCAGACAAACTATAACTCACGCACCAAATGCAGCTAATGCAGTGCCAGTAAACAACTGCAAATTTGGCAGTCGGTGGTCCCTCAGGTTGGTGGCGAAATTGTCCTTCACTTTCCCGACGCAGTAAACTCCGTCAACCACACTCTAAATTAGGCCCACATTTTCTGTCATTGTGGAGTCTTACCTGCGGTGCCGTGGGACAGCTTAAAATTTGTCAGGTGGCAGTCCCTCAGGACGGTGGACGGTCTCAATGGAGTAAACTCCATACACAAAATTCTAAATCATTCTAATAGTCTGATGTAATCTTATTTATTGTTATACCTATTGTGAGGTCACAGGTATTGCATTTGTTGTGTGAATTATGGTCTGCATGGCAGTACACGAGCTGTAGACTGTGGAGCTAACTATAACTGGAAACAATTGGGGGTTTTCAGTTTTTCTTTTAACCATAACTGCTCTTCAACTGTGCCTTTAAAGAGAATGTTTTAAACATTGAGGAGCTAGCCATAACGTTATAGTAATTGTATTATTTTAGATGAATGCCAAAAGTGTTTCACTTGTGGTAATGTGGATACATATGTGGTACTTGAGTAGTAGTAGAAAACTTTATTCAGTATCTAAGTACCATCAAAGTAAACATAAACAAAACAGTACAATAAATACTGCAAGATACATTCTTAAACATCAATTCAAGCTCAATAAAAAATGAATACTATTCGAAAGTCCTTTCCTATGATGTGGTGCTTGTGTTGTAGTTATGGTGGTGAATAATAATGTCCCTGTATCATGTTGCAGGATACACCTCATTCTACATGGTTTGTTACTGTGTACAGTGGTGTCTGACTACAGGGCTTGAACACAGGGCAGGCCTCGTGGAAACTCGCCTTATAAACTAACCACTAGTGAACGTGGCCTTCACTGGTGTGCAATAGTGGTTTTCCACAGAAAAGCAGACTGCGATGCAGCCAACCGCAAGCTTTGCATAAAGTTGGCAAGTTAAACCCAGTTCTGCAATCCCAACTCAACCATCTCAATGGTGAAAATCAAAGCTTTTTTTGCTCCCTCCCCCATTGGCGTTACACCCTTATGTCAGATCTACATGAAACTTTGGATTCTTTCACTGGACCTAACTGGATAAACCAGCAGACGTCTGATGAATTTTGCAATAATATTGATGCACACGCTGTTAACAATAAAGATACACAGTAAACGAAATTAACACATATGAACTTCTGTTCTTCTTTTATTATTCATGTAAGATCCTTCCAATCCCAACGCGTTTCGTCGTTTTACGGGTGTGTCCCATACGACTTCTTCAGGGCTGGAAGTAATGAATAACCATTGTAATACTCAGTATTAATAATGGGCATCACACATAATGTGCCCCCAAGATGTGTACCAAGTGCAGAGTAATCACACATGCATACAGGTGCCTTGTAGTACATTACCCCTGTAACAATTACATATACCTATAACCTAAGGCATTTGATAACTGTTATGACATAAACATATCAATTCTCTCATTTTGTATACACAAATACAGTATCTCAATAACTTTGTGTCAATCCAATACTCTCTAAATCCTACATTATTTACTCACCACCCTCGTGAGTTACATGCTTCTTATGGTCAAACACAATATTATATAAAAATCTATACCTGAGTAACTGGAATATATTCAACCTGCAAAATAAATAAATGAAATCTAATTACCTCGCAAATAAACTGACTCTGTCTCACTTGAGGCACGATGTATCACAATGCCAACAGGATATTTAAATGTACAACAATACCTTCAAAAGCTCAGTGTAATCCCTAGTAGTAATCTCAAATATCGTTTCTCATGTATTTTCGGTCCTTAAACGCCAATATCATGGTCCCATAACACCTAAAAAATATTGTAGCGAAACTTAGATGACTCAATAGTCCGCGTACATATCCACTCTGCCACATTAGCCTAGTAGTGCTCAAAAAGAAGAATTTGTGCTTACCCGAATTTACGGGTCACCGTCAGCCAGAAATTTTTTCACCAAGTCTCACATCTCACAATATCCAATGCTTCAAGTAAATTCCGATCTGTGACAAAAATAACCACGTTTATCTAACAACCAATCACTATATCACGTCTCCCCAACTATTAAATAACCTCCAAATCTGCCACAATTCCCATATCTTACCTGTCGAACGAAGAGAAACCTCGTGTACGAGTAATCAGTACTAACGCTGCACAGCCGCTTATTCTCCCGGTATAAAAATAGATTCAGTTCAAAGGACATAAACATAGAAAAGGGTGAAGGCGCTATTCAGTATAACACGCGCCATATTGGAGTTCCTCAGCTAATTTGTAGTACTGAGAGAATCCATCCAAAGTGATATAATATTGTTCTGCCAACAACCTCCATATATTGTTATTCAGAGTTATTTAACTTTAATACACCATGTTGAAACAACCACTTAATTTATGAACACTCTATATATATTACTATTACTATTACTATATATATTACAGGACTAAGTATACTAGCACAGAGTACTCGCTAGTACAAGATCTGTACTGAAACGCGCCATGTTTGGATTGCCGAATTAGTATAATCATGTACTACACGCACATCGCTAGTGCAAGATCTGTGCTAAAACGCGCCATGTTTGAATTGCCAAATTAGTATACTGCACCGCTACTGATTTCTATTTTTCAATTTGCTGTTCTAAATAAGGTGTGCAATTTTTGTTTGTTGCGCCATTTAGCCTTTCACACCCACCTTAATACAAAGTCTGATGAATTTTGTGCAGGTTTGTCAAAGGGTGACAAAGTTTTCAACTAAATAACACTTTTTACCACTTCCTTCTTTATGTATGCAATCTTGACAGATCTGCCTGAAACTCAGCATATCAGAAGAAAGTTGAACATGTCAAGTGTATGTCAAATTTCATGCTGATCAGGCAATTATCTGCTCAACAACATTTCACACTCCTACCCATTAAGGGCATCCTATAAGCAGCAGCACGCCTGAGCAAGGGCCGGAAGTAATTTGACAATATCACTTGCACGTTGATTGAACTCCACTGGCTGATATTGTCAGTCCACCACATCTTCAAAACCAGCTTTATTATCCACATAGTCACCATGACTGGCAATCATGTCTGTTTGGGTGTCATGATCATCAACTATGGGGGCTCTCTGCACTCTCACAGTAAAGACAACTTCAGACTGGAGAGGAACAACTGCAAAAAAGAAACAAAACAAGGCAGCAAGCCTTTTCCAGCTATTCACCCATGATCTAAAACAAATGTCTATATCCATTAGGACTGTCCCTACCCTGCTCTAATTTAGGAAAGAGCTGAAGACACACCTCTTTAAAGAACACTACATCATGATGCAGTACCACTCCACCTTCACTCTTTGAAAGTAGCTCCCCCTCCATTCACATATTGTGTCTTTGCTTTGGGACCTGGACAGCCCTCCAATGATTATCCGCTAAGTTTGTGTAATATAGTTGCATGTGATTTCATAGAAAAACGACTTCATGGAATGCCATTACTGAGAAATCATTTCATCTAACTTGTTTAATGGAAATTTGCATAATGAATGGAATTTACATTTCATTTCATAGAAACAAATCCATAGAATGCCTTTTTTTTTAAATTATCTTTTTAATGCTTATTTTTCCAGGTCTAAATGCAATTGTTGAGGGTCTGGGGGAGAGGAGTTGTCCTAACGGCTCGGGTGGTCAACCTCGAATGTGGGGAACTGGGTTTGAGTCTTAGTAGTGATGCTGAACATCCTGTGATTCTGGGCAAATCACTTAATCTGCTGTGCCTAACAAAAATGAATGTGTCCTCATGTAATGCAACTGGTGCTATGTAAAGCGCTCTGACACCTGATTCGGGTCAAGTTCGCGCTATGTATAACTCTGTAAAGTAAAGTAAAGTAAAGTCTAACTTTTAGAAACATTTTTGTTGGATGCATTTATTTCAGTGCTTTACTTGAGGGGTATTACTTCAGATTTAAATCTTTTACATTGTCATACAATTACTTTGTACGCTTGTCATTCGCTGACTCCTCACCACTCCTAAACAAAATGTATCCGTTATCCTATCACAACCCCTAAACACTTCCCATCCCTGCCCCCTAAAAACTCCTTACTACACCTAAACTACATCTCTGACCCCTAAACTTCATCCATCGCTACCCCTAAAACCTTTTCTACCTCTAACCTCCACCCATCCCTGGGCCCTAAATACCCCTAACCAGTCTTAAACTCCAACAGTCCCTGAAGCCCTAAACTCCATGTATTCCTGAACCCTGAAAGCCCTTGCTACCCCTAAACTCTACCATCCTTGAACCCTAAAAACCCTTATTACCCCCAAAACTCTACCCATTGCTGAACTCTAAAAACTCCTTTCAATTCCTAAGCCCCATTCATCGGTGAACCCTTCAAACCCCTTGTTACTGATAGACCCTACCTATCCCTGAACCCTAAAAGCCTTTCTGCCCATCAATGACCCATAATTTCCTCCATCACCCCCAAACTGTGAATCCTAAAAACACCTCATTACCCCTGCACGCAATTCATCCCTGAACCCTGAAATCCCCTCTCAGCCCTAAATGTCACACATCTGTGACCTTAACTACCTCTCACCACCCCAAGCTCTACCCATTCCTGATTCCTCAACACCCTTATATTCACTAATATACACCCATCCTTGAACCCTAAAAACCCCTTTCTATCCCAGAACTACAACTGTTCCTGACACCTAAAACCCCCTCTTAATCCATAAATATCACCCATCCCGGGAAACAAAAACCCCTCAATACCCCTAAAGTCCACCAACGTCAATGTTGAACGTTTCCTCGAACATATCTGTCCTTTAAAATGTTTCCTTTCATTTGTAATTGTTTTTATTTCCTTAAAATGGTCTCTCCTTAAAATTTGTTTTCTAAGATTTGGTGTCCCCAAAGAGGTTTCTCCATTAATTCACATACATCATTGTTGGCCGTTTACATACATCATTGTTAAATAAATACCACATACATACATAGAGTTCTGTGTAATGGCACCAAAGTTATAAGCAAATAAAGTATTTTTTGATCTCCCCTTTTGACCATGCACCCCCTTGTCAGCTCTCAATGAAACCTCACATCCCGGAACTGTGCTTAACTAACTTACACCCTGCAAAGTTCCATGCAGATCTGTACCATTCTTATCATCAAATAAACACTTATTTGTCTCTCATTTTAACTGTCACCCCATGACAGATTTGCATGTAACTTAAAATATCAAAAATAAATATGCAAAGTATCTCAAAGTATACAGGTCTAGGGGGCGCTAGACGGTGCAAAGTAAAATGGCCGCTCCATAGACAGTTCCGCCAGCCGAGCCATTAATCCGCCCATTATCCTGTTCACCTGGCGTCGACCCCCCCATCTGCTGTAGACGAGTGGCGGAGTGCTGTAGGCAGCTTTTGGAGTGCTGAGCTTCCCTGTTTGTGACCGGGGAGCCGAGAGAGGGGCCCGCAAACTATCGGGCCTGCAGCACCAAAATGGCGGTCCGGGACGGGCCCTAGATGCAGAGTCACGGTGAGTGCTGCGCTGTGCCGACCGGGGCCTGAGAGTTGCTGGGGTTTCTTGTCACCTGGTCAGTGCCTGGTGGGCTGTGCAGGTTGTGCTGGTTGTTGCGGGTGCCCTGGTGCGGTTTCCTTGACTGCCTGGGCCGTGCCAACTTTTGGCTCAGTCCTGTGTGGCGCTCTGGCTGCGGGCTAGGGATCGGCGGCATTACTCTTCCGCCGCTTGGTGCTTCAGCTCTGGCCTGTGGCGGTGAGATCGCAGCATACTGCTGTCTGTGAGCCGGCACACTAGGTGCGCGCTGCGGTGTGTGCCTCCTTCGTATCGCAGCCTAACCCGCTACTGCTTCTCGCAGGGCCCCTCTCCCCCACAACGATTGGGCGCTCATTCCTGCCAACTCTGTGGCCTACCATCTGCTCTCCGGACGTGGATACTCCGGCTGCGTCCAGACCTATGCTCGCCTACGGCTTACAAGGACTGCCCAGTGTGTCGAGCTCCGCCTGGTGATTGACGTGCCGCCCTGCTTCCTACCTGGGGGCCCCCATACTCACCTCTGCTGGGCTGTGGCGTGAGGTGGGATCCTCCCCTGAGACCCACTGCTGAACTCTAGGGCGTCTGTGCTTGCCTGCATCTAGCGGCTCTTCCCTGCCCCGTCCACCTGCTTTCACAGAATAGGAGACTGTCACCTCAATCTCCTGCGAACGGCAGCACACTGCCCTTGCATACTCTGGACCTAGGCTCTGCTGTGCCGAGGCATCTTTCCCCCTCCTCCACTTTGAGCCTGCTCCTCGCCATCTGCACTCCTCGGCCTTGACCGCTTCGGGGGCCTGGATATCGGACCGAGAGCTGGCGAACTGTCCTTACCTGCTTGGTAGCCCAAGCAGCGGTGGTTGACGGTTACGGGGACCACACAACAGACTGTAGGGCGCTCTGCGGAGCTGCTGGCAGCTTCTTGGGCCACTGCTGTGCTTGTCTCCTTGCTCTCCACATTTTGTCCTTCCTCCTGCACTTTGGTCCTGACTTCAGAGACTTTAGTGCCGGGGACACGTGTGCCTCCTGGCTCTGGGGCTTCCCCCGTTAAACTGCGTCTTGATCCAGGTGCGTCACTATGGGGAAATCGAAGCGCAGTCAACTTAGCCTCATCTTCGAGCCCCATAGATCCACTAAGACTTCTCAGCAGGCTGCTTCGGACTCGGAGCTCGATGCACCTGGCTATCATTTGTCTAATATTGACAAAACTCTCCTAGCAGTTCAAACCAGTCTGCAGTCCATCGATGGAAAGATTGACAATTTGAATATCGGCATGGATCATATGTCGCAGAAACTGGACAAACACACGCTGCGTCTGGGGGAGGCCGAAACATGCATATCAGACGCTGAGGATGACCTACAACAGGTGACCACGAAAGTTGCATCCATGGAGAATGTGCTGGCCATAATACAAGCTTGTAACGAGGACTTGGAGGCCAGATCGAGACACAATAATGTGCGCATTGCTGGTTTGCCGGAATCCTCTAACACTGGCCGCCTTGAGACCTACGTGGAGAACCTTCTCTGCGATATCTTCAGCGCTGAACAACTGTCTTAAGTGTTAATTGTGGAATGGGCTCATAGATATCTGTCTGCTTGCCCTCCCCCGGGCGCGCCACCGCGCCTCATCATTGCCCGTCTGTTAAATTACCGGGACCGAGATGCTGTCCTCCGTATGGTCCGTGAGAAAGGCACTACCACCCATGAGGGCAAGACCCTTGCTTTCTATCCTGTTTTCACGGCTGCTGTACAGGAGGCTCGAAGGGAATACCAGCCTGTTAAGAAACTTCTAATCTTGGCACAGATACCTTATGCCAAGCTCTACCCTGCGCATCGACGATAATGGGAAGCCTAGGATCTTCACCACTCCTAAATCTGCAATGGACTTTGCAAAGACTCTGACCAGGTGAAGCCGTTCCACCACTGCGGCGGCGGGGAGTGCAAAGAACAAAGGGGCATATCAACAAGGGCTTTATCTCTGCTTTTTTGGCTCTAAAAGCCAAAAAAGCAGAGATAAAACTAGCACCCTATCAACAACAGGGTGCTAACATGCAAATTTGCATGTTAGCACCCTTTTACTCTACGCTTCCCCTTGCATCTCTAATGAGATGTAAAGGGGGCATTCCAGAGTAAAATAATAGGAGAAATGTCGCTAAGCGACATTTCTCCTATTATCAAGAATATCGCTAACCCTGTTTGAGACAAAAAAAGCAGCGCTAACCGCGGTTAACGCTGCTTTTTTACGTCTGGTATTTTTCTAACTTAGCCATGATATCCTATGGAAGGAGGATATCATGGCTAAGTTTGCCTGTCCCTATCAACAAGCTAACGTGAGATTATCGCTAGGTTTCCATTTAGCACCAGGATTTTTATCGCTATTGAGATAAGCGTTGCTAATAGCACGCTATCTCAGCGATAAAAATCAACGCTAGCCGGCGATAATTATCCTAGCGCTAAGTGCACTCAGCGATAATTATCGCCGGTTGTTGTTGATATGCCCCAAAGAACTTCTTATTTCCAAATTGAAAGAAAGAAAATATCCCAACAATATCATCACCGAAGCTATCGATAGAGCCAAATCTGTTGGATGACCACAACTACTTAAAAAACCGACGAAATCTGACACCACCAACAGACCGGTATTTGTCTCTAAATTCTCTACCAAGAGCCAATTTGATTTTTAAATACTGGCCTATGATTCGAAATGAAAGCGATTTTAACGGGATATTCAACTCTCAACCACTATTTGCATATCAACGCACTAGCAACCTGAAAGAACTGTTATCTCATCCAACCAAACCCTCTGACGGCACGTACAGGGGTACAATTCCATGCCTGAATTGCGGGCATTGCAACAATGTCATTAAAGGCACACAGATCTTGCATCCTACCAAAGGTGCACCTATTCGGTTACGTACAACTGCCACTTGCGATTCTAAAAATTTGATTTCCTTACTTAAATGTCCCTGTGGCTTACCTTATGTCAGAAAGACAGAGGGAAAAATCAAAGTCCGACTAACTGAACACAAAAGCAACATCAGAACCAAGTCCGAAAAATCACTTGTCGCTATACACTTCAATAAAGAGAGACAAAGGGGCCGATTCCGATCCTGGGGAAACTGGGTACGAACCGTCGGACGGAGCATTTTCTCTGTCCGACTCGTACCCGGTGAGAAAACATTACAAAAATGCAAGTACGATTCGCATGGAAACACCATTTCCGTACGAATCGTACAAAACACCGACCGACGAAAATATACATACAAATGTGATCCGGAAATGCTCCGACGTGACGTCGGGACGCCTTCAGGCTGCGTTTCACGAACCAGGAAGTACGATCCGCACCGACGTCACCCCACACGGATTAAATTCTCCGGCTGCCAAAAACTGCCGGGAAATCAGGACGACGCGCACAAGGAGCACCTGTACGCGACGGACAGCCATGGACCCGAACCTACGTGTCATCCCAGCACTCATAGCAGTCCACCTGCTCTACAGGAACCGCCGCAGACGGGCCGTACCAGCATTGTTCGGGTGATGTAGGGGTACGCGTGGTACGACCCGTACCCATGCTCTGAAGGTCTGGGTACGGTGCAGACCCCCAATGGGGTGCCGTAGGGGTACGCACTGTACCCAGCCCTTAAGAGCGTGGGTACGGGTCGTACCACGCCCACCCCTATGTCACCCCAACAATGGCAGTATGGCCCGTACCCACGTTCTAAAGGCCTGGGTACGGGCCGTACCAGCATTGTTGGGGATATGTAGGGGTATGCGTGGTACGACCCGTACCCACGCTCTGAAGGCCTGGGTACGGTGCAGACCCCCAATGGTTTGCCGTAGGGGTACGCACCGTACCCAGCCCTTCAGAGAGTTGGTACGGGTCGTACCACACGTACCCCTACACCACCCCAACAATGCTGGTATGGCCCGTACCCACGCTCCTAAGGCGTGGGTACGGTACGTACCCAGGCCTGCAGATCGTGGGTAAGGGAATGTACGGAGCGTACCCCCACCCGTGTATGAATGGAGCGTACCCACACCCCACCAGTGTATGTACGGAGCGTACCCCCACCCGTGTATGAATGGAGTGTACCCACACCCCACCAGTGTATGTACGGAGCGTACCCCCACCTGTGTATGAATGGAACGTACCCACACCCGTGTATGAATGGAGCGTACCCACACCCGTGTATGTCCCGAGCGTACATGCCCAGACACAGGAGGGGTGGGTGCCTATCACTCCCAGCAGTGCCCAGACATAGGAGGGGTGGGCGCAGAGTCCTCCCAGCAGTGCCCAGACATAGGAGGGGTGGGTGCCTATCACTCCCAGCAGTGCCCAGACATAGGAGGGGTGGGTGCCTATCACTCCCAGCAGTGCCCAGACACAGGAGGGGTGGGTGCAGAGTCCTCCCAGCAGTGCCCAGACACAGGAGGGGTGGGTGCAGAGTCCTCCAGCAGTGCCCAGACATAGGAGGGGTGGGTGCCTATCACTCCCAGCAGTGCCCAGACATAGGAGGGGTGGGTGCCTATCACTCCCAGCAGTGCCCAGACACAGGAGGGGTGGGTGCAGAGTCCTCCCAGCAGTGCCCAGACACAGGAGGGGTAGGTGCAGAGTCCTCCCAGCAGTGCCCAGACACAGGAGGGGTGGGTGCATATCACTCCCAGCAGTGCCCAGACACGGGAGGGGTGGGTGCAGAGTCCTCCCAGCAGTGCCCAGACACAGGAGGGGTGGGTGCAGAGTCCTCCCAGCAGTGCCCAGACACAGGAGGGGTAGGTGCAGAGTCCTCCCAGCAGTGCCCAGACACAGGAGGGGTGGGTGCATATCACTCCCAGCAGTGCCCAGACACGGGAGGGGTGGGTGCAGAGTCCTCCCAGCAGTGCCCAGACACAGGAGGGGTGGGTGCAGAGCCCTCCCAGCAGTGCCCAGACACAGGAGGGGTGGGTGCAGAGTCCTCCCAGCAGTGCCCAGACATAGGAGAGTGGGTGCCTATCACTCCCAGCAGTGCCCAGACACAGGAGGGGTGGGTGCAGAGTCCTCCCAGCAGTGCCCAGACACAGGAGGGGTGGGCGCAGAGTCCTCCCAGCAGTGCCCAGACATAGGAGGGGTGGGTGCCTATCACTCCCAGCAGTGCCCAGACATAGGAGGGGTGGGTGCAGAGTTCTCCCAGCAGTGCCCAGACATAGGAGGGGTGGGTGCAGAGTCCTCCCAGCAGTGCCCAGACACAGGAGGGGGGTGCAGAGTCCTCCCAGCAGTGCCCAGACATAGGAGGGGTGGGTGCCTATCACTCCCAGCAGTGCCCAGACACAGGAGGGGTGGGTGCAGAGTTCTCCCAGCAGTGCCCAGACATAGGAGGGGTGGGTGCAGAGTCCTCCCAGCAGTGCCCAGACATAGGAGGGTGGGTGCAGAGTCCTCCCAGCAGTGCCCAGACACAGGAGGGGTGGGTGCAGAGTCCTCCCAGCAGTGCCCAGACACATGAGGGGTGGGTGCAGAGTCCTCCCAGCAGTGCCCAGACATAGGAGGGGTGGGTGCCTATCACTCCCAGCAGTGCCCAGACACAGGAGGGGTGGGTGCAGAGTCCTCCCAGCAGTGCCCAGACACAGGAGGGGTGGGTGCAGAGTCCTCCCAGCAGTGCCCAGACACAGGAGGGGTGGGTGCAGAGTCCTCCCAGCAGTGCCCAGACATAGGAGGGGTGGGTGCCTATCACTCCCAGCAGTGCCCAGACACAGGAGGGGTGGGTGCAGAGTCCTCCCAGCAGTGCCCAGACACAGGAGGGGTGGGTGCAGAGTCCTCCCAGCAGTGCCCAGACACAGGAGGGGTGGGTGCAGAGTCCTCCCAGCAGTGCCCAGACATAGGAGGGGTGGGTGCCTATCACTCCCAGCAGTGCCCAGACACAGGAGGGGTGGGTGCAGAGTCCTCCCAGCAGTGCCCATGGAAAGAAAAGGGTGCAGTACCCACAGATACAATGCCCACAATTGTCAGTCAGGTGCTCAAAGACCCTGCAGAACACGTAACATGTGTGCGAGGCTGGGAGTGCACACATGCATAGTGTGTAAAAGGGAACATGTCCACATGAAGTAACTTCAATATACTCCACACACAAGTACAGTGACCACCAAGGATGCCACAAATGATGCAGGTGGAGACATTGCCCAGCATGCATGGCCAAAGTTGAACGGATCCGTCACACACCAAGGATATGTAGACACAGCTCAGCACAACATTTAGGAAACACCCTGCAGGGAAGATGTCAGGGTCCACAGAGGAAGGAACACACCTTGGGACAATGTCACCATGCAGTAAGAGCATACAGGAACAATGCTATTTCTCAAATACCTTGTGATGGCACACAGATACCAGGGTCCACCCCATGAGCAGCACACTACTACATTTCCCAGACACCTAACACATTATCCCCACCCCAAGTCATGGAGCAGCACCACCAACAGCAATACCAGAAAAGCAGCAGTGTACAAAGGGAAAAAAACATAGCTTTATTCAGCATTAAAAAAAAATTGTTATTAAAAGTTGAATATGTACAAGGCCCATAGGGCAGTCCATAGTCCAATTCCTGGTGGGGGACACATAGGGACGCGTGTCCCCTAGCTTGCCTGCACAGTTCATACCTCCTTTGCTTCCACAGGGGGTGGGCATCATGTGGGGGGGAAGGACCAGGCACCGCAGGGACAGGAGGGGCAAGGGTAGGTGTTGTGGGTGCAGGGACGGAGGACTCCACCACAGGGGGTGGGGCAGAGCCAAAGGTGGAGGTGAGAATGGCGCTGCACACGGTTGCAAGGTCCTCCAGCGTCTCCCCTGCACCCGAAGGAACCACAGGCCCCAAGGAGGGGGGGGTGTCGGAGGGATGGGTCGCAGCGCTACTGGGGGAGGGTGTGGACAGGGGGGGGGACTCAACTACCCTGACCGGGGACTCCTTCGACCGCTTGCGGGGTGGTGTCACACTGGGGCTCAGGGACAGAGCGGCCATGAAGGATTCTTTGGTGGAATCCTGGCCAGGAGAGCTGAGGGGACTGGATTTGGAGGGAGTGTGTTGTTATGAATGTGGACTCCCACTGTGGCTGCGTGTCTTCCGTTTGCCCCCCGACCCAGTGGGTGTGCCTACTTCACCCTGTGTGTGCGTGACAGGAGGTGTGCGCTTGACCTTCCCTGGTGGTGTGGTGCCTGTGTCTGGTGGGGTGCGTGCATGGGTACGTCTGGGTGTGCTTTGGACAGGCATGGGAGTGGGAAGTGTGGATGGTGCAGGGGTGGGGGGGACGTAGCGCTGCAGGAGATCCACTGCTGCAGTCAGTGTCGAGTCAATGGACCTCAGCAACTGGCGTTGGTCAGACTGCGCAGCTGAGATGCCCTCCATGCATGCCTCCATCTGGGTGAGCACTCGTGTGTGGCCATGGAGGACATTAAGAATTGCAGTCTGACCAACCTGCAACTGGCGCAGGATGTCCACAGACTCGGCATTCGCGGCAGCAGTGGAGACAGGGGCAGGGGGTGCGGTGCCTGGCAAGAAGGAGACACGTGGTGACCTAGCACGGCGGGAAGGGACCAGAGCAAGTGGGAGGCCGGTGATGGGAATTGAGGGAGCGGGTAGATATCGAGTGCTGCTGTCAGCTGGTGGAGCAGCCTCCGCCCCCTCTGGGAGATCAGCCTCGGACCCGTCAGTGTCATAGTCGGTGGTGGTACTGGACAGGTCCTCCGCCTCACTCCCCTCGGCCTGCGTGCCACTCGATGCGCCAGACAAGACAGCACTGCTGCCACTGGTGCCTGCTCCCTCCTCACGGTCCGTGCCAGTGTCTCCCTCGGAGTCCCCCGACGATGCTGTGGGCAAGGTGAAGAGACAGGAAATAATCAGACACCTGTATACATATGTCACATGAGTCAAATATACATAGGTCACAGTGCATAGCCTGAAAAGCAACATGAGTAACATCTACAACACAAGGTACATATGTAGGGCCTGCAACACACAGCTGGTTGACCCACCATGCCACTGAGAAACAATGGAGAGCATGACCCAACAGCAAATTACTTGATATCAAATAGGACAGAGGAGCCAGGCTCTGGGGACAATCGTGCACAGCATCTGTACCACACAGCGTTGACAAAAAAGGGATGAGCAGGAACCATGTCTATTAACTTTTTGCACATGCTGCAAAGCTAATACATTAAAATATTCCCAACATGACTGGGTCACTGCACCTTGAGTGTATGTCCAGACAAACATCACACACAGGCCAGACCTAGCAGGGAGACTTCAGATTTGGACATGTAGGCCTTGCCCGCACAAAGCACCCCCTACCTGAGACAATGTGATTGAGACAGAGGAAGTACTTACACCTCTTACTCTGGGATGAAAACACATGGGCTGCACTAAATCCTGATTGTACACAAACTACACCTGGTGCGCCTGTCCACATATATCATTGACAATCAACCATCATCAGATTGTCGTTCCAAGACACACAGGCACTGCCCACTGTGAGTATGCACAAGCAAAATTGGGTCACACTGTACAGTGTGGCCAGGGTACAATGCCACAGAGCCCAACCTATGCCGAAGACACAGAGAATGTCCACATTGTTGGACGACACACATAATACCTAGGAAAAGGTGCCCAAGGGCACGGTAGTGGCCACACACCTCCATGGTCCTGGATGGTCCTGGATGGATATGACTGCAACTGAAGCAACCGTCCCTTCACTATGCATTACTCCCACTCATGCACATCATGTCAGAGGGCACAACATTGGACATGCATGCTGGAAGGCAGTACACTTTAAAGACACACTCCTATCCAAATGCAGTGATACGGACCGTACACGCGTGTGTAGGGTCCCTATCACTATGGGAGTGCTGGCGTATGTGTACGCCATAGTACTATGGACCGTACACGCGTGTGTAGGGTCCCTATCACTATGGGAGTGCTGGCGTATGCGTACGCCATAGTACTACGGACCGTACACACGTGTGTCCGTATCACTATGGCGTACGCATTCGCCAGCACTCCCATAGTGATAGGGACCCTACACACGCGTGTACGGTCCGTATCACTATGGCGTACGCATACGCCAGCACTCCCATAGTGATAGGGACCCTACACACACCCTCAGAGTGTATGTACGGTGCGTTTTACACCTGACAGTGGTGACAGGCGGCACACAGACAGGAATAGAGCTGTCATACTTGGCCAAGGCTGGACATCAAGGCATTGTCTGTGCAGTACTACATGTGTCGGGCACAGGTGGGTCAGGCTGTGATGTGGCATATACTCCTGAGGTGTGAAGCTAATAAAAGTATGAGGAGCTGTGTACACATGTCATGTGTGATGGTGCCCTATGTGCCACACATCCCCTTCACTCCTTTGACATGTGTGCATGTAGTACAGACTTGTTGAGCCATGCGTCACTGGCATGGCACAGTCACCGACACCCGCAACTGTCCCCTGATGCCAGGTACACCGAATATTACCCCTGACATGTGAATGCCCGCGTTGCACGCTGTAACTATGTCATGTGTGTGTCATGTGTTCCCATAGGTTTGCTGTAGGTGTTTGGTCAAATGCATCTGCAGTTGCTGCAACCAACATGTGTCTGTGTGTAGATGGCCATGGCACACTGTTACGCACACCAGCCCACATGTGTAATCCGACGTAAGGTGCGTATGTATGCATCAACACGGAGTTTCAAAACAAGGACATATCTGCATACTCTCAATGTATGTGTGATCAGTCTTGACATGTACTCCTTCATGGCAAGGTGTGTGGTCTGTCCTTTTTCTATGACATGTGACCTGTGCCTCTAGTGTTCCGCAACCTGTCTGTACAATAAACATCCTTCTTCTGCACATATGTGGATGTCTGTAACTCCTGTAATGCTTCTGCCTGTTCACTTACACTGGCCCACAGCTAGTTTCATGGCATGGCATATTGAGGTTGAGAATCAACGTTTGTAGCTGGCTCTTGGTAGGAGTGTCACCTGCCTGGCATACGTGTCCAGGGCATATTGCACAGACCTGACTCTGTATGTAGCATATGTGTATTGTCTGTTGAACATGTGCTCAGTACATTGACATTGGTGGCGTACTGTATTCACTCTTCGTAGCCCCTTCTAATTCACTGCAGGGCTCCGCCTCTCCCTCGACCAATTCCGGACTTGGCTGACCTGAGGGAACATGACTGTATACGCCGCTACCGCTTCCCCCAACCTTTGATTGAGGACTTGACGACACGGCTGGCACCACAACTCCAACCGCTACACAGGTATCCTACTGCACTCACACCCAAGATGAAGGTGATGACAGCCCTACATTTCTTTGCCACGGGTACCTTTCAACATACCATTGACCATGTTGGTGGCATGTCCCAAACCATGTTCAGCCGTGTTCTGCATGATTTTTTAGAGGCCATGTTGGATCACCTGGATGAGTTCATAAAATTCCCAACTCCTGAGCAGTTGACAGGTGTCAAGCGTGAGTTCTATGCCCTGGGAGGGATGCCCCATGTCATTGGGTCCATAGATGGAACACATGTGGCTTTGGTACCACCACAGGCACAGGAGGTAGCGTATAGGAACCGCAAGCATTACCACTCCATTAATGCCCTTGTGGTGTGTCTTGCCAACATGGTGATTTCACATGTCTGTGCTCGTTTTCCAGGATCAGCACACGATGCCTACATCATGAGGCGTAGCAGGGTGCCTGAAATGATGCTGCAGCTTCGCAACGAACGAGCATGTATTGTTGGTGGGTATGCTCTGGCAGTCCTGTATTTAACGTCATCTTCCTGTCTTACTGCTTCTCCTGACCCACTGTTGTCCATGATGTTTCCATGTAGGGGACGCTGGCTATCCCAACATGCCATGGCTGATCACGCCTCTCCGCAACCCCAGCACCGCTGCCGATCACCGCTACAACAACGACCATGGGCGGACCAGGCGAGTGATAGAGAGGACGTTTGGCCTCCTGAAGAGCCGATTCCGTTGCCTCTACAAGACCGGTGGCGCACTCCCATATGCACCGGTGAAGGTCTGCAAGATCTTCCTCGTGTGCTGCATGCTGCACAACATGGTAGTGGAGAAAGCTGTGCCACTCATCCTGGATCCGGATGAGCAGGACCATCCACCCGTGAAGGATGAAGGGCTTGGTCACGAGGCAAGTGATGTGGAGGAGGAGGAGGCGGTAGAGGACATACGGAGTCGGCTCATACGCAACTTCTTTGCTTAGTGGTGAGTTCCAGTGTCTGAGTGTGCACGCATTGGGCCATGTGTGGCATGTGTTGCAATGTGTGTGTCCATCTGCATGTCTGCCAAGTGAGTCAGAGGTGTGTTTGGATGTGTCACTCGAGAGATGGTGCAATGGAATAATGTTTTTCCAGAGTCATCATTGTCACCTAGCACGTTGACAACCTTATACGTGTCGAGTACATGCACATGCATGCGGATGTGCTTCTTTTGGCTGACTTCTGGTGTGTCTCTCTTCCACAGGTACTTGCGCATGCTGTCTGCTGGTGGCATTGTTGTGCTCCTGCTATTCCTCATGAACACAGCAACATGTGCTGAATCAGCGTTACATGCACGGACAAGTTTGAAAATCTCCTTAGGGTAAGGGATGCAGCACGGCTTTTTGGGAGTGGTATTGAATGTGTGTGCACTGCTCCTGTTCATGTTTGGATACTTAACATACATGTAGAATCACCATGGGGCACATGACATGGAGTTGAATTCACCTGAATTGATGGTCAGACTTGGTGACAGTCATCTGTAATGGGATTGTGGATTGTGATGAAGCCATCAATGTGTGTAACACTGCCCTCGGAAACATAGGGTTTGCACCGGGTTGACATGGTATGTGAATTCCCCATTAGGGGCTCAATGGTGTATAGCAGCCTCTCCGTGAGCAGCAGGGGGTGTTTAGCTGTAACCCGTCACTTGTGTGCCAGTTCTATGGATTTCCAGCAAGGGCACCCAGTGTCCACGCAAACGAGCTGGTGTTCATCATGGATTGCTTGCTGACATGTGCTATGCTGATCAGCAGCATCTGTGCCTCATGCTGCAGCATACGCTGCATTATGCACAAGATCCCCAGTTCCATCCACCTCAAGGCAAGAGAGAGACCATCCCCCAGGTCAACTACAACATCCATGTCTAATCCTACCCTGCACTCTACGGACATGTGCGTTACAACTCCCATGATACTTGTCCACATCCAGGGTGCATCTGCACAGCTCTGCTTCTACATCCGGCGACCAGGCCACATCAACGTCCAACAGAGATAGGGGGAATGGATCACTGCCAGCTGCACACACACACTCAGGATGCAGCCCACAACCACAACACAACCTTGTGGCACTGTGATCCAACACCCCATTGTGCCATCTCCATGCATCCAACCTTGGCCGGCCCACCATTCTCCACATCCACCTGACTCAAGCATGCAGGACATGGTTCTGCCACGTGTCTACACATACCTGGGAGTAGCACCCCAGGACACTCCACATGATCCCTGACCTCTGCGCATGACTGTTGCTCTTCTAAATAGGTCTGTAGGCACAGTTGTGCGGGCACCCCTTCAGGTGGTTGGGCACATCACGGGTGAGTATGGTGCTCCATGTCTGTATTGGATGATACATTGTGACCCATGTGTGTCCTGTGCCAGACTCAGACCCCAGGGTATGGATGGTTGGAGTTACTTCTGAAATCAGGCATGGTTTGACTTTACAACATACACATGTAGTGTAATAATGCAAAATGACGGCATCATCTTGTGATAGTGATGATTTTTATTTGTGGTGGGGCACGTGTTGGGGGATGACAAGAGGTGCTTGGCGGGAGTGTAAAATCCAAAGTTCACAGGGGGAGTTGGTATCCTTGCCATTGAAAGTCATCAGAGTCTATGCCACAGTCTTTGTCAACATTGGTCAGACAGTGACCAGCAAGGCCACGTGGCAGAGAATGTCATTTGCTGATGTGCTGCTGTTGGGCCAGAGGGCCAGGTGCCAGGCCAGGTGACCTGGGAGATGGTGATGTTCCGCTGACTCTCACGGTCTTTTGCGTGGACGACCCACCCTCCTGCGGGGACCCTCAGAAGCAGGCCGTGACGATGCTTGTGATGCTCCGTCGGATGAATCCTCCTCCTCCTGATCCCTCCCTGTGGGTGGTGATGTTCTTCGCCTGGTGGCACAGGGAGGGTTGCCCATGTTTTCAGCAATCCGACGGAGTACACGGGTCATGTCCGTTTGCACCGCCACAAGCTCAGCCAGTCTTGCCTCCATCCGTCCTTGGTGTTGCTGTTGACTGGCATATTGCTCGGCCTGCAGGGTCTTCATCTCCTCGAGGGTGGACACAACCTGGCTGATGCCCCTGGTGTCACGCCGGTATGAGTCGAGGATGGTGCTGACGTGTGACATTACCGGTTCCTGAGCCAACTGGTCAGGTTTGCGCCTCCGCCGTCCTCCACTCCCACCACCCCTGCCCACTTGCGCCTGGCATGCCGTTGTGGGCACATCGGGTCTCCGGGACCCCTGAGGGATGGCATTTGCGGTGTCGCCTGCCTCCTCCTGGGTGCCCGGAGGACCTTGTCCCTCCTGGACAGACTGGCTGTGTTGTGTGCGGGCAGGGCTCCTGGGTGTCTCCTGGGATGTGGCAGGAATGGGGGTGGTGGTTGGCACAGTTGTACCTGACGCAGGTGCTGCAGGTGGTTGGACACCAGAGGGGCCAGGTTGGTCTGGGTCATCCACGGAGTCGTGAGAGTCGTCGCTTCCAGTGGGGTCCTCTTCACGCAGAGCCTGGTCCTGTGAGTCTTCCCCCCCAGTGCTGGGGGGAGATCGACGACGTTGACCTGTGTGAGAGAGACAGTGTTAATTGTGTTACATGCGACATCCATGTTTCATTCATTTTTGAGTTCGCACAGTTCCTCTGGGTGGTTGGATTTGGCTAGCATTCCTCTCACAGTGCACTTGTGCATGTGTATGTCCCTTGGCCACAGCTTTCGACATTTTACCTATGTGTGACACAATCTTAGTTGATGCATCTTTTGGGAACGCAGTGTAGTGAGCGGGCGTAGCAAGCCATGCAGAGCCGCCTTACGTGTTGCACTGTACGTGGCCAAATGGTGTTTTTTCCATGCTATTTGAGAATGCAGGTAGGTAAATTAACCATTTGTGACAGGGTTCTGACAAACACAGTGGGTGGGTATACTGGGTGTAAGGTTAGGTTTGTGCCTGCAGCATGGATGTACTCGTGCACAGATTGACACATGGCCCAGTGTTTATCAAAGGTTGAAGGGGGGGTTCACGCACTGCCAAACCTTGTCTACATGCACACAGTCCACCTGCTGACGAGCGGACATGGCCACACCACCCAAGGGTGATTTGGTCTCCCTCTGTCTCCCTTTCTCCCTCCCTCTGTCAGCCTCCTCCCACTGTCCGTCTCCCTCTGTCTCCCTTTCTCCCTCCCTCTGTCAGCCTCCTCCCTCTGTCTCCCTTTCTCCCTCCCTCTGTCAGCCTCCTCCCTCTGTCCGTCTCCCTCTGTCTCCCTTTCTCCCTCCCTCTGTCAGCCTCCTCCCTCTGTCCGTCTCCCTCTGTCTCCCTTTCTCCCTCCCTCTGTCAGCCTCCTCCCACTGTCCGTCTCCCTCTGTCTCCCTTTCCCCCTCCCTCTGTCGGCCTCCTCCCTCTGTCCGTCTCCCTCTGTCACCCTTTCTCCCTCCCTCTGTCAGCCTCCTCCCACTGTCCGTCTCCCTCTGTCTCCCTTTCTCCCTCCCTCTGTCAGCCTCCTCCCTCTGTCCGTCTCCCTCTGTCTCCCTTTCTCCCTCCCTCTGTCAGCCTCCTCCCACTGTCCTTCTCCCTCTGTCTCCCTTTCTTCCTCCCTCTGTCAGCCTCCTCCCACTGTCCGTCTCCCTCTGTCTCCCTTTCTCCCTCCCTCTGTCAGCCTCCTCCCTCTGTCCGTCTCCCTGTGTCTCCCTTTCTCCCTTCCTCTGTCAGCCTCCTCCCACTGTCCGTCTCCCTCTGTCTCCCTTTCTCCCTCCCTCTGTCAGTCTCCTCCCACTGTCCCGTCTCCCTCTGTCTCCCTTTCTCCCTCCCTCTGTCAGCCTCCTCCCTCTGTCCGTCTCCCTTTCTCCCTCCCTCTGTCACCCTCCTCCCACTGTCCGCCTCCCTCTGTCTCCCTTTCTCCCTCCCTCTGTCAGCCTCCTCCCACTGTCCGTCTCCCTCTGTCTCCCTTTCTCCCTCCCTCTGTCACCCTCCTCCCACTGTCCGTCTCCCTCTGTCTCCCTTTCTCCCTCCCTCTGTCAGCCTCCTCCCACTGTCCGTCTCCCTCTGTCTCCCTTTCTACCTCCCTCTGTCACCCTCCTCCCACTGTCCGTCTCCCTCTGTCTCCCTTTCTACCTCCCTCTGTCACCCTCCTCCCACTGTCCGTCTCCCTCTGTCTCCCTTTCTCCCTCCCTCTGTCACCCTCCTCCCACTGTCCGTCTCCCTCTGTCTCCCTTTCTCCCTCCCTCTGTCAGCCTCCTCCCACTGTCCGTCTCCCTCTATCTCCCTTTCTCCCTCCCTCTGTCAGCCTCCTCCCTCTGTCCGTCTCCCTCTGTCTCCCTTTCTCCCTCCCTCTGTCAGCCTCCTCCCTCTGTCCGTCTCCCTCTGTCTCCCTTTCTCCCTCCCTCTGTCAGCCTCCTCCCTCTGTCCGTCTCCCTCTGTCTCCCTTTCTCCCTCCCTCTGTCAGCCTCCTCCCACTGTCCGTCTCCCTCTGTCTCCCTTTCTCCCTCCCTCTGTCAGCCTCCTCCCTCTGTCCGTCTCCCTTTCTCCCTCCCTCTGTCATACAGGGGGGGCTGGGTGTACGCTCCGTACATACACTGGTGGGGTGTTGGTACGCTCCATTCATACACGGGTGGGGGTACGGTCCGTACATACACTGGTGGGGTGTTGGTACGCTCCATTCATACACGGGTGGGGGTAAGGTCTGTACATACACTGGTGGGGGTACGCTCCGTACATACACGGGTGGGGGTACGCTCCATACATACACTGGTGGGGGTACGCTCCGTACATACACAGGTGGGGGTATGCTCCGTACATACACTGGTGGGGTGTGGGTATGCTCCATTCATGCACGGGTGGGGGTACGGTCCGTACATACACGGGTGGCGAGTTGGTACGCTCCATTCATACATGGGTGGGGGTACGGTCCGTACATACACTGGTGGGGGTACGCTCTGTACATACACGGGTGGGGTTATGCTCCGTACATGTACTGGTGGGGGTACGCTCCGTACATACACAGGTGGGGGTACGCTCCGTACATACACTGGTGGGGTGTGGGTACGCTCCATTCATACACGGGTGGGGGTAGGCTCCGTACATACACTGGTGGGGGTACGCTCCGTACATACACGGGTGGGGGTACGCTCCGTACATACACTGGTGGGGTGTGGGTACGCTCCATTCATACACGGGTGGGCGTACGCTCCGTACATACACTGGTGGGGGTACGCTCCGTACATACACTGGTGGGGGTACGCTCCGTACATACACGGGTGGGGGTACGCTTCGTACATGTACTGGTGGGGGTACGCTCCGTACATACACGGGTGGGGGTATGCTCCGTACATACACTGGTGGGGTGTGGGTACGCTCCATTCATACACGAGTGGGGGTACGCTCCGTACATACACTGGTGGGGGTACGCTCCGTACATACACGGGTGGGGGTACGCTCCGTACATACACTGGTGGGGTGTGGGTACGCTCCATTCATACACGGTTGGGGGTACGGTCCGTACATACATGGGTGGGGGTACGCTCCGTACATACACTGGTGGGGTGTGGGTATGCTCCATACATACGCGGGTGGGGGTACGCTCCATACATACACTGGTGGGGGGTTCGGCGCGTACATCCGTGGCCAGGGGGCGTTTGACGCGTACATGCGGGGGCTGTGGGGGGTTCGGCGCGTACATACGAGGGCTGGGGGGTGTTCTGCGCGTACATACGGTGTCTGGGGTGGGGTGTTCGGTGCATATGCGGGCACATGTCTCCATGGTTGCTATGGGAGTTCGGTCCGTACGGTGTTTTTTCCATACAGTTGTAAAATCGAAAGGACGGGAGTGATCGTACTTGCGCGGTCGGACTTAATTTTTCTGATTCGTACGGTAAATCGTCTGGGGATGTGTCGGACACATTTTCCGACCCGAGGACATGTGGGGAAATGTTCCCGATGTGATTCGTATGGAGTTTTTCCCATTCGAATCGCACTTGGCAGTTTGTACGCTACTTCTACGATTTGGACGGAAAAAAATCCGGATACGATTCGTACGGGGTAAATTTTTCCAGGATCGGAATCGGCCCCATAATATCAGTCAACTTAGATTTCTGGTGCTAGACGTTGTCATCACCACACAAGGCACTGACAACACCAAAAAACGATTACTGACTTGGATTAAAAGACTCGATTCCTGTCACCCTAATGGGTTGAATGATCGTTTGAAATATAGTTGTTTCCTGTAATCTTTGTATTTCATTGTACTGTAAATTTCTGCTACCTTATTGTTCTTCACCTCTCATTGTTTTTCACTATTGCTATGTTACAGTAATTATATTTACTGTTTTTACGTTCGCACACCCCGGTGAATTCTGAATTGTTCACGCATCTATTATTTACATCCTGATCTTTTCTTGTCAGTCTCGACTTTTTTTTCCCATCCACTTTTCGACTTAATCGGCCCTTACGCGCTTAACTGGTTTTCCATTCATCTTTATATACTCTCCAGTTCTTCTTAACCCCTTTTTGATTATCTTCGTTTCTATTGATCCTGTTTTTAGACCCTTTATCATTAACGTTTGGTCACTTAAACATGACGCTCAATCTTCCTTTTTTAGTCCCATTTCTATTTCCTGCCTCCATTTTGTTTTACTCGGCGAACTTTAGTCCTCTGACACTTTCTACTCTTCATGACGTTCAATTCTTCTTTTTTTAGTCCCTTTTCTATATTCTGCCTCCATTTACGTATTTTTACTCGGTGAATAGTAGTCCTTTGACACTTGGGATCACTGACTAAATATCGAAGGTCAAAATATCGACCTTCAAAAATATCGGAACAAAAATATCGATGTCAAGAATATCGACATCCTATCTACAACATGGTAAGTACAAAAATATCGATAATTAAATATTGATGTCAAAAATATCGTTAGTAAAAAATATCGTTTTTTTTTTTAGTTTAAAAATATATGTAAAATAAACCAAATAATAATAAAATAAACATAATTAAATATATTTTAAAATATTTAAAATTAATAATTAATATATGTAATTTAATAAAACATTAATTAAACAGATACATATAATATATAGGGGCCGATTCCGATCCTGGAAAAAATTCCCCCGTACGAATCGTATCCGGATTTTTTTCCGTACGAATCGTACAAGTACCGTACAAACTGGCAAGTACGATTCGTATGGGAAAAAGTCCATACGAATCGTATTGGGAAAATACCCCCACACATCCTCGGGTCGGAAAACGTGTCCGACACGTCCCCGGACGATTTTACGTACAAATGTGAAAACTCAAGTCCGAGCGCGCAAGTACGATCCGTACCGGGCGTCCGATGTTACAACTGCATGGCAAAAACACCGTACGGACCGAACTCCCATAGCAACCATGGGGACATGTGCCCGCATACGTGCTGAACCCCCCCCTGCACCCGTATGTACGCCCCGAACACCCCCACAGCCCCCGTATGTACGCGCCGAACACCCCCCAGCCCCCCCGCGGAAGTACGGACCGTACCCCCAGCCCCCCGTGTAAGTACGGCCGTACCCCCACCCGTGTATGTACGGACCGTACCCCCAGCCCCCGTGTAAGTATGGCCGTACCCCCACCCGTGTATGTACGGACCGTACCCCCAGCCCCGTGTAAGTATGGACCGTACCCCCAGCCCCCCGTGTAGGTACGGCCGTACCCCTACCCGTGTATGTACGGACCGTACCCCCAGCCCCCTCGTGTAAGTATGGCTGTACCCCCACCCGTGTATGTACGGACCGTACCCCCAGCCCCCCGTGTGAGTATGGACCGTACCCCCAGCCCCCGTGTAAGTACGGACCGTACCCCCAGCCCTCCGTGTAAGTACGGACCGTACCCCCACCCGTGTATTTACGGAGCAGACCCCCAGTGCGTACATACACGGGTGGGGGTACGGTCCGTACTTACACGGGGGGCTGGGGGTACGGTCTGTACTTACACGGGGGGCTGGGGGTATGGTCCGTACATACACGGGTGGGGGTACGGTCCGTACTTACACGGGGGGCTGGGGGTACGGTCCGTACTTACACGGGGGGGCTGGGGGTACGGTCCGTACATACACGGGTGGGGGTACGGTCCGTACTTACACGGTGGGCTGGGGGTACGGTCCGTACATACACGGGGTCTGGGGGTACGGTCCGTACATACACAGGTGGGGGTACGGTCCGTACTTCCACGGGGGGGCTTGGGGGGTGTTCGGCACGTACATACGAGGGCTGGGGGGGGTTCGGGCGTACATACGGGGGCTGGGGGGGTACGGCGCGTACCGAGCCCCCTATTCCGCTGGCATCGCGGCGTACTTAGCTTTTCCGGCACTTTTTGGGTGCCGTAAAAATATTGCCGTCCGGACTGCTGTCGGTTCGAATCGTACTTCCTGGTTTGTGAAACGCAGCCTGAATGCGTCCCGACGTCACGTCGGCGCTTTCCCGGATCACATTTGTATGGATATTTTCGTCGGTCGGTGTTTTTTACGGTTCGTACGGAAATGGTGTTTCCGTGCGAATCGTACTTGCATGTTTGTAATGTTTTTTTCCCGGGTACGAGTCGGACGGAGAAAACACTCCGACCGACGGTTCGTACCCGGTTTCTCCAGGATCCGAATCGGCACCATAATATATATACTTACTTAATAATTAGTTTTAATAATTATTTAATAACGTATAAATTATTAAATGTTTTTAAAAATTACCAATACATCTATACACATAAAACAATTACATTAATAAATATTAAATAATTACATATAGCAAATAAAAATAAATAAATTTAATTTGAATATTTGTTATTATTAATGATATATTACATTAGCTAAAATAATACAAAACATATTAAATATCAGAGAGAATAAAACTACTAGTCCAACTCCAACAAAAATAACAGTAAGGAAAATGTTGGATAGCGTAGGGCTAAAAATTACTATTTCCACTACAAGGAGTGTAACAGTAGGGAAAGTGTTGGATAGCGTAGGGGTAAAAATAACTATTCCAACTCCAGAGAGTGCAACAGTAGGGAAAGCGTTGGATAGCGTAGGGGTAAAAATAACTATTCCAACTCCAGAGAGTGCAACAGTAGGGAAAGCGTTGGATAGCGTAGGGGTAAAAATTACTATTCCAACTCCAAAGAGTGCAACAGTAGGGAAAGCGTTGGATTGCGTAAGGGAAAAAATAATTATTCCAACTCCAGAGAGTGCAACAGTAGGGAAAGCGCTGGATAGCTTAGGAGTAACAATTTCTATTCCCACTCCAGTGAGTGCAACAGTAGGGAAAGCATTGCATAGCGTAGGGGTAAAAATTACTATTCCCACTCCAGAGAGTGCAACAGTAGGGAAAGCGCTGGATAGCGTAGGGGTACAAATTACTATTCCCACTCCAGTAAGTGAAACAGTAGGGAAAGCGCTGGATAGCGTAGGGGTAAAAATTACTATTCCAACTCCAGAGAGTGCAACAGTAGGGAAAGCGCTGGATAGCGTAGGGGTAAAAATTACTATTCCCACTCCAGATAGTAAAACAGTTGGGAAAGCACTGGATAGCATAGGGGTTCTATGAACATAATAACCAATTAAATAATTTGTTATTAAAAAATAGCATATTAATAATTAATTTACAAAATAATTATTATTAAATACCAATTAATTTAAACTAAATATTTAAATAAATAACATTAAATTACATCCCACACTATTCTCCCTTTAACACACAACACACTACACATACAAAAAACACAATAAATGTAACTATCAATTTATCTGTTATTTACAATTAATAATACATTCTTTATAATTAATATAGTTATTACTTTACTAGTTAATACATATTAACTACCAAATTACAATGAATCACCAATTAATTATTAATTAACAATACATTAATTAGCAATAACAACAAATAAAATGAAAAACTAAATTATTTATATTTACTATATTTAACTAACTAATAACAATTAATTACCAATTAATAATTAATTAACAATTAATTAATAATAAATACAAATAAAAAAACAATATCATTAATATTTTAATTTAATTACATCCCACCCTATTCCCCTATAAACCCACAACCCAATACACATAAAAATTCACATAATTAATTTAATTATCAATTAATCACTTAATAAAAAAAAATCACCAATTAATTATTAATTAACAATTAATTAATTAACAATGACAATAAATACATATTAATAATAAAGTAATTATAACTAATATAATTAAACAATTAATAACATTAATTTACAATTAATAATTAATTAACGATTAATTAATCATAAATACCAACTAACCAATACATATTAATTCACTAATTATAATTAAATTACTTCCCACCCTATTCCCCTATAAACCCACAACCCGCTCTGATACTAAAACGCTAAATTTATTTTCAAATAATTATTAATCTCTAAACATTTATTTTTAAATGTATTAAAATACATTACAATAATCTTTAACATACAAATAAAATACATATTAAAATACATAACACTACAAAAATATCGATATTATTGACATCGATATTTTTGCTTACGATATTACTTACATCAATATTAATTACTTTGATATTATTTACTTCGATATTACTTACCTTGGGGTCGATATTCTGTCCATCGATATTCTTGACTTCGATATTCTGTCCCTACGATATTAAAAACTCGATATTATTGTAGGTCGATATCAAAAACTCGATATTTTGACTGACCACCGACACTTGCTATTCCTCATGGTGCATCGGAAGACTGTATCACACTCGACTTAAGGTATTCTCGTATTCTTTTTACCTTTTGTTTCCTCAATTTATTTATCTTTATTGAAATCTTTGAGCTCGGTCTTGACCTTTTGGTTTTACCTCGACAGACCTGAACTTTGAAAATGCAGCGTATAGCTTTGTATATTGCCGCTTTCATTTTAATGTAAGCCTGCACACCGTGTTTTGAATCACGTTCTTTCAGTCTCCCTTCTCCTTTCATGTGCACTACCCTCATCTGTTACCATTTTTCGACACACCATTATCACGCTTCTTTCTTCCTTGGATTTCTGCACTTGGTATCCTTTTCTTACGGGTTCATTTTTCACATCGCACTTTTTGTTACTCTAGTTTCCACTGCATTTTCTATGCATACGTGACACCCTTTGTTCACCTATTTTCCACCTGTTGTGCACTTAGCCATTCACCGGCTAGGTTTTATTATCGTGTTCAACAATATTGACTTAATATACGATTTATGCATCTGACACGTTTTTCTTGGGCTTGCACAAATTTTCAGCTGTACTAATTAACTCATTTTTTTGCAATGGTTATGTCTAGTGTCTTGTTCATTGATGCTTACATTCATTTTTAGGACATTCATCCCCTGACGAAGAGTCGTCAAGACTCGAAATGCATCGGGATTACAATGTTACCTTAAAGAACTGATTTATTATTCCACCTAGGATGGAATTTGTTTTGAAGTTACTTTGAATAAAAGATTTTCGTTACTTATCAGAATATACTGTGGAGTTCATCTTTGGAAGAATTTATCAAACTCACATTAGATAACCTTTTGACTCTTAACGGATTTAATCGGAGTGCACTTGAGGGACGCCAGGCAAGTGGAGGGCAGCACATCGGACCCTATCTAAATCACCAGGGGGACGCATCAGGGATGTCCCCTGTCGCCTCTTCTTTTTGCACTGACACTTGATCCTCTTGCCTGCATCATCAGACAGCGACATCGGGCTGCGGCCCTAGGCTTTGCCCACCACCTAGTCAGCCTTTCTCTATATACGGACGACATGTTGCTCTTCATATGAGAGCCAAACACTTTCCTGGCACCAGTACTGCAGGAGTATATTCGCTTCGGCTTGTTTTCAGGCCTACATATCAACTGAACTAAATCGGTGATAGTACCACTAACGGAATGCACCTCGCCCCACAAACTAGAATACCCACTTGAGTGGTCCGTGGACCCCGTGAAATATTTGGGGATATGGGTACATAGAGACCCCCGACACGGTTATTCATGAAAATTACGCCCCTGCGTGCGCAAAACTGGATCGGCAGGTGGACAGTTGGGTGAAGCTTCTCCTGTCCTTAGCTGACCGTATTGCGTTAATTAAGATGGTTGGGTTGCCTCAATTTTGATATCTTTTTAGCAACATATCGATCCTGTTCACTAAACATTTGTTTTTAAACGGTGTGCTCTTTGCTCCTCAAGCTCGTCTGGGGGGCAAACTGGCCCATTTGAACTGGAACACACTCACTCTAGACTACAAACACGGGGGCTTTAGTGTGCCCGACTTATATTTGTATTACCTATGCGCTCATGCACAATACTTGCACTATTGGTTGGGCGCGCATGCCTTCTTCCGCATGTAGCGGTAGAGGATGGGGACGCCCACCCTGTCCCCCTGAGCTCCATGCTGACACACTCTAAGAGACAGACCCCCCTGTTCCGAAATCAACGGTTGATACCACTATAGGGGCTGGCAGGCATTAGGTCGCAAGGTATGGAAACTACCATTGGACTACCCTCTTCTGCCACTCAGGTTTCACTCGGATCTGGCTGTGACGCATGAGGCGGGTGTCATGCGTGCTTTTCATCAGGTGGGGCTCGATAAAATGCAAGATCTGTTTCCTGAGGCGTTTTGTTTATCAGCTAGTGATCTCAGTTACATACAGAATAAAACATCACTGTTCACATTCCTCTTCCACAGATTAAAGAAAGCGATATAGGCCCACCTTCCCTGCGGAACCCTTACCACTACAAACTCTTCAAACCATGCTCTTTGTCCAACACGACGTAACCTCCTCACCAAGCTGTATCGCACTGCTAAAGAGGAGAAGCCGCGGCCACATAACAAAATGTTAGAGACATGGAATGCTCGTTTGACCCCGCCATTGACACTGCAGGACTGGGAACATTGTTGCCAACTCACAGGGGCCCTTACTTCTAATGGTAATCTTCGCCTAATTCATTATAAGTATTTACATCAAGCGTACTATACTCCGCATAAGCTGTTGAAGTATGGATTCGCGACACTGACACATATAAGAGGTGTGGAGCTGCAGATGCCGACTTTTGGCATTTGTCCTAGGAGTGTCATAGAGTGGCGCAGTTTTGGGAGGGAGTGATTTGCGCATTGTCCAAAATGGTGGATCTAGAATTGCAGTGTTCACCACATGTCTGCTTGCTGGGATTAGTGCCTTCTCTGAGGGGGCAACCAATAACAAAACTGGGTTTTGGCTGGTAGCAGTAAAGCTGAGCCAAGCTATAGAAATAACGACAGAGTGCTAGTACTGCTAAACGCTTTTTTTCTCAATCAATTATGAGAAAGGTCGATAGCGTAGGGACCTTTCTTTTTGGCCACAAGAATTCTGATCTAATCTAAAGCGACAGACAAAATTGTCAGACAAAAGTGTTTTCCCTTTTCTTTTCTGTGGTCTTCTTAAACAATGTTTTATCCACTTTATGAATGTATTGCTTGCATGTTTTTGTATGGATGTATGTACGAATGAGAATGAGTTGTATTGAATTTAATGAGTGAATGTGATCGTTCGTGAAAATAACACAGTATTGTCCACTAAGTTCTTTCCTAAATCTGTGATTGATCTATAAATTAGAAGGTCAACAATATATAAAAAACATAATAAAGAATTGATTGATTCAATCGACAAAGTTTTTTTGTCTAAGGTTTTTCTGTTTAGTTCGAAAAATCCTTTCTCATAATTGATTGAGAAAAAAAGCGTTTAGCAGTACTAGCACTCTGTCGTTATTTCTCTGAGGGGGGCCACAGGTAAACTGGTAAAAGTGGCTCTACTCATGGCCAAGAGGTGTGTGGCAATGACGTGGGAGAGCACAGCTGCACCGACGACTACAAGATGGCTGTTCATCGAAAAAAGGAAGGTGCACTCGTTGAAATCAAACGCAGAATCAGTTAGTCCAAAAATGATTTCTTTCTTTATTCTGTTAATCTTTAAAAAGAAAGGCACACAGCCAACGCGTTTCGTTCCAAGCAGGAACTTCGTCAGGGCTCTACGTATAGTTGACCAATAGGTGATGAGAAAAGTCCAAAAAGGTGCAAACAACAGATTCACGAAAGACACAGTATGCAGCGTCAGAGAAATAATAATAATCTATTTGATCGATGGGTAAATTAACCCAAAGGGGTTACATAATCCACAAAAAGTCACGTCTCATCCCAGGAAACAGAGCCATGGAAGAAAAGGTTTATTCCTGTAGCTAATCAATGTGCAGCCTCGTAATACCAGTGGTAGACGGCCAATATGAAAGAGGCTTGTTACAAAAAGAATGATCAATGCGAAATGTAAATAAATGTCTTACAAATTCTTTTTGTATATGAATATATATACAAAAACACTCATATGGTCCCGATGATAATGCACACGAAGGATAGCGAGACGGGCAGTGAGTAATAAGTATTACTCTTCGCGGTAAGCGGCGATTCCCGGCATGATAGCTGGAAGATGGCTCTAGGATCTGGCAGGCTGCCGGGATCGGTTGGTGCTATATGCGGAAGAGCTCCCCTCTGCCTCTAGACCTAATGATATATGGGAACCACTGTTACAATACCTGAGATCTGTAGTGCAGGCTGAGCCCCCAGGTGATGCAGAACTCTGAATGTAGAATGGATATTTTAATGGAGTGGTGAGGCTCACTGGTTAGAGGCAGTAGACCCGGAAACAGAGGACGGCCCGGGACCAGGGTTCAATTCCCGACGCGGCAGGGTCGTGGAACAGGGCCAGCGGACTCGATAATTCTCGCTTCGGTGCCTACTCTAACCAGGGATCACACTCGGCAACTCTGGGCATTAGCTTGCCTCATCTCCACAACGGCCCCCCACATTCGCCGGGGATGCCTGGTTTCACCTTGGAGATACCCCGGAGGGACCATCTCACAGGGATAGCCAGAACGGGTTCCCCAGCGGTCTACAGCGCCACGACGCCTCAGGGCAGCAGTGCGCTTTACAAGACACATACAATAAGCATGATACCCTGTTACATTTTGCAGATTATTGCCACACGGTAACTGATTGATGTATATGCCATTGCCACGAGTTGTTCAATTGTTTATTCGATTTATATCTGCTCATTTATGATCTTGCTGTACACTCCATATGCTCAATTAAAAATATATTTTAAAAAAAGCATGATACAGGTCTGTGAAACTGTGCCAAAGATATTAGCAAATCAAAGATGTTGTGACCAAGCCCCCCTTTAACACTGCCACTACTTGTTGGATATGCAAGAAATGTAAGGTTCACGCTTTTGTCTTAACCTGCTAACTTCCATGCCAGATTCAAAGCACCTTGCAGTGCACAGCCTCTTATGCCAGTGTAGCTCAAAAGGACTGACTTCCCATATTTTTCCACTTTTGCTCAAAAATTTGAAATGATAAAATGACACACCACACTAATCTGCGATGTAATGTTTTTCTTAAACAAAACTGCTATAAAACAAGTAATTGAGATTGATTCCCAGTCCTCCTTGGACTAGATTGTAAGGTTTACTTTAAAACAAAGCTGCAAACATGGTTAATGCCTTTAATAGTTTGATGGGGTATTTAGCGGTGCCTATTGAGAGGCCTTGATTCAAGTCTATAAGACAAAGATTTCACACATTCTCCTGTCTCTTTTGAGGTCTCTGTCCATCGTTACAAATTATATACATATTGGTCCTGGGACTTAAGAAAAAGCAAGTGAGAGTGTTGCCGTACCCAAAGAAACTAGACTACAGTGACCCTACTTGCAAAAGAGATGCCATTTTTGATGAAGACAAAGTGACTCTCTATCTGAAGAAAATCAAGGGGCTACTCATTCCAAATCTGTGGAATTACAAAATTGAATACCATGTCTTTCAAGTGAACATTTCTGAAGCAGAGAAGTATCGGAAGAAATAGACCATAATGGTGAAAGGTACTTACTGAGAGTGGTGGAACCATTTACTATCAATGGGCAGAACATAGTGAATTGAACTGAATGTTGAGTCAAAGTGTTCTAGTGCCACACACAACAAATTTTTTGATACATGGTCAAACTTCCTTCTTTTGAAATACAGTCTCTGCCAGACGTCCCAAGGTGTGGGGAACTCCTTCACACATTTGCACATTCATAACTCCTGCAAACATCTGTGGAGTTAGGGAACTGGACACAGAAAAAAAATCTTAGGGATCCCTCCTAAAGTTAATTTCTTTTGTCCATTTATGGTTCTTGACATGGAGTTTGATCCAGGAATGCAACTGCTGGCCACCCTTGACATAGTATCACTCTATACGAGTATACCTCAACAACGAGCCCTGGATGTGGACAACCGACTGCAACCATCAAGTGTCCCCACTGAATTCATAGTGGATCTTCTTGAAGTGGCCATGATGAGAAACGTTTTCATTTTCCAAGATAACTTCTACATCCAGACCAAAGGAGTGGCGATGGGCGCGGCCTTCGACCCGGACTTGGCTATCCTTTATATGGATCATTTTGAGGATGAACACATTTTTTCAAACACCAATCCATACAAGGCCAAAGTCACACAATGGCACAGATAAATAGACGACATGCTATTGATCTGGTCGGGAGATGAAGTTGAACTCTTGGAGTTCTCTGAGTGGTTGAACACTTTCTCCCCTGACTTAAAATTTACCTCCCACTATGACAGACATACTATAGACTTCCTTGATGTCACGATCAAAACATTGGATAATCACCTATATACTACACTCTACAGGAAGACAGCCAAAAGGAATTCCCTGCTATGGTATATTAGTCATCACAACAGAAGTCTTAGAAATAATCTTCCCTTTGGTCAGTTTTCTCCGGAGGAACTGTACTTTCAAAGAGGATTTTTTTCGGAGAGAGGATACCCAAGGCGACTTGTGAAAAGAGCAAGAAAAAGAGCATGGTACCAAAACAGAGAAACCCTCTTGGTTGCCAAGAGAAGAAATCTAATACAAACAGAATGATTTGTGTCACAACATACTGTACACGAAGTAATGAGTTCAAAAAAATTATTAATGGACACTGGAATCTCATCTCTGACGACCTTGACATATACGAACCTCTAATGCATGCATTCAAAAAAGTGAAAAATGTTTGTGATCATGTAGTGCGCTCACTCCTTGACACACCACCCAAACCAACAATCCAGGCTATGTGGAATCTTCCAGAAATTGTGGGACATTTCAAATGTACACGATACAAGGCCTGTAAAATGACGATTCAAACCAAGTCTTGCACTTACAAACAACATACCATCCAACTCAAGACCCACACGAACTGTAACTCCTGTGACGTAATCTACGCCATTCTATGTCCCTGTGATTTACTATATGTGGGCCAAACTAGACAAAAAGTTAAGACTCGGATATTGCAACATTGCAGCAGAATACGCTGTAATACTCTAGGTGCCCCATTAGTGGAACACTTCAAGATACACACTCATGCACCTGACTCAATCAGATGGTTAGTCCTAGAAAAGGTATCTCTGGGACCAAGGGGTGGGGACATTGGACCTATCCTTAATGTCAGAGAGTGTAAAATGATGTATCTTCTAGACACTGTTAACAATGGGTTGAATGAATTGGATGGTACAAATGCCCAACTAGCGGGCATCACAACAGAATAGGAGGTATTCAGACTGTGATATCTATCAGACATGCCTCGTTTGTGATAATGACTTCTGAACCATACAGTGATATGTGCCTCTAGACTCACTACTCATTTGTGATATCTGCCTGTCCACGCTACTGGATGTATCTTATAACCTAATAACTGTTTTCATGTTCCTTGTTTACGTTGAAAATCTACCGCAGAATATGATGCCATGCACCACTGACTGTAAAGTATCTTATTATTGTGATATATCAATGCAACATAAACAACCAGTTGAGCAAACCATCAGTGTATCGGCAACGTCTGGCCAGCTTATACTGTTGTATGCACATGTACTTTGTGCTTTTGCAACACATCAGTTATCAACAACTGTCATTAATGTGATTATTATCCTTAGCAATAATCGTATGTATTTTTTGTATTGGATGGTACATCACTCATGCCAGACCTTCTATGCTCCCCTATATTTATTTGATGCATTGGACACCTTTTGATAAATTCATACAGATAGGAGTTGTCGTCATTCTAAGATAGTGTCCATGGAGAATTCGAGTATGTGCTGACTCTTCCCCCCGTTGAGACAGTGACGAAGAACGTTGGCGCGTCCTCGCGCACGCTTAAGACGTTTATATATCGCAGCATCTTCGAGGTGCCGTTTCGCCTCGAGAGCGTCCTACTGAGCAATCAAGGTAAGCGCGCCACCAATACCTGCATTAGGACCCAATTCCGTCCTACAGATTGCTGACACAATGGGTTTACAGCCATAGATCCCTAGACACCACTTAAACTGCGCAACCTTCCACTCGTTCAATTTTACGTATCACAGCGCTATTAGCTCTGTCCCCGTTTGCGGAATATGTAGATACCAGCAGCCCTTGTGCTAATATGTTTTCCCTCTCTCACCAGATTGTGACGCAATGCAGTTTGAGTCAAGTATATATAAATGGTTTTTTTTAACAACCCGCCTTCATGCCGGCGTCTATGTTTTTTCACTTTATCGTCGTATGTTTGGGATCCCGCTCTGTCTCCTTTAAATGAGTATGTAAATATCAGTGGCCCTGGTGCTAATGCATTTTCCCTTTCCCTCTCTCACCAGAGTGCGACATACCGCGCTTTGAGTCAAGAATATATCTATTTATATATATATTTTTTTAACAGCACGCCCTTGTATTACTCTGCGATAGAACAATCCGTCTTCACGCCGGCGTCTATGCTTTTCACGTTATCGCCGTATGGTTGGGATCCCGCTCCGGATCACCACTACCCATACGCTTGATTTAGATGGCATGCAACGGCCTCACTTTAAGATTAGGCTCTCAATCCGAGATGCACGATGACACATATCTACTAGTGAACCACTTGGTTTGCTTAGCTATGCTTACTACACAATCGGCCATGCTCCCATGTGACATCACGCATTTCTCAACAGGTAGCCCACCGTGACACCGGCACGTTTTAACTAAGTGCTCAATGGTTGCGATTTCTTCTAGAGGGTGACCTCGGTTTCTTGCAAATGTTTCCTTTTGTATCGTTCCCCTCCAGGCACCCTGGATGCCTTATTGAGAAAGTTCCTTTTTTCTTCTTCTCTATACAGAATCATTGGATTTATCTCCCACCGCTTGCAAGCTGAAACTGCTGCAAGTTGCACTCCTTCACGTTTTCCATGAGTAAGTAGCAATGTACTCACCAATCGGAGTAGTTTCTCCTGTGAGATTCAGCGACCTGCACCAGAACTGTGAATGTTTTCCTTCTCCCTACAGGAGCTTCCTCAGGCCCATACCTTCCACTCAAACGGCGGAGAATGCCCATCGTTGTACCCAATAGGTAGTATTTACCTCATTATACTAGTAGCACACACAACTTTAATGATATATTCTGACACCCATGTTTCAATAATCTCTCAAGGTGCTCCCTCCAGTCCTGATGAAGACCCCACCGCAAGGACACCACTCAGTCCTGCCTTAGGGGGTTGAAACGTCGACAATACCCACACAACACAAACTCCGGCGACACTGTTTACGAAGAATTACATGTCCATAAGATTTATGTGTTACGTTTGGAACTTTTGACCGCTTTGAGGCTGGAAAATTTGATACCAAGAAATTTGGATGTACATATGTCACTAATACCCTTTTCCTGTTCCCTACCTACACACCATCCCTCCACATTCCCCATCTTCTCCTTTTACACATTGAGCACTGTAATATCTTGCACTGAAAATGTTATTGAGCAACAGTGTTGCCTTTGTTCGTTACATGCTTTGAATCTAATCGCATTAGGGATTGCATCCCTCTTTAAAACCAAATAAATTGGACCAATGCCATAATGAATATGTTGTATATCTTGCTACTATGAATCTCTTAACCAAATAAGTTTGCTACCAAGACCAATTCCTTTTTTGTACTGCATTTATGTCTACAACATCACAATCAAAAGTCCATCAAATGAGCTTGCATAGCTTTAAAACCTTACCAACATGGTGTGTTTCACCTCCTGCGAGCATTCTTTATCAGACTTCATGGATGTAGGCAGCTGTTACCAAGTCCCAATCTCACCTTCTTTATTTTATACACTTAAAAAAGATAACAAATGTTAGTTAATTACAGCACATGATCTTTCTCTGTTTAATTATGAATACATATATTGAGCTCCTTGAAATACATACCTAATTATGAACTTAAACCAATTTTTCAGATAAAAATTGCAAGACAAACTTGTATCTAAAGAATGTAAAAGTTTCCAAATAGAGCAGAACATTTTTCTCACCTCTAATTTGTATTCACATACCACTTAACCTTTTTCACACTTTCCTTGCAATTACAATTATATGTATTAACAGTCCTGAATACCACCTTTCCTGAATCTTTTTTAACAAACATTTGCAATTTTAGAAAAAATAGCTCCTCAAAGTGAGTCTTTCCTATTTCACTTAATAGACATTCTTGTCCTTTTAATTTCACCTTCCCTATGGGGGGGCTCAAACTCCTTTTCTCTCATTTAATGATTTGTCCTACACTGCTAGAAAACTCTGTACTATCCTGTAACATGTTCTGTATTTATAGGTTTACCACCCTTACTAAGAATAACATGTTTCATTTGTCAACATTTATCTAAACCACACATATAAATTCCCCATGAACTGATCATTTTCCGCCAGCTCATTGTTAAATTTGCATAGGATGTACAAACCCAATAATAGGGTCGGTGGGAGAAAGAGGTGGAAAATAACCCAACCGCTTAGCAAGACAGTAACTTCTCCAGAGGGAACTTAACACAGTGATTACAGAGAAAAAATGTGTGTAAAAGCATTCACTAATTAATGTGTGTGAAACACAGATAGCAACAGTAGAACAATAAATTAAAATTTTCAAATGATTTTATAGTTTGACGCAACAAACTATGAAATTGACAGAGGAGAGAACTCTCTCATTTCTCAATCCAAGCTGTTTGCAATCAGCTAGTATTTAACCACAAACTCCCTGAAAAATCATACTTTAGTCTTTTTCTAATTTACCATTTTAGTCTTTTTTCAAAGTCATTTGTAGTTTGCACTTAATGAGACTACAGATACAAAGTACAATCTTGCTGTAGGTATTAAACCTATCAATCAATTAAACCTATTTTGTACAAGGAGTTGTCTTTTATGTGTAGAATATCTGTTATGAGGAATGTGCTCTGAAATTTTTAATCTCTGTTGGTGCAGATTGTGTGACAACTCATAAAAATGACTAGCCAACCATAATTTCATTTGACATTGCTTTTGGATGTATTTATTCACAATTTAAGCATTCTAGTTTTGCCAATGAATACTTGTGCATGCTAGTTAGTTAGTTAGTTAATAAATTTTATTCAGAAGTATAAAAAACATCCATAAAAGCATCTCACAAAACAGACATTATTATACTGCACTTATCATAAAAGAAAAGCGTTGATTATTAGTTAAAATACAGGCTAAAACCGTTAGGTCTTGAAAGGGTCAATGGTCAATTGTCAGTGGATATTTATACATATCTGCAAGTCCTAATTGAATATAACAGACAACCCGCATTACAGGGGCACCTTTAGTAGCAAACATTCCCAGAAACAATTTGTGAGGTGCCTACATGTTAACATTAGTTAATAAACCCATTTCATCATATCTAAGAAAGAATAAAAGGGCAGTAAGTTACAATTATCCATCATACCATAGACCTGTAATTGGAACTATGATTGGATGCAGCTGATATAAGGTGGGGGGACAAAATATCCTAGGACCTAGTCCTCCCAGCCCTCCAACTAATATGGTCCACACATACATTAAACTGATCAGGTTATAAATACATAAATACAAAATATTGCACAACTCCAATCGAGTTAAAAATACGTGAATACAATGTATTGCTCAATCTTAATTAGGACCTAGGTTCCATCAATCGAGTATTTCAAGGTTCCTAAATCCATAAAGAAGTTACTTCATATAACCTAATCTAATCTTTGGGTTAATACACTGTTCTTTCTAATATAAAAAGCCGCCCATGAAAATGATGACATTCTACAACAAATCTCCAGGGTGGGCACTGATTGCAAATATAGATATGCCGGTCGATATTGTGTAAAACCATATGGTTTAATTATCAGTAAGATATATCTTTTTTCTTTGATTGCTATAAAACTTGCAAAAAAGGACCACGTGCATTGTATCCTGAGACATCGTGTTGTCACAGGTGCAGCTGATCAAGTTTGTTGACCAAGCGTTCATTTTAGGAAAACTGACTTGTCTATGAAATATATCTAGTCTTAAGCGTGTCAAACAAACCTGTGCCTGCCATTTGATACTGCTTTAAGGTAGGGTTGCATGTTAAAAGTAGTTCAAATCAATTTATTTTTTAATACACTTGGTTTGGGGACTTCGATTAACAATCGAAGATTATCGAGATGCCTCATCCCTTCCTCCTTCAGGGTCTTTCTGCTAATGATGTTTAATGTTTCAGGTCTTTCAAAATACTCAGGGTGGTCCATATCACAAAAAATAAACATTGAACATAGGCTAACCATGAGATTCTTAAATGATAAATTGATTTAAGACAGTCCCCAATAATTACCCGGTTAAGCACTGTCTATTTCGAGGTCCACATTTAATGCCAAAGGAGAACTCGTTGTAGCTTCATTAAATCTGTGATGTGTTGTGTCCCCAATTCAGCATGACAAACTGTAAAGAAGTGTAGGTGACGCTGAAGTAGTTTTACACAGCTGGCAGAGTGAAGAGACAAGTTGTAACTGCCACACAGGGAACGCTCAGGAGGACATGCTCATTAACATTCTAGATGACATCACAGTACTCTGGCTGATCTCTACATCATATCACCACATCTCCCTCCTTTTAATAAAAAGAAACTGAAGCAACTGAAAGAGAAGCGAAAGGGAAAAGGAAGGTACAGAAAGGAAATACAAGGGAAATAATATTACGGGTCATTATAAGTAAAACACATAGATACATTTATACGTAATCTCGTAATCTACTTGGCCCGGTAAGAACCCTGGTACTCTTTCTGACAGCACCCCTCCCTAAAACATTATTGTTAAGTTTCACATTTCTGGAAGATGAACAAGGATCCTTAGCAACACGTGAGGTGCTCCACCAATTCCCATTAGCCAATTTCACAGCATTCTTGCGAATATCTACTACCTGCTGAGAATCTAGAAATTTAGAAAAACCTTTTCTTACTGAGACAGGGTTTTTTACTCTAACCCAATATCCCACACAAATCTTGTGAATTTCTTTTTGGGCTGTAGGTTCAATGTTCAAATCAGACGATTTTTTATTGGCGGATTCCCACATGCTTCTCATGTCACCACCATGGTAAAAAGATTTTACCATCCAAAAGGGATAAACCTGGGAAGAAGCTTTTTTCCCTCTCATGAGTTCAAATGGACTGAAATTGGTGGCAACATGAGGCTATGTACGATATGACCAAACTAGATCCTTCACAGCGTATAAGACAGAACAATTTACTCACAGCTGTACTCCCATAATACAGGCAAGGAATACCTGTGACACAGTTCACAAAGGTTCTCAGCAAGAGAAGATGGCCGTAGGTGGAGAATCCCATCCTCGTCGCCACTGTAAAGTGTAGGTGACGCTGAAGTCGTTTTCCACAAATAGTATTTATTGCAGAGTACAGAGAGTCGTCCCAGCTGGCAGAGTGAAGACACACGCTGTAACTGCCACACAGGGAATGCTCAGGAGGACATGCTCATTATCATTCTAGAAGACATCACAGTATTCTGGCTGATCTCTACATCATATCACCACACAAACATAAACGGATGGGCTTTCAAGTGTGGCGAGTAAGTATCTAAAAAAATGTCTACAGTTTGGATATCTGAACATTTTCTATGTCCCCACAATCCTGCCCCATATGTGGCTATACTAAGACACTTGGCTTTGTAAATTTTCAACATCATCTCAGGTGGGTTTGAGCCCAAGTGTTTTGCAAAGCTCCTGTGGGCCATGCAAGATTTGCTGAATTGTAGCTTCCTGTTGCCGATGGACTTGTTCCAGTAACCATCTCTGTCGAATAAAATCCCCAGATAAGAAAAGGTGTTAGTAAAGCCAGTAGTTGTGCCATCTATTTTTATGTCTCTGCATTTCTTGCTAGTCCTACCACATTTCCTATTGAAAGTTTTCCCTTGGTTAACTAGGAGGCCAAGTTCCTTCATATATTTTACAAAGTTCGACAGCAAAGACTGACGGGCTAAGGGTGTACGGGCCATGAGGACGGCATCATCAGCGTACTCATGGCCAGGACAGGACGCGTTCCTATTTGTAGTAGATCTTTAGTAGATGCTGCGAGTGCCTTTCCTACACTGTTTATGTATAGTGAAAACAGGAAGGGAGCCATGACGCAGCCCTGTCTCACCCTTCTCTCCACGCTGAATGCTTCAGAGCATTCTCCCCTGCTGCCATATCTGACCCTGGTCTTACATCCCGAGTATAGGTCCTTCAGACTAATAATCGATGCCTCCACCCCCATGTCTTTCATTTTTAGCCAGAGCTTTGCATGTATAACACAGTCAAAGGCCGATGGCAAATTCGATGAATGCTAAATATAGGTTCGCCTTTTCAATATTGACATAAAAAAGGAGAACCTATATTTAGCATTCGTCGATTTGCCATCAGCCTTTGACTGTGTATGCTCATTTGAGTAGACACAACTGTGGCTGTCACATGGAGGGCCATTTTTAAGTTGGATTGGTTTCCGAGGGTTATAGGTGGAGCACGAAATAAGATTTGAATGATGGATTTATAAAACAGAAAAATGATCACTTTGGCTTTGTGAAGAATAGAGCATAACAATGTTTTTAAAATCTAGGTGCTGCTGCAATCATGCTACCATTCATGGCAATATGTTTTCTTCTTGTCAAACTGTTAGTGTATCTTTAAGTTCCGCAAATATTGTTTGATCAAACGTTTAAGGAGCAAAAACAATGTTATCGGCATTGTATTGTATGCCGTTTAGAAGTATGGATCTAAATAATGTAATGTAAAAGACAAACATCTAAAATGTAATCAGTTTAGTCAGTCTCTGTATAACATTAGTAGGCTATTACCAGCCAGTGGGTTCTCATTAAAGCTTTGTGCATGTTATTCTATAGCAGCAAATCTTTTTAGGTCAGAAAGTAGGTGAGAGACTCTATGCTCTTCAGCATCCAGAACTAAGTATGACGAAATTCAGATGCCTTTTCATTAATAGATTCTGCAGGTACTCCACAAAATTACTCTATAGTCTATGCACTTTCTCACTGTTTGTGATCAATTGTTAGAGTCTGAGCCCGAGTTACGCCGTGAGAAGCAGCAGCGGCGATCAGTGTGTGAAGCAGCGTGTGGAGTGGAGCGCTACCAGTGCTGGTATTTTGCCATTTGGTGTCTCACCAGCCTCCCCAGGAGAGGCAGGACTCAGTGCCTGATTCAGCATCCCTCCAAGGGCTTCCCCAAAGGTTCTCGGTGCTTTGAGTGCAGGAGCCGTACTCGGCTCCTGCAGAGAGTGAGCCCCAGGCAATCCGCAGAGGCGGCCTGGCTAAGACCGGGTGCAGCCTGCGGGCAGCTCAACATGCCCCACTTGTCACACAGAGTTAGTGACTTGTCGTAAATAAAGTATTACGCACTCATAATTTCTATAATATCAATATGATCATGCATAAAGCAAGAGGCTTAGTCTGTGGTATAAGGTTCAAAAGGGCTTTATTCCAATAACTCAAGTTATAGGGAGAATAGTTCCATCACCACTGGAAGGGTCTTCTGCTCATAATATTCTCAAACTTTATTCACAGAGTACAGTATATATACATTCAATATTATACGTAAGCAGGAGTGCTTCAGGCAGAGCAAGAGAAAATGAGATAAGAGCATGTGGGTGTGTAAGTAGGCGTGAAGGTGGGCGTCCACGTGATGATCATTGGTGAATGTCATAGGTGGGTGGATACCTGGAGGGGGTTGCGTGATCAGCTGGAATTTTACTGGAACTTTGCCTTACTTGTGCTCAACTCGAGCATGACGTGTAATTGACGTGTGACTGGGGGAAGGCTGCTTGTGCAGTCGGGGAGTCTGGAAGAGAGGCCTTCAGTGTCAGGACGACCAGCACATCTTGTATTATCTGATATCTAAAGTCCGGAGCAGGGACTGATTTGTGACATAGGTTGCCCATCACCAAGAGCCGATGTGGCATCTATTTCTTCATTCACTGCGTAGGCCTTACATGGGGGCTATGGGCTTTTCACTGACGTGAGCTTTGCAATCACACAAAAAAGAGACAGAAAGGTTAGGCTCTCTCCTTTGCAGACGGGTTATGTTTATTCCTCCTTCTCCAGGCAGGAATGTGGTTCAGTAGGAGTAAGCAGATAACCGTGCTCAATACTGTCTCGGCACCTCGGACAGGGCCCCTTTGGCTGAGGCCCAAGTGTGCAAGGCCAAGGATACGCAGCTGCAGCTCTCAGAGCGTCTGAGGCCTGAAACCTCTTTTCGGCTCTGGCTGAGCCACAATAATGGGCTTTAATGAAAATGACACGAGTATAGAAAACATGATGCAAAACGTGTAGGCCTCAATGCAGATTTGTCGTTTCTCTCATGGGAGACTGGATGATGGCAGGCCACGTTTATAGTATAAGCATCATGATAGACAGGCCATGCAGGGGAAATGCATGGGATACATGCATATGTACATACATGACGGGGAACACACAGGGGACACATAGGCCTCATAATTTTTAGTTCCTCAGACTGCTAAAGGAAGCTAAGGAAGACGGCATAGAGGGTATTAAGGGGAGCTGTTAACTAATGGTAGTTCTTATCCTGTGGTTTTAACCCTGCCTCACCTCCACTACATTACGGTAAGACTGGCACTGCCTTGCAGCCTAGACGCCTTGACTCCTTGATTCCGTTACTCCTTGACTCTGTGCTAGCAGCCATTTGCCCGCCTTGAGCTGATCTCTTGCACTCATTTGCACTCTCCTGTACTCTGCACTCCATACCTCGAGCTTGTACCTTGCGCTCCTTGCCCGCCGGGCGAGTTAAAGCTCCAGTTTCATCATAACTGAAGGCACTCGTGGGTAGCTGAGGCACAGTGCCCCTCCAATAGCTCCCTGGACACTTGCCGAGGGTCTCCCAAGGGGGCATAGCAAGGGCACCATGGCCAAGGAAGACGCAGCACCAATGAGGAAGAGCCGAGCTGCCGCATAGAGGAGGAAAGTTCAAGCTACGACGGAAGGAGTGACCGCCTGTTGAGTGAGAACTGTCCACTGAGTAAGATCTCAGGCCCCACAGAAGCGGCCCAGTTAGGCTTGGGTGCAGCTTGTGGGGTAGTCCGGGTGTTGGGCCCCACTAATCAATGAGGACCATCCTCCACAGTGTTTCTATCAACCGTTGCACCCCCTTGTATCGTCAACCATGAGATCTGGTAGGACCAGACTAGAGGCGAAACCAATGAAAAAACCCAGCTTGAGGAAGACAAAGAGGGCCATAGAGCCACTTTCAGTTGAGACTCAAATAGCTCCTACTCATGAAGCACAAGCAATAATATCATCAACACCTTCAAAACCCCTGATGGGCAGGAAGGTGAAAATCACAGATTTCCTAAAATATTCAGGTCTACAAACTACAAACCTTGCAATACATTTTTCACCTGCCTTGCAGACTTGCGTGCTGCCAAATGAAAATCCTAACAATGCTATCAATAGTCATCAACTACTTGTGATAGTGCAAGTGCACAGAAGAAACCCAACAACAAATTGGGAAAACACTGCCGCACTTTTCTTTGGAGAACACAGTAGGTGGAAGCCGGCCAGCCAATTGAACCACAGATAGTCAAGATACTGGCTTACCAGAAAGACTAACAGGAGCTTCTATAGAATGGTAGTAATCATTACCCAGTCCATTTGAACCCATTCAGGCAGTGCCCAAGGATGCAACAATGCCACTAAACATCACTATGAACTCCGGACCCACCCATGACTACAAAATTCTCACCGATAAAGGTCCAGTTGGAGCATAGCAACATTCCCCGACAAAGTAGCCCCCCTGAAAAGGTATTTAAGGAGGTCAACCTCAGTCACATAAGTGATATTTTTCCTTCAAAACAAAGCAATGATATCCAGCACATGGAAAATAGCTCACCACTTTTAGCGCCCTGATGGACCCCATTCATTAACACTATGGAGACCATTTCATCAGCTTTTACCTTTCATTCGGGAAAACTAGAGCTCCAAGTAGATCTATTGCACATCTTAGCCCCCCATGTCTCTGCCATTGAGAAGGAACTCCATGATTCAAACTCACTAATCGCGCGGGTGCAAAAAGAGCCTAACACTGCACCTTATGTGTGTCAATGCACCAGTACCATAGATCACTCATAATCCATTCCCACCATCTTGACGGATATTTCAGCAGAATTAAAACCCTGGATCATGACTTCATTAACCAGCGCATATCCTGTCTCATAGATTACCGCGAAGCTTTCAATTTGGTTGATTGGATTTTTTTTTATGGGAAACATTGGCGAAACAAGACATTCCTAAGAGCCTCCTGTTAATAATAAAGGAGCTGCACTCACACAACTGGGCACAGGTAATTATTGATATAGATGAAAGTTTCACCCAGAAAATTCCAATTATTAGTGGGCTGTGCCAGAGATGTGTCTTGTCCAACCTGCTCTTTTCCTTGTTTAAATCAGTATTACCAGTGCCAAAGGGCGTCAGCCCCATAATGGAGCTTATAGCATGCTTCCTATATGCGGACAATCCAGTCATTATGGATCTGAAAGAAATTGGCGTATAAATGAAACTGAATTCATTCATGGAATACTGCAAAAACAAAAGGTAGTGGTAAACATGGATAAGACCAAGGCGATGTGCTTTGGCAAAAAGAAGTCTTGCTCACTTTGACCTTACCTTCTTTGGCATCACCTCAATTACACAGAGTTACTATCTGAACCCTGTCGCATTAGACCATCCCTAGCATGTACTCCAGAGAAAACAGCCCTAGACTGTCATGACTGGATTGGGTCGGCTGTACAGACAACCGTCGCCATCAAATCAGGAAAAAGTATCAGGACTATCCCTACTGAACCATGGTTTTCGGAGGAGCTCAGACTTCAAGGCAGTGTCGCAGGCAAGAAAGGCGCTGGAGACTGAAGTGTGATCCCATGGAAAAAGAGCACTACAAGGAATTACTCTCCTAATATAAAGACATGTTTTACTCTGCAAAAACTAAGTTTTCAGAGACCATTAGCAAAGCCAAGAACAATGCCAAAGAACTGTTTGCCACAGTGAAAAAACTTAGCCAAGTGCAGGCCCATACAGAGAATACTCCAGACCAAGCCTTTTGCGACACACTGGCTTCCACCTTTTGCAGCAAGGTTCGTGATATCTATGACAAGTTCACATTGAATCCTACCCAGGTGGCATGTTATCAGGATCTTCCAGGGTCTAAGGTTAGCCACCAGGATCTTGTTCTCTTTGCTGAGTTTCCACCAATGACATACACGGAGGTAGTTAAACTTCTTGCTACTGCCAAATCGGGTTCGCCACTGGATCCGTGTCCCCCCAAAATTGTAATTTCGGCAATTGAACCGATAGCTGGTTATCTTACAGAACTATTTATTCTTGTGCTTCAATCAGGTATTTTCCTAAGTTATGGAAGAAGACCTCCATTCTCCCACTATTAAATAAAACTAATCTGGACAAAACAGACCCTGGCAACTACCGTCCGATAGCTCACCTCCCACTGCCATCAAAAGTTCTTGAGAAATATATGAATTAAGCACTTACTCGGTTTATTAATGACAATAACATACTGGATCCATCTCAATATGGGCTCCGCGGTGGGCACAGCACTGAGCTTGCACTGATTACAGCAGCCGAAGAGATCAGACGCTCGGGAGGCAAAGGAGGCATGGCGGCACTGATCCTTATGGATTTGTCAGCAGCTTTCCAGCTGTCCAGGGTGTTTCAACCGCCAGCAGTCTATCAGTCCCAGGGTATCCAGAAAGCCCCCCAGCCAGTTCTGGGCCCGAGGGAGGTCCCTAGGGGGGTGTCGATCCTCAACTCCAGAAACCACAGCGTTAAAATCCCCCCCAAGACCAAAAACCCCCCGGAAGCCCAAGTAGCAGGCGCCCCAAATCAGCAAAGGTGGCCGTCTGCAGGCCCGGTGGCACGCAGACCGTGACCAGCGAAATCAACTTACCCTCCCACCTCCCCACCAGCGCAGTGTAGCGCCCTCTGTCGTCGTGGAGCACCTCATCTACCACCAACGGGAGAGAGGTCCTGACTAAAATGCCCACTCCCCTCGAGCCAGAGGTGAAACCAGAATGGGCCAGAAGGCGATATCCTCGTCTGTTCATGGCATGGAAAGAGTTCCCTATGAGGTGCGTTTCCTGCAGAAACACAATGTCAGGCGAAATACGTTTCAAGAACTGCAGGACCACCCCCCGCTTTATCCTGTCCCCCAGCCCATTCACATTCCATGAGAGAAGTCTCAACCCCTTACCCCCCATCCCTCCCAGCACAAACTATCCCCCTCCCGGAGAGCACAATCATACTAGCACAACAGAAAACATTACCCCGCCTTGTGAAACAAACAGACAAACCCAAACCCCACCCCATCAACCCCAACAAAACTCCCCCCTCCCTGCACCCCTGCGTGAGCCCGAACAGCCCCCCCAACATGCAGTGTGCCTGTCGCCCCAATATGAAACTCACTACAGAAAGGACAAGAAAAACCCCAGAAGGAAGAAAGGGCCCCAGCAAGCCCCCCGCAACCTCCAAATACCAAGGGGCAAAGAGTTACAAACTGGAGTCCAGTGCAGCCACAGGTGCAAAACGTTACCAGTCCAGTCCATCGCCAGGATCACAGTTCCATTCCTACTCCGTCAAACCCTCTCCGCTCTCCGCCATCCGACCTTCCCGACCTCGACCCCTGGGTAGGGCATCCAGCCACTCTCCCACCGCCTCCGGCCGGTCGAAGAAATGTGAGCGACCATCTAACTCGACCCGCAGCCTAGCCGGGAATAGCATCGCATACTTCAACTCCATGTCTCTCAAGCGCCGTTTGATGGCCGAGAATCCCATCCGTTGCTTTTGAACCGCTTGAGTGAAGTCTGGGTAAAAGCTAACATTAGAGTTCTCAAATTTAAATGGCCCAGCCACCCTCGATGCCTGAAGGATGGCATCTCTATCCCGAAAATTAAAAAGTCGGGCAATGATAGGCCGCGGGGGGGCACCCACCTTAGGCGCACCCCCTGGAATCCTGTGGGCCCGTTCCACAGCGAAGAACTTGCTCAGCCCCTTGGGTGCTAGATGAATCACCACTAGATCCTCCACAAAAATATCCACAGCAGACTCCTCCGATCGTTCGGGCACCCCGATAATACGGACATTATTCCGCCTGGCCCTGCTTTCGGAGTCCTCAAGGCGACGATCAGTCAGGTCACTGGTGAGCTGCAACCTCCGCACCGTCGTCTGCAAAGCGGCCACATCTACAGTTAGGCTCGACGCCGCTTGAGTCAATGAGTCGACCCGGTCATTTGTTTTGGACAGGTCCGCTCTGATCAAAGTGACATCAATCAACACCGAGTCCAATTTATTAGACAAGGTATCAAATTGCTGGTTCACAGTCGCCTTCATCTCCTCAATGGCCCCCATGACATCCAGCAGAGTCAATTCGGATGATGCGCCCGAGGCCTCCTTGGGCGGCTCAGGTGATTTACGTGATCCACTAGGGGATCCCTTTGGCTGCGCATAGCGGTCCATATTGTTGGCCTGGGAATAGGCTCCCCTCCGGGTAGACTTGGGTTTCAGCTTATCGCCGTCCACTCTCGCCGCCATCGTCAGCGACCACCAAGGTCAGCACCCTCCAGCACCCGGAGGTAGGCCAGGAGATCCGGGCCATCAACTGAAATAGGCCCGTTTACAGTTCAAGAATCAGGCTATGCACTCCGTCCTCGGCGCTGCTCACCCAAAGATCAACTCGAAACCGAAAGTGAAAGCACGGGGTCCGGGGCAGGCCCAGCCTGGCATGCCGCTGTTGTTCACTTCGCACCCGGGCACCTCACCAACTCGAGTTCGGGACCAAGGCCGGAGAAGGCCGCAAACTTCAGATCGCCACCAATCCGATTCCCGGAGTCCAATTTCGATTTGGAAACCGAGTGGCACCTTAGCGCAAGATCACAAACAAAAGCCCATCGAAAAAAACAGGATTATGACAGGATAGACGTGGGAGGTTGCGGAGGCCCTCGGGAGCCACAAGCCTACGCGGCCATCTTGGTTGCGCGCTAGGCTCCTTAGATTACAGAATTGAACTTCTGGTGTCCAAGCGGCAACACAGGTTCATTCCTAAAAAAGGTACTACGGAACATATTCGGCGGACCATCACCTTGTTTGACGCTGCTCAGGTATCAGGAGACCCGATTGCACTCATTTTACTTGATGCTGAAAAAGCATTCGATCGGGTCTCCTCCTGGCAATTCCTTTGGGGCACCAAGAGGAAGATGCATTTTGGGCCTAAGGCGATTCAAGCTGTGCAAGCCTTATAGCTAAATCCCACAGCCAGAATCTCAATAAATGGAGCCAATCGAGATATCACGGGGGACTTTCCTGTTCTCCACTGCTCTTTGCTATATACATAGACTCCTTCATCAAGAAAATCGAAAACAATCCAAAAATTCTGGCTGTGATCAGAGTTGGTCTAGATACTAAAACCATAGCCTACGCCGATGATCTTGCCTTGGTTGCTCCGGTCCCTGAGACAGCTATTTTAGCCACAGAACAGGAGGCTCAAGAGTTTGGGAAGATCTCTGGATACGCACTCAACAAAGGAAAGGCACAGATCACCCTAAACAAGGAAATTACATTGACAGATAGCAGGGTTGTTCAAAAGGCTAAATATTTAGGGGTAAACATTTTGGCCAACACTGATTTAATCTTTAGCGAGAACCTGGCGGCTGAAACCGAGAGAGCACTTAATCGGATCAATAATCTGCACCTGACCATAGTGGGGCGGTGTAACGTCCTTAAGATGATTTTTTTCCCTAAACTGCTTTATTTTTTTAAGGATATCCCCCTGGAAGTTAGCAAGAGAATGCTTCAGAGAATCAAACAACTTTTTTCTCAATTTGTCAGGCCATACTCTCAGCCTAGGAGATCTTTTAAGTTTTTATCCCTTCCTCTGGAAAGAGGGGGGTGGGTGCTCCCCAATCTAAGGCTTTACTATTGGGCCACGTTCCTGCAGAATTGCACTATATTACTGCATGAACAACCACCTATCACAACAATAGAGCTCCCCTCTCCCTTCGAATGATTACTTGGGGCTGAAGTTCGGGTTGCCTATGGCGACAGTTAGAATACTGGTACTACAAGCGGGTCAGATTCAAGACCCTGTTGGGTGCTTTTACGGTCTTTTCCAATCCACGCAAACTTCTAGGGTTGAGTAGACTGAACTTTTATACCCCTATAAACAATAATGCTAACCTGTCTGCAATCTTCGGGAGATCATATCTTCAAAACTGGTACAAAGCAGGCATACTTAAACTGGGAGACGTGTTTTCTACAGAAGGAACCCGGCCCTTCAATGTTCTCAGGAATCAATTCAACTGGAGCCTTAGTGAGGCCTTTAAATACCTTGCCATCAGGGACTTCTTGGCATGCAAGGCTGGCGGGCCTGTGGGTTTTGTTCAAATCGATCTTATCGATAAGCTAAATGATCCTACCCTGCCCCGCATTGGGTATATATATTTCGCAATGAATAGCATAATGCCTAACGACGTGGCTAAGATTGCAAGCAAATGGCAACAAAAAATTGATATTTCCAACAATATTTTCTATTTTGCCATGCAATCTGCTCAGAGCGACCTGCTAGCCGCCAAATTGCAGGCACAGTTTTACAAAACCGGCTTCTTGTTGTACATCACACCCAGCGGAATTGCAAAATGGGGGACAGGCAAAGGAACTCTTTGCCCTAGATGCGTGGAATTTAGCACTGACTTTGTCCATATGTTCTCCACCTGCATAAAACTTGAGCCACTACTTAACAAAATACAGAACTTTCTAAGGGTAGTCTTATCACGTGATATTCAGTTAACCCCACTACCATCTTACTGGGTATACAAGATAGGATTAACAGATAGAACGGTGGGCATTAATTTTGTGGCTAGGACTATCCTCAGGATTTGTATAACTTCTGTCTGGATAGACCCAAATCCCCCTTTATTTTCCCAATGGTTGGCCCGATTGGTAGGAACATGCAATCTGGAGAAGTCTATTTATGCTAAAAAAGGCATCGGGGCAAAAAAGAAGGGATTAGTCATCTGGGAACCTCTATTCAGTTGGCTCAATCAGACAAACTCCTAGGTTTTCCTTTCGTTATCAATTTTTGTATGTTGCATCACAATCTGCTAAAATGTTTTTGTTTACAGATATAGTCTTTCATTAATCCTGTATGCAGTACTATGTTTGCGTATTTTGCACAAGAGGCACAATTCACTTTATTGCTAACTGTCTTTTAGTGTGGTCTTGGTAGCAAACTTATTTTAGTGAGAAAATAGTAGTAGCTGAACATACAACTAATTCATTGTGGCATGAATCCAATTTATTTTGTTTAGGGGAGGGATACAATCCCTAATGCAATTAAATTCAAAGCATTAACAAATAAAGGCAACCCTGTTGCTCAATATGGTTCTCAGTGCAATATATCACAGTGCTCTGGGTGCAGAAGGGAAAGATGGGAAAGGGGTAGGTGCTGAGTGATAACGTGTAGGTAGGGGACAGGAGAAAGATAATCATGACATATGTACATCAACATTTCATGGTATCAGCTTTTCCAGCCTCAAATAGGTCAAGAGTTCCAAACAATATACATAACTCTAATGGACAAGTAATTATTTGTAAACAATGTCGCAGGAGTTTGTGTGTTGTCGACGTTTCGACCCCTTAGGGCAGGACTAAATGTTGTCCTTGTGGTGGGGTCTTCATCAGGACTGAAAAGAGCACCTGTGAAATAATTCGAAAAGTGGGTGTAAGGATATAAGGTTGTAATCATGTGTGCTACTAGTGTGATAAGGTGAACACTACCTACTATGTTCAAGACGACGGGCAACCTCTGCTGTTCAATGGAAAAAGTGGGCCTGTGGAAGCTCCTATGGGGAGAAGGAAAACAATCCCATATCTGCTGGTGAGCTCCAACCATCACAGAGAGAGCTCATCTCTGTCATAAGCACAAAGGTACTTGCTCATGTAAAAGAGTGACAATTGCAGCAGTGTCAGCTTGCAAAATTGGGAAGAAAATTCCAATCGTTCTGTAAGGAAAAAGGGGAGGTGGCTCTCATTGAGGCATCCAGAGGGATTGGAAACATAGAGTTGGTTAATCATGAAAAGGAACGATATCAAAAGAAACAGTCCGCCTTGCAGTAACATGGTCACCCACTTGCTGATGTCAAGATGGGCCAAGGTGTAAGAGGCCTGAGCGGTTTCACAGAGGGAGAGCTGGCGTCGTGCTAAGTAACCCGTTAATTGGTTCGGGACGGCGGCATTACGTAGGCCGGGGGTGACATGCCACCCGATGGTGTCAGAGCACTTGTGTAATCGCAAAATAAATACAACCTTGGTGAGGCTTGGGAGCCCTCAGATTATTAAAGATCGGCTGGCGGGGACCGCTACTTAACTAGGGAACGTGAGGCTGGGTAAAACCGTTTCAAAAACTTCCAAACAAGCGTTTAGAAAGGACTGGTGATAGTTACTTGATGCAAGTGAACCACCGTGGGTCGGTAACATTATACAAACAGCATGTGCGAAAACAGTGCATGGAACCGAAATCGCAGGCACTACAGTTAGCTTAAGGGGTGGACATGAGCGACTAGAGAGCCGCGCTACTGAACTAATGCTGTGTGGTCTTTACTAAAAACAACGCAGTGCACCCCAATCTAATTAGGCAGTGAGATGGCGCTCAAACCTAGTTTGGAAAAGGGGCAGTCCGTTTACCTGGCTTGCTAGGCGAAACGCTCTCGAGGCAAATTGGCATCTGAGAGGTGCAGTGATATAAGGCGTGGTAGGCGTGCACGAGGACGCGCTGACGCTCCTCGTCACTGTCTCCCGGTGTGGAAGAGTCAGAACATACTCAAAATATCCCTGGGGACTATGTGAAAAGGGCGGATGCCCTGTGGGAGGGATTATGTCAAAAGATGTTAGATGTGTATGGTGCATGTAGTAGTGGAGAGTATCACTGTATTGTGATCTTGTTCAAGTGATATAATGTGCAGTATCCAGCATATCTACATGTAGTATGGTTGCTATTGATAATGATTCCATTAGAACAGTTAGTAGTAACCACTCTGTTACAAAGGCACAAAGTGCATGTTCAAACAACAGTATCAGCTCGACAGACATTGCAGATCTCTTGATATTGTGTGCAAACCTTATGGCAAATTATTTATATTTCAGTTGTTTTCCATGATTGCGAATATCTAACATTCAGCGGTGTATACCATCATAAATTACGGTTGGATTTCAATGTAACAAGGTACAGTGCATCATGTTGCAAAACACATCATGTTTCATGGTCAGTGATCCGTGACCTAATAATGTCGATGTATTCGCTATAACGGACAATCATATGTTGCAACTAGGTACATGGTCTGAAGGCATATATTCATGTAGAGCCCAATTGTCAGTATATGGATAAGACATGACTGTTGAATGCCACAACCTGAATACCTCCTATTCTGTTGTGAGGCCCGCCAATTGGGCATTCGTACCATCCAATTCGTTTAACCCATTGTTAACTGTGTCTAGAAGGTACATCATCTTGCACTCTCTGACATTCAAGATAGGTCCAATGTCCCCACCCCTTGGTCCTTTGTCTTTTATTGGTGGCACTATTATGCTCCTGGTCCTAAAAGCTATGCACTGGCACTTTATGTTTTCCGTGCTTTCTGTTTTAACAGTAGGTATGATGTTTGCTTAATTTGCTTTTTTTCTCTGTGTTTTCTTGTGAGGATTTTAAATAGCGATTACTGCTGAAATTAAATTTGTTTTCCCCGCTACTGTAAAAATTCTTTGTCTTAGATTAGAAGGTGGGGATTGGGAGGTAACGCTGTCTTGAATTACTCTACTGTCGTTTTTGTATTGCATATTATTATTTTTTTTTTAACTATATTGGTTTGATTAAGCTTCTATCTATTATTTGCTCTAGCTCCATCGGGATGAGTACAGAAAAAACTCACTATCTATGAAGACCTCCCACTTAAAAACCCATGTGGTGTTTTGCAAAAAATTCCTAAGAATATGGATATTACCACACGAATCACCACTCCTGATAAAGGAAGCAGCATTGCGGAAGTCGATTAAAACGTGGCTGTTCAATCAATATCATTAACCTACCTCTAGCCAGCCTTCTCTCTATATCAGTCTCTTAGCGCTGGGAAGCCCTTGGATAGCTACACCCTCTACAAATCACTTAAATAAATAAAATAAAAAATATTATCCATGGCTGTTTTAGTGACATTGAGTCCCAGACTGTTCGTCTGAATGAGTCTTTGCAAGGTGTCATAAATCAAATACAACAACGTGACAATATATTGCTGGCCATGTCACAGAAAATGAAAGATGTGGAGAATAGGATGCAAATAGGAAAAAGAGCAAAGATCCTTTAAGCTGTGACTCGTACCGTTCCATCTGCCTGATTAATAGTGATTCTAAAATGTATACCTGGATCATGTCAAAATGATTAGCTGCTGTGATTATTTTAAATAATAGACCCAATGCAGCATGGATTTGTTCCCTCGCAACACACTGTATCCCATGTCCACCTTGCCATCTCTGCTTTGTATGTGGCAAGGGGAACTCAATTGATCCACTTGGATAATCCTGTTGGATGCTGAAAAGGATTTGACATGATCTCCTGGTGGTATCTATGGACCGTCATGGCAGAGATGGGACTAGGGTCAGGCTACATGTCAAGGAGCAAGTCAATATGTTCAACCCTGACGGAGAGGGTTTCATATATGGGAATGCTCTCCGATTATATTCAAATAGACCAGAGAACTAGGCAATTGTATCCTCTTTCTCCGCTGATGTTCACCCTATATATGGACCCCTATATTAGTGTATTAAAGAAGACAGCCTTAATTCCATCAATGAGGCTGAATAATTTGGAAGCCAAGATATGAGCCTATGCAGATGATATTTCTGTGCTTACGTCATCTCTGGCAGCGACACTGCCAGCACTAGAGGACACAACCATGGTGTTTGGGCAGGTTTAGGGCTACAAGATAAACATCGATAAAACAGAGGTTATTATTAATATGGGATCTAATAAAGAAGACCCTCGCAATGTAACCTCAGCCAAATATCGGGGCATCCATATTTTGTTAGACATGGATACGTCTTCACTGACATGTTGGTTACAGTAAAATTAGGCAATGGATCAACGATACAGCAATTCCAGCTAACAGGGGCCTTAAACAGGACTTTGTCCTGCTGCCAGTGTGTTATAATCTATATACTGTTGACATTCTGCTATCATTGGGTCATTTAAAGAACTTCCCTCCAAAATTGGCAACATCTTCCTCTTCTTCAGTATGCAGATGCCATGGCACTGTTGGATCAGATGGCAATAGGCCAGTAAAGAGCCTTGTGAGAAATTAGGTTGCTGGTTGACTGGGGTGTTAGCTCTGGTCAAGCACTGGACATAATCGCTGGCAGGGTGAACCACAAAAAGTAATTGAATTAACATGGCATAATCCTGGGTAGCTTGGCACAAAAAGCAGTCAGGCTTAACTATGTAAAGTATTTATGCATCACACAGACAGTAATACATTGAAAACACAACACAAGAAAAATCCCACACCAATTAAAAAAAATAGAGTGAATTTTAAAAGATTATTTGATGCCAAAACAGCAAAATTAATTTAGTTTAACCGGAGTTATGAATTTGTAATGTTTTTAATAAACACTAGCCCCTAAAAGATCAAACTGCCTACCACAGACAACCGGTCACTCAAGACCAGGTCAAAGTAAAAAATATGTCCGACTCCATTGAAGAGCGAGATGGATACAAAAAAATTGATTGGGCCCAGTCAGCGCTTACCTTTGGACTTGAAAGAAATTTGATGAAAAATGTTCTGAGAAGGTAATGCTCAGCAGGGTAAAGATGCAGGCTATGTCCAAGGAGGGAGCGTCGTCATCGGGGACCTGCTGGATGCAGTTTCTGTGAAGATTTCTTCTTTTGGACTTCCTCATTTATTTGAAAGTCAAAAATTGCCAGCAGGACAAAGGTGGAGGCTGTAGCCGACGAGAGTTCCGCAAGGCCAGATACCCCTTAGGTGAAGGACCGCTGAACAAATTATGCTGTTAGGGGGGAGAAACTAGCAGGAGCTGCTGCAAGATCAGGCTAACCGGTGATGCACCTGGGGCAGATAGACAAACAGATTGGTCCCATTCTCCTCTTGGTTCTCAGAGAAGTTTTAAGCCAGAGATTTCCCATGTTTTGAAGTTTGTGCACTTTTAACACCATCACAAAGGGTCCATGAGTCAAAGGGTACCCCTTGAGGGGTTAGAACTTACTCAGGCTTGTTCCAGCCGAGGTTTCAAGATGGTGGGAGTTTTTTCTGCCCCTAAGGCTCTGATCAGGAGGCCAGCCAACTAGCCCTTGAAGTCACTCTGGTAGTCCTGGCTGCAGGGGTGGAACAGGGCTCAAACAGCAGGGCAGGGCACGGAGGATTCAAGGCAAGCTTCAGGCAGCAGAACAGTTCCCGTAGGGTGCAGTAAAACAGTCTTCTGAAGTACACTGCAAGTCACAGGAGCAGGCAATCCTCTGAGAGTCCTTCCACAGGTCAAGAAAGTGAGCAGAAGAGTGGGTGTGAGGGTCCTATTTTGATATTTGAAGTAGGACAAGTTTCAAAAGAATTCCCTGCGTTTGAAGTTTCCTGCTTTCCATGCACTGGCCCCAAGCTGGCTGCATGAACAGTGCAGAGGTGACCAGTCCTTGTTTGAAGTCAGAGCACAGGCACTTCAGGTTCAAGTGGGGCTGTGCCCAGCTCCACTCCCTCCCCCCATTCTGCCAGTGATGGTCCACCCAGGCTCATCTAATCCCTTTATTATGTGATGGTCTGAGAGGAATAAACAAAGTCCAACTGCCAAGTGCACTCAGTCATGTGACTCCGAAACAGGATGAAGGCACCAAATGGGCCAGGAAAATGCCAACTTTCTAAAATTTCAAAATTGTGACCTAAAATCTGATTTTACCATTAAAGAGGACTTTTAAATACAATTTCTCAGACACCAAACACAAAGGTGTCGATTCCGATCCTGTAAAACCCGGGTACGAACCGTCGGACGGAGCGTTTTCACTGTCCGACTCGTACCCGGGAATAACACTTTACAAACCCGCAAGTACGATTCGTACATAAATACAATTTACGTACGATTCGTAAAAAACACTGACCGACAAAAAAATACCCACAATTCCGATCCGGGACACTGCGTACATGACGTCCGGACGGAGTCAGGCAGCGTTCCACGAACCAGCAAGTACGATTCGTGCCCACGTCACTCCGCACGGATTATATTTTACGGCAGCCAAAAACTGCAAGGAAATCAGGACGACGCGCAGAAGGAGCACCTGTACGCGACGGACAGCCATGGACCCCAACCTACGTGTCATCCCGGCCCTCATAGCAGTCGACCTGGTGTACAGGAACCGACGCAGATGCCGCAGAAGGTCAGAACAACACCCAGGGCCAAAGGGGGGGGGGCAGGAGCCGGAAACAAAACCCCCACCCAAGTCACAATACATACATGCCCTGTACATACCTGACCCCCAGGGCCTGGTCACTTCGGGGGGTGGGGGCGTGTCCACGAAGGCCTGCATCCCGCCACAACGGAAGTGGACGTGGACGCGACACGTCACCACAACAATCGTGTTACGCACCGTACCCAGGCCTTCAGAGCGTGGGTATGGGTCACACCGCGCCCACCCCTACGTCACCCCAACAATGGTGGTACGGCCCGTACACACGTTACAAAGTGCTGGGTACGGGCCGTCCCACCATTGTTGGGGTGACGTTGGGGTAGGCGTGGTGCGACTCGTACCCACGCTCTGAAGGCCTGGGTACGGGCCGTACCCCCAATGTTGGGGTGCCATAGGGGTACAGGCCGTACCCAGACCTTCAGAGCGTGAGTACAGTCTGTACACACGTACCCCTACATCAACACTGCAATGGTGGTACGGACCGTACCCACGCCCCCCAGAGCGTGGGTACGGGCCGTACACGCGTACCCCTACATCACCACTGCAATGGGGGTACGGCCCATACCCACGCCCCCAGAGCGTGGGTACGGGCCGTACCACGCGTACCCCTACATCACCACTGCAATGGTGGTATGGCCCGTACCCATGCCCCCAGAGTGTGTTTACGGGCCGTACACGCGTACCCCTATATCACCACTGCAATGGTGGTACGGCCCGTACCCCTGCCCCCAGAGCGTGGTTACGGGCCGTACACGCGTACCCCTACATCACCACTGCAATGGTGGTACGGCCCGTACACACGCCCCCCAGAGCGTGGGTATGGGCCGTACATGCGTACCCCTACATCACCACTGCAATGGTGGTACGGCCCGTACCCACGCCCCCAGAGCGTGTGTACTGGCTGTACACGCGTACCCCTACATCACCACTGCAATGGTGGTACGGCCCGTACCCATGCCCCCCAGACTGTGTGTACGGGCCGTACACGCGTACCCCTACATCACCACTGCAATGGTGGTACGGTCCGTACCCATGCCCCCCAGAGCGTGTGTACGGGCCGCACACGCGTACCCCTACAGTCCCATCACATGATGGATACAAGGCATACACACGCCATGGATGTAGGTGTACGGCTTGGTGCAGCACACCAGCCATGAATTGGGGTGGAGGATGCCCAGGACAGCAGTGTACCACAGCAAGTGCGCAAGTGGGTAGGTGGGTGGGTGGCTACAGAGGACTCCCAGCACTGGACAGGGACATGGGGGTGGGTGCAGAGGAACACCTGCAGTGGACAGAGACATAGGAGGGGTGGGTGCCTATCACTCCCAGCAGTGGACAGAGACATGGGGGTGGGTGCAGAGGAGTCCCAGCAGTGCCCAGACATAGGAGGGGTGGGTGCCTATCACTCCCAGCAGTGCCCATACAAATGAGGGGTGGGTGCCTATCACTCCCAGCAGTGCCCAGACATAGGAGGGGTGGGTGCCTATCACTCCCAGCAGTGCCCACACATAGGAGGGGTGGGTGCCTATCACTCCCAGCAGTGCCCATACAAATGAGGGGTGGGTGCCTATCACTCCCAGCAGTGCCCAGACATAGGAGGGGTGGGTGCCATTCACTCCCAGCAGTTCCCATACAAATGAGGGGTGTGTGCCTATCACTCCCAGCAGTGGACAGAGACATGGGGGTGGGTGCAGAGGAGTCCCAGCAGTGCCCAGACATAGGAGGGGTGGGTGCCTATCACTCCCAGCAGTGCCCATACAAATGAGGGGTGAGTGCCTATCACTCCCAGCAGTGCCCATACAAATGAGGGGTGGGTGCCTATCACTCCCAGCAGTGCCAAGACATAGGAGGGGTGGGTGCCTATCACTCCCAGCAGTGCCCATACAAATGAGGGGTGAGTGCCTCTCACTCCCAGCAGTGGACAGAGACATGGGGGTGGGTGCAGAGGAGTCCCAGCAGTGCCCAGACAGAGGAGGGGTGGGTGCCAATCACTCCCAGCAGTGCCCATACAAATGAGGGGTGGGTGCCTATCACTCCCAGCAGTGGACAGAGACATGGGGGTGGGTGCAGAGGAGTCCCAGCAGTGCCCAGACATAGGAGGGGTGGGTGCCTATCACTCCCAGCAGTGCCCATACAAATGAGGGGTGGGTGCCTATCACTCCCAGCAGTGCCCATACAAATGAGGGGTGGGTGCCTATCACTCCCAGCAGTGGACAGAGACATGGGGGTGGGTGCCTATCACTCCCAGCAGTGCCCATACAAATGAGGGGTGTGTGCCTATCACTCCCAGCAGTGGACAGAGACCTGGGGGTGTGTACATAAACATCAGATGACCACAACTCCATGGGCGTATGTACGCATCCCTAAATTTTGACAATGATGATAGTGCCATAACAACACATCACGGACAGCAGTGTCCCACTCCCAGGAGGATGGATGTCATTCCCCCACTGCATGACACACCACATGTGGGTGTGACGACAAATAACATATGCATACCCACCCCTGGCAGATGCAGCACAATACACACACTGAGATCATGCCACAAGACTGTATACTCATGTCACTGCCCACTAAACTAACAGAGCCAAAGCCAACACACACTGTCACGCACATCCCAGGACTGATAGGAATGTACGACTGCCGGGCCAGCCACCAAGATGTTGTTTCTCATGGAAGGAATAGGTTGGAGTTTGAAGTAATGAATGACACCGCAGTGAGTTACTTCTTCTTTATTTCAAGATTAGAACAGCTACATCTCCAGCTTGCCGCTGGTGTACACCTCCTGAGGCTCTCTGATCAGCCTCTTCACCAACATTCCAACAGAGCCTTCCTCCGTACATTCCAAGGAGATACCACTAGTGGGAACGGGGTGGGGGGAACTGGGACATACCAAAAGGGAAAGATACAACACATCTCCCTTCCCAAAGGGAACACAAACACGTGGCATAAGATGGGAACCTGTAAAGTAAAGCATAGACAAGTCCTTCAATACATCATATAGTCTTCATGCCATGTGGGAGCATTTCTGTATCTCTGTCCCCTGCTCTCCTGCTCCACTTCCTGTCTACCACCCTGCCCCAAGGTCTTGTCTACTACTATAGACCTGGTTTCGCTCTTATTGGTGGCCACCCTATCCATACTCCACATTTTCCCATTCTCAAGTATGACTACATTACCCCTTACCTCCCTGATCTTCTCAGGAGGAAAGTATTTTTCACCTTTGCTGCCCCAGCCGAAGGGCTTTCTTATCCACACCCTTTGACCCGGTTCCAGTGACTTGTGTCTTGCCCCCCATTTCTTGTCGTACCATTGCTTGTATTTACACTGTTTGTCCAACACTTTCTCCCTAAACTCACTCGGATCGATTTCCCTTGATTTACTTCGAGGCATCCAATTTGGAGACAACTTTGTGCCCGCCTTTCTCCCCCTCAAAAGCTCAAAAGGAGAATACCCCGTGGCTAAGTTGGGAGAGGTATGGTAGGACCACAACATGTCTCTTACTGCTGATTCTACTGGCTTGTGTGATGTTGCAGCCAGCTGAATGCAACCTTTCATCAGTCTATTCGCTCTCTCCACCTTCCCGTTGGCCTTAGGACAATACAAAGGTGTGCGAATGTGTGTGATGGACATATCAGCTAGAAATTCCTTCATTTCTTCTGATGCAAATTGTACCCCATTATCTGTGATGATACTGTTTGGAATACCTTCTTTGGAAAATACCTCAGTCAAAAATTCAATTAGAGACCTCGTGTTGATTTTGCTCACAAATTTATGTGTGATCCAATTCGAATAGTAATCAATCAGGACCAGAACATACGTTTCCTGAGTACCTAACCCATGCAGGGGGCCCGCAATGTCCAGCCCCAGCTTGTTCCATGGTTCCTCAGGTACCTCTACTGGTCTCAGAGGAATCCGCCGGATCACCTTGCTTTTGTCACTTAAACTGCATGCCTCGCATTCATTAACTTTCTCCTCCATCAATTGATCCATGCATGGAAACCAAAAGTCAGCTCTTAATCTGGCTTTGCACAGACTCTTGCCCAGGTGTCCTTCATGCGAAAGATCTATAATGTGATTCCTGAGACTCCCCGGTGGCACTAACTTGCTTGACTTTAGGAGAAAATCCCCTTCCACTGACAACTCATCTCTCACATTCCAGTAGGGATGTATCTCTTCCGGCAGTGCCTTGCACTTGGTTGGCCATCCTTTGAGTACATAGTTCTTTACGGCCTTGATAATGTCATCTTGTCCCATATGTAAGTTCCATTGTTCTTTATCCACTGCTTTCACTGAGATTTCCAGAACTTCTTCCTTTTCCCTTTGCCCCCCTACGTCTATGTCCATAGGAGACCTTGATAGGAAATCCGCCACCTTGTTCTGTGGTCCTGGTAAATACACCATCTTGAAGTTGTATCCTTGTAGCCCCAGGACCCATTTCGCAATGCGAGGAGTCATATTCTCCATTTCCTTTCTAGTGAAAATGGCCAGTAGGGGTTTGTGATCTGTGCACAGTTCGAAAGGTGTACCCCACACAAAAAACTTGAAATGTCTTATTGCCCAGTACACCGCTAATGCCTCTTTCTCTACAGTCGAGTAGTTTGCTTCTGCACTTGATAATGACCTTGATGCAAATGCTACCACCCGCACTTTATTGTCCACCCTCTGAGACAATGTAGCTCCAATACCCTTGCTGCTGGCATCCGTTGTTATTAAGGTATCTCTTGTCACCTCAAAGTTTCCTATGAATGGGGCTGAAATTATGGCTTCCTTTATAAGTTTGAAAGATTCCTCTTGTTCTTTCCCCCAAGTGAACCTTGAGTCCTTCTTTATTAGCTCCCTTAGAGGCTGAGATATCATTGAGAAGTTCCTTATATACTTTGCCATAAATTCTGCCAGGCCCAGAAATGACAAGACCTCCTCCCTACACACGGGAGTACTTGCTCTCCTGACTGCTTCCACCAAATCGATCTTGGGTTTTATTCCTTCCTCCGAGATGGTGTGCCCCAAATACTCCACAGATCTTACACCCAATTTGCATTTACTTTCTTTTGTAGTAAATCCTGCCTCCTTCAATCTGTTGAGCGCCATTTTCACATTTTTCTCATGTTCTTGTTCACTTGAACCATACACCAAAATGTCATCTTGGAAACACAAGATTTTCTTACAATCCTTCAGGATATGTTGCATTATTCTTTGGAATGCTGCAGCGGCCGACGCCAATCCAAATGGCATCCTCACGAATTTAAAATTTCCAAATGGGGTGGTGAAGGCCGTCAAAAGCTGTGACTCTGGGTGTAGGTCCACCTGATGGTAGGCCGACGATAAGTCAAGGACACTGAAAAATTTTGCACCCTGAATTGTGCTCATCATTTCATTTATCCTTGGTAAGGGATGTCTATCCACCATAATATTCTCATTCAACCCTCTCAAGTCCACACATAATCTGATGCTACCTCCTTTGTCTTTGGTCGTAATAACAATAGGTGCCAACCACTCTGAGCTCTCTATCTCCTCTATCACCCCTTGTCCTACCAACTTTCTAAGTTCCTCCTGAAGTGGTTCCCTCATGAGTAGTGGTATAGACCGGGTTTTGTGCACCACCGGTTTAGCTCCTTCTTTCAAAACAATTTTGTGCATGTAATTTTTTAGTCTGCCCAATTTATCCGAAAACACTTCTGGAAATTCTTTAATTAAATTGTTGCTCACACCCTGCGGTTCAACCAACATGACCTGTTCAACATTGTTCGGGTCTAATGTAATACCCAAGTCCTTCTGGTGCTTCCACCCTAGGAGATTCGACCCTTGCTTGGTGATGTATACTTTACCTACTGTGTGCCTATCCTTAAAAGTTATTCTCATCCTCACCATACCCACTAAATGAATAGGTTCCTTGTTGTAACCCAATGGATTGATGTCTGCTTTCTCTATTTCTATTTTCTTATCATTGAACTTTTCTTTAAATCCTTTCTCCTCAATGAGTGTAAATGGTGAGCACGAATCAGCAAACATTTGAAATTTTTCCCCATCTAAGACAACCTCACAAGATGGATAGTGCACCTTCTCTTCATTGCTTCCCTGACCAACCTGGAAAATATACGTTTTACCATCTCCCAATTCTGACTCAGCACACCCTATTTCATGTACTCTGGGTATGAACGCTTTACACACCTTAGCCAAATGACCCTTCCTTTCACATTTCCTGCATACTGTGTTCCTGGCTGGGCACCTCCAATTATTTGCCAAGTGATTGGGACTGCCACACCTGAAGCACAACCAGTTCTCCATCTGTTTCCTGGGAACCTCTTTAGTTTTACCCTCCACTTTGCATATGGACTCTTCTGTCATTCCTGCTTTGGCTTCCCCTTTGTCCCTGCTCTCACTTGAGGATATTCTCATTTCTTTCATGCATAAGGCTGTGTGTTCTAAGCCCTTAGCAATGTTAATTGCCTCCTCTAAATCTGGATTCCTTGTCAACAACTCCTCCTGCACCTTATTGTCATTGGTGCACCGCACCAACTGGTCCCTGATCAGCGAATCCGCCAAAACTCCAAATTCACAGGTTGCTGATAGACCTCTTAGGACTGCTACATACGATGAAACTTTCTCCTCCCTCTTCTGGCTTCTTTTGAAAAATTTATGCCTTTCCAGTACAACATTTGTTCTATGTCTGAAGTGCTCCTCTAACTTCCGCAATGTGTATTCATATACATCCCCTCCTACCTCCTCATCATCTGTTTCATCCTCGACTAATCTACCTGTGATGTCCTCAAATACTTTCCTTCCCTGAACACCCAGGTTGTGCAGTAAAATGTGCTGCTTTCTCACATTTGAAAAATTACCCCCACCAATGGCAATGAGGTACGATTTAAAAATACCCTCCCATCTGTGCCAAGGTATTTCAGGTTCTCCTACCTCATTCAAGAACGCAGGGGGTTGACTCATGCCTGCACCTGCCATATTTTTTCCAAATGTAAACCAAGATGATAAACAGGCAAAAATGGGAATGAAGAAAACACTTACTGCTACCCCTTAAAATATTATTGTACACTAAGGAATGTGCTTTCCACACTTAAATTGCTTAAAATACGCTACACAAATTATCAAAGTTTCATATTGTCCCTCTGAAAAAAAATGGTTATTTGCATGACCTTTACTATTTCCTTCAGTCTCTACACAATCCGCCGCAACTCTCACCGTTTTTTCTTTTTTCCTCCAAAAGTCTTTTTTAAGGGCCCCTATCTTGCTGTAGCTTCCAAACACAGGGCTCTCCGAACTGAAAGTTCTACCTTCGAGAGTAAATAACTATTTATGAAGCACTGATGCTGTTTCCCTTGACACGTCTCTTTTCTTTTTCTAAAAGAAATTTCGCTGTCAAAATTCGTAGAATCTGCTGCGGTGAAAACGCCTTCAGTTTTACCAGCAAATCAGTTTCACCCGGAAGACTTCTAACGCGTAGGAAGCTCTCCTCACACACTTCTTTCACAGCGACGCCAGGAACGCAGCGCTCCTCACAAGGTAAACGCTCATTTCAAGCTCCGTCTTCCGTTCGTGTGTACGCGTTGGAAGCTCTCCTCACACACTTCACTCACAGTGACGCCTGAAACGCAGCGCTCCTCACCAGATACACGCTCATCCAAGATTCGTCTACCCTTCGTGTGTGTGTACGTCCTCTCCTTTTCCACCTTATGCTCGTTCTTCAGCGCTTCGTTATAGGTTCACCTCATTACCGCTCTCACTCCGTTAGCTTACTTGACCCGTGCCAGTCATAGTCTGCCTTCAACACCAGAATAGCGTCTCGTCCTCCTCATCGCTGCGTCAACGACTGCTTCACCATACCTTTTGAAGTGAAAGCAGATGTTTCATAAAGGTCACCTCACAGCTTCCACGATGCCTTGTTTTTCTTTTTCAAAACACTAGTGAAGATGCGGCCGGCTCGCCAGTACTCTTCTCAAAACTCTTCCTTTTTTTTTTTCTGAATATGTTTCATCAAAGGAGATGTAATACGCCACCAGCTTGCAAGACGAAGTTCACAGGGGAAGATGTAGCGCTGTCCCTACACAGCATCCCGTACTCGTCGCCAATAAATGAAGTAATGAATGACACCGCAGTGAGTTACTTCTTCTTTATTTCAAGATTAGAACAGCTACATCTCCAGCTTGCCGCTGGTGTACACCTCCTGAGGCTCTCTGATCAGCCTCTTCACCAACATTCCACAGAGCCTTCCTCCGTACATTCCAAGGAGATACCACTAGTGGGAACGGGGTGGGGGGAACTGGGACATACCAAAAGGGAAAGATACAACAGAGTTCCTACAGATACAATGCCCACAATTGTCAGGCAGGGGTTCAAATACCCAGCAGAACAAGTCCCATATGTGTCCTAGCCTGGGATTACACACATGCATTGTGCAGAAAAGGGACAAATTCACCATGAAGGCATGGCAAAATACTCAATAAACAAGTACAGTGAGTACCAAAGATGGCACAGACGAAGCAGCCGGAGACATTGCAGAGCAGGCATGGCCAGAGTTGAAGGGATCCCTCACCAACAAAGGAAATGTAGACACAGGGTGACACAACTATTGTGCAACTCTCTGCAGGGAAGATGTAATGTGCCACAGAGTAAGGAACACTCCTTTGGACAATGTCTCCAAACACAAAGAGCATACACGACAAAGAATCTTTGCAGAGACCTTGTGATGGCAGGCAGATAACAGGTTCCACCCCATGAGCAGCAGACTACAACATTACCCTGAAACATAACACATGCCCACAACCACAACTCCTTTAGGTTCAGCATCAACATCAATACCTGAATTGCAAGACCTTTTGAAAGAAAATAGAAAATGCTTTATTCAGCATGCAACCAATAATGTGTAAACGAGAACATTCACAAAGGCCAATGGCCAGTCCATATCATCAGTCCTTGGGGGGTGGACACATGGCCATGCGTCTCCCCTAGCTTGTCTGCACAACAGAAGACTCTGTGTCATCGACTGGGGAGGGCATCATGTGGGGAAGGACCAGGCACCGCAGGGACAGGAGGGGGAAGGGTAGGTGTGGTGGGTGCAGGGACGGACGACTCCAACACAGGGGGTGGGGCAGCGCCAAAGGTGGAGGTGAGCTCGGCGCTGCACACTTCTGCCAGTTCTACAAGCGTCTCCCCTGCACCCGGAGAAACAACAGGCCCCAAGGAGGGGGTGGGTCAGAGGGAAGTGTTGCAGCGCTACTGGGGGAGGTGGTGGACAGGCTGGGGGACTTAACTCCCCTACCCGTGGAGTGCCTTGACCGTTTCCGGCCAGGTGAACTAGTGGGGCTGAGGCCCAGCCCAGCAAAGTAGGCCTCCTTCTCCGAATCAGGGGCATTGGAGCCAAGTGGAGTGACATCGGAGGGACTGGGGAGTGAGTCATGTGGACGAGGACTGTGGCTGCGTGCCTGCCTGTGTGCCCCAGACCCAGTGGGTGTGCTTGCTTCCCCCTGAATGTGCGTGTCAGGAGGTGTGCGCTTGCCCTTATGTGGTGGTGTGCTGCTTGTGTCTGGTGGGGTGCGTGTGTGTGGATGTCTTGGTGTGCTTGGGACAGGCATGGGTGTGGGACTTGTGGATGGGGTTGGGGTGGGGGGGAAGGCAGCGCTGCAGGTGACTCGCTACTGCCGTCAGTGACGAGTCCAGGGACCTCAGCAACATCCGTTGGTCAGACATCTCTGATGACATGCCCTCCATGTACGACACCATCTGGGTTAGCAGTCTGGTGTGGCCAAGGAGGACAGTCAGGATCGATATCTGCCCAACTTGCAACTGCCACTGAATGTCCACAGACTTGGCAGTGAGGGCAGCAAGGGGAACAGGGGCAGGGGGTGCGGTGCCTGACACGAAGGACACGGTGTGGACTAGCACGGACAGAAAGGACCCGAGCAAGTGGGAGGGCAGTGATGGGAATGGAGGGGGCGGCGAAAGATGTACTGCTGCTTTCAGCAGTGGGAGCAGCCTCCGCCCCCTCTGGGAGCTCAGCCTCGGACCCGTCAGCCTCGTAGTCAGTGTTCATACTGGGCAGGTCCTCCGCCTCACTCCCCTCGCCCTCCGTGTCACTTGATGCCGCCGACTCCACAGCGGTGTCCTCCGATGATGCTGTGGGCAAGGTGAAGAGACAGGAAGAAATCAGTCACCTGTATACATCTGACACATGAGTCCAAACTAAATAGGCAACAGTGCATATCAGGAAAGGCATCATGAGTAACATCTAGGATACTCCCCACATATGTAAGCCCTGCACTCCCCAGTTGTATGACCCACCAAGCCACTTGGAAACAATGCAAATTGGGACACAACAGCAAATAACTAGAAATACCAAGATCATGAGAAGCCAGTGTCTGGGACCAGTTCAGCACAGCAAGACTATGACGGCATGTCACCTCTTGTGCACTGTGAACCAAACAGTATTGTCGCACACAAGGCCAAATACCACATGCCACTGCAAAAGGTGTCCCCACACTCAGAGACCTGTGAGTACTTTTGACACCCCAAATAAATACATATTGACTGCTGGAGAATCACAACCCTTTACACAATGGACATGTCTGACATGTGGCACACTTTCTGGACTGCGAATCATCACACACAAGTCAGAACTGGCTATGGAACATCAGGTTTGAACATGTACGCCTCTCCCGCACACACACACCCATAACGGAGTCAATGTGACTGATAACGATCAAGAAGTGACACCTCTAATTCAGGGTCACAATAACTGTGTTTGAAAACTAGCTCCATCAACACGACATCACCTTGTAGGGCTGTCAAAACATTTTGCTCACAAACAAACATCCATAGATTGTTGTGAATAGCCACACAGGCACTGGCCAGTGTGAGTATGCACAAGCAAACTGGTGTATCCCTGTCCAGTGGACAAATGTATCACACATGTGAAAATCACTACCTAGGCCAGGGAACAAGGCCACAGAGGCAGAGCCATGCTGAACCCACAGTGAATGTGCACAGTGTTGGATGACACACATGAGTAGGAGGGCAGGCTATGTCAGGGGACTGTAGTGGGTACACTGCTCCATGGGCCTGGAATGAGCTGACTGTTATAGGAGCATCCGTCCCTGCACTATGCATAAATCCCACTCATGCACATCATGTCTGAGGCCACAACATTGGTCATGCATGCTGCAAGTCTGTAAATTAGAACCATCACACTCCTATGTTGAGACTCAGCATCAGTGGCAACAATAATGCACCCCCAAATGACTGAACAGGACCGGGCACAGGCAGACCACCCCCACACATGATGCTGAAAGCAGTGTGCACCTTGATTAACTGGCAGCCTAGATGACCATGTGCAACAGTGATAACACACAGACCAGATAACAAATGTCAAGGAGGGGATGGGAGGAAGAACAGCACAGGTTGACTTGTGGGAGCAGGATATGCACTGCACCTATATAGCCTGGCAGTGCGTCCAGGCGACTGACCAGCTACAAAAGCTGGCGACACACAACAAATACACATGTACCTACCCCCTTCCTGCTGCTGTAACTCCTATATCCGCCTATCCAGGTCAGGGAAGACCACCGCCAGGACACGCTTCATCTGGTGGGTCAGGCGCCGGCGCCCCCCATGCTTGCGAGGAGCCTCCTCCTTCAGCATGACCCGGGCGATCCTCCGGTCCAGCACCGGATGTCCTGCCATCTCTTCCTCACTTGTGGCAGGCGCCGACGGCGACCCTCCACCGATTGCACGGCCTTGACGGCGTCCTTCCAGATGTTACCCTTGTGATGTGCGGATACCTGTGTGGATGACAAAGTGGGACAACATCACTACACCTGCACTATGTCACAGAGACACACATTTGAACATCTTTAATTTGTTGAACAGGGCATAGTATGCTGGCAAGTAATAGCACCTAAGTCATAGGGACTCTTTCCACTGGGGACGCTGCAATGCACTACATGGCATAGTAAGTACACAGGTGGCATGAGGGGTACCACACAATCCCTGATCATGGCACACACTGTGCATCCCAAGCAACACAAGGCTGATGGACAGCACCTCCAAGCAGTCACATGCCCCAGGCCACTGACGAAACCTCAGCAGAGTACACAGACACACACAGGCACACATCAATCACCAGCCATTGGCAACAGTGGATGCAAACATCACTCTGCACATGTGCCACTTGCCAGGGGGGGGTCATAGGTGTGGGGCTAGCTCAGCAAGTCAGACACACAGCACGGCTTACTTCACACATCAGATTGATTTAGCAGTTGCATCCACTATGCAGCTGTGGTGCAACACTCCACATAGACACTCACCCACATGACATGAAACATTCACACACATCAATGTTCTGGGGCGTACACATCATTTGGACACTCTCACCACTCTCACCACAGCTCCACTCAACTATCACACACATCTGTGGGTGCAGTCACATGTCACACCGGGGTGACCACTGAATCACCGCAGGACAATAGAACAGGTATGGCCAAGAGGATTAGGCTGGCTGAATGTGCCATGCACTATGAAGTGAATGTCACAGTAAGCACAATGCAAGTGATGAGTGCACACATTAACTACATCAAGCCCTGCATGAGAGACTTAAGCCATCCACCCCCCCCCCCCCCTGGGACCCACTCCAACCAACAGAGCATGTCTGTCACACCTGGACACAATGCCAGAAGTGATAGACACAATAAAGGTTCACAGGCAAAGGTAGTGGAGTCAGCACTCACCTGCTCCTCTGGTCGACCATACAGCATGGGGTAGTGTGGGAGGATCACATCCAGCAGGGCCTGGTTCTCCTTCTGTGTGAAAGGCTGGGCCCTCTCCACAGTCCTTGACATGGTGCCAGAGGGAGACGATACAGCAGCAGTGGGATCGACTGACATGTTGTGCAGACAAGTGCCCTCTCATGAGTTCTGCCTGCCTTATATCTGCTTTGCTGGCCTATTTCATGTACAGGAGTACAGAGTGATTGGTCAGACTCCTTTGCATCCTACGTTTCCTCCAATCCCTTTAAACATTCACCAGTGACAGCCTTTGCATGTTTCGATTTTGCAGCATCATGTGAAGTCAACAACCACTTTGCAACAATGTATAATGGGGCCAACGGAATTTTCCAGACCACATGATGTACAAATTTGAACCAGAAAATTGGTATCCATGACAACCAGCATGCATTTAGGCCCTAATACTTGTCCCTCATGTGTCCCCATTGTAATTTTTACATCCCCACACAGGTACGGCGCGTTACACACGTACCCCTAGGGCACCATCACTACAGTGATACGGGCCGTACATGCGTGAGTACGTGCCGATCACTATAGTTGTGTTACTGTAGGTCCGAGTGATCGGCACGTACTCACGCGTGTACGGCCCATACACGCGTGAGTACGTGCCGATCACTATAGTTGTGTTACTGTAGGTCCGAGTGATCGGCACATACTCACGAGTGTATGGCCCGTGCACGCGTTAGTACGTGCCGATCACTTTAGTTGTGTTACTGTAGGTCCGAGTGATCGGTACATACTCACGCGTGTACGGGCCGTACACGCGTGAGTACGTGCCGATCACTATAGTTGTGTTACTGTATGTCCGAGTGATCGGCACATACTCACGCGTGTACGGCCCGTACACGCGTGAGTACGTGCCGATCACTATATTTGTGTTACTGTAAGTCAGAGTGATTGGCACGTACTCACGCGTGTACGGGCCATATCCCTATGGCGTACGCCTACGGCTACACTAGCATAGTGATACGGACCCTACACACGCCCTCAGAGCGTGTGTACGGTGCGTTTCAAACCTTGCACTGGTGACAGGCAGCACACAGAAAGGAATGGAGCTGTCATACTTGCCCAAGGCTCGACATCAAGTCATTGTCAGTGCAGTCCTACATGTCTCGGTCATACATGTATCAGGCTGTGATGTGGCATATATCTCCTCATGTTTGAACCCAATAGATGTGTGATGGGCTGTGTACACATGTCATGTGTGATGGTGCACTATGTGCCCCACATCCCCTTCACACCTTTTACATGTGTACATGTAGTACAGACTTGTCGAGCACTGCATCACTGGCATGGCACAGTCACCAACACCCGCAACTGTTCCCTGATGCCAGGTACACGGATAATCACACATGACATGTAAATACTGGTGTGGCACGATATCACGATGTCATGTGTGTGTCATGTGTTCCCATGAGCTTGCAGTTGGTGTTCCGTCAAATGCATCTGCAGTTGCTGCATCCAACATGTGTCTGTGTGTAGATGGGCATGGCACACTATTACGCACACCAGGCCACATGTGGAATCAGACATAAGGTGTGTATGTATGCATCGAACAGGGACTTGCCAGACATGGACGTATCTGTGTAGTCTCAATGTATGTGTGATCAGTCTTGACATGTACCCCTTCATGGCAAGGTGTGTGGTCTGTCCTTTTTCAAGGACATGTGACCTGTGCCTCTAGTGTTCCGCAACCTGTCTGTATGATGAACATCCTTCTTCTGCACATATGTGGATATCTGTCACTCCTGTCATGCATCTGCCTGTTCCCTTACACTGGCCCACAGCTAGTTTAATGGCATGTCATGTTGACCTTGAGAATCCACGTTTGTAGCTGGCTCTTGGTAGGAGTCTGACCTGGCTGGCATACGTGTCCACGATATATTGCACAGACCTGACTCTGTATGTAGCACATGTGTATTGGCTGTTGAACATGTGCTCTGTACATTGACATTGTTGTTGTACTGTACTCACTCTTCGTTATCCCTTCCAAAATACTGCAGGGCTCCGCCTCTCCCCCGACCAATGCCAGACTTGGCTGCCCTGAGGGAACGTGACTGTATATGCCGCTACCGCTTCTCCCAACCGTTAATTGAGAACTTGACCGCAAGACTGGCACCACACCTCCAACCGCTACACAGGTATCCTACTGCACTGACACCTGATGGCAGCACTACATTTCTTTGACACGGGTACGTTTCAATTGACCATAGCTGATGTTGGTGGCATGTCCCAGACCATGTTCAGCCGTTTCCTGCATGATGTTTTAGAGGCCATGTTGGTTCACCTGGATGAGTTTATTCATTTCCCAAATCATGAGCAGTTGACAGGTGTCAAGGGTGAGTTCTATGCCCTGGGAGGGATGCCCCATGTCATTGGGTCTATAGATGGGACACATGTGGCTTTGGTACCACCACAGGCACAGCAGGTAGCCTAAAGGAAACGTAAACATTACCACTCCATTAATGCCCTTGTGGTGTGTCTTGCTAACATGCTGATTTCCCATGTCTGTGCTCGTTTTCCAGGATCAGCACACGATGCCTACATCATGAGGCGTAGCAGGATGCCCGAAATGATGCTGCAGCTGTGCAACAAACGAGCATGTTTTGTTAGTGGGAATACTCTGTTAGTCCTGTATTTGCCGTCATCTTTATGTCTTACTGCTTCTCCTGACCCACTTCTGTCCATGATGTTTCCATGTAGGGGACTCTGGCTATCCCAACATGCCATGGCTGATCACGCCTCTCCGCAACCCCAGAACGGCTGCCGATCACCGGTACAACAACGCCCATGGCTAGACCAGGCGAATGATTGAGAGGACTTTTGGCCTCCTGAAGAGGCGATTCCGGTGCCTCCACAAGACCGGCGGCTCCCTCCCATATGCACCGGTGAAGGTCTGCAAAATCTTCCTCGTGTGCTGCATGCTGCACAACATGGCAGTGGAGAAAGCTGTGCCACTCATCCTGCATCCGGATGAGCAGGAACATCCACCCGTTCAGGATGAAGGGCTTGGTGACGAGGCAAGTGATGTGGAGGAGGAGGAGGAAGAGGACATCCGGAGTCGGCTCATACGCAACTCCTTTGCTTAGTGGTGAGTTCCAGTGTCTGAGTGTGCACACATTGAGGCTTGTGCGGCATGTGTTGTAATGTGTGGGTCCATCTGCATGTATGCTAAGTGAGTCAGAGGTGTGTTTGGATGTGTCACTTGAGTGATGATGTCATTAACAAAAATGTAGCTGAGACACTATTTTCACCTAGCAGGTTGACAACCTTATACGTGTCGAGTACATACCCATGCATGCGGATGAGCATCTTTTGGCTGACTTCTTGTGTGTCTCTCATCCCCAGGTATTTGCGCATGCTGTCTGCTGGTGGCATCGTTGTGCTCCTGCTATTCCTCATGAATACAGCAACGTGTGCTGAATCAGCGTTACATGCACGGACATGTTGAAAAGTCTCCTTTGGGTAAGGGATGCAGCACGGCTTTTTGGGTGTGGTATTTGTTTACAATGTGTGTGAACTGCTCCTGTGCATGTTTTGTTACTTAGCATACATGTAGAATCACCATGGGGCACATGACATGGAGCTTGATTCACATGAATTGATGACACTTGGTGACAGTCATCTGTAATGGGATTGTGGATTGTGATGAAGGCATCAATGTGTGTAACACTTCCCTCGGAAACATACGGGATGCACCGGGTTGACATAGTGTGGGACATCCCCATTAGAGGCTCAATTGTGAATAGCAGCCTCTCCGTGAGCAGCAGGGGGTGTTTTGCTCAAACCCGTCACTTGTGTGCCAGTTCTATGGATTTCCAGCATCTGTGGTGCAAAGGGGGTTGCCAGTGTAGGTTCCCACATTTTCATCCACATGACCTGTACATCTGTTAATATAGATGCATTAGCCTTCCGGACAACATGACTAATAAAGGTGTCCCTCAGCCTCCAAGGTGCCTCATCTCAGTCAATGCAGGTCTCTTGCCACTGTGCATGCGGCATGTCTGGCATAGTTATCAGAGATTGTGCATATGAGTCTATGTGTAGAGTAGCAAGATGCATGATCTGTATTGTGCATGAAGTCCATGGCTGTGTAGGTATTTTGGCATCTCAGTCCCCACAACGCCCACTTTGCTGATTGTGCATCCATTGTCTGTGTGTGTGCCATGTTGAACCAGACACTCCTTCCTTAACATCACCTTTTGCAGTAGTCCTTTTTGACATCCTTGTCTTTGTGTGCAACTTGTGGCATGGTTTTCAGGACATGGTGCCTGCTGCTGCAGGCCCTGCATCAAGGGCACACAGAGTTTCTATATTTAGCCTCACACACAAGCCTCTAAGAAGCACCCCCCTTCCTCCCTCCACCCATTCATTTGTGTGTAATTTATTTATTTTATTTATTTATTTATTTATTTATTTATTTAGGTTACTTATAAAGCGCTAACAATCATCCCGGGGGATATCACGGCGCTGCGATTGCTACAGTGAGGATGCTGTGGGAAAAAATAGGTGTCTTTAGTCATAGTCAGGGAAAAGAAAAGTTTTTAGTTGTTTCCTGAACGCCAGGTGATCCTCTGTAAGTCGAAGGGCCATGGGAAGTTCATTCCACTTCTTTGCGGCAACGTAGGAAAAGGCTCGTTCACCCATTCTGGCTTTCTTTACCCTCGGTATGCTGGCCAGAGCCGCGATTTGTGAGCGGAGGTGTCTAGTGGGAGTGTAGAACCGGATCCTGTTTCTAAGGATAAGAGGGCCTGTCTCATGAAGTGCTCTATGAGTAATGCACAGCATCTTAAAAGTTGCTCTCTGCTTCATCGGAAGCCAGTGTAATCAGCTTGTGTGTGACACAGTTGCGGTGGCAAAGGCTGGACCGTCTGCACAGGCTACGTGCACATTGCATGAGCCTCATGTCCTTGCATGAGCCACATCACGCTACACCATGATGTTGAGGCCACCCACCAAGCAATGTCCAGCCAATACATCTGTCGCATGCACTCAGGCATGCACTAAGCGCCCACACAACACCTTTGCATAATGAGTGTGCAACTCCAACTGCCTACACAGCGCTGGCACGCCTTCCAGCCCCTGTCAACCAACCAGGTCATGTCCCTCCTACTCCCCACCGGCTCGGTACACCGACAAGGCCATGGGAGTGGTACTCCAGGCCTCTTCATGTGGTATGGTGTCGTTGTCGGATACATGGCACAGGTATCATGTCTCAGCGTGTCAGTCTACAATGTGTCCAGGATCCCCCTCTACATCATGACATGCGCACAGCATCTCATCATCATCTCGTGTGCCATTGACAGCCAGGTGCTCCTCACCCTCCCCAAAGACGCAGCCCTTGCCAGTTCTCATATTCAATTATGCATGGGATCCATTGGCAGATGGCTCAACATCAGCCACCTGATGCTGGACTTGTACAATACTGAGGTGATCATCTGCGGATTGTCCCCTTACAGGTAGCTCAACTGCTTGTGTCCCACTCGCAAGGGCCCTGCACAAGCACCCAGTGGCCACGCACACGAGCTGGTGTGCATCATGGATTGCTTGCTCACATGTGCTATGCTGATCACCAGCATCTGTACCTCAGGCTGCAGCACACTCTGCATTATGCACATGATACCCAGTCCGATCCACCTCCAGGCAAGACAGACCATCCCCCAGGTCCACTACGACATCCATGTCAAATCCTACCCTGCCCTCTACAGACAAGTACATTACAACTCCCATGATACTTGTCCACATCCAGGGTGCATCTGCACAGCTCTGCTCCAACATCCGGCGGCCCAGCCACATCAACGTCCAACAGAGATAGCTGCAATGGATCACTGTCAGCTGCCGGATGACCTTCACAATCCACACCCACACTCAGGGTGCAGCCCACAACCACAACCCCAACACAACCTTGTGGCACTGTCATCCAAGACCCCATTGTGCCATCTCCATACATCCAACCTTGGCCTGGCCACCATTCTCCACATCCACCTGACTCCGGCATGCAGGACATAGTGTCCCACCTGGCTAAACATACCTGGGACTCCCACCCCAGGACACTCCACATGAGCCCTGACCTCTGCGCATGACTGATGCTCTTCAAAATAGGTCTGTCCGCACAGTTGTGCAGGCACCCCCTCAGCTGGTTGAGCCCATCACGGGTGAGTATGGTGCTCCATGTCTGCATTGGATGATACATTGTGACCCATGTGTGTCCTGTGCCAGACTCAGATCCAAGGGTGTGGATGGTTGGAGTTACTTCAAAACTCAGGCATGGTTTGACATTACAACACACACATGTTATGAACTAATGTAACATGACGGCATCATCTCATGATTGAGATGATTTTTATTAGTGGTGGGGTACGTGTTTGTGGAGATGAAAAGAGGTGCTCGCCGGGTGTCTAGAATCCAAAGTTCACAGGGGGAGTTGGTATCCTTGCCATTGGAAGTCATCAGAGTCCATGCCACAGTCTTTGTCAACATTGGTCAGACTGTGACCAGCAAGTCCATGTGGCAGAGAATGTCATTGGATGAGGTGCTGCTGTTGCGCCAGAGGGCCGGGTGCCAGGCCAGGTGACCTGGGAGATGGTGATGGTCCGCTGACTCTCACGGTCTTTTGCGTGGACGACCCACCTTCCTCCGGGGACCCTTAGAAGCAGGCCGTGACGATGTTTGTGATGCTCCGTCGGATGAATCCTCCTCCTCCTGATCCCTCTCTGTGGCTGGTGGTGATGTTCGCCTGGTGGCACAGGGAGGGTTGCCCATGTTGTCGGTAATCCGACGGAGTGAACGGCTCATGTCCGTTTGCACTGCCATGAGCTCAGCCAGTCTTGCCTCCATCCGTCCTTGGTGTTGTCGTTGACTGGCATGTTGCTCGGCCTGCAGGGTCTTCATCTCCTCGAGGGTCCACTTGATGTCTGTGAGGGTCGACACAACCTGGCTGATGCCCCTGGTGTCACGCCGGTATGTGTCCAGGATGTTGCGTACGTGTGACATACCGGTTTCCTCAGCTGGCTGGTCAGGTTCGCGCCTCCGACTGCCTCCACTCCCACCACGCCTGCCCACACGAGCCTGGCCTGCCGTTGTGGGCACATCGGGTCTCCGGGACCCCTGAGGGATGTCATTTGCGGTGTCGCCTGCCTCCTCCTGGGTGCTCAGAGTACCTTGTCCCTCCTGGTCAGACTGGCTGTGTTGTTCGGTGCAAGCAGGGCTCCTGGGTGTATCCTGGGATGTGGCAGGAATGGGGGTGGTGGTTGGCAAAGTTGTATCTGATGCAGGTGCTGCAGGGGCTTAGGCACCAGAGGGGCCAGGTTGGTCGGGGTCATCCACGGAGTGGTGAGAGTCGTCGCTGCCGGTGGGATCATCTTCACGCCGAGCCTGGTCCTGTGATTCTTCCCCCCCAGTGTTGGGGGGAGATCGACGACGTTGCCCTGTGTGTTGGAGAGAGACAATGTTAATGGTGTTTCATGCGACATCCATGTTTCATACATATTCAAGTTGGCACAGTTCCTCTGGGTAGTTGGATATGGCTAGCATTCCTCTTACAGTGCTCTTGTGGATGGGTATGTTGCGGGGGACAGATTGATATGTACTCCTGGTTATTTGGCCTGTCTAATGAGTGTTGGGATGCTTATTTGGCTATGGATTGGTCTTGTTGTGTCACATGTCCATTGTGGGAGTGGCAATTTCCGGTTGCTGCCCCGGGGGTGTGTGCTTGTGTAAGGGGTGGGGGGGGTGTGACCGGGCATGCTGTTGGGTGTGGTGTGATTTGTCATTGGGTCTACCAGGTGATGTGTCTATCCCCTCATGGTGCATGCTGGCATGACAGTGAATGTGAGTATGTGTGCTAGGTAGGTGGCATGTGGAGTTGGTGTTTGAATGTACAGTGGTCACAGGAGTGCCTTGTGCTGTCTACAGCAGGCCCAAATGTCATCTACCTTGTCTGTACTTGGCAGGTCCCTGTGCATTTTGCATGGTGCATGGGTATGTCCCTAGGCCACAGCTTTCAACACTTTTCCTGTGTGTGACACACTCTTTGTTGAGGCATCATTTTGGAACGCAGTAAGCAGTGTAGCGAGCGGCCGTAGCGAGCGATGCAGACTCGCCTTACGTGTTGCACTGTACATGGGCAAATGGTGTTTTTTCATATCTATTGGAGAATGCAGGTAGGTAACTTATGCATTTGTGACTCGGTTCTAAGAAACACAGTGAGTGGGTATACTGGGTGTAAGGTTAGCTTTATGCCTGCAGCAAGGATCTACTCGTGAACAGATAGGCACATGGCCCAGTGATTTCCAACAGAAAATGGGGTGTTTCACGCACTGCCAAACCTTGTCAACATGCACACAGTCCACCTGCTGACGAGCATGCATGCCCACAACACCCAAGGGCGATTTGGTCTCCCTCTTTCTCCCTCTCTCCCTCCCTCTGTCACCCTCCTCCCTCTGTCTGTCTCCCTCTGTCGCCCTCTTTCTCCCTGTGTCTCCCTCCCTCTCTCTCCCTCTCCCTCCGTCTGTCTGTCACCCTCTGTCACCTCAGCCCAGCTTCCTGGGCACGCAACACTTTGCAGGACTTTCAAAGGCCATTGGCTTGTTCATGTGGCTTTGTTTAGAATCTCCCGGCCCCCATTGGGCAGAGTGTCTCTGAGTCTGCGCTGCTGTGGCGGTGTGTGCTGACACTCTTTCAAAGTGATGCCTCTTCATTAGCTGCTGTAATGTGCAAATTGGGCCTTCATATCCATGTCATCCTGTGACGCGGCCACCATTTGCAGGCGACACAGTACTGTGTCGGGACACACTGTTTGTATAGCTGTGCCCTAGGCCATATGGGCTAAGGGCATTGGTGCCTGCTTCTGAGTTGCACAATGTGTTTTGTGAGGCCAACCCTCCCAGCATCGCGGACATCCTGTCTTGTGTTGGTGTTTTGTGTGGCCTGTGACTTGGCATGGCCTTGCTTGATGCATGGGGCATGGAGCCGTTAGTGGCATGTGCATGTTTATTGATTGTGGTTGTGTCTGGTGACTGTTTTGGGGTAGTTGTGTGCATTATTGGGAGTTGGGTTGTGGATGCGGTTCCCCACATGTGACGTGAGTTGTTTGTGTACTCACCAGGCTCAGCGACTCCTACTCCGTGTACTCCCACCGGCGGCAGCGTCCCCATCACCTTCTCCTCCCAGGGATGGTAGTGTACCGATCTGCAGGGCGGCCCACCTCCAGTGATGTTACTCTGGGCATATTCGTCAGTCATTTTGCGCCGGACCGTCCTCCGCAGATCGTACCACCTGGCTTGGCATTCCTGCCTGGTCCTTCTGATGGGCACAACAGCATTCACCCGATTGACGATCCTCTGCCACATGGCTGATTTCTCCGCTATGCTGGTCTGTCTGATCAATGTTCCAAAGAGCTGTGGCTCGACTCTGATGATTTCGTTGACAAGGATTCTTGTTTGTGGGCATGGTGTGGGGTGTGGGTGTGGATGGTTGTGGGTGTGTGGGTGTGATGAGGGGGTGTTTGTGAAGGTGGTTGTGTGAAGGTGTGCAAGTGTAAGGTGTAGTCAGGATTCTGGTATGGTGCAGTGGTTTGTCTGTGGTGTCTTTCAGCAGTGGGTCTGTTGCAAAGGCTCATGGTTTGTGTGTGTGGGCCCTTTTTATTGGTCCATTTGTGGGCGTGGCTGTGTTAGAACTTTGGGTGGGTGTGTTATAAGAAGTGGTTGTGGTTTGGGCCTCTGTTTACCTGTTTGGATGTTGCAGGTCAGTGTATTGGATGTATTTGGCCTTGTTGGACGTGTTTTGTGGTGTTGTGCGATTCAAATTGACCCTCCTTGTGGTGTTTTGAGGTGTCCTGGTTCAGTGCGACTGTTTTTCGCGTCTGTAAGGTGCGTACATCGGCCATGTTGTTGTACAGTGCTCACATTTGCTATGGCTTGATACGACTCGTACATGCGCGATGCTGGGTGAGGGTGCTGGTGTAGGGGCCTGGGGTAGGGTGCGTACAGGCACGGGCAGGGTGTAGGGGCCTGGGGGTACAGGCCGTACATACGGGAACTGGGGGTAAGGTGCGTACATACGGGGTGGCTGGGGGTACGTCGCGTACATACGGGGGCTGGGGGTACGTCGCGTACATATGGGGTAAGGGCTGGGGGTACGGCGTGTACATACGGGGACCGGGGGTATGGCACGTACATACGGGGGGTCTGGGGGTACATCGCATACATACGGGGGCTGGGGGTACGTCGCGTACATACAGGGTGAGGGCTGGGTGTATGGCGCATACATACGGGGACCGGGGGTACTGGGCGTACATCCGGGGGGGGCGGCTGGGGATACGTCGCGTACATACGGGGGCTGGGGGTACGTTGCGTACATCAGGGGGGGCTGGGGGTATGGCGCGTGCATACGGGGACCGGGGGTACTGCACGTACATACAGGGGGGATGGGGGTACGGCGCGTACATACGGGGACCGGGGGTACGGCCCGTACATAGGGGGGGCTGGGGGTACGGCTTGTACATACGGGGGCTGGGGGTACGTCGCGTACATATGGGGGGCTGGGGGTACGGCACGTACATACGGGGGCTGGGGGTATGGCGCGTACAAATGGGGGCAGTGTTCGGCATGTATGCGGGCACATGTTTAGACGTGTACATGGTTGCTATTGAAGTTCGCTCCGTACGGTGTTTTTTCCATACGGTTGTACATTCGGACGGACGGGACGGATTGTACTTGCGCGCTCGGACTTCATTTTTACGATTTGTACGTAAAAATGTACGGGGACGTGTCGGGAACTTTTCCAGACACGAGGACGTGTCGGGGATTTTTCCCGATGCGAATCGTTTGTAGTTTTTCACATACAAATCGTACTTGCACGTTTGTACGGGACTTGTTCGATTCGTACAGAAAGAAATACAGATACGATTCGTACGGGGAATATTTTTCTCGGATCGGAATCGGCACCTAACTGTTTATCTGTTCCCAATCAAAAGTTAGCACTTATTACATTTAGTAAGGCAACCCAATGTTATCCTGTACGAGAGGTAGGCCTCCCAGTAGCAAAAAACAAATGTAGGGGGTTTGCACTACCAGGACATGTAAAACTTAAAAGTGCATGTCCAACATTTTAGTAACAATGCAACCTATCCTATGGGCTACCTGGGGGCTACCTATTGGGTGACTTATATGCAATAAGAGGGAAGTTTAAGGCTTGGCAAGGGGGTTATATTGCCAAGTTGAAATGGCAGTTTAAAACAGCATTCAGGATGTACTGGTAGGCTTGGGACATGTTTTAAGGGGCTACCTAAGTGTGGGCACAATACGTGCTGCAGGCCCACAAGTAGTATTTAATTTATTGGTGGAGCCGGGCTCCTTGTACGAGATTCGCTCTGGAGACTCAGGCCAATGGTTCTTTTTATCAGCATGAAAGCGTATGGGGGAGAGAAATCATTAGCAGGTAAATCATTTCAGTTCCAATTTGCTATAACTCTTAGGAATCACATACTCCCAAAAAAGTTTAGTTGGTGTATTGCAAAGCCAGGAATAACTGGACGTACAGGCACCTCAAAGTGAGGGTGTAGAAATACATTAGAACAACTATAAAGCCAAATCTGCGGATTACGTTAAGGCGGTGCAACATACACAAAATCATTAGTTTGAGGATCAGGATATAAAAGATTATGGAGCAGACATCCAGATTCCCCTTCATCAGAAGTTTGTGGGTATAAAGCATTAATCTGTCCCTACTCTAGCACTACCGTGGCATCCCCACATAGCATTTCCCAAGGCAAGATTTAGTTAAGGTGTCAGCGTGTGAAGTCTTCCTAAGAAGTCTCTTCACATCAGTTGGGCCAAGTAGCATAAAGCTACAGAGCTCGTTCTAAGATGTTCTCTCTCTCAAGGCAAGGCTGTAGTTCCCTGACACTTTCCCTAGTTACGATGCTTCAATACCACAGGTAGTATCCCAGGGTGCTTTGCAGATCACGCCATCCAGTCAGGCCACCTCTTCATAGGTAACTTTCCATTTGCAGCGATGCTTCAAAGCTAAGGCAAAATGATCTTGATAACCAGGCTTACTCCGAGTGGAAAGTGCAACAGTTTTTCATTATCAGTATCAACACAAGGTATTCTTTTCTCCCTAAACCTAACTCCTAAAACAAAGACATTATTCTAACTAACAAGGATGATTCCTCCACCTGCAACAGAAACGTGAGAAAGAACCATTCCAACATGCACATGAAATTCAACTATTAAGTCTAATACAAGAGCTTCCAGGGAAAATTGCATTTAAGGCCTACAGAAAGTGGCCAACATAAGAAAATGGTACACAGACCAGACCTTATGAAATTACATATAAAATGGATACTCTTTACTGTGCACTTCTAGATGTACACGTTACATAAGCACATTAAATGCAGAAATAATTGTCAGCAGCATGTACAAACTCTACACGATAATGACTTCACCTTATCACACCTAGTTTCAACATTAATCTCCTCTCGTTTACATTGAAATGTTCCTAATGCACCACAATTCAAATTATTACAGTTCACGTGCTGCTGTCTCATGTTAATGCCACAAAGGAATATAAGTAGTTGGGTGAGCAGTCAAAATATCGAAAATAAAATATCTACCTACACTAATATCGACTTTTAAATATCAAAGGGACAGAATATCGATGTCAATAATATCTATGGATAGAATATCGACCCTAAGGTAAGTATTTTTATATCGATGTTAGTAATATCGAAGTTACTAATATCGATATCAAATATATCGATGTTACTAATATTGATGTTACTAATATCGATATTTATATTATTGTTATGTATTTTATTATGTATTTAATATGCATGTGTTATATGTGTTTTGTTAAGTGTTCTACTGGTTTTAAAATATATGTATACAATTTTTATATTGTAATAATGTTTTTTTAAGTCAATTTTGTGTTTTAGTACTGTAGCGGGTTGTGGGTTTATAGGGGAATAGGGTGGGAAGTAATTTAATTATATGAAACTACGGCAGCACTCCCACAGTGATAGGGACCGTACACACGCGTGTACGGTCCGTATCACTATGGCGTACGCCTACGGCAGCACTCCCACAGTGATAGGGATCGTACACACGCGTGTACGGTCCATATCACTATGGCGTGCGCCTACGGCAGCACGCCCACAGTGATAGGGACCCTACACACGCGTGTACGGTCCGTATCACTATGGCGTACGCCTACGGCAGCACTCCCATAGTGATAGGGACCATACACACGCGTGTACGGTCCGTATCACTATGGCGTACGCCTACGGAAGCACTCCCACAGTGATAGGGACCGTACACACGTGTGTACGGTCCGTATCACTGGAGTAGTGGTGCCCTAGGGCCGTGGAACGCACCTTACCTGTGTGTGAATAATGAAATTACATAGGGGACAAATGAAGGACAAGAATAAGGCCCTAAATGCATGCTGGTTGTCATGGAGACCGAGTTTCTAGTTCAAATTTTTTCATCATGTGGGCACCAGAAGTCGGTTGGAGATAATATACAATGTTGCAATGTGATTGTTGACTTGACATCATGCTCAATTTTGAATTCATGCAAAGGCACACACTGGGGTAGGTTTAAAGGGATTGGAGGAAACGTAGGATGCAAATGAGATTGACCAATCACTCTGTACTCCTGTATATTGAACAGGCCAGCAAGGCAAATATAAGGCAGCCAGGACCCATGAGAGAGCACTTGCCTGCACAACCTTTCATTCCACACCACTGCTGCTGCTCATGATTCCTCTGGCACCATGTCCAGGTCTGTGGAGAGGGCCCAGCAATTCACACAGGAGGAGAATCATGCCCTGCTGGATGTGATCCTCCCACAGTACCCCAGCCTGTATGGGAGACCAGGGGAGCAGGTGAGTGCTGACTCCACTAGCTTGGACTGTGTCCCTTTTCTGTGACTGTCACCTCTGGCAATGTGTCCAGGTGTGACAGACATGCAATGTATGTTAGAGTGGGTCCCAGGGGGGGGAATGCCTCATGTCTCCCATGCAGAGCATGCTGTAGTGCATGTCTTCACTCCTCACTTGCATAGTGCTTACTGTGACAATCACTGCATGGTGCATGCCACATTCAGCCTGGCTAATCCTCTTGGGAATGTTGTTTCTACAGTCCTGATGTGATTCTGTGGTCCCCCAGTGTGACAGGTGACTGTACCCACAGATGTGTGTGAGTTGAGTGTACCTGTGGTGAGACTGTCCAAATGATGTGTTCGTCCCCTGGACATTGGTGTGTGTGTCAGTCCCCTGTCATATGGGTGAGTGTCTATGTGGAGTGTTGCAGCCCAGCTGCATGAGGGATGCATATACTCTACCCATCGGATGTGAGCAGGGAGCAGTGCTGTGTGTCTGGCGTGCTGTGCTAGCCCAACACCTGTGACACCCCCCAGTCAAGTGGCACATGTGCAGAGTGAGGTTTGTACCCGCAGTTGCCAATGGCAGGTGATTGTCCTGTGCCTGTGGGTGTCTGTGTACCCTGCTGAGTTTGGGTCCGTGGCCTGCGGCATGTGACTGCTTTGAGGTGCTGTACATGATTGTGGTGTAGCTTGTGATGCACAGTGTGAGCCGGGATCAGTGATTGTGTTGCACCCCTCATGCCACCTGTGTACTTTCAATGCCACGTAGTGCATTTGGCCTTCCCCAGAGGATAATGTCCCTATGAGAAAGGTGCAATGAGTTTGCTGCATACTATGCCCTGTTCAAAACAGCCAAATTGTTCAAATGTGTGTCTCTGTGGCATGTAGCAGGTGTATTGATGTTGTCTCACTTTCTCATCATCACAGGTAGGCACCTATGCCAAGGGGGTCATCTGGAAGGAAGCCGTCAGTGCCGTGAGGTCGGTGGAGGGTCGGAAGCGGTGCCTGTCCTAGGTGAGGAAACGCTGGCAGGACATCCGGTGCTGGACCAGGAGGATCGCCCGGGTCCTGCTGGGGGACTCACCTGAGAGCCATAAGAACCGTGGGCACCGGCGCCTGATCCACATCATGAAGCGTGTGCTGGCGGTGGTCTTCCCTGACTTGGATGGGCGCCTACAGGAGAAGCAGCAGCAGGAAGGGGGTAAGTACATGTGTGTTTGTTGTGTCTCACCAGCTTTTGGAAGTGCGCAGTTGCATGGATACACTGCCAGGGTTTATATGTGCAGTGCATATCCTGTTCCCCAAAGTCAGCCTGTGCTGTACTTCCACCCTTCCCCTCCTTGACATGTGTTCCGTGGTCTGTGGGTAGTCACTCTTGCACAAGGTTATCTAGGCTGCCAGTTAATCCAAGTGCCCAATGCTTGCAGCATCATGTGTGGGGGTGGTGTGTAACATGTTTTGGCACCTTGCCTGTGCCCTGTCCAGTTCAGTCATTGGGGGGTCCATGTTATTTGGCACTGATGCTGAGTCCCGACATAGGAGTGTGTCTTAAAAGTGTACTGCCTTACAGCGTGCATGACCAATGTTGTGCCCTCAGACATGATGTTCTTGAGTGTGAGATATGCATAGTGCAGGGACAGTCGCTTCTGTTGCAGTCATATCCATCCAGGGCCATGAAGGGGTGTCGCCACTACAGTCCCCTGGGGCACCTTTTCCTAGGTATCATGTGTGTCATCCAACAATGTGGACATTCTCTGTGTCTTCAGCATGGGTTGCGCTCTGTGGCACTGTAACCTGGCCTAATTTGTATATACGTGAAGTGTGCTGCATGTGTCCACTGTACAGGGTGACCCTATTTGGCTTGTGCATACTCACAGTGGCCAGTGCCTGTGTGTTTTGGTACAACTATCTGATGATGGTTGTTTGTCAATAATATGTGTGGTCAGGCGCACGAGGGGTAGTTTGTGTGCAATCAGGATTTCTGTAGGACCATTTTTTGGATCACCGAGTTCGAGGTGTAAGTACTTCCTCTGTCTCAATCACATAGTCTCAGGGAGGGGGAGGTTTGTGCGGGAAAGGCCTATATGTCCAACCCTTATGTATCCTTGCCAGGTCTGGCCTGTGTGTGATGGATGTCTGAACAGACACTCAACAAGTATTGTACCAGTCATGTTGTGCATGGTTTAATGTATTTGCTTAGCAGCATGTGTCAAAAGTTTAAAGACATGGTTCCTGCTCATCCTTTATTCGGCAACGGTGTGTGGTCCAGAGGCTGTGCTCGACTGTCACCAGACACTAGCTCCTCTGTATAATGTGATATCAAGTTCTTTGCTGTGGTGTCATGCTCTCCATTATTTTTCAGTGGCATGGTGGGTCAACCCACTGTGTGGTGCAGGGCCTACATATGTGCGGAGTTTTGTAGATGTTACTCATGTTGCTTTTCATGCTATGCGTTGTGACCTATGTAGTATGGACTCATGTGTCATATGTATACAGGTGTCTGATTATTTCCTGTCTCTTCACCTTGCCCACAGCATCGTCGGGGGAAACCGAGGAAGACACTGGCACGGACCTTGAGGAGGGGTCCAGCAGCGCTGCTGTTGAAAATTGAAACAACGATGTGATTAAGCATTCACTAAAGACATGAATTCCCCTTTAGGACCGAGTTCCTTTCGTTATGTTGACTAAAGTCTGGACTCAATTTTGTATTGTCATGTCTCCACGTGCTCAGCACGAGAAAAGTCCTATCTTCGTGTTAGTTGCTCTTGTAATCTTCCTAGTAACAGTCTATAAATAGCTCCTTTGTCCGTCTGGCGCATGCCCAGGCTTGACCACATCTGTTATCAGTTAATCCTCGCTTGACCATGTTTTCGTGGGCTTAGAGATGTGTTAACTCCGCCCACATATTGATTCTGTATCGAAAATGTCCATAAAAGGTAATGTTCTTCGCCTCATGTTTTATCCACCCACTTATGAGCCCCTCTGTTGTGTATAAAAGGGGACTGTGTTCGCAAGTTCTGTGTGCTACTCTATGCAATACCGATGGGTGTTGTATGGATTGTAGGACCACCCTTAAGGGTTAATAAACTTTGTCTTTGTACTTTGCAGTTTCCGTGCCAACTTCCTTGTAGATTCCATTACAGGAGAGCGAACCCTTGTGTCCTGCGGGCCTAGCTGGGGCCTGTATTCATCAATTGACGCCCGTCACGTGGGGCTCATCGGTGACTCGGACGTTCGAAGGATTGGCCGTGACGAAGGTGAGGAATTTGGCCGGGGATGTGATCACTGCCAGAGGCATTTTAGTCCTGGCATCCCGAGGTTTTCTTCCTTCCCTTCCGAACTGACCATCTGGGTGGCGCCGGTCCTCGACTGAGACCTCTTCTGTTGGTTCTGCCGTGACAGCTGTTTGGGTGAATTTTGGAGCTTGGCAGTTGGAATCTGGATACTCTTGATTGGTAAGAACCGTTGTACGGTACTTGCTCCGAGTTTTTGAAGCCTGGGTTGGCTATTTGAGTTTGATTTGTGATGACCGGTCATATCTTGTATTGATTACTGTGAGAATATATGCGTTGCAACACATATAGGCAGGTAATGTGGAGATATTTCTCCGGAGCTGTGTAAATTTGAACGGCGCAAAGTTTAAGTGCCATTTTTTTGATAATACTGCATATTTTGCATTATTTTTGAGCATGCCTGCTTTTAGCGCACTCCGTAAGTGGTGCTGCTGCTTTGGAAACCGGTTAAACCTCGAGGAATCTGCTCCAGCCCCCCCAGAGGGGACTCCTAATAGGGATATGTATGTGAAGCATGGTCTTTCTTCCATAATGTACAGCACAGTATGGAGGAAATACACCAAAAAGGATCCTGAGTAGCGCTGGCCTTTGTATGGATCATTTGATATGCATAAGATTGAGTATGTGGAACAGTGTATGTGTAAACGGCGTGCTCGTCAAGATATGTTTGAGTGTGTGCGATTATGGGTGAAAGAAGTGCGTGAGCGAGAAAAACGTGAGAAAGCGCTGTTTGATAAAGAGCAACGGAAGAATGATCATGTGCGAGCGCAGGAAGCGAAGCGTCGGGAGGAAAGAGAACAGACGGAGAGACAAGAGAAAGAGCGTAGGCTGCAAGTGTCGGGTCAATATGCTGTTCGGCAGCCTCTTTATCCTGTCCTTACTAATCTTGATGATGATTTTTTCCTATTAGATCGTGCCCCGCCACCTTATGTCGGTGCGTCTGCTCCGACAGTTCAGGATTCTGGATCGGGTAAAGATAAGATAGACACGCGATCCATGTTATCTCTTGAGCGCTCGGGTGAGCTTCGGAAACTTTCTTATCGTGCAGTTTCAAATAAGATGTCTTCTGCAGAGTTATTACCGGTTCTGGAAGGATGGCAGGATAGGGAGAAATTGTATGAAGTGGTTGCTGCCTTTCGAAAATATCCTGATGTTTTTGAGCCACAGGAGATAGTGTCGGATTCTAGAGCACTGCGTAATGGTACTTTCTCTCCCTCTCAGGTGCCTGATGCGGTCCGACGTCTGTTTGCGCTACGGGATGAGATGCTTCAGCTGCGGGACAAAGCGCGCCGGAACAAGGAGGAGGAGAGCCTGACCTTGCAGGCGGACGACCAGCAGCCGTCTTCCTCCCAGTCAGATAAGGACGAACTAGTGCATGCTAAACCCATGCGAGAGGCGGCACCTTTGTATGTTCCTCCTAAAGGAGCGGGAACTAGTGCGGATATTACTTCTGCCGATGCTAAGGGATATTTTGTGTACAATTGGGTTTATACTCCCTGGCATAGGGCTGATGTTATGGCATTAAAGAATGCATTGCCTGACCCTCGCAAGAATCCAGCGGCCTTTTACGAAGAAGTCGAAGGGGCCTTGAATTCTTGTACTATGACCTTAGCAGATATAGATCTGTTCTTTGGGCTTATCTTACCACCGGATATGTGGCGATCTGTACGGAAGGTGGATGATCAAGCCGCTTTTAAGGCTAGGTGGTCTGAGATTGAGGATGAGGATAGGGAGAGGAAGCCCGCGCAGAAACCGCCTCAGATTATCTTAGATCTCCCCGCTGCTATTTTGACCAAGTTGAAAACAATTATTCCCCCTAAAAAGATTGACTGGAACATGTTAGCCTCGTGTAAACAGAAAGTTGATGAATCAGTTGCAGATTTCTTTACGCGCTTTGAGGAGACATTTCATGATTTTAGTGGTCAGTCACTTACGGATGATACGGGTCGACACCTTTTTGCTGATAAATATGTGGCGAATTTATTACCGGAAATAGCAGCTCGTTTAAAATCGAGTGAAAGTTCTTGGTCCACCGCATCTCCGACATCCCTCCTGACTATAGCTCAGTATTATGAGCGTCAGGAACAAGAAGCGAAGGGGCAGGAGGAGAAGAAATCGAAAGATTTAAAAACGAAGGTGATGTTAGCGCAAGTGTATGGCCCGCCTCGTCGGGGTGTTAATAGAGGTAGGGGAGGATTCTATGGTCCCCCTTCGGGTCGATCAGATTTAAATAGGAATCAATGTGCGTATTGTAAACAGTCGGGTCATTGGGCCAGAGATTGTCCGGCGTTGTATGCATCTCGCCAGGGGCATAATCAAGGTCCACCGAGAGGTAGAGGGGGTTTCCCGAATCTCAGAGGGAATTCTAATGATCGTGCTCGCTTTGAACCTACCGTGCAGCAGCGAGATGGACCTAACGTATCAAGTGTCAGGGACGGACCGCTCTGGGTACCATGATTCGCAGCATGCATAGGAATGCGTTGGATGGGAGTTAGAATCAGTTGAAGTGCCGGTTGATCAGAAGGGTCCTTATGTCTCAGCGAAGGTTTTGGGTTCTACTGATCGGTTCCTCGTAGATACAGGAGCGACTCGTAGCGCGCTGTCTAAACAATTGGTTCCGAGGGCTCCCCCATCTGGCTTAATGGTTACATCGGTAGGGTTTGATGGTACACTCTCTCGAAGCCCTCTTTCTCGACCCCTTGCATTCCAGGTTGATCCCTTTTCTGCACCCTGTCCGTTTTTGCTTGCCCCGAACACGCCTGACAACATTATGGGTCTTGATATGCTCAAGCACTTCAGAGCTACGATCCGCTGCTCCCCCGCTGGAGTACGTGTGATATTAAACGATAATCACCCCATGACAGAACGGATGTGTGTGGTTGCAGAGGATACTGTCTTAGCCTCCCTCCCTCGTACTTTGTGGGCTACTTCGGATACTGATGTTGGACAGATGGTGATTCCGCCTGTCCACATTAGTGTCCAGGAGGGTGCGGTGTTACCACGCCTCCCTCAGTATCGTATTTCCCAGGAGGGGGAGGAGGCCCTTATACAGATTGTGCAGGATTTGATTAAGGTGGGAGTAGTGGAGGAAGTTCCCTACAACGTCTGTAACAGTCCGATTTTACCCATCTTGAAGAAAGATACGGATGCTAAAGTTTATCGGTTTATCATTGATTTGAGGGAGGTGAACAAGATCGTGATACCTCAGTATCCAGTGGTTTCTGATATCACGACGTTGCTCACTTTGGTCCCGCCAACGGCGACCACGTTTTCGGTTATTGATTTGAAAAATGCCTTCTTTTCGATCCCTATTCATCCTGATAGCCGATACCTTTTTGGTTTCACTCTGAATAATAGGTCTTATCGATTTTGTAGAGTTCCTCAGGGCTACACAGAAAGCCCTAGCATTTACAGTCAAGCATTGAAAAGGCAATTGGATTCTTTTGTTCTGCCTGAGGGTGTCGCCCTTATACAATATGTCGATGACATCTTGTTGGCGGCTGACACTCCTGAGCTGTGTGAGAAGAGTACGTTATCCTTGTTTTCCTTTTTGGCATTTCACAATCACAAAGTATCGAGGAAGAAATTGCAATTCTGTAGACCAAAGGTGACTTATTTGGGTCACCTGTTGTCTAAGGAGGGGCGTGCACTCACACCAGACCATATTCAAGCAATTTTGGACACGCCAGTGCCTTCCACACAGAAGGACGTGCGTGCATTTTTGGGTCTTGTTTCTTTTTGTAGGCAATGGATATTAGGGTTTTCACACATAGCCAAGCCATTATTAGCCGTTTGACAAAAGACACACCTATTCCGCTTCCCTGGTCAAATGAGTGTGACATTGCCTTCCAGCAATTGCGACAGGCCCTTTGTTCAGCACCAGTGTTAGGGACCCCTGATTATACAAAACCCTTTTTGCTGTATGTGCATGAGAAAGATGGATGTGCATTATCAGTTTTAGTGCAGATGCACGGCGGCAAGCAGCGCCCTTGTGCATATTTTTCGGCTGTACTTGATCCTGTTGCCCGAGCATTGCCTGGTTGTTTTCGCTCGGTGGCGGCGACAGCTGTGTCAATACGCCAAAGCGAGGGAATTGTGTTATCTCACAAACTGTTGGTATTAGTCCCCCATGCTGTTGATGCCCTGCTTAATCAGACAAAAACGCAGCATTTGACCAGTGCCCGTTTAACGGGATAAGAGTTGACGCTTTTGGCTCCTCATATTACGTTAAAGAGGTGTGTAACGTTAAATCCGGCTACATTGTTGCCGTTTCCGGAAACTCAGTCTGAAGCACGAAAAGCACATGATTGTATTCTTGTGACTGAGGAACAGACAAAGGGTCGTATTGATCTCCAAGATACGCCCTTTCCAGATGTTGATGGAGAATTGTGGGTGGACGGATCATGCCTGAAGCTACCAGATGGTACGACTTCAGCAGCGTATGCAATTACCACACTGCAAACAATAGTGGAGACAGCACGCATACCACAGAAATCAGCTCAAGCAGCGGAACTTATAGCATTAACACGAGCATGTGAGCTCAGTACAGGATTGTGTGTGAATGTTTATACAGATAGTCGCTATGCCTTCGGAGTAGCGCATGATTTCGGCCTACTCTGGAAGGAGAGAGGGTTTCTAACGTCGCATGGAGTACAGATAATGCATGGAGAGTTAGTTCACAACCTTTTGACCGCATTGACATATCCGAAGAAGATTGCTATAATTAAATGTAGTGCCCATAAGAAAGTGGTTGATAAAGTTGGAGAAGGGAATGCTTTGGCAGACCGGGTGGCACGGGAGACTGCAATGCAGCCTAGTGCTACTGCCATGTACGTAGTGAAGTCGCAGGTAGAAAGATGGCACGATGCAAAGAGAGAAGTGCTGGAAATACAGAGGACCGCTTCTGACAAAGAACGGGAGCAATGGTCCAATGATGGAGAATTGGATGATGAGGGTTGTTGGAGAAATAAGCAGATGGATAGATGGAAGTTACCCACAGCTTTTGTACAACCTATGGTTCAGATGGCACATGGGCTAGCACATGTTGGAGCTTCCGCAATTGTAAAATTGCTTACTCAAGTCTGGGAGCATCCAGAGATTGCTAGCACGGCAAAGAGGGTAGTGCAGACCTGTATGATTTGTCTGAGGTATAACCCAGGAAAGGGTACTCGAACTCCAGCAGGAGGATTTGTGACACCTACTGCACCCTTTGAGGTTTTACAGATGGATTACATCCAGCTTGAACGCTGTAACAATTTGAAGTATGTTCTAGTAGTGGTTTGTGCCTTCAGTAAATGGGTTGAGGCATACCCTACGAAAGATAATACTGCAATGACTACAGCCAAGATGCTATTGAAGGAGTTCTTCCCTCGATATGGCGTTTGTAGACTGCTGTGGAGTGATAACGGACCCCACTTTGTAGCGGATGTTATAAAGTATGTCCTGAAGGGTCTAGGCATTACCCAGAAGTTTCATGCAGTGTTTCACCCTCAGTCTGCAGGACTGGTTGAGAAGTATAATGGTACGCTGAAGCTCAAGATCGCTAAGATCCAAGCTTCGACTTCTTTGACTTGGCCAGATGCTTTACCGCTGGCATTATTGTCAATTAGATCGATACCACGTTCTCGAACCGGTCTCACGCCTTATGAGATCGTTTTTGGACGCCCAATGAATATTTGGGGTCCACCAAGGCCTAAGGCTGTGTATGATGTACCTTGTGTAATGATGAATGATTATCTGGCACAGTTAACGGATAACTTGGTTTCTATTCATCAACAGGTCCGAGAGGCGCTCCCTGATCGGTCCACAGGCGAAGGTCATAGTCTCCGACCTGGAGACTATGTTGTGCTGAAGATTGTTGAAAGGACGAACAGCTTGGAGCCGAGATGGGTTGATCCTGAGCAAGTCTTACTTGCAACGAGGACGGCTGTGCGGGTTTCCAACCGAAAGAACTGGATCCATTCCCTGCACTGTCGTAAAGTGCCGCCTGGATTGGTGGAGCCTGCTGTATTGACCGACCATCGAGAAATTCTGACTGCAGAGAAAGGCCGTGCTGTGGAACCGAACGACACTGAGGAGCTCTTTCCGGACCACGTGATTCCTGGAGGAAGACGATCTCATCTCAGACCAAGGAAGTGAATTCTTCAGTATCAGGACAAGTTGTCAGAACGGCCCTTAGGTTAGTGAAACGGAGAGCCAATGTGGCAAGGGGGGGGGGATCAGCCCTGCATTAGTATAGCGACACCCGTCTTGGCCCGCTGGTGAAGAAATCAACCGCTGCCTAAGGGGAAGAGTTCTGACAACCTTTTAGTTTCAGGAAGATATTGATTTTTCATTCTAAAATGGAGAAAAAGAAAATCCTTTGTGCAACAGGTTTTATTCTTACAGTAGCTATTGTTGGGATAACCACATGGTTTGTTGAGGATGTGACTCCTGCTCGAGAGTTGCTTGTTTTGACTACTCCAGTGCCTGAGGAGCACTACTTTTATACCCTTCCGTATCAAGAATTGAAGCATCGCCAGTCTTATTTAAATAACACTTTCATCCAGATGTTGCATCATACTCATGTTGCCACTAATGCTACGAACTGTTGGATATGTGGCATGATGCCAGCTCACCAGAAGAAAGGAGGAACTCCGTTCATACCTCTTCCTTTTTCTCATAATAGCTCTTGTAGAGCATGGTACACTTTGCTTTTTGCCACTCGGAAACCTACAGTGGGACGGTTACTTTTCAGACTTGAATGTCATCAAGATAAAGATGGTTATCCACAAGCGAATGGGACAATTTGGGAATGGGAAGAGTATCGACCAGACAATGAATCGATTCCCTATATTTTCACGAATACTAGGGACACTGTGGGGAAAGACCGATTCGTGATTCAAGTGGCACAAGCTCAAGCGGACCTGTGTGTCCAGAGTGTGGGTTATATTCCTGTTGGTGTTAGTGATTGTATCACTATCCTGAACATCGACGGGTTGAATAACAGTACCTTCTTAGCATCCCATAATACATACTTCGTATGTGGAAATAAAGGTTATTATCGTTTGCCAGCCGGTTGGTCTGGAGTATGTTACGTAGCATTCCTATTACCTCCTGTATTCTTGGCACCTGCATCTTATCATAAAGATTTGAAGTTGTTGAATAATGTGACTGTAAATAGGTATAAACGTACTCTATCTATTGATGATGTTGACCAGACCGATACTAGCCTGCAGCAGTATATTGATTTTAATTTAGGATTGTTCTTCTTTGTTGGAGCTGCCCTAAATAGTAGGAAAGTTCGAAGGTTAACAAGAGTTGTAGAGGCTGTGACAAATCAAACCGCTGCTGCTCTTGGGAATCTTACGGAAGAATTACAAATCACTAGAATTGTTGCATTGCAGAATCGCATGGTGTTAGATGTTATGTTAGCTGACCGAGGTGGAGCATGTAAAATTATCGGAAGTAGTTGTTGTGTGTTTATTCCTGACCACACGCCATCAGTCTATAATGCTATTAACAAGTTACATAAAATTACAGCTGAAATCCATACAGAAAATGGCACTTGGACCTTTTCTGGATGGTTTTGGGCATTGATCACCACATGGGGGTGGAAGGTTTTAACTGGTCTCTGTATTATCGTAGCAATTCTGTTTTCCTGTTGCATTTGTATTCAATGTGGTCCTTTACTCTGTTCCCTATGTATGTCACTCTGTATTCCTGATAAGAAAGCTATTGCCAATGTCACTTACCAGAAACATTTAACTAAAGAAATAGAAGAAATGATGAAAATTGACATATACGATGATTATTCTAATAAACCGGATGTCTTCAGTAAATGCTGAAAGGGTCGTCTGTTGAAAATTGAAAAAACGATGTGATTAAGCATTCACTAAAGACATGAATTCCCCTTTAGGACCGAGATCCTTTCGTTATGTTGACTAAAGTCTGGACTCCATTTTGTATTGTCATGTCTCCACGTGCTCAGCACGAGAAGAGTCCTATCTTCGTGTTAGTTGCTCTTGTAATCTTCCTAGTAACAGTCTATAAATAGCTCCTTTGTCCGTCTGGCGCATGCCCAGGCTTGACCACATCTGTTATCAGTTAATCCTCGCTTGACCATGTTTTCGCGGGCTTAGAGATGTGTTAACTCCGCCCACATATTAATTCTGTATCGAAAATGTCCATAAAAGGTAATGTTCTTCGCCTCATGTTGTATCCACCCACTTATGAGCCCCTCTGTTGTGTATAAAAGGGGACTGTGTTCGCAAGTTCTGTGTGCTACTCTATGCAATACCGAAGGGTGTTGTATGGATTGTAGGACCACCCTTAAGGGTTAATAAACTTTGTCTTTGTACTTTGCAGTTTCCGTGCCAACTTCCTTGTAGATTCCATTACAGGAGAGCGAACCCTTGTGTCCTGCGGGCCTAGCTGGGGCCTGTATTCATCACTGCCACCAGTGCTGGCAAGTCTGGCTCAGCGAGTGGCACGGAGGCCGAGGGGAGTGAGGCGGAGGACCTGTCCAGTCCCACCACTGACTATGATGCAGACGGGTCCGAGGCTGAGCTCCCAGAAGGGGCGGAGGCTGCTCCCAGAGCTGAAAGCAGCACTCCATCTGTCGCCGCCCCCTCCATTCCCATCACCGGCCTCCCACTTGCTCGGGTTTCTTCCGTCCGTGCTAGGCGACGACATGTCACCTTCGTGCCAGGCACCGCACCCCCTGCCCCTGTACCCCCTGATGCCATCAATGCCAAGTCTGTGGACATTCTGCGGCAGTTGCAGGTTGGTCAGACATCGCAGCTTAATGTCCTCCATGGCCACACCAGACTGCTGACACAGATGGTGTCGTACATGGAGGGCATGTCAGCTGCGATGTCTGACCAACGCATGTTGCTGAGGTCCATAGACTCGTCACTGACTGCAGCAGTGGGTCTCCTGCAGCACTCCGCCCCACCCACTACCCCTGCACCATCCACACTTCCCACTCCCATGCCTGTCCCAAGCACACTCAGACGTCCCCATGCACACACCCCACCAGACACAGGCAGCATACCACCAAGGAAGGCGAAGCGCACACCCCCTGTCACGCACGCACAGGGTGAAGTAGGCACACCCACTGGGGCGGGGGGCAAACGGAAGACACGCAGCCACAGTGGGAGTCCGGAGTCCTCATGTCCCACTTCCTCCAAATCCACTCCCCTCAGCTCTCTTGCCCAACAGTCGGACAAAGAGTCCTGCCTGCCCGGTCTGTCCATCAGCCCCAGTGTGGCACCACCCCGCAAGCGGTGGAGCCAGGACACGGGCAGGGTAGTTGAGTCCCCCCCCTGTCCACACCCTCCTCCAGTAGCGCTGCAACCCATCCCTCCGACCCCCCCCCTCCTTGGGTTCTGTCGTTCCTTCGGGTACAGGGGAGACGCTGGGGGACCTTGCAACCGTGTGCAGCGCCATCCTGACCACCACCTTTGGCACTGCCCCACCCCCTGTGGTGGAGTCCTCCGTCCCTGCTCCCACAACGCCTACCCTTGACCCTCCTGTCCCTGCGGTGCCTAGTCCTTCCCCCCACATAATGCCCCCCCCTGTGGATGAACAGGAACTCTGAACTGTGCAGGCAAGCTAGGGGACACGCGTCCCAATGTGTCCCCCACCTGGATTTCTATGATGGACTGGCCTATGAGCCTTGTAAATAGTGTAAATTTGCAATCCTATTTTTTTTCTGCTGAATAAAGCATTTTGTTTTCATTTGCACACTAATGTTATTCTGGTGTTGCTGTTGGTGGTGCTGCTCCATGATTTGGGGTGGTGATAATGTGTTAGGTGTCTGGGAAATGTAGTAATGTGCTGCTCATGGGGTGTACCCTGGTATCTGTGTGCCATTTCTAGGTATCTGCAAATTATCTTTGGTCGTGTAAGCTCTTGCGGTATGGTGCCATTGTCCCAAGGTGTGTTCCTTCCTCTGTGGACCCTGACATCTTCCCTGCAGGGTGTTTCCATATTGTTGTGCTGAGCTGTGTCTACATTTCCTGGGTGTGTGACGGATCCCTTCAACTTTGGGCATGCATGCTCAGCAATGTCTCCACCTGCATCATTTGTGGCATCCTTGGTGCTCACTGTACTTGTGTATGGGGTATATTGCCATGACTTCATGGGTACTACACCCTTTTCCTTCCATGGGAGACATCAACTTGTTGGCTGCCCCAGCACATGTACATTCCTATGAGTCCTGGAATATGTGTGACAGTGTGTGTTCCCTTTGGGTCTCTTAGTTTAGTAGGGTGGCACATGAATATACAGTATTGTTGCATGCTCTCAGTGTGTGTATTGTGCTGCCAGCTGCTGGGGTGGGTATGCATGTGTAATTGGTCATGGCACCCACATGTGGTTTGTCATGCAGTGGGGGATGGACATTCGCACTCATGGGAGTGAGACACTGCTTTCAGTAATGTGTTGTCATGCCACTCTCAAGATAGTCGCACTTTGTGTATGCCTTCATGCACCCATGGAGGTGTGCTAATTGTAGGATGGGGTACACACCACCATGTCTCTGTCCACTGCTGGGAGTGATAGGCACCCACCCCTCCTATGTCTGGGCACTACTGGGAGGACTCTGCACCCACCCCTCCTATGTCTTGGCACTGCTGGGAGTGATAGGCACCCACCCCTCCTATGTCTGGGCACTGCTGGGGGTGATAGGCACCCACCCCTCCTATGTCTGGGCCCTGCTGGGGGGACTCTGCACCCACCCCTCCTATGTCTGGGCACTTCTGGGAGTGATAGGCACCCACCCCTCCTATGTCTGGGCACTGCTGGGGGGACTCTGCACTCACCCCTCCTATGTCTGGGCACTGCTGGGAGTGATAGGCACCCACCCCTCCTATGTCTGGGCACTGCTGGGGGTGATAGGCACCCACCCTCTTAAGTCTGGGCACTGCTGGGGGTGATAGGCACCCACCCCTCCTATGTCTGGGCACTGCTGGGGGGACTCTGCACCCACCCCTCCTATGTCTGGGCACTGCTGGGGGGACTCTGCACCCACCCCTCCTATGTCTGGGCACTGCTGGGGGTTATAGGCACCCACCCCTCCTATGTCTGGGCACTGCTGGGGGGACTCTGCACCCACCCCTCCTATGTCTGGGCACTGCTGGGGGGATTCTGCACCCACCCCTCCTATGTCTGGGCACTGCTGGGAGTGATAGGCACCCACCCCTAATATGTCTAGGCACTGCTGGGGGGACTCTGCACCCACCCCTCCTATGTCTGGGCACTGCTGGGAGTGATAGGCAACCACCCCTCCTCTGTCTGGGCACTGCTCGGGGTGATAGGCACCCACCCCTCCTATGTCTGGGCACTGCTGGGGGTGATGGGCACCCACCCCTCCTATGTCTGGGCACTGCTGGGAGTGATAGGCACCCACCCCTCCTATGTCTGGGCACTGCTGGGAGTGATAGGCACCCACCCCTCCTATGTCTGGGCACTGCTGGGGGTGATAGGCACCCACCCCTCCTATGTCTGGGCACTGCTGGGGGTGATAGGCACCCACCCCTCCTGTGTCTGGCCGCTGCTGGGGGTATGCCGCACCCACCCTTCCTATGTCTGGGAACTGCTGGGAGTGATAGGCACCCACCCCTCCTATGTCTGGGCACTGCTGGGGGGACTCTGCACCCACCTCTCCTATGTCTGGGCACTGCTGGGAGTGATAGGCACCCACCCCTCCTATGTCTGGGCACTGCTGGGGGTGATAGGCACCCACCCCTCCTATGTCTGGGAACTGCTGGGGGGACTCTGCACCCACCCCTCCTATGTCTGGGACTGCTGGGAGTGATAGGCACCCACCCCTCCTATGTCTGGGCACTGCTGGGGCTGATGGCCATACACCCCTATGTGTCTGTCCACTTGCGTGGTAGGACCCGTACCCACGTCTGAGAGGCATGGGTACGGCCCTTACCGCCATTGTTGGGGTGCCATAGGTGTACGGGCCGTACCCATTTCTTTGGGATGTGGGTACGAGCCGTACCGCCATTGTTGGGATGAAGTAGGGGTGGGCGTGGTACGACCCGTACCCACGTCCTAGGGGCATGGGTACGGCCCGCACACCTATGGGACCCCAACAATGGCGGTACGGGCCGTACCCATGTCTTTGGGACATGGGTACGGGCCGTACCCCTACGGCACACCAACAATGGCGGTACGGGCCGTACCCATGCCTTTGGGACGTGGGTAAGGGCCGTACCACCATTGTTGGTGTGCCGTAGGGGTGGGCGTGGTACGACCCGTACCCACGTCCTAGAGGCATGGCTACGGCCCGTACACCTATGGGACCCCAACAATGGCGGTACGGCCCGTACCCATGCCTTTGGGACGTGGGTACGGGCCGCACCCCTACGGCACACCAACAATGGCGGTACGAGCAGTACCCATGCCTATGGGACGTGGATACGGGCCGTACCGCCATTGTTGGTGTGCCGTAGGGGTGGGCGTGGTACGACCCGTACCCACGTCCTAGAGGCATGGGTACGGCCCGTACACCTATGGGACCCCAACAATGGCGGTACGGCTCGTACCCATGCCTTTGGGACTTGGGTACGGGCCGTACCGCCATTGTTGGGGTGACGTAGGGGTTGGCGTGGTACGACCCGTACCCACGCTCTTAAGGCGTGGGCAAAGTGTGTAGCACAATTGTTGTGTTGCCGGTTCGCGTCCATGTCAACTTCCGTGGTGGCGGTCGCAGGCCTTGGTGGACACGCCCCCACCCCTCCAAGTGACCAGGCCCTGGGGGTCAGGTTTGTACAGGGCATGTATGATTTTTGACTTGGGTGGGGGTTATGTTTCCTGCCCCTGCCCCCCCTTTGCCCCTGGGTGTTGTTCTGACCTTCTGCGGCGCCTGTGTCGGTTCCTGTACACCAGGTGGACTGCTATGAGGGCCGGGATGACACGTAGGTTGGGGTCCATGGCCGTCCGTCGCATACAGGTGCTCCTTCTGCGCGTCGTCCTGATTTCCCGGCACTTTTTGGCTGCCGGAAAATATATTCCGTGCGGAGTGACGTCGGTACGAATCGTACTTCCTGGGGATGTGAAACGCAGCCTGACTCCGTCCGGACATCACGTCCGCGGTGTCCCGGATCGGAATTGTGGGTATGTTATTGTGGGTCGGTGATTTTTACGAATCGTACGGAAATGGTGTTTCCGTACATTTCGTACTTGCATGTTTGTGATGTATTTTTACCGGGTACAAGTCGGACAGAGAAAATGCTCCGTCCGACGGTTCGTACCCGGTTTCTCCAGGATCGGAATCTACACCTCTATATTTTTTTTTCGATATTTTTGTACTTACCATGTTGTAGATAGTATGCCGATATTCTTGACATCGATATTTTTGCTCCGATATTTTTGTAGGTCGATTTTTTGACCTTCGATATTTTGTCTGTGATCCAAGTAGTTGTAGTGACATTAGGCGCTGTTTGAAATTTGATTCCCATTCTCTCAGTGCTAGTCTTACCAACACTAATCAGTTCATCTATATCATCAAAATTAATGGCACTGGCAATTGGGATTTCCTAAAATTTCATTTTGCCTTGTCTCCATTGGAGATCAGTACAAGGAGCCCCATCAGTCCACATTCATCGTAATTTGAAGTTTAGGGAATCAGTTTTTTTTTTGGGACGGTTGTTTGTGGTGGAAAAGCAACCTTTTCCTCTGCTTGTGCCTCAGGTATGTACTCTTCTACTTTTTTTTTTTGAGTTTTATATAGCGCGAACTAGACCCGAAACATCAGGTATCAGAGTGCTTTACACGATCACCAGTTTCGTTACAGAAGAACATATTAATTTTTGTTAGGCACAGGGAGATTAAGTGATTTGTCTGGAATCACAGGATTTTGAGTGTCGTTGTCGAGACTCGAACCCGGTTCCCCAGCTTCGAGGTCGACCGCTCTAGCCGTAAGGCTACATCCTCTCGTTGTTTCGGTTACTAGGAGCTCTCCTAAATCATGTTGGATTGCCTTCATAGAAGCAGGCGGATGAAGAATTGGCTTTTCTTCCAGCAGCACTACTCCTTGAAACACCACGTACATCACATTGTACAATTCACAGAATAAATGTGAAGGCTTTAATTTCTGACCATGTCACTGTGGGGTGGCTTTGTGTTTACAGTGTCCACATCCTAGGGTGCATCAGATGTTTTACATGCCTTACACTTCTTCCGGTTGTTGCAGTGTAGGAGTCCACTGTCAGAAAATACTGGAGGAAGGCATGAGGAAATAGGAAGACAATCTGTCAGTCTTGGGCACTGTGGTGGTGCAATGTATACACATAATATGTTGCAGACAGGCTGTTGTCCTACCGATTTTATACTTTACTCATTATTATTTTGTGTTTTAATAAAATGTAATTAAAAAACTGTCCATGTAGTGTTACATGTCAATAGGTCTGACATTCTCACCTCTATCCATTGCACCACCTTAAAGCATATGGCAAGAAAGCCCGCGATTGGTGCAGAATAGGAAAGTAGAAGATTCAAATCCTATGCTGTGCACTATACAAGGCACCACAACCATACCACTATTAGGAGGAATCCACCTGGAAGGAAAATGCACAAAACTTAGTCCGTGAACAGATGTATGCTCTGATAAATTGGGCTACTGATTGAGGGGGTAGCAACCACAATCCTTGTCAGTGCCTTGATACCCTCTCGGGTGATCAGTGTGTTATACAAATCAATATAACACAACTTAACATAACAGGGTGATGCAGAAGGAAGCAAACCCCTAATTTACCTGCGCTCAACACTTTGGTAGCATGACACAAAGCTTAGGCTTAACTTAGAGGAAAGGTATAAAGTATTTATGCAGCACTTCAAACAGTACATAAGTGAAATCACAACACAAGAAAAATCCCACACCCATTTAGACAAATAGAGAAAAATTCAGTAAATAAATCCAGACCAAAATGACAAAAATCCAATCAGTTGAATCGAAGATATGCAACATTGAAAGTGTAAGTGAAAATAGCACCAAAAAGCCCAAAGCACCACTTGTGGCTATCTGGCCGTGCAAGACCATGAAAAGGTACAAGTTCAGGCTGACCGCGATGGACAGCAGGCTGGATACAGGAACCAGGCTAGTCCTGCTGAAAAGTTACCTTCCCAGTCTAGTGCAGAGTTCCTTTCACAATGGAGGGGGCCGTGAGGAGCAGAAAAGCATTGCGGATGTAGGTTGATGTATCACGAAGAGCATGCCTGGTGTCTCTAGAGTGTGAAGATCCTGTTGTCGGCACGGGTGGGTGAGCAATAGCTTCTCGGTGTTGATCCATGCAAGTGGTCGATGCTGTAGCACGAAGAGTACGATTGATGGAACTTCGTTTTGGCGGGTTGTGGGATTTACAAGGCTTTGGCACTTGTTTGCGGTCATGAAGAGCTCAAAAAAATACATTTAACCTCTCTGAGGACACACCAAGGATTCAGGACTTGAAGTGTCTCACTTTGATGTCAGGGACTTGCTCCAGCTAGATCTGGGTGCTGGTTCAGGTGGTTGAGAGCCTGTTATGTCCCTGTAGCTGTTAAAAGGAGGACAACAGACTAGCCCTTTGAGTCACTCTGGGAGTCCTAGGTTTAGGTGCTGGCCCAATCACTGTGACTCAGGCTGGAGGGCAGCAGGGCAGAAAAGAAATCCAGCAAGACAGCAGTCCAGCAACGCAGTAGTCCAGCAGGGCAGCAGTCCAGCGGAGTGGCAGTCCTTTCAGCAGCACAACAGTCCTTCTTCCTGGCAGAGATTCTACAGGCCCAGAAGTGGACTAAAGAGATGGTGTCTATGGTCCAGTGCTTATACCAGGTGCCTTCTTTGTAGTGGGAGAAGCATCTAGAGGTGTCCCTATGAAGTGCACAGATTTCCTTCCTCCCCTGCCCTGGCTCCAGACTAACTACAGGGGATATGCAGCCTTTTGTGTGCAGGTAGGACACAGCCTATTCAAGTGTAAGTAGGGTTGTGCTCAGCTCAGCCCTCCCATCTTGCCAGTGATGGCCCATCCAGGCACACCCAAGCTCTCTGTTGTGTAGGACTGTCTAGGAGGAATACACAAAGCCCAATTGTCAGTTACACCCAGTCATGTGGCTCAGAGAATTGCTGCAAGCATAAAATGGCTAAGGTAGAAAAATGTAAACTTTCTAAAGTGGCATTTTCAAAATTGTAATTTAAAATCCAACTTTACCATAAAAAATGATTTTCATTACAGTTCCAAAGACACTAGATAAGCACTGGTTACCTGTTCCCATTTTGAGGTTACAGCATATTAAATGTGATAAGATAAACTCCAATGATATCCTATGATAGAGGTAGGCCTTGTTTTTCACTATCAGGAAGTGTAAAGCTTAAGAATACATATCAAACTTTTAAAACACTGCACCCTGCCCTCTTGGCTGTCCATGGCCTACCCTATGAGTGACTTATATGTATTAAAAAGGAAGGTTTAGATCTAGCAACAGATTTATTTTGGCCGGTCGAAATGTTATTTTTATAACTGCACACACAGGCTGCTTTGGCAGGCCTGAGACATGTTTAAAGGGCTACTCCTGTGGGTGGAACAATCAATTCTGCAGGCCCAGTAGTAGCATTTATTTTACAGGTCCTGGGTACATGTATTACCACTTTACTAGGGGCATAGAAGCGAAATAGATATGCCAATTGGGTATAAGCCACTCTTACCTTGTTTTAGGAGAGATGCTTTTACCACTGGTTAGCAGTAGTAAAGTATGCAAAGTCCGAAAGGCGGGTTGACGGCAAAAGGTTAGGGGGAACACCATGCCAAGAATGCCAGGTCTAGTACAGGTGTTTATGCATGCACAAAGATGCATAAACACACATACACATGCACACACACACACAGACACACACAGTTCAGAAATTGACGGACGAACCGAGAAAATACATTAGGAAGACAAAAAATGCGTATTATAAAATAAAATGACCATTCCCTGACCATAAATGCACCCAGGTACATCCCCAGGATCCTAAACATGCCCGGTGCTCAGTATGAAAAGTTGAATGAAGATGAAGGGGAAATATTCGTCTTTTGCAGCACTCACCCCAGCCCACCAGAACCACAGCAGGAATGTTAGGAAAACATAGGGAAATTGGAAAACTTTGAAGGCTCCATAAGAAACTAAGTACACCTTTGAAACACTACATAATAGGTGCAAAAATAGCAAAAAAAAGGAGAAAAACAGCATACACCAAACCTGATGCAATATCATCCACAAATAATACTTTACAGGTTGCACTCCGGAACCAGCAACACAAATGTCCTAAAGCAATCTCTCACATTTCACATAAGCCAGCGCACTCTGAAAACATATCTAAAGCTCCTACACAGCAAACAAAATACTGTATACTCTTTAAAATGACAAACGGAATGATTGTGTTGCTTAGGTACGAGGGGCGGACCAGGAGGGGCGTGGTTGGAGATGGGTTCGATTAGTTTTGTTGTTTATACTGTCAGCACCTGCAGCAGAATTAACTATTTATAAATGTATTGTTTCATGCCGTATGAACCTGCTGGAATTCAATAAAACAGATTTCAACCATAAATGTACTTAATAACTTATGATAAATGTGAATAAATAAATAAATAAATATACTTAATAACTTTTTTTAAATAACAGAAGGGATGATGCAGCAAATGACTCTGGGCCGTATTATGAAGCCATAGCCAAGGTGGCAGTGCGGGCACTGCCACACTGCCGGTCCGACCACCCCATTACAACTTGAGCTGTCTGACCGCATTGGCACCGCTGCAACTGCTAGGGGTCAGAGATCCCTGGCGTTGTTGTGGCGGTCTTGATGCCGCAATATGCTTGGCGGGGCCAAGCATATTACGAGTTTCCTCACAACCACACTTTTGTGGCGGTAAGGAAACAAAGGGGGTCCTATAGGGCCCCCTTGTGCCTCTGCACCATGGGGTGCATGCAGGGAAGCGCATGTTGTACACCCCTGTCTGCATGCATCCCCAGTTCCTGCACGGCATGGACTTGACAGTCGATACCTGTCAGGAACATCATTTGATGCTCCCATTGCGGTGCCTTTTTCAAAGACACCGCCATGGGACCGCCAAAGAACTGCCTGTCAGAGACTTTAAAAGTCGTACTTGGGCGGGTATTTTTGAATGGCTTTGGCAAGTTCAGAGCGGGGTTGCAGCCCTGCTCCGAGACCACCAAAGGCCCTCTGTCGTGTGTGATTTAATTGAAATATAAAATAGAACAAAAAGAGTGCCTCTAGCTCTTTAGGAGTCTTCCTGTAAACAAAAACAGAACAAGTGCATCATTTGAGCTTAATAAAGTTCACAAATGGGGGCGTGGCTTGCTGAGCCGCGGAATGGCCACCATCTAAGCGAGCTCCGCCGGCCGGAATCCTATCCTCGTAAAAATCCTGCACCATTGGACTAGCTGAGCCTGCCCAGACCCGCTGGGAAGACAGCATGTGTGGCGCTGAGCAGAAGGGTACAATTTTGGAGACTCGGAACATCGGGAAGCTGAGATACGGCCGGCTGGAGCCTTGGGCGGTGTGAGGATCTGGCGCCGTCACGACCCGTGAGCGGCACTACGTAAATTGAGACAGGGGCGCCCACGCGGCCGTGGGCCCAACTGCTGGAGGGGGCCTCTTTCACTCGGAACTCGTTGTGGGCCTGGCTGGAGATCTCGTCGGAACCCGCAACACATGGCTGCCGGGACTGCCTCTGCCCCATAGACCTGTTGTGGCGATCGCCGGAAACGGCGGGGGCGCCGATCGGGGCCCCGGTGCGGCCGCGAGGTGAGAGCAGCGCTTCTTGAATGTGCGGGGGATCTCAGGCCGAGGAGCGGCTGGGGCAGAGACGCGACCCTGAAGTGGACTCGATCGTGTGGGCTGCTGCTCCGGCGGCGCTGCGAAGTTCACGAAAGTTTATGCAGGCATCATTGACTGATTGGACACAGCGGGAGAAGCCGAAGTGCGAATAAGACCAGGCGGCACGACGGAGGCCGGTGGCAGAACTGTGAGGCTGTGCCTGAAGGGTGACCACACTAACAGCGATAAGGAGCCCAAACCTGTGGTGAGCTGTCGCGGCGCAGGGCCGTGTTGCTGGGTTGCAGGTCCCCTCATGGGTGCGGTGCACGCCCATGGCGCTGTCAGGGGGTGAGGGGGGACCCATCTACTCGCAGAGTGCTGTGCCACTGGTGTCGCCTATATTGAGAAGGCGTTGGCTAGCGTCTGGCCTTTGGCGGGGGTGGTTGTTGCCAGCGGATACCCCCCTGGCCGTGGCAAACTGTGCTGTTTGGAGGCCTCCACTGGGTTGCCTGGAGAGGGGAGCTGACGCGGTGTAGTACACGTGGGGCGCCTGCATCTGCGGGGAGGCTGCTGACCCGATCCCAACGCGCAGCTGGAGGACCATCTCGCCCTCTCTGTGCACTGGATCCGCCTGGCACACCATCGCGGCTGATTTGCAGAGCGAAGGAGAATTTGCTCTTTGAGAGGGGACGGCTATTCTTCGTCTTGTGGCTCGAGGGAGGATTCTGAAGCAGCTGAGATGGGGAAGCACGACGCAAAGCAGCCGAAAATTACATTTGACAATAAGCGTGCAACACGACAGGTGGACACCGGAGCCGAGGTGCAGGCAGAGAGCAGGCATGAACAGGCTACGGAGGATCAAGGAGAGGATCTGAGGACCCTTATGCTAGAGATGAGAACCAGTCTCCGCAACATTGATACTAAGCTACAAAAACCCTCACAGCACAGCTCGAATCGGTCAAGTCGCAGGTTACCACACATGATTCGCGTCTGGACTCGCTGGAAAATCGCACCACGGACTTCCATGAGTTTCAGGTCGAGACTAAGGAGCAGCTCCTGCATATGGACAAACTGCAAGGAGTCATCACAGCAAAGAATGATGACTTAGAAGCCAGATCGCGGCGCAGCAACCTCCGAGTCACGGGGATTCCGGAGACGACCGCTATATCCAAAATGGAGACCTTCATTACGGAGTTGCTTCATGAGCTATTTGACCCGCATCTTTCCGCGGTCTTTGTGGTGGAAAGGGTGCATAGGTCGCTGGGCCAGAGACCGCCGGTCGGGGCACCTCTGAGGCCCATTATTGCCAAGCTTCTCAACTACCAAGATAGAGACGTTATCCTCAGGCTTGCAAGAGAGAGGGGCAAGATCATGCACCAGGGAAGCACCGTTTCTTTCTATCCAGACTTTACTCCAGCTGTACAGGCGGCAAGGAGGGAGTTCCTACCAGCCAAGAGACTTCTCCTTCAAGCGCAGATCCCATACTCGTTGCTGTATCCGGCGAAACTTAAGGTGGCATTTGAGGGTACCACACACTTCTTCACCGATGCCAAGTCGGCGATGAAATTTGCCAAACACGTGGGTGGAAGGAGGCTCAAAAGACCGACTGAGGGTGCAGCGGTGGCAAACGGAAATTTGAGTGACAATGACAAATATGGGTATCGTATTAATGTACAGTGACTTGGCTGCCCTTGCCACTTGATAAACGTATGCCGAACATTTGCGAACATTTGCTTCCTTTCACAGAATGCCTTGCCGCGATGCCATGTATCTACCTTTGTAATTGTGGTCTTAGGCGGGCCAGGCTGTCTGCAGAGCTTCTGGCCACCCTGTTCTATATGGGATAGACGCTGGCATAGGCACGACTCCATGGGAAGGTTCCCGACCTTGTTGGATGTTATTGGTTTTAGGATGGGTAATTCACAACCTGTTTGGGGGGTTGGAGTGGGTGGTGGGCGGGCAGTGGGGTGTTCTGGTTTGGTAATTATTGCCAGTGTTCATGCAATCTGCTATGTGGTCGCTATCGTACATAGGAAATGTGGAGGCTAATTGGTATATCGTTCTGCAATATAGACATGTCCCACAAGATAACTAATGCTTTAAACTGTTTAACATGGAACGTGCGAGGTCTGTACAACTGCATAAAGGCTAGATTAGTGCACGCCTACTTAGTCCGCCACAATATAGATATATGCCTCCTTCAGGAAACGCATCTGGGTGCCTCCTCGTCTCCCCGACTTCGCCATGTCAGATGAGGGCATGTATACTCAGCCACGTATTCAACCTATGCCCGAGGAGTGGCTATTTTGGTTAAGCGAGGGTTGGATTGGAGGGAAGAGCTGACACAAAGTGATCCTGAGGGACGATATATATTAGTCCGGGGGCTTTTATGCGGCATATTGGTGACCATCGTGGCTGTTTACGGCCCGAATGTGGACTCCCCTGAGTTCTTTCATGACTTCTGGGCGAGGGTGCGGGTGGCTGGGTGTGATACCATTCTCTGGGGTGGTGATTTTAATGCAGTTTTAGATGATACTCTTGATAGACAGGGTGCTGCCCGCTGCCTGCACCCAATGGCGGGCGCCGCTCTGGGGGCGATTGTTGCGGTGGAGGTGCTGGTTGATGCGTGGAGGGTCAGCCATGGTGGGCTGCGAGAGGGTACTTGTATCACTGATCACCGCTGCGCTTGGTCCCGCCTGGATTATTGGCTACTCTCTCGTGATGCTGCTCTGTAGGTGGCGGAGATTGAGCACATGCCGCGCTCGCTCTCCGACCATGCGCCATGCCTATTGTGACTGTCGCTGCCCGGTCGGCCCCCGCGTGGTTTCTCTTGGCGCCTCCCACCACATGCTTTGCTAGACGTGGCATTTAGGGAGGAAATCAGGGGTGACATTACCGAATACTTTGCGCTGAATACAGGCTCAGTGGACACTGAGTCTTTCCTGTGGGAAGCATTCAATGTGGTTATACGGGGCCAATGCATTGCTCGACAGGCCGAGGTGTTGAAAGCTATACGAGGTACACTTGCTTCCCTAGAACCGAACATAAAAGATCTGGAAAAAAGCTTTTACGAAACCAGCACTCCTGACATCATGGGTATACTGAAAAATAAGCTTTTAGAGTATGCTGCAGAGGCACGACGTGAAGTTAAGTTCCTAGGCAAATATGCCGAGGCCAGGAGGTATGAGGAGGGGAATAGACCGGGTCACACACTGGCAACTATGATAGGACCGTTCAGATCCGCGGCATACGTCCATGAACTGCGCTTGAAAACCGGGGCCACAATCAGGGGGCAAGAGGGCATCCTGAATGCCTTCTCGGGCTTCTACTCCGGTCTGTACACTGCCGCTCAGAATGAGTGCCCTGAAGGGATGGGCTCATTCTTAGAATCCGTAGCGCTGGTCTGGTTTAATAACACACATAGAGAATATATGGATCTCCCGATCACTGCGGAAGATGTGGCCCAAGTGATCAAGAGTCTGCCCCTCGATAAAGCTCCTGGCCCAGAAGGCCTGACTACGGCCTTCTATAAGGCGTACGCTGAGGGATTGGCTCCCCGTCTGCTGGCGGTGTATGAGGAGGCTTTGGAGGTGGGGATACTTCCTGCAACGATGCGCGAAGCGTTGATTATTACCCTGCTCAAACCAGACAAACCAATGGAGGAGATGGACTCATACAGGCCTCTCTCTTTCATAAATGTAGATGTGAAAATACTTGCCAAACTGCTTGCCAATAGAATACAACCAATGCTACCCCTGATAGTCCTACCGGATCAGTCTGGGTTTATCCCGGGAGGTCCACCTCCCACAATCTCCGTACGATTTTTTCTATCCTGCATTACTTACATCCAGACGTGCATGCTGCGGTGGTCTTCTTAGATGCCACCAAAGCCTTTGACACCTTGGAATGGCCATATTTATTTGCAATACTGAATCGTATAGGCTTTAGCCAGCTATTAATTAAAAGAATCCGATTGTTATATACTATGCCACGTGCCAGTGTTAGGGTGAACGGTATGGTTTCGGGCCCGTTCCCTGTCTCGCGAGGTACGTGTCAAGGATGACCGCTATCCCCGCTACTATTCGCAATTGCGATGGAGCCGCTAGCGGCTCGCATTAGGCAACACCACACGGCGTGAGGAATAGGGCTCAGCTCCCGAAGTCTGCTGATATCATTATACGCAGATGACGTAACACTTTATCTCACAAAACCAGAAGAAAACCTGGACATAGTATTACGCGAATTCATCCGTTTTGAGGGGCTGGCTGGAATATCGGTAAATTGGTCCAAATCGGTGATCTTTCCGTTGACGGAGAGCACCCCGAGGATAATATCGGAATACCCCTTAAGGTGGGAAACAGACGCTGTTAAGTATCTGGGATTCTGGGTGAGTCGCGTATCTCAGGAAATTTGGAATCTGAACTACAGGAGGGCTGTCATGTGGCTGGAGGTGAAGGTAAAGATATGGGTGAGATTACCTCTGTCTCTAACGGGCAGGACTGCCCTAGTTAAAATGGTTATTCTGCCTAAATTTTTATATTTATTTGCGAATATACCGGTTTCTTTGACATCACGCTTTTTTGCAATGCTGCGGTCGCATCTGCTTACGCTGGTGTGGACTGGCGGTCAGGCACGAGCATCCTGGGATGTGCTGACCTTGCTGTTAAAACAAGGGGGGCTGGGAGAGCCGGACATGCGCTTATATGCCCTGTGTGCACAAGCCCACATTTTGCACTTCTGGGTGCATCCGACGCCTTTCCAAGGCTGTTGAGCGGGACACTGTGGCGCCAATTCCGCTAAGAGTGGCCATTTGTGAGAAGGCATGCCGCCCCCGGGGAGATGTAGACACTGCAGAGATGCTACGATGGGTCTGGGAGGAACTGAGACGCAGGACAGGGATGCCGCTTCTGTATGCCCCAACTCTGTCCCTGGCGCGTAACCCGCTGTTGCCCTGCATCGGGGACGGAATTAGCCCACCCCTGCTGCGGAGGATGCACCTCCATACGTTCGCAGACCTGTTTCCGGACAATACCTTTATGCAGCCGCCGGTGGCGGCGGAGGGGCAGGCGGTGCATTTTTCTGAATTGTTTTTATACCACAGGCTGCGGGAGGCCTGCTGGGCGCTGAGTGAGAACTTCGCGGCGGCCCCCCCGGTCCTCCCGGCACTGGAGGGCTTGGTGGGCTCCCCGTCTCCCCAGAAATTGGTCACTAGACTTTATAAATCGATGCAGAGTGTGGCGCCGGCGGTCCGACCTCAGTCCCTTCAACACTGGAATGAGGAGCTTGGCTCTCCATTATCGGAAGAACAGTGGACCTTTTGCTGTGGACAGCTAGCGGAGCTCTCTCCAAATTATAAACTGAGGCTCATACATTTTAAGTATTTGCATAGAATATATAGAACACCGATCACTCTACATAGGATGGGCATAAGGGTGGATGTCGGGTGTTGGAGATGCGGGGGTGAACCGGCCTCTTTCTTGCATGTGGCGTGGTCCTGCCCCAGTCTTGCGGAATTTTGGTCCCAGGTGTTTACTCTGGTCAATCAGATATTAGGACGAACTGATGCCCCATACCCTGAGCTGGGGATACTGGGCTATGTAAAGAACACTCCACCTAAAACACGTAAACTACATGCTTTACTCCTCCTATTTGCTAAAAGGCAGGTGGCGCTACATTGAGGTAGAAACCGGGTGCCCTCGGTGAAGGGATGGCTGGCAGACGTGACTTATGGCCATGTGCAGTTGAACACATTTTGGGACTTGCTACCGCCGGCCTCCCGCCCGCGGGACATCTGGGAACCATTTGTGCAATGGGCTCAGGAGAGGCGAGGGATGGAGGGTGAGAGGGCTGCATTGGATGAGTGAGGCCGGGAAGTAGGATATGTGCTCCGTTGACATGGGGAAGGAAGGGGTTAGGATGTTTACTTAATGGCTGCTGGGAGAGGGCATGGGCGGTTACTTTTTGAGTCGCCACCCCAGTTGAACCTGAGAGACCCAGGCATGATTGCACATGTTAATAAGTGGACACATTAGTCGGTCTGGTCTGGCCATGCACTGAGGGGTCTATTATGTGAGTGTCTATCATGATGACAGGAAACTCCACAGATACGGATGTATACGCACGACTGTTTTGGCATGTACCACAAATGTAACGCGACTGTAACACTACTGGCTTGTGTTGTTGGTTACAGTATGTAACTTTGTGTTAATTTTAATAAAACTTTAATAAAAAATAAAAAAAAGTTCACAAATTATGCTTTGTGATGGAAATCCACTTGAAAATTCTCAAAACACAAAGTTCACTGAATAAACAAAATGATGTGATAAAAAGTTAAAGTTCATCCAGTTAAATAGTTTTATAGAATACATAACAAGTGTAACATATATAAGTTTCCATAGCATTGGCGATAAAAAGAAACATCCATTATTTATTTATTTATTTATTTATTTATAATTTTATATAGCGCTGAATCACCCCTAGGGGTATCTCTGCGCTTGCGACAACAGATTATCTTGAGCTAAAAGAGGTATGTTTTCATCAGCTTTCTAAAACAAAGAAGGGACATTTTCATGCGAAGATAATGGGGGAGGCTGTTCCAAAACAAAGGAGCCAAGTACGAAAAAGCCTTGCCACCAGAACGGGCTTTATGTATTCTAGGAACAGCAAGAAGAGTTTTTGATCCAGATCTAAGTGAGGATATAGGATTGTAGGCCATTAATTTCATTGTTAGATAGCAGGGACTCAGCTCGTTTAGAGCCTTGAAAATCATGCAACCTGTTTTAAATTGCACTCTTTTTTTTATTGGCAACCAATGTAATTCATGCAGTAAGGGCAAAGAGGGGGTTCTGGCCGGAGAATCCGTAACCAGTCGAGCAGCTGTATTTTGAATGACCTGCAATTTGTCCAAAGAGGCAGCATGAGCAGAGAGAAGAAGAGCATTGCAATAATCAATCTTGCTCATGAGCAAGGCCTGAATTAAGGTCTTCCTGGTGGATACTGGAAGCAGAGGAAAAACTCTTCTAAGTAAACTTAGAGTGTGATAGCACGACCCAGCAATAGTATTAACATGAGTCTGTAAAGTGAGTTTGTTATCAAGCTTAATGCCCAGATTTTTAGCTACCTCTTTGGGTGCAGGGGCTTTACCCAACTCCTCCGGCCACCAATTAGGTGACCAACAGATGTCAGCACCTCCGAACAGCAGAATCTCAGATTTATCAGAGTTTAACTGGAGATAGTTGGTTTTCATCCAGGAGGCAATAGCCATCATACCTCGAGAAAAGATGGATTGTATATCTGGTCTCCTTTTGTCGAAGGTGAGGAGGAGTTGAGTGTCATCTGCGTAAGAGATGGGGTTAAACCCCAAGTCCCTCATCAGTATTGCCAGGGGCGTCACATAGATGTTAAATAAAGTAGGGCTCAAATAAGAGCCCTGCGGGACGCCTCTGGTAACCTGTGAACGAGCAGATGTAAAAGGACCCATTGACACTGCCTGAGTGCGGTTGGACAAAAAATCTGACAGCCAGCTCAGTGCGGATCCGCGGATGCCACACTCCAGTAGTCTATGCAAGAGAACTTGGTGGGAGATGGTATCGAATGCTGCTGAAAGGTCAAGCAGCACCAAAAGTGCGGCTTGACCTTGATCCAGAGCCATTCTGATATTATCCGTCACCTCCACCAAGGCAGTCTCAGTACTATGCTTAGCTCGAAAGCCTGACTGCGAGATGTCCAAAGCACCAGAAGCCTCAAGGAAGGCAGATAAGTGCTTATTGATGTGTTTCTCAATGATCTTGCTCTGTAGAGGAAGCAGCGAGATCGGGCGATAGTTTGACACTTCCTCGGGCGAGATGTTGGCATTTTTGCGGATGGGCAGAATCTGTGCGTGTTTCCACGTTTGAGGAAGACAGGCAGATCTTAAGGAAGTGTTAATTATGGAGCAAAAAGGGGGCGCCAGCTGAGCCGCAAATCTTGAGGAAATTTTAGCAGGAATAGTATCCAGGGGGGATCCGGATCTGGTGGATTCCAAGAGGGTTTGTACTTCTGAGATGGTAATAGCAGGAAATGTAGTCAGACAAGGTCCTTCCTTATTGGGGTGGGGAGTAATCTCCGCGGGATTAGAAGTAGGAGTATTAGAGAGGATAATGTTTTGATAGATTCTCTCGATTTTTTGTACAAAAAAAGAGGAGATCTCATCACATAGTGTCTGAGAAAAACTAACCGTAGTCTGACAGGATTTGGGGTTAGTAAAATCCTGCACTATTTGAAAAAGCATCCTAGCATTATTGCCTGCATGTTCTAGAGTTTCAGCAATATGAGTTTTACGGGCTAATTTAACATTTTTATGGTAAATTGCCATGGCAGCTTTGTAAGAGATTTTAGCTTGCTCGTTTTGTGAGCGACGCCAAGTCCGTTTCAGTTTTTTACAGGCACTTTTTTCCACCCCTAAGCTAGGCGTGTACCAGCCAGTAGCAGACCTTTTAGGTGAGAATCTAAGAGGCTTAAGAGGAATTGTTCTATTGAGAAAATTAACAACTGTCAAATCAAATAGTTCCAGCTGCTGATCCACATCCCCCTGCATACTGTTCCCGTCCCACTCAGCAAACAATAAGGAAAGATGGTTGACCGTTAGTTTGTGCCAAGGTCTGTATTGGCGGGTACCAGAGTTGTTAATAGTCGCCGGAGGATGTTCAGTTGGACCCAACAGTTGGAAATTAATCATGAAATGATCAGACCAGGTAAGTGGCAGAGTTTCACCACATTTTATGTCCGAAGAATTGGTAAGTATAAGATCCAGAGTGTGACCAGCAATGTGAGTGGGAGCAGAGTTAATGATCTTTAGTCCCCCAACAGCTAGATCTTGTAAGCACAGTTTGGCCTCTTGATTGGAGGCGTCTTCACTGTGGATGTTAAAATCCCCAATCAAGAGAAATTTACGCGTGGTGATTAGATAAGGAGATATAAATTCAAGCAATTGGCTAGTGAAATTGGATATTGATCCAGGCGGTCTATAGACTAGAGCACCTTTCCAAATACAGGCAGCAGATAGATCCAGTCTAAAAACAATGCATTCAAACGCTTCCGTCCCCATCTGATCAAGGATAGTGACGGTCAGTTCCTCTTTATAAATTAAGGCTATACCCCCACCCGTTTTGCTTATTCTATCCCGCCTGAGAATCCGATAGCCCTCGGGTATAGCGAGAGCAATAGCCGGAGTAGAGGTGGGTTTAAGCCAGGTTTCAGTAATGAAACCCATATCTGGCTTTTGATCAGTTAGAACGTCCCATATCTCCGCAGAATGTTTGACCAAAGATCTAACATTGGCTAAAATACAGTTCCATACCTGGTACTGCACAGTGGGAGGTGAATAACTGTGATGGGGCAACTGAGGAGAAACAGGTGGGCTCAGGCAATCCGGTGATAGAGTAGTAGGAAGAGTGGGATTGCAACAATGCATACTTTGATACTTGCAGTACAAGCATGAAAAGGGACCTTCAAAAGGGCCATTGCGCAAAGTTTTACAACACATCTTATACAACACATCTTATTTAACAATAGCAACTGCTCACGTGAGTAGGACTGAGCTGGATTGTTCACAGGTCCCAATTCTGACTGCAAACTATCAAGGTGAATGGCGGCTGGCGGCGACCTGGCGCGGACGGGCGCAGACGGGCTTGCCTCTGGCGCGCCTACGGCGCGCCATCGGCGCGCCCGCTGCGCGCTAGCATGTGACTGCTCATAAAGCCCCCGTGAAGAGAAAACTAGAGCGCTCACCAAGATGGCGCTCAAAAATGTCCCGGTCCTAGAAAGAAACCCCGAGAGAACTCGCTAAGTAGCGAGAATGAAATCAACTTTTAATGTGCGGGTATGAAGAGAAACAATAAAGTAAGAATACAATTTTAAAAACAAGTATATTGATTTCGCATACAATACAAGGACATAATACTACATCAACGATCTGCTATCCTACGAGTTAGGAGGAGGGATTGCAGTTATCCAAGATGTGAAAAAAAATATCTAAAAAACAGCTTTAGCGTTCAGCCAGCAACACACATTTCCACCAAGGAATCGGCTGTCGCGCTGCGCGCTAGCATGTGACTGCTCATAAAGCCCCCGTGAAGAGAACACTAGAGCGCTCACCAAGATGGCGCTCAAAAATGTCCCGGTCCTAGAAAGAAACCCCGAGAGAACTCGCTAAGTAGCGAGAATGAAATCAACTTTTAATGTGCGGGTATGAAGAGAAACAATAAAGTAAGAATACAATTTTAAAAACAAGTATATTGGTTTCGCATACAATACAAGGACATAATACTACATCAACGATCTGCTATCCTATGAGTTAGGAGGAGAGATTGCAGTTATCCAAGATGTGAAATAAAATATCTAAAAAACAGCTTTAGCGTTCAGCCAGCAACACACATTTCCACCAAGGAATCGGCTTATCATAGCCAACTAACAGCTGTGAGAGAAAAATATGCTTATCTTTAGGTGAAAGAAAATTCAGAACCATTGTAAACTGTTAAAGCCCAATATTTGGATGCTATGCAACACTTTCCTAGACTAACTAAAACTACATATGTTTTGTGTTAAAGTACATTTTGCCCAGTAGCTTGCCAAGTACTGTTGGTTTTCAATCACTTGTTTCATTTTAATTCAAATGTTAAATGACAGTACCCCTTGGGGAAATTTTTCTATATATTAAATGTTTCCTTTAACATTGATAGTAATATATACACATGCTGATGTCATTTGTAGAAAGAAATTAGGTGTATTCATGCTAGATTTTATTATAGCTAATATAGGCCTGAATTTCAAAAAAAGTTGGTGTTGGTTGCCATCTTTGTGACACGTGAACATTTTATTTTAATGGTTTCTTTTGCCTGTAATTATAGTGAAATATTGTTTTCATGAATAGTGCAGTCAAGAGACGCCTGCGGTGTGCAGACTAGAGTACGTATCTTCTCTTGTCATGGGCAGTGTAAGTTTGAAGGACGCAGAGAGAAGCTTCTATTGTAAGAAACCTTAGAACCCATTGAGTATGTAATCATATTCTTGGACAGTCTTTTTGGCAACAGTGTATATTAATAGAGTTTGTGTGTCTTTAGAACAGATCAGAGCAAAACAAAGCTCTGTGGAGCACTCATTCAGAGAGAGGAATAACTTTTTCTTTGCTCTTCCTTTTGAGGCGACCCCATGCTGGTTCATCCTCGTCTAACAAGATTTGATCTAATTTGCTTTTCCTATTAATTGGGGCATATGCATACTGATTATCAATTGCTGCTAACCTGATTTTTTCCTTCTGTAAATCATTAACTTTGAATAAATGTTCATGGTTTGAAACTGAGATATTCTCTATTCTTCTTGTTGGGCCTAATGTGCTTCACATATGATTTAATCTATTTGTTTGTTGAACAGGCTCAGGTATGGAGCACCAAAGTCTTTAGGGGAATTAACACTGCTCCTGGTCCATCTGATAGCACTTTACAGTCTCCCAATATATCACACAGAATAGTGCCAACAAATCTCTTAGCAGAGGATGGTTTTCAACTGATAGTAGAAAAGATGGTGAAAATGTCAAAAGTGCTTGGGGTAGAGTTGAATACCTTTTTGAAGTATGGGTTCCAAGGATTTGTGGGCAGAAGGGAAAGTGGTCGTTGGTTGTCCTATGGATGAACTGCTGCAGGAGGCTCAGAGGAATGAGCCTTTCCATATTGCAATGGAAAAGTGTGAGGCCACTAAATGGTTGCACCTGTTGTAATAAATAGCCTGCTAATGGACTGGCCAGATTAGACTCTGTGTGGCTCAGAGGGGGTTTAGCAGAAATGTAGTCACTGATAAATATCCACTCCCTAACATTACAGAATTGTTAGCCCTTTTGAAGGATGCTTAGGTACTTTCAACACTAGACCTAAGGACTGCTTACCACTAGAAAAAACTCGATTATGAATCATCCAGATTGACTGCTTTTATAACTCCATTTAGGGTGCACATTTTCCTAAGGTTACCTTTTGGGTTAAGAGTTGATGCAACAAGGGTGGAAAGTTCTGGACTTGCGGCGCTACAGTTGTTAGGGCCCAATTTTATATGTGGCACAGTCCTTGTAAATGGCTGCGCCCAAGAGCCATTATAAAGTTAATGTTCAGAAGCGGTAGAGGGTAGTGCCTTCTTACTTGATCCACATCAATGGATAATCAACATCAAAAAACATTTTTCTCGAATAGCAATCACTTTTTTGATTTTTTTGATTTTATTTGTATTTTTGTCAAAAGAGTGCAAATAAATTATGAAGAGAAAAGCCAAAAGCCGACACGTGTTTAGCTCTAGTGGCCCATTGGCCGTGGGCTTTTTCAAGGCGGTGTGAAGTGATCATCAAAGTCTTCCTGTCAATGTCAAATGTTTAGTCTCTGCGGTCTCTGGAAACCGCAGAGACTAAACATTTGACATTGACAGGAAGACTTTGAAACACGTGTCGGCTTTTGGCTTTTCTCTTCATAATTCTCTTCATAATTTATTTGCACTCTTTTGATAAAAATACAAATAAAATCAAAGAAATCAAAAAAGTGATTGCTATTCGAGAAAAATATTTTTTGATGTTGATTATCCATCGACGTGGATCAAGTAAGAAGGCACTACCCTCTACCGCTTCTGTACCTTTTGGGTTAAATTTGGTGGCCTCAGTTTTTCAGAGGGCCAGTGAGGTTGTGTTAGAAGGAATTATTGTGGGGAAGATTTATCAGGACGATGTTCTGGTGTATGGCTCATCCCAGGAGAAACATGCCTCAAAGGTAAGGCAGGTTTGGACAAGTTTTAAGAAGAGTGAGCTCACCATAAGAGAAAATAAGTGTACATTTGGCCTCTCTCTGGTTGATTATTTGGGTCCCAGATTAACAAGGGCCGGGGTCAAACCTAAAGAGAGTTTGGTAAGCACCATTATCAGTCTTCCAGTTCCATGAAATAGGGAAGATTTTGTCAGTTTCTTCAGACTAGCTGAGTACTACAATACATTTGTGCCAAATTTGGCTGCATGCACTCATGCCATTATTGAATTCCTGAATAAGATTTTTGGAAGGGAGGGGTAACCGGATTGAATTCTGACTGATAACGGAGTGCAAATGGTCTCCAATGAGATGGAGAAATTCTTGTCGTTGAGAAACATCAAGCACAAACGTTGTTCTCTCTATCATCCCAAAACAAATGGTAGAGAGATTGAACACAGTTCTCTAGGAGACTATTCAAATTGCTAAGTCACAGAACTAAGACTGGAGGTTGGAAATCATAGAACAAGTGAAATTGTATAGGCTTACTTTCCATTCTACCTCCAAACGAATGCCGTTCAAGGTATTCAGAGGAAGAAGTATCCTATGTGGATGAACTGTGAGGATGCAGGCCTTTTCCCTGAAGTAGCAAGGAGAAGAGAGAAAGGGAAAGAAAGGATCAGAAACTGAAAGTGTAATTCTGACTTTAGCCATGTCACTGCCGCAACCAATGTGGTGGTAGGTGACACTGTTAAAGTGAAATTTCTTCAAAAGGGAGGGTCTCAAGATTCCCTTCTTCCACCAAAGTTTTCAAGGTCTTTCGCAATGCAGTTAGAGTGAGAGATAATTGCATTTGGAATTTAAACTGGATAACTGTTGTTTCCTCTGGTTCAGTTAGTCATAAAATCATCATGTCTGGGGAAAACAAAGAATCACTCTTCTGCCAGATACTTTGATAACGTGAAGCTCACAAGTTGTAGTTTGTCCAAAGGATTTGGATCACTTTGGGGCCGATTCCAATTTGGGTCGGAAGGTCTCCGAATCGGAAAGTGTCGGCCGGATTCCTTTCCGACCGAGCCATTCTGATGGGCTTGGTCGGAAAGGAATCCGAATCGGATTTCCGGATTGTAGACGACAGACTTGGAGAGCCTGTCCGCCATCTGGAAATCCCTCAGTACTCCCCCGGCCGCCTCTTTGTGACCGAGGGAGTACGATGGCAGATTTTCACTGCCTTTTCGTGCCTGGTCTTTCTGGCATGAAAAGGCAGTCGGAAACTGTCTTTGGGGGCCCCCAGTGGGGCCCCCATCGGTGTGAGGCTGCCGAATGGTGGCCTGGGAGCACCTATGGTGCCCCTCTGTGGATCCCTGCACCCCTTGGCAGGTACCTTGGGGTGCCGGCCACAGGGTGCAGGGATGAACTGCACCCCTGCTTTTCGCACTGCAGGCATGCATTCCACTCGTAATGCATGCCTGCATTGTGAGGTATATGAATGCGACCAAACCCTGTTTGCTCGCATCGTACTTGCAGGGCCGTAACGGACGACAGCAGGTCAGTCGGTTACGGCTCCTGCCCGATGTCGGATGGACCTGAGTCCGTCCGACATCGGAATCAGCCCCTAAGTGTGAATGGTCCTCTGTCGGTGATCTTCCCTGTCTTAAAGTGAATTGTGTCATATGTATGACCTGTATCTCTTTAAAGTGAATTAAGTCTTATGTATGAACTGTATTTCTTTTGATCTTATCTTGTTTAGAGAACTTGTGTGGTTTTTCGTGTGGGTTTGTAGTTTTTCATATATCTTTTTGTTTATTTTGTTGGATCATATTGGGGGAAGGTGCGTGGTATCCTGAGGCTACAACGTGGAATGCAGCCTTAAAACGTTGGTGGGAGGCAGAACTCTGTGGATCAGTTGCCTGCTGTCTGCCTTTGTGGATGGGATGTTTCTGTTACTACAAATTACCTAAGAAAGTATGGTGCAACTACTGAAAGCCATGGAGTGTAATACTTTCCCACAATAAGTATAATCAAGTGATTGCCCATTTGAAAATGAAGATCCTGCAGAAAGAGGCAAATTGACTTAAAATAACAAGAACCACCCCAGAGCCCAAAGAGTCAGTGCATGCTTATTATGAGAGGCTGATGCAAGTTTTCAAACAGCACAGTGGCTTTGAACATCTAATCCAGGTGTACCTATGTTGGCAGAGATCTTTAAGTATGCAAAATAGTGCAGTGATAATCAGGAAGATTAAGGAGAAATTTATGTTGGCACAGAAAATATGCCATAATGTTATTTTCATGACAGATTCAGGGTTTATTCTGCTACCCGAGTCAGTGCAGAAATGCAGGGAGTTGGTTTTCAAGGTGGTGGTCTGCTTACACAAGCAGAAAAAGTTGGTTCACAAGGCAGTAGCCAACTTAACTGTAGGTATGGAAGTAAACCTGTTGAAGAAGACCAATGCTTGTCATATTTGTAACAAAGTGGGCCACTGGAAACAAGAATGGAGGTAGAATCCAAACATGGGGTAAAATGATTTCAAATCCCAAAAATGAATGTGATGCCAGTACAAAATATGTAAGTAGAAAAGCCAAATGATGGTAATGTGCCAAGCCCCAAAACATGGTAAACTTAATGTATAGTTTAAACCCAAATTCCAAGATTCAACAGAACCCTTTCATAATCGCTTTCATAATTGCTGATTACCTCCAACACTATCCAGTTTTTGACAGCCCCATTAGACTGGACTCTAATCAATCACATTGATGGTGCCTGACAGGGAAGGAGGTTTGCATACTTAGCACAATTCGAGAGATAGACCAGAGTGGCACATACGTGTATGGAGAGGTGAATGGCCACCCTGTATCATTTCTAATATATACTGAAGCTAAGCACTCTCATCTGTGAACAGTAGAGGTCCCTCATCTACCCCTCTCGAGATAACAAATCCAAGCTGTAGCCATCTCCAACAAACAGAGTACAAACCCAGTTTCAGCTAAGGTGACTGTAAAAATAGGCCCACAGTTTGTAATATGTTACTCTAGTCTAGTCAATCTGTTGGGCAGGGAATTATTCTTCAAAATGAACTGTGTGATCTATTGCACACAGGATAGTGTGGAACTTCAGACACACAATGCAGAATTAGACTTTAAGTTGAAATTAGGAGAAGCTGCAGTTGAGTTACTCACAGTGCTAACTAAGACTCACACTCTGAATTAAAATGTATGGGGAATGAGGAAGTCTAGACCTTTTCAAGCGAAAACATTGGAATTAATAATGTCAGGGCTTAGTTTCCTCAGGACTTGCTCGACGTTAGAAGGGTCCACCTCCAGGCAGCTCCAACTCTGATTGTCGTAATGACACAGAGTATTAGAGTGGCCAGGAGGGGGGAGGGTTTTGGGGAAGGATCAGCGGGAAAGGAGATCTGCAAAAGAAATCCACTATACATTAAACACGGTTTAACACTATATATAGTAAGCATACTCAGTGTGCATATGAAAACTAAAATCACCTATTGTTCCCTGCTGTAGAGCAGTTTTGAATTATTGTGTAATCTTTCCACAGTTGGTAAAGTTTTAACGATGAGCTGGACCAGCCACGCAACTTTATACAATCAAAAGAGTCAGTTATTTGTTTCACAGTTCAATAGTAAAAAATTATTCGAATTTTCCTTAGCACTTGAGTTTATGGAAGGCCTTTACTCTGGAGACACAATTAGTATGGAAAGAAGAGCCCTCATCCCAGTTCGCACAAAAATTGAACAAAAGATTCCATACTGCAAGCGGAATAACCTAAATAGCCTTACCCAGATTCAGGAGGCTCAAATCAGGAGGGTTCTTAACACACTGGAATAAACTCGCTGTTGCCACTTTGCTGCCTGGAACTGTTGCAACGATTTCCGATATTCGCAGGAATACCGGAACGGCTGCTGCCTCAGGGACATGGTAGAATTACGAGCGCGTTGCCTTGGGTGTGGTTCCTTTTTATAGACATGCCACAATCAAGGACGCGCGCTGAGCGTAACGACGCTCAAAAGAGGAAGCGGCCCAAGCTGTGCAATGTGCGGAGCAGAGAGATATTGTACTGGAGTCACGAAGTGTTCTGCAGCAGTGTCCTTTATGCGCACCCAACCTAAGCGCTTGGACAGAAAGCTACAAACTGTTATCATAAGTTAGGAAATAAAGCACACCTGATGAAATACAGTGAAGGGAAGCGTACTTTAAATGACATTTAAAGTCAACTTAGGCATGAAAAGCGCGCGCATGAAAAAAGGCACAATCAACAAAGCATTCAAGGTATGCACATGTTTAGGCAATAAAGCATGCAAAGCGCGCACACCGAAATACAAACAGACAGTAAAGTTTAGCAGTGCTGAAAACATTTCCACCAATATCGAGCGATGGGCTTGACACTGTGCAACTTGCCACACACTGATCGTGAGCTTGTGCTTGTGCCCCTAGAGCTGCAGCCCAAAACCATGGCAATAAAACGTCGAGCTAGTGAAAGTCACAGTTAGGCCTAATGCAAAGTATCCCAGAAAGCCTCGATATAACCTTTCAACTCAGGCAGCTCAAAGAGAAACTCTGTAGTGCATCAGCCATAGGAAGGCCCAATTACAACAAAGATTTTGTTATCTATTGTCATTATAGTGAAGGGTGATGGAGGGCCTGGCCAGCAGGGGCAGAATGGCGGACGCGTTTTAATAGTGCTCCATCTTCCGTCCCCGTAATCCGCATCTGTTATCTTGTGAGGTTGGCGCCTGGCGGAACCGGATGATGGGTGATGATTTGTGGACACCCCCGGGACCCTGCAGAAGCCGGATCGAGGACCGGAGGACGTGTGGTCCATGACAGCGTGAGAGTCTGCTGTGTCATTGCGGACCTGTAGCCTGCAGAGGCTGTTTTCAATGTTGAAGATCGTGTCTGACGTGTCTTGGTACCCAATGGATGCAGAGCGGTGTGCCCAGTGGAGGAGCAGTGCGTGACGGCCAGGAGGCGTACCGGCCCCGGAGCACTCCCCGACATCGAGGCCCATGATATAGAGGCCGTGAGACTTCCCAGCTGTGTAGGCATCAGCAAGATGTAGGACGGGTCGCTTTCGTGATCTACCATGTGGGGCACCTACGCAAACCCTGGATTTGGTGCACATCGTGTCCCCGCAGGCAAGCGGAATGCAGCGGTAGATGAAGCGGCCAGCTCCTGGGGCAAGGTAAGCTGTATGGAGCCCGTCCTGGCTGTGGTTGTGGCACTGTGCACTTTGGCTTCAGCCTGAAAGATGGGTTGCACAGTTTTCTATCTGCTGCTGCCACGAAGGAGGACTGCTTGTGGGCGGCTGACTGCCTATTATTATTAAGTGGGAGGCTGATGCAAACACCTCTATGACATGGTGTGAGGGTGCTGGTGTCGCTCAGAGGTGGGCACAGCATAAGGAGGATCTCGTAGGCCTGCACTGGACTGTGTGGAGGGGAAGGACCCCCCCATTGGTCCAATTGGCTTGTGGCCTGCACTCAGTTGGCCGGTTTGTGTCAGGGTCAATAGAGTGTGACTTCTTGGATATCCCTACTACTGAAGTCGCATCTGGTGGTTGGGGAGCCATCGTGGGGCATATTACTGGTGGGAGCTCTTGTGTGGTGCACTTACCCGGAGTCACGTCTGCACGGCGAGGTAAATCGATATCCCTGGGCCCCGTTGGTGACAGTATAAGTGGAAAGGACCCCTAACACCGCTTGGGAGGAGTGGGCGATGTGAGCCTGGTATTGCCACGTCATTCATATCTCAGGGTGCGCAGACTGGCATTAAACTGGGTGACGCAGTGGAATGACTCTGCGGGAGGCTCCGGTGGTGCGATTGACTTCTTTTTATTGGTCACAAGATAATGGGTCGTGCTAAAGGGGCCAGGTCGAGGGCCTCCTCACAGGCGGTGGGGGCTTGTGATGCTGACCCACCACAACCAATGAAGTAACAAATGACTCATGATGACCGTCTGGATACTATATTACAAGCCATTGAGCGTTCTAGTGCATCCATGGAATCTAAACTATACAAAGTGTCTCTAGACCTCAACCTATTACATGCGGACCATAGGAATCTGAAGGATTGTTTTGAAGCTGTAGAACAGGAGGTCACTGAATTGAAGCCTGCCACAGAGTTCCAAGACAAACAGCAGAACGCCCATGAGGCTCGGATCCGGCACCTAGAGGACCGCATTGAAGATGCAGAGGGAATCTCCCGGCAAAATAACATCTGACTGGTTGGGATGCTGGAGGGTGCGGAGGCTAAAGATGCGGTTGCCTTTTGGAATCCTGGCTCAAGACCATTCTGACACACGCTGTCTTCTCTCCCTTCTTCACCATCGAGGTGGTGCATCAGGCAGGAGACCGGCCCCGGGGGACAGAGCACGTCCCCTCATTTTCAAGCTCCTGCACTTTAGGGGCTGGGATGTCATCCTTCGAGAGACCAGGAAACTAGATGATATCCAGTACGAAAACGCTGAAGTGTTGTTCTTCCCGGACTATACAATGAAGGTCCAGTGTCACCGGGGATCTTTCTTACTGGTGAAAAGTCAACTCCTGCAGCTCAATGTCTCCTACTCGCTGTTATTCCTGGCCAGGCTCCGGGTCGTCTCGGATGGGAAGTCTAGGTTCTTCGACACACCTCAGGATGTCTGGGACTGGCTGGAGACATTGGGTCTGTAATCTGGCCCGAGAACTGCGGTCACTGTCACTATAGCATGGACTGGAGAAGCGGGTGATAGAGGTGCTCAGAGCCTGGTCCAGAACAAATTTGTAAAGAGAGGCAAGAAGTGGTTCGCATTGCAGAGCAGATGGCAGAAGTAACGCTGCATGTAGACAAAGCGAACACTTCTTATCATACATCGGGGGATGGGGCTCTTCCATGGGGGACTCTTCCGACAAAGCGTCTATGAGAATGCCGGACGTTACACCCCAAACAGCGGATGGTATCGTATGAACTTGACTGATCTGAAAGCACATTGTAGAGTGCTGTTATTTGCTTTGCTCTTGTGGACTCCTGATGTCCTCTTAGGTCTGTGTGTGTGCTATTAGGATGTGGGGTGGGGATCGTTTAAAAGGTTCCTGGGGGGCTAATGTTCCTGTTTTCTACTCTGGGTTTGCGTTATGGCAACACTCACAAATTGTTCTTTGGGTGGGGACTTCAAGAATGTACCCTGCTTGGTGTCACAGTTCCCTGTCCTCCACAACTTTTCGGAGCCAGTAGGATAGTCAGCTATGTAGCTGTCTGTTGTGTTTGGACGACTCCCTGCTGTTCTGGGGTTTGCAATTATATGGGTTTTTCCTCCCCCGGTTAGTATTTCCAAATTCCTTCCAGTAGCAGGAACCCGGTGGGGCGGTATCGAAAATGTTGACGTGCACATCAGACTGTTGCACGGCGAGTACTGGGGCAGAGGGTTTCAGGTTTATTACGGCATGCTTTTTTTGTTTTGCCATGGGTCACATAATACTTATTTGGTAAATCTGGGGCCTCCGCACGCCTTCTCGTCGATATGCAGTGTATTCCTATCTAAAGCGTCACAATGTACAAATAGCATTATTGCAGGAGACGCACGTGAATGTAACGGAGGTTGCCTGATTGCAGCGTAGAAGGAGAGGTGAAATATATGCTACTGATTACTCTCTGTTTGCAAGGAGGGGCCTTATCTGGATACGCCCGGGGACACCCTTTGCAGTGGATGACACTCATGCGGACAAGTAGGGCAGATATGTGTTGGTGAAGGGTAAATTGGATGGGCGTCCTGTAGTACTGGGGAATGTGTATGCACCGAATGTGGACCAGGTTCAGTTTTTTGGCCAGTTGTCTCTTGTTTTGGGGAGGTGGTGTGAGATTCCGTGGTTGCTGGGGGGAATTTTAACAGTGTCTTAGATGTAGGGATCGATAGATCCTTCCCCCCACATAGGTTTACGGCCGCTGCGACTAATTCTTTGGCACTGAATGGCTGGGCGCGGGGTTGGGATCTGATTGATGTTTGGAGGCACCATCATCCGGGGCAGAGGATATATTCCCTTTTTTCTGTACCTCATAATTTACATGTCAGGCTGGACAGGTTCTTCGGATCCCCCTGTCTCCTCCAGTATGTTTCAAAATTGGAGTATTGGGGGCCCACACACTCTGACCACAACCCCCATTGTGAAGAGCTTGCTTGGGAGGGAGGGGTCCCAGGCGTTCTCACGTGGAGGCTGTTGGCAGATCATGTGTTTCAGGAGGCGGTTGGTGAGGCAATTGGAGAGTATTTCAAACTTAACACGGGGACTGCCTCCTCTGCACTAGTGGAGTAGGAGGCTATGAAAGTCACCTTGAGGAGGAAATGCTTGGGATTGGGTTGTGGGATGCATCAACAGGTAGCCTCAGATTTGGTTGAGGTGGAAAAACACATGTTGCCATTGGAAACTAGGGTTGTGACAGATGCTGGGGGACTGGCAAATTAAAAAGGCAGTGTGGAAGAAACACGCTGAACTTCTTGAAAGACAACGTTGCCTTAACTTTGCAGTGCACTCGGCGTCAGTACACACCAAAGCAGATCGCTCCAGTCCTCTCCTTGCCTGGCTGATTAAACAGGAGCAATCGGGACAGATTACGGCTCTTTGTTCCCCAGGTGGAGAGCTTCGATTCACTCAGTTGGAGATCCATAGGGAACAGACGGCTCACTTCATGCAGCTGTATAGAGCTGGCCCGCAGCCCTCGGAAGATGCGATTCAGCAGTTTTTAGTGTTAGTCCGCTTTCCAGTCTTGTCACCTGACCAGCGACTTGACCGGAATGCTCCGCTAAAGCTCAATGAAGTGCGAGGTGCAATGTGGGTTCTGCTGTCCGGTAAGGTCCCTGGCCCTGACGGTCTCCCCCATTAATTTTATAAAGCATATGCGGACCCCCTGGGCTCCCAGCTGCTCCGGGTATAAACAGAGGTGCTTGAATCTCTTGCCCTCCCAACCTCAATGACGGAGGCTACGTTGATTACACTCCCTAAACCAGGTAGGGATTCTACTTCTGTGGGGGCGTATCGTCCCCTGGCACTCCTGAATGGGGATTATAAAATACTAGCTGGCATCCTGGCTAGTAGATTAGGGCCATTGGTTCCTCAACTGGTCCACCAGGACCAGAATGGATTTGTACCATCGCATCGCAGCTACCGACGACATCAGGTCAATGCTCGACAACGGGGAAACCACCGCCCTCATCCTCCTGGATCACTCAGCAGCCTTCGACACGGTATGCCACCACACCCTGATACAACGCCTCAGCGTCACCGGAATCCAAGGCGCGGCCCTGGAGTGGATAATCTCGTTCCTCGCCGGAAGAACCCAGAGAGTCCGCCTCCCCCGTTCCTGTTGCGGCTACCGAAGTCATCTGCGGCGTCCCACAAGGATCCTCGCTCAGCCCCACCCTCTTCAACGTCTACATGAGCCCCCTCGCAACCATCGCATGCAAACACAACCTCAACATCATCTCCTACGCCGACGGCACACAGCTGATCCTCTCCCTCACCAACGACCCGGACACCGCCAGAGCCAGCCTCCAGGAAGGGATGAGAGACGTCACGGAATGGATGAAGCTCAGCCGTCTGAAACTGCACTCAGACAAGACGGAAGTCCTCATCCTGGGACCATCCCCCTCTGCCTGGGACGACTCCTGGTGGCCACCCGCCCTGGGCACCGCCCCCAAACCCACAGACCACGCACGCAACCTGGGCTTCATCCTGGACTCCTCCCTCACGATGACCAAGCAAGTCAACGCCGTCTCAGCATCCTGCTTCAACACCCTGCGCATGCTCCGAAAAATCTTCCTATGGATCCCCACCGCAACCAGGAAGACGGTCACCCAGGCCCTTGTGACCAGCCGCCTGGACTACGGAAACACCCTCTATGCCGGAACCACAGCCAAGCTCCAGAAAAGACTACAGCGCATACAGAACGTCTCGGCAAGACTCATCCTGGACATCCCCCGCCACAGCCACATCTCTGCCCATCTGAAAGATCTGCACTGGCTCCCCGTCAGCAAAAGAATCACATTCCGACTCCTCACCCACGCACACAAGGCTCTCCACGATGCGGGCCCCAGGTACCTCAACAACCGCCTCGCATTCTACACACCAACCCGCCAGCTCCGCTCCACCAGCCTCGCTCTCGCCACCATCCCACAAATTCGCAAAGCCACCGCCGGAGGAAGATCCTTCTCCTATCTGGCAGCCAAGACATGGAACTCCCTCCCCACCCACCTCCGGCTGACCCAGGACCATCTCGCCTTCAGGAAACAACTCAAGACCTGGCTGTTCGAGCAGTAGCGACCCCCCCCCCCCCCCCCCAGCGCCTTGAGACCCTTACGGGTGAGTAGCGCGCTCTACAAATTCCTTGATTGATTGATTGATTGTACCGGCTCGCAACACATCGCTTAATATTCGGCAATTGCTAAGGGTGATGAGCTGTAATACTGTGGACTGGCTGTGTCGTGCTGGACCTGGAGAAGGCTTTCGACACGGTCGAGTGGTCTTCCCTGTTTGCTCTGCTCCACCGTTATGGATTTGGACCCTACATATTAAGCCTTATTGGATTGTTATACGGTGCCCCTATGGTTTGATTGCGGCTGGGATCTCTTTTCTCCAAATCCATTTTGATTGGACGGGGGACTCGTCAGTGATGTCCCCCTTTCCCCCTGATCTTCGTCACTGTCTGGGCTAGGGCTCCATTGGGGTAAATCTTGTCTATACCCGTTTAATCCTACTACAGTGGATCCGGGATGGATCGTAGATGGGACGGCGGAGCATTGGCAACCGGTGGCGTTCAGATACTTGGGTGTTCATATCTATCATAACTCACAAGACCTTCTGGATGGAAATATCACAAGGGCAGTTACTGCACTCAAGTCCCAAATTGAATTCTGGAAGACGCCTCCCCTTTCAGTCAGAAGCAATGTGGAGTTAATCAAAATGGTAATGTTACAGCGTCTTCTTTATTACTTCGCTACCTTGCCGCTCCACTTGCCCGTGTCCTTTTTACGATCTTTGGAGAAGACTGCCCATGATTTTATCTGGAATAACTTGTGATGCCGGGTGGCAATGACAAAGCTATATCTTCCTCGCTCGATGGGGGTCCTGCCCTGCCCAACTTTGAGTATTACTACCTGGCATCTTAAATGTTATGGGTAGCAAAATGGGTGGGGGAGCTTCATTTGTCGGACTCGGCAGAACAGGATCCTCCATATTCCCTAGACAGGATTCTCTATTTATTTCAACCCTGTAATAAACTGAATGAACCTCTTTCCTTGCTGGTATCGATAGCGCGGAAATGCTTTCGCAGGCCTCTATGTCTTACATTGAAGTGTAATACCATATGCCCCCGGTTATCCATACTGGGAATGCTGACTGGGCGGGGATGTGTTCGGAATGTTGACCTTTCCTCATGGGTGGATGCTGGTGTAATCACCCTAGGAGACTTATATGACGAGGGAACACTACGGTCGTTTCTCGCTATCCTGAATCGAAGATGATGTACACCCTGGTCAATTTTTGAATCATGCCTTGGGGACAACCGTAATGAGACATTGGTGGGGAGACATAATGCAGGAACCCCCGACGAACCTCCTAGTGCAATATGTGCACGTAATGGGCACAGGATGCCACTTGGTGAAATGGTTATGATTTGCGTACTCAATCAGGGGACATACCTTGGCGGACTTAACGTCACTGCGAGTTAAATGGGAGGCAGACCGGGGAAGGCCTTACTCGGAAAAGGAATGGTCTATGGTCCTGGAAAGCCTTAAACAAGTCCCCAGAAATGCTTGTTTCAAGTTAATTCAATTTTATATTGTGCATAGGGCATATCTCTCCCCGGATAAAATCAATCGGTATTTTCACAGACAAGATGAGTGCTGTCCGTGCTGTAAGATGGTAGATGCAGATATTTTACACATGCTCTGGTCATGCTCTGCTCTGCGGATCTACTGGGACAGGGTGCTAGATGCGCTACACACCTGCACCGATAGAGAAGTGCCAAGGACTTGGGAGTCGTGCATCACTGGTGTGTTTTCCAGATATAAAGAACTTAAAGCATCCACCAGGTTTTATGAGCTGGGCTTTATTGTGGTCAAGCGATTGATTACTCCTAAGTGGAAGTCCGAGGAGTTCCCTCCGATGAAAGCCTGGTTCCTCTCCTTGCTGAACTGGGTGAAGCCTGAAGCAGTCTCCCTGATATGGGAAGATACGCTTGGCTTGCACAAATTCCCCATCTCCATTGAATGGAATGCTATGCAGTGTGCACTGCATTGGCTGCTAGTGCTGGAGGCTCCGTTAGATGCTCCCCTTCCTGATGGCTAATGAGACTGGCTTTAGTAGACCCATGTCCCAAAGGGGATGTTGATATATTGACTGTAACACCTGCTTTCTTTACTAGACGATCTTTACTCTTAGCAGCCTGATGGTGAACATTTAGAGTAGCTGTAGAGACCCTGCCTGCTGTAGTTGGGGGACCTTGATTCCCCTTCCTCCTTTTCTGTGGCTCTTGCTTCCTTTTCTTCCTCTTCCCCGATACGTTTTTTCCCAGGTTTGGTGTTCCATATAAAAGTTTGAATCTATGCTCTGATCTATGTGATATGGCGGAGTGAAGCCATACGGCGTGTGATTATGTAAATTTTTGCATGTTGAATAAGGAAAATGCTATAGTTAACGGATTATACTAAATGTTAATACCTATATTGTATATGCCTAATGATGTAACCTTGTAGCTATATTGTTGTTTTATTCTCTGGAGTTTATGACCACCTATTGGTACTGTATGGTGCTTTCCCTCACAATGTACTACTTTGTATTCATGTATACACAACAAAACAAAAAAAACTTTAATAAACAGATCAAACAAAAACAAAAATGAAAGGGTGAACATGATCCATGTTGATGCAGACCCATGGGGAAACAAAACTGCTGGTAGCTTGTTTCTCTGCCACACTTGATCCAGTGGCTGCAGCGCTTTCTGGGTGTCTCAAAGCTGTAGCCAATGTTGGTGTTATGATCCAACAGTGTTAGGGCATAGTGATGGGTTATTAACGTATTTCCAAATTCAGTTGCGACCTGATAGACCCGCACTCAAACTCAGCATATGACAAACAACAGGCTAAAAATATGAGAAGGGGATTTTGGCAGCAGAAAATGTTTCTCTCAAGAGATGTAGTGCCTCAAATAGTCCTACTCGTTTGCCCCTTTCATAGAGTGATCCAGACAGTAATGATATTAACCACAACTGCCTTAATGTTACTGAGTTGTGCACATACCTAGACCTGACTTTAGAGATCTTACCTTGTTTGTGGATAGCGCTTGTTTAAGAGATAGATAAGAATCTTTGAGAGCAATATATGCAGTATGCACCATATAAGATGCTGAGGAAGCCTCTTATATGGGCAAGGTAACTTTGGCACAGGCAGCTGACCTGATTGCTTTGACCAGAGCTTGCTGTGTTTCCAGTCATTTGAATTTCACTACTTACACCGATGGTTAATATAGTTTTGGTGTGGTCCATGGCTTAGGGCAGTTATGATCACAAAGGGGATTATTAAGGTGCTCTGATTCTCTAATCTGGAATAAACAGTATGTCATGGAATTGTTAGAGGTGTTGCAGCTGCTGAGAGAGATATCAATCATAAAATGCGTAGTGCACAAGAGGGGATAAGATTTTGTTGCTTCAGCAATCCACTATGTGGATGAAATGGCCAGCAATTGTGCTCTCGAGTCCTGTTCATTTAATCAAGATGAGCAATGTGAACTTGACAATTACCCTGTTTCAAATGTGTCAATGAATACTGTAAACACTTATGAAGAATTGAGAGAGCTGCAGAATGAAGTGCCATAAACTGAGAAGGAAAAAGCTGGATGTATAAAGAATCAGAGTGAGTTTTGTGTTTTGATGGATAGACGACCTGTTCTACCTGATATTATGATTTCCCCAATGGGCAACAACATCCATGGTCACACATACACACAGGAAGGAACTCCATGATCTGCACCTTTCAATATTATTTGTTCAATCTTCATTTATGTGCAATTGCTGAGAATTTGTGTCAAAGGTGTGTCACTTGCCAGCAGTAATATGCGCGCAAGAGAACAGTTGTAGCCATGAGTCACATAAGGAAGTCCATAAGTTCCTTTAATCGCATGCAGTTAGACTTTATTGAAATGCCCATCTGCACTGGACTTCTTTATACTCTAGTGATGGTGTGTTTATTCCCCCGTTGGGTTGAAGCATACCTGAACAGGAGGTGTGATAGTATTGCTGTTGCCAAAATATTACTGAGGGAACTGATCCCTAGTTTAAGCCTACCGGTTTCTCAGGAATCAGATTGTGGCACTCATTTAAAAAATGAAATCATGAACTTGTGTGTAGCTTTGAAAATTGATTAGAGGTTCCACTGTAGTTACTGGCCAGAAGCTTCAGGCATAGTAGGACAGATTAATCGGGCCTATATGCAGAGGGTATATGAGGAGAGTAATTTTACGGGAAGATTTGTAGCTTGGCAGGCACAAGAACAAGCTGAAAGTAATATGATCCAGTCTCTGGGGCTAGGTGCAAGGAGCAGGTAAAACTGGGTGAACATTTGCTTGAACACTTTATGCAAATGTGTTGTCAGAATCAAGTGATCATTAAGGAATCTATAGGAAATGTTCTGCCAGGGCTGAATATTCCCACTCTTACGGAGGAGGATGTTGAAAATATAGACCAACCTTTTCAAAAGAAGAATTAGTTGAGGTGGTTAAAAGCCTCCCAATCTGTAAGGTATGTGACCCGGATGGCTTCACAAACCAAATGTTATAAATGGTTCCTGGAGGTGCTAGTGAATAATATATTATTGGCTGCTAATGCCATGTTGAAGGATGGCATCATACCTGCCTCATTTAATATTGGGAACGTGTTTAGTGAAAAATGGAAAGGATGGCAAAGATACAAATTCTTATTGTCTGATCGCATTGTTAAATTGAGAATATAAAATCATAATGAAGTTATTAGCTAGCAGATTAAATTCAATCGAAATTAATACACCAGGACCATAATGGTTTTATAACTGGACGACCGTTAGGAACAAATACACACTATTTAGTTGAGACACTGGATTATCTCACAGTCAATAATATTCCTGCCATAGTTCTTCTATTACATGCAGAGAAGGCATTCAAACGCGTGGTCAGGCAAATGCTTTTTTGTGTTCTAACTAAGTTTGGGATACCTACTCAGTTCACGAGGTTAATATATACGATGTACAAGAATTCTGTAGCCAGGATTATAGTTATACCACTGAGGCCGGCAAGTCTGCTGTGGCACTCAGCAGGGATGTCCCCTGTTGCTGGTTTTCTTTGCTTTTTATTGAGCCATTAACAATCAAGATATTCACCCTCCTATACTACAAAAGGGGGAAGATGAAACTGTATGCAGATGATATAATGTTGCTTCTGGATGCTAACAGGTGTCTACAGGAAAAAACCTTTGAGATTTTATTCTATATCAGGAGTTAGGGGGCTATAAAACTAACAGAAAGAAAACTGAAGCTGTAATTTGGACAGATTACTTCCAGATATAGCCTTCTGTGTAAATGATCAGCCGAAGAGATGTTTGGGCATTAGATATTCTTCAAGGATTGAAGATTTGTACTATCATAATTATGCCTCCCTGCTTTTAAAAGTTAATGCTATGTTTGCACCAAGGAGCTCGCTTCCTTTGGCCATTCTTGGGCAGGTAGTCCTGATCAAAATGGTGGTTCTGCCGCTGTTCAACTTCCTCTTTTCTGCTATACCATGTGTTTTAACAACATTTTTTGTGGGATCTCTTTTTACATCTTTTATCTGGCAGAATAAAATCACTAGGTTAGCACTTGGCACTTTATAAGAAGGGCTGGAGGAGGATGTGTAAGACTTCCCAGCTTGAGGGATTACTATTTTGCTTATTTTGCACAATACATGTCCCGATTTAATGTGAAACTGACATCAGGTGGAATTTTTAAGAATCTTATTGGACTGATTGTAAATGAATATGATATTTGAGATGTGTGAAAACTAACAAAATCACCTAAGAAAGTTGGTTATGAAAGCCTGAGGTGTTTTTTTATGAAATGCAGGGATCTTTATAGGAATTATCCTATTCCCCACTTTAATGGTTCTACATCCTTGACAGAATTGACTAGGGGATTCAGGGGACAAGATGGATCCTAACATTATCCAAAACTGGGAAAGAAGGGGGGTTAGTAAGGAAGCAGGTTTGTTGATTGAAGAAAGGTGGAAGAGTTTGTCGGAAGTCCAAGAAATAGTTCAAGGTAATTTTCTGCTCCTATAGAATTCTGGCCAGTAAATTTAGTAATCTGGAGATTGGACAGATTTGGGGTAGCCAAAAACTTGTAGAGGAGTTAGTAGAAGTCCCTGATTGTAAACGGCCAGGAGAATGGAAAAGATTTCTTATTTCTAGGCCGGGTTCCGGTCTGTGTCAAAAAGCAATTAATACATGAAGGAAGTATGAAGGGCTCACATAAAGTAGGAATATGCGGGATGAAATTAATATATTGAATGTTAAGGTCTTAAGAGTAGCCAATTGGTGAAGAATGCAATTCTATACGAAAGGGTTGCTTGATAGAACCCCTCAATGTTTAGCCCCAATTAACCCTATGTGATCAAGTTCCTCTTTTAGTTGTAGTTTGGGTGCTTCTGCAAACTGATCCCCCATAATTGGACAGTGCACTGCCATCCAAGAATTCTGGTACAGGAAACATTGGTCCTAGACCTTTCTTTTACACAATTTATTTCTTCTAGACAATTGTCATTTAATTAAACTTATGAGCATGCGTAAAGTCAGCTCGCGGTTACAAAGATCCATAAACAGTTAAAATATGATGTGCAACAACCAAGAGATTTCAAAACAGCATGTATTTATTAATCATAAATTAAGTCAACTAACAGTCGATATCCTACTAGATTATTTCTAAAGAATGAAAAAGGGGAAGGAAAGAACGTTCTAACCCCACCATTGTACCTCTCATCAACTGGCCACTAATATATTCCACTTCAAGTAGCCCATAATCAATGATCCTTAAACAAGGAATCCCTTGCTTAATTCACTCCTTCCATATGAATGTCCTGTAATTCTGCTTCTGAAGTTCCGATATATAAACGTCCGCTTTAAGCTAAATATTTGCTCTGGAATTTGCACCAATAAGGCACCAGATAACTTTTTTTCTAATTTTAAGGCTGGAGGGATGTTACTGCCTTTAGAAAATGTTCACGCAATGCAGTGCAGCAAGAGAACTTATTACGCTGAGTTGTGTGAAACAGAGAGAGCTGAAATGCTCCATATTTACATACATGGAGCCTTTCTGTTCTCTCCTTGGCTGGCGAGTTATGTGGTTCCTAGCACCATTGTAGGCACCCTTGCACTATAACGCAAGGGTGCAGGCGTTACAGGCAGGATTGTTTTTGTGCAGAAACGGATAACTTCCTACACAAAAATAACTCTTAGAGTCAAGGAGCCAGTAAAGAGGAGAATAAAAGATATCTCTCCTTTTTGCACCTCTGTCGGGTAGGCGCATCATTTTGGCACAAACCCAGGTTTGCAAGTCTTAGTAAATAACGGTTTGCATCAAAGTTCATGGGTAAACACATGGGAACGCTAATCCTCCAACCGCATAACACCTACCCAATGCCAATAACGCAGGGTAGTGCTATGCATTGTGTTGCATTACTTTGTATTTATTAAACCACACGAAGTTGCTTTGCATGATTTAGTAGATGCTCAAAACTATTTTGCATCGGGCTGCACCACAGAAGTGACACAACCCAGATGCAAAATCATAGTGAATCTGGGCCTCAGTGTCCGAACAAGATATCGTCCCAAAGATGCAGCTCTAAACAAAATGGCAACCTTCCTCGGTTTCAAACCCTGGTATGAAGGCTATGCAGATTCGTACTCCCTCTGTAATGTGAAGACTCTGGCAATTCTCATTTCTATTCTATAATGCTTCCCCTCCCCCACATGAATATGGGGCTCTAAAATAACAACCAAATATATTCAGTGACCCTATATTGATATAAGATTTTTTTTAATAGAATTGACATTTTCTCATAATGACAGAAAATACCTTCCATCGCTCCAGTGGTTATTTTGTTCTTTGACAGAATCTCTATACACCTTCACTCCCTTTAGTTCTTTAGAATTCTGATTTACACAGCAGGTAATTATTCAGTTTGTCAATGTCAGTTGTCCACTGTTTTACTTTGTGCTAAACCATCTTTGGGACATTTCCATTAACTGATACGTATGCCTATTGACTTTGCATTTGTATAGGGATTCAACAATTGATTTAACATACTTCAAATTTGAGGCTAGTGGCTCAGTAATTCAAAATATCATTAGCACAGTTATATACTTTATATTGCCTACCCTCATGACTTACTCTTTGAACTTTTTGCTCTTGCCTAATGTCTTTATATATGAGCTCCAGAAACAATTCTGGACAAAAATGAGAAGAACTGACACATCTTCCTTGTTCGCCTGCCTCCTTTAAACATACATGGTTATATTTTGTTGGAGAGGGCCACTTTTGAAGGGTCAAAACCTGACCTGTAAACACTCCTGTCTCAGTGACCAGTCCTTTCTCCTACATTAAAATAAAAGGAGAAGGCCTCCCATAAAGAGTAGATAAAGAGTCCAGGACGATATCAGTGTGGAAATCAGTAGAGCAGGCTGAGAAAGACTTTCACACCTCTCAGTTTCAGCCTGGCGAAGGAAATCCATAACAAGTCATTTCCCTCAAATCTCCAGCAGTCCTTAACTGAGACCAGAGCAGATGGCCTCCAGGTTCAGCCTCTTTAGTTAGCTAATTTCTCCCTTGAACATAGACCTCTGATTACTTAGACATTCATTTATTCTTGCCAGGTAATCTGTGAAATATTAAACTTCTCATAACTCTGTAACACGTTTAGACATTGCCTTTCTAGTTATGAGAGTTGAGTCAAAACCTTCAAATACCATATCAATAGACACCATCAGGGTGCAGAGATTTGTATAGGTTAAATAGGCATTTTAGAAAATGCACAAAAAGCCAGATAAAATATATTTATGATTGTTGGGATGAATATCCTGCTCCATGGACCACATAACAAAACACATAGGAATTTGTACTGTGGTATCCATGTACTTTCTTTAGCCAACATTGAGTGTGATGGTTGTTATTGTTGGACACCTCGCAGTGCTAGCCTGTTCCTTTGACACAATTGTGGACCAGGTTCAAGTTGATGGGGTTGAACTGGAAGTGAAATAATGACACTTTCCACTCATTGGTCAGTATATTCAGGGTAGTGAGTGTCAGATCCTGTTCTGGGGGCTACTGGGCAGTCAGAGGCTACAGGGCCCCAACTATGGTGGTTCAGATAATTTGTCATTGGTGTCCGGGGGGCCATATTATCAATCTTCAAAACACTATATGATGCTTCTCCCGGCGCGGCTCCCGGGCCCTTGTGGTGTCGCCGATTAGCTGTTGGTTTGGACCCCGCCCCGGACTTGGCCCGCGTGGAATGCGCCTTGAGTCCCTGCAGGTTATAGATAGCACAAACTGAAACCCCTGTGCATGAGACGAGCGAGAGCAGTGAGACTAGGCCTAAAATGGTGTCTAAGCCAGAAGCTGAAAAAACTCAGTCTAGGGCGACCAAGGGTATGCGGCAAGTTCAATCCAACAAACTAGACCGCTACGCTCTGCCTAGAGGCTCGCCGACGGATTCTCAACAAGCCCCGTCACGCTACGGAATTGACCCTGCAGGACGTGCTGGCGGCCATTGATGGGGTCAGAACATCCTTGGGGAAAAAAATGGAGTTGTTGGATCATAAATTAGACACAGTCTCAATTGAGGTGAATCTTATTCGGGCTAATCTGACTAAGGTCAAAAACCTGCAATCCTTCTGTGCAACGGCAGAACGGAAGCTAGACGACTACGAAGGGAGATCCAGACACCATAACATCCGCATCTTGGGAGTGCCTGAAACATCAGAAGGCCCAGCCCCCGATTTCTTCATAGAGGAGCTCATCTTAACACATCTTAAGCCCAAGTGACTTGGCAAATTCTTCACTACGGAACCTGCGCAGAGGGTCCCGGGTGGGCGACCTAGGCCCGGAGCGTCCCCGCGGCTGATGATAGCATGGGTTCTAAACTTTAGAGACAGGGATGCAATCCTGCAGGCGACCCGAGCGGCGCCCCCTCTGCGCTATGAAAATGCCACTCTTTCCTTCTTTCCCGACTTCACGCAGCTGGTGCAGAGACAACGCTGAAACTTTCTCGCCATCAAGAAGAAACTTAGGGACAAAGGACTTAAATATGCTATGATGTTCCCGGCGAGACTCCGAGTGGAGGTTGAGGGTAGAGTATGGTTCTTCGACAATCCGGAGGTGGCATCTGACTGGCTGGACAGTCGTCCCCCCGGTGGCACTGGGGAATGAGACAATGGAGGGGAACATGATTGAGGACCGATCGAAAAGAATGATGATGGTCAGGTACAGGGGTTGGGAGCCCTGCAATTGGACGTAAGCTTTGTATTCTTCAGGGAACACTTTGCTCATATGAACACGGACTTGGGGGTGGTGGGACAGAGTGCCGGCCTTCCTCCTCTTTACTACATTTAGTTATTAGTTAGTATTTGTGTGTAGGGCGACAGGCACTCTGCCAGTTTTGTAATGGGTGGACACCGCGAGCAGGAGTGCAGGGAGGCGGGGAGTTGGGAGGGGCTTACAATGTTTCTCAATTTTGAATATGAATTGTTTACAGTTTTAATTGTTTCGACATCATCAAACGAAAATGCAGAGCAGGTGATACTTCCACACAGATACAATGACGAGCGATAGGAATGTAAATGGACTGGGAGACAAAATTAAGAGGGGGATGGTCAATCAGTTTATCAGAAGGCACGCCCCGGACAGGTCCTTTTACAGGAAACACACTTAATTGGGAACAAGTGCATGGCCTTACATAGAGGAGGGTATAAGCTGGTGGCACACGCGGGATTCACCTCTGGGTCACGAGAGGTGGGCATACTGATTAAAAACAAATTCCCCCTTACTATACAGGCCACGTGGTCAGACAAGCGGGGTAGATATGTTGGGAATTTGGGCCAATGGGAAGGGAAAACAGCTACGTTCGTCTCAATGTATGTCACACCTGGCCTACAGACAGACACATTCAAAGACCTGAGTTCGATCCTCTTGACACTACCATTGGGACTCTTGGTGCTGGGTGAAGATTTCGACGCGATAATGGATGGGGAAATAGACCGACATCCGCCTTGTGCTCTTAGGCCCGCACAAAGGTTGCTTTCCGAATTTTTGGACACAATTGGGCTGGTGGATAGCTGGCGGGCATACAACTCAGGCAGAGCACAGTACACACACATATCATGCGCGCACCAAAGTTTGTCAAGAATAGACTATATACTTGTCCCGGCCATGCAGGCCCATGTTCTCCGGGAGGTACGTTACCTGTGTTGGGGCGTCTCAGATCACTCCCCTGTGTGGCTCAAGGTGGAATTTGACCAGATAAATGCCAGTAGGGTAGCCCCCATTAACCCATGGTACTTGAAAGACCCCACTACAAAGAAGAACATCGCCACAGCCACTGATAGACACTTCCAGGAAAATCAGGGTACGGTTGATTCAGCGCAGACCCTGTGGGAGGCATACAAAACTGTTATTCGAGGAGAGACCCTCTCCTTGATTGCAGGGAAAAAGAGGGAACGACAAGCTGAACTTGAAAGAGCAGAAGAGAACGTATTCAAATTGGAAGAGGAGATGGTCCGACCGGAACCCCTGAGGGCCTTCACCATTTGAAGTAACGGCAGGAAGAGTTCAATAGCATTGCCAGGGATAGAGCCAAGGCGCAGGTAGAGAGGTTCAGAGTAGAATCTACGAACATGGAGATAAAGCAGGAAAGCTGATTGCTTGGCTGGATAGAAGGGAGTGGGCGTCGAGACTGCTGTCCGAGGTACAGTGGGGAGACTCCAGTGCTATTACGGCTCCACAGGCCATCGCAGATACGTTCGCAGATCACTATCGTGTGGTGCATGGTACGTTGCGGAGGTTCACTGAAGTAGAAAACAGGGAGATGATAAGGGATATTAAGTTACCCACGTTATCGGGAGAAAAATGAGATTATTTGGAATCCCCACTGACGGACGACGAAGAGGCCCAGGCCATCAGAGGCGTATATTCGGGGAAAGCTTCAGGACCCAACGGTATTCCCATCGAACTCTATATATTGAGGTCCAATAGGCTGGCCCATACATCCGTTCCATGTTTGAGGAAAGCAAGGAGACAGGACAGCTCCCGTATGACCAGCGAGTAGCCAATATAGTGGTCATATATAAAGAAGGCAAACCCAGAACCGGCTGCGCGTCCTATAGGCCCATATCGTTCCTGAATGTGGAGCCCAAAGTCCTTGCGAAATTACTGGCGACACGTTTGTCATAAGTCATCACCACTCTGATCCACCGGGATCAATCAGGCTTTATCCCTCATCGTAATACGGCCCTCAATTTATGTCCCTTGCATGGGGTGCTGGGTAGGACCCCTACAATTATGTAGCCAGCAGCCCTAGTATCATTAGATGCCACCATGGCATTTTACATGGTCGAGTGGTCCTATCTGTTTGCAGTATTGGACAAATTGGGCTTCGGTCCGAAATTCACAGGCTGGATACGTTTCCTGTATTCTGAACCAATGACCCGGGTGGTGGTGAATAATCGCAAGTCCTCCGATTTCCACCTGAGTAGGGGCACCCGACAGGGTTGTTCGCTGTCCCCGCTTCTTTCGGTACTGGCCCTGGAGCTGCTTGCGGCGTGGGTCAGGCAAGATCGGTCTATACGTGGAATGCGGTGGTCATTGGAGTTGATCTTCGGCAGATATTCTGGCTTCGCGATAATCTGGTCCAAATCAGTGCTATATGTCCTCCGGGGCGACCTGCCGGCCATTCCAAGTACTTGTCCTATCCAAATTGCTCTTGAAGGTTTTAGATACCTTGGTAGCTACATAACGTTAGACTCGAAGCTCCGTTACAGCAGCAATCTGAACCCTCCCTTATCGAGACTTAGAAACTACATCGCTCACTGGAAATCACTTCTGCTCACCATGCTGGGTAGAGCGGTGCCTTTTAAAATGATGGCTCTGCCTCGGTTTTTGTATGCGTTGGAGGTCGTGTCGTCATGGGAGGCTGTGTTGGAAACGATGTTTTGCGCGCTTACAAGTGTGAGTGGCAGCCGTCTTGCAAGGGATGAAGATACACAGAGTTAAAATAAAGGAAGGACTACTGTGCACATGTTAAACACATGAAGGTGTTTAATAAGCATTATATCATTGTTGCGGCCCATCTGTATCATGGACAAGTGAGAGAGACTTACAACTCATCTGCAGTAGGGAAGGAATCTGAGGAACGACGTGGGACTAACCAGTTGACTTTCTTGCCTTTCCCGGCCCAACAACTCGCCGGACCCGCTGTGCGGGTCCCGCAGCGTCCAGTGAACACCGTAAGAGCGCCTGGACGGGGTTGCCTTCACCGGGGTGAGCGCATCTGTACAGGGCTGCGAGCAGCAGGGGACTCCATTGCCCAGGAGTCCCTGCGAGCCCCATTGCCTACACCTGGGCTGCTCTCCCTGCACGACACGCCCCCCTGCATAGCTGTGATTAAAAGCAGAACACCAAGCTCCCATCCTTGGGATTCATCTTTGCTTTCAGGAACGACGTGGGACTAACCAGTTGACTTTCTTGCCTTTCCCGGCCCAACAACTCGCCGGACCCGCTGCGCGGGTCCCGCAGCGTCCAGTGAACACCGTAAGAGCGCCTGGACGGGGTTGCCTTCACCGGGGTGAGCGCATCTGTACAGGGCTGCGAGCAGCAGGGGACTCCATTGCCCAGGAGTCCCTGCGAGCCCCATTGCCTACACCTGGGCTGCTCTCCCTGCACGACACGCCCCCCTCACCTACCTAATTTCCAAACTTAAGCAGCCACTCATCCGCAGCGCGGGAGCGCGCGGGAGCGCCCGGGGCTAAGCCCGGGCAAAGGGCGGGCCGTCTAAGGCCGTCCAAGGACGTACAGGGACGGGCCGGGCCCTTTCTCTTACTCTCGGGATTCGAGGACTCAAAGTATGTTTTAGTTATCAATGTGATAAGATGTTGAATGTAGTTATAATGTGTAATTGAAGTTTTAAACTTTTATCTAATTTATATTTTAAATTGTACACATTATTCCTTATTTTTAGTCTTATGATGTCCTCATCACTAAGAAAGGGTAGGCGGGTTACAGTAAAGTCAAGTAGTGTTAAAGCCACTGGAACCTTAGATGATTTTATCACCCGTGCCACGGGGATATTAGATAAGGAAATTGCTCTTACTGAAAAGCGTTTGTCTCTGGACTTAGTTACGGGGAAGCGTTCATCTTTGGGTCGGTTTGCATCTGTGGTCACTCCTGAAAAGAGCATAATAAACGACTTGGAAGCCAGCCCAGACTTAGCCGTTACTTCAGAAAATCAAGAAATATCTATGGGCGATGTAGTGAACGGTCCAATAGAAGATTGTTCTGTATTGAGCAATATTGAGGATGGGATCCAACACCCTAATTTGACCCTGTCGGGCCCCATTTCCCTACAATCCAAAGCTTCGGCCTCTGTTCCAGAAGTCACAAAAACTAGTAAACGTAAAAGAGGGGGAGGTCACTTGAAGGGAAGGGTCATACGTATGGGAGACCCTGGTGATCTGACTCATTGCTGCCAAAACAACAACAACAAAGCTTTGTTAACACATATTGAGAAGCTGGTAAAAAATCTCTTGTTACCCCTTATTGAGAGAACACAAATAGTTAACCTAAAATTGGACCAATTAGAGCACTTAATATCAGTTAACACACATTCGCTGGAAATTTTGGCTAACAACAGCAAATTTCCACAGGCCCAGGGGAATTGTATTGAAATAAAGAAGGGGGCTCATAAAACCTCTATTCAAAAACCAAGTAATCCGCCCCAGCCTATTGCATCTGTTGATTCCCAGCGAACCCCTGTACGATCAGTCCCAACTAGACCTGCACTGGTGGCTGATGGGGACTCTCAGTCAATACCGATTATGGCTATAGCAGCAGCACCGAGCTCAATTACATCTAAGCCAGTAGCCTCATCTCAAGTTAAACAAACTCCACTGAGCGGCCCATTAGTTCTGGATGAAATGGCACCTCCAAGTAAACCAATATGTGTGAATATACCCCCCGAATCTGCACCTTTTATGGCCATCCTGACAGGTGTCCCGGTGGTCGCACCAAATAAACATGAATCAAATCAGGACCTATCAAATAAAGTCATATTCTGGCTCAACAACAATAGACCACTCCCCCCAGCCTCTAGTACAAAAATATTAAACGTACGAAGGGTCCCTTGGGTTGGCCCAAGCAAGAAGGATTTAGAGGGGGATTGTATCCTAATTAATTTTAGGGACAGGTGGGTCAAGGACTTAATCTGTAACAAAGCAAGGTTTGCTAGAATGGGGGATATTCAATGTATAGGTCTTGAATATTTTTATCCCAACTTGCATCATCTTCCCCCTAACCCTCGCTTTCCTGGGTCGAGAGTGCAGGGTAATAATTACTCTGGATGGACTCAGATTAATACTATATCTCGACCCCCTCAAAATCATCCTGGTTTGTGGTTCCAGGGTGATGGATCTTTCATGGGGCCAACAAGTTTCAAAAATTTTGGGCAAACCCCCTATGACCAATCAAGAAGGAGATTCCAGGGGGAGGAATACCTAGGGTGGATGCCAAATAACAATATTCCATTAAGAAACCGATTTGACCCACTGGTGGGAATGGAGGGTTTAGATTGACCATTAGACAAGAAAAAGGAAAGCATTTTATCTACCACAGATTTGGTCATGGGGGAAAACGGGGGGATAAGGCAGGAGGATAACCAGGTGGTGGACGCTTTCGACCACAATGCTCAACCTAATATGCGTTCGGATAGTCAAACTGTTAGCAACTTAGCCTGTGAGCTAAACCCACCAATTACTGGGCCTGACCTGGAAACTCCAATAAAGTTTGTGGACAATAGCCTAGGGGAACCTGGGCTGTGTCTAATCTCATGGAATATTGCAGGTCTTGCGGGTAGAATGGAGGATGAAGCTTGGCTGGAGCATGTGGGTGGTCAGGATATCCTGTGCTTTCAGGAGACATGGAGCAGAGTGGGTGGGGAAATTGATGGTTTTCAATCTTTTAATGTTTTGGCGGTCCCATCACTAGCTGGGAGGGCAAGGGGTGGGTTAATGACAGCTCTATCCATCAAACTAAAGAACCTGATAACCTCAAAAATAGTGGATACTCCTTGGTACCAGTTGCTCTTGTTGGAAAATTTGTTCCCAGAGCCCGTGTTGTTAATTAATTGGTACCATAATGTCTTTGATAGAAATGATGTATCTACAATCCAGAGTTTGGAGGAAGCAATATGTAAGGCTCGTAGTGATCGAGCTTTATTAGTAGTTATTTGGGTTGGTGATTTTAATTGTACACTGTGCAAATTTGGTGGCTGCAATGTCTGTGGTATCAATGATCTAAATGAACAGCCCTTGATGCATTTTAAACACACGCCCCAGGGGGACGCTTTAAATAATATCATTATTCTAAATGACTTATGTATGGTAGAGCCCTGGGCTGCCCCAAATATATCGCCAATACCAACCTTTCAGGGAACAAGAGGTGCAATGAGTACTATTGATTTTGTATTTGTGTCTTGTAACTTTCTTCATTATGTTAATAGGCTTGAGGTAATCGCAAGTGCCGTAAGCGATCATAATCCTTTAATGCTATCCTTGAGTGCCCCTGCTAGTAGAAAACATTTGGTTTGGGAGCAACCCATAACATATAATAAAAATCAGGGAGTTACCATGAAGTGGGGGAAAATAAATGCTGAAGGCCTTGAGGTAGAGATTCTGAATGTTTGTAAAACTGAGATCGAATCATGCCTGTCTCTGACGTCTGATCCAGACAAGGTCATTGGGAGTTTTGAAAAATTATGTGGGCACGTGGCTGAGCACCTTAGAAAACCAGTGGGGAAAAAGAATTTAAGGTGTTTTAAATGGTTTGACTCCGCATGCTCTGCCTCACATAAATCCTTAAAAGCTGCCCTTACACAAAAACCAAGAAATAAGGAACTGATAAGATCGACCAGAAGGGCTTATAAAGAGGCCATCACAAAGAGGAAGCAGGAATTGAAAAATCGAGCCTGGGACGATCTAGAGAAGGCCTCTGAGCTAAAAGATAGTAGGCTCTTCTGGGAAGTAGTAAATCGTCCCTTGTTTAAAAATGACACCAAAGAAAGTATACTGACGCAGATTACTGGTGAATCTTGGGAAGTTCACTTTGGTAAAATCTTTAATCCCAAAGCATTATTACTTTCGGATTTGTTGGATGATGTAGGGGATTTGGTGGTACCATCTTCAGCTTTGCTTCTTAGCTCTTCACTTACACTGGAAGAGGTTGAAGTAGCTTTGAGGAAGGGCATATCATTAAAAGCCCCGGGCCCTGATGCCGTCCCTTTAGACTTTTTTAAACATAATATTGAAGCTTGGGCACCTTTATTACTGAATGTTTTTAGGGCTGTTGTTCTTGGTCGCATCCCTGTATCGTGGAAGGTGGCAGTGGTGGTGCCGATTTTCAAGAAGGGCGATAGGTGTGATCCCCGATGCTATCGCCCTATATCCTTGATCGATGCATCATGTAAACTATTGGGGAGGGTTATTTTGGCCAGATTAGAAACATGGGCTGACTCTGTTGGTCTAATTGTGAACTCCCAGTATGGATTCAGAAGTGGGAAGGGGACAGTTGAGCAGTGCCTGAATTTGGCGCTAATTATTGGCAAGTACATGAAGGCAAGGAGTTCTGCAATTTACCTTGCCTTCATGGACCTGTCAAGCGCCTTTGACACTGTTTGTAGAAGCAGGCTGTGGCAGATGATGGACGATATGGGCTTCGAAGAACCCCTGGTGACACTTCTCCGCAGACTACACGCAGCAACGTCCGTGGCTATAAGATTTGGACCTGGGGGGGAAACAACTAAACCTATTCCCTCAACTGAGGGGGTGCGTCAAGGTTGCATTTTGGCGCCTTTCTTGTTCCTAGTATACACAAATGGACTAGAAAAGTACTTGTTGGACCACTGTTGTGATTTTCCTAAGGTAAACGGTAGGAGTATTCCTATACTCTCATATGCAGACGATACTGTTTTAATGACCCTCACTGGAAACAGTTTGCAGTTGTGCCTAGATGCCTTTAACACCTTCATGCTGGATCTTGACCTGAAGGTAAATTTTGGAAAATCTTTTGCAATGGTCTGTGGTCCTAAATGAACAAAACCTAGAAAATTTGTGGTGAATCACTCTACTATTGAAAGGGTGGAGAATTTTAATTACCTTGGAAATCTTTTCAATAGCAAACTAAGTTGGGCTCCTTTAATGAAGGCTCGAGCCCAGAGTGCTACCCGCTCCATAGAAGGTCTTTTTCGCTTCTGTGGTAAGTTGGGTCAAAAACCTGTTGCGCACCTTAAAACTCTTTATATATCTAAATGTTTATCTGTGGCTACCTACGGGGCAGGAGTATGGGGGACCGAAAACCCCTCAGTGGTACAAGTGATGGAAAATAAATTCCTAAAACGGGTATTACTGATTCCATCGGGTTCATCGAATAGCTTCTGTCATAATGAAATGGGAATGACCAAAGTGACTGACATCATTCGTCTGTCACCCCTATTATTATGGGGCAAAATATGGTTATCTGACGATTTGCAGCTCTCGAGAGAAATTCTCTCAGACTGCTTGAGCCTGGATAATGCAAACAAGATCCCCTGGTTGTCATACGTCAGGGACATGTTGAATAAGATTGGTTTGGGTCATGTTTATGAAAATCCTGCAAACATCCAGGGAAACATAAAAACCCAAATTAAGTCAAATTACTGGAAGTTTTTAGGCTCACGGTGTCTGGGAGGCCCTATTGGCTATGTACCTAAGTTACAGCATCAATTTTATTTAACTTTTACAACTAATGTCCAATGGCGGTTTTATCTCACGAGGTTTAGGCTAAATACCCTCCATTTTCTTTTCGCCTTTCCTAAACAAGGGGGTTGGTGTGAGCAGCTACCCCCTTGTCCCTGTAATGACAGAGTTAGCCAAAGTACTATACATGTTGTCCTGTTTTGCTCCTTATATCAAGATCCTAGGATTAGATTTATTAAACCTGTCCTGAAGGGGCGGCAACCATGCACTTATAAAGAAGGCTATGATTATTATTGTTATTATCTTCTGTTGATACTTGCTGTGCCATGTTAAATTTTATAAGAGTTTCACTTCAGATTAGGAAACGCTATGGATAAATTAGCTGTAGAACTGTGCTTTGCCATTGGATTTGTATTTATGCTGTATGATGGATTTTTTTGAATTGTAATTTTTATTTTATGGATGGATCACCTTATTTGTGTATTATGTTTTTTAACTTTGTGCTTTTATGATTCATTGTATGAATCGAATAAAGATTTTTGAACCGAACCGTATGCACTCCAAAACACAATGGATCCGGTCCCAGCGTCCTATTTCAGAGAAATCGAGGGTCTCCAGAGACAGCTCCTTTGGGATGGTAAACCCCGTATAGCGCTCTCAAAGTTAACTCTCAATTGCTATGATGGAGGAATAGGGTGCCCGACCTAAAGAAATATTACTGTGAATCCCAGCTATCGGCTATCAATCACGGGATCTAGAGTCAACCAAACGATCCTGGATTTGCCATGGATAGGTGGCAGCTACCCAGGGGAGAATACACGAGAGCGTTATATGCTGGGCCTCACAGATTTCCGCTGACTGGACCCTCGGCACACGCCGTCCAGATATGGCATGCAGTCAGTACACACCGGAAGTGGGAAAACAAACTTACGCTAGCCACCCCACTCTGGAACTCAGAGAAACTAGGGAGCCTCTGGAAATCCAAAGATTTTGACAAGTGGGACATCATCGGGATCTTGCGAATAAAAGACCTCTGGGGGAGGGAACTGTCCACACATTCGACTCACTCAAGCTACAGTTCAGTTTGAATGATAGTGAGTACTTCCGTTACCTTCAAGTTCGACACATGCTGCTTTCCCAAATCCCTAGGGAAACGACACTTCCGGATGCCTCTCCCCTAGAAGACAGGGTGCTAGACGGACACCTTCCAGAAAAGACACTCTCTCTGATCTACAGGAAATTAATAAATAACATGGAAGATCCATTGCTTAATCTAAAAAAAACTGGAACGAAGATGGCCTAGAACTAGACGACGAAGACTGCCAGGAGGCGGTTTCTTCCCCACGAGTGGTTGCAATTCAGGCCAGGCTGAGGATAGTGTAGCTTAAAATACTACATAGGACATATGTTACGGGTCCCCGCCTAGTTCGAATGGGTCATTCAGACAGCGGAGAGTGCAGAAGGGTCTGTGGGGAACTGGGGACATTTATTCATATATTGTGGCACTGCCAACACATACAATCATATTGGAGGGAGGTCCATCACACGCTGCGGGCGGTTCTAGGGATTGACTTGCAGCCAGAGGCTCGTAGATGCATATAATTAATATCTGGGAACCCACTGACCTCAACACTTACACAACGCAGTGGGCAACATTAGCATTCATGGTAGCGAAGCGTAACATCGCTCAACTGTGGGGGGCTAGCCAATCGCCTCAGATTGGGAGGTGGATGGAGGATCTGGATTGGTGCATGTTCAGAGAGAAGTCAGTCTACGTCGCCAGGGGATGCCCGGTGAAATGGAATAGGGTGTGGGAAGCTTGGAACCATCACAAGGGGGATATTTGTCCCCAGCAGACCGTCTGAGGGATGTTGATGCGCTTGAGTCCCCTTGATCTACCTACTACAATAACTGTGTATCATTTTGAAATGTGTAAAATGTTATTGAGGAATGATGGAGGCAGCGACCTTAGTTACTTCTGAATAAAAACAGTGAAGACATTCTTTCTTTAAGGTCCCTGGTTTTTGCATTGCAAGATAACACTATAATACAAATACAGGAGCCTCATCAATAAAGAATTGTGGTGTACACCAGTCTTATGACTTTTGTTTTGCAGAGTCAGTCCAAATAAGTCATTCTGCATACCCTGGATTGATAGCATTCGGTGCAATATTTGTTCTATGCGCATTCAGCCTCACTAAGCTGATGAAGTTTGTGGTTTTTGGCACAATACCTTAAAGCGTAGTCACTGTTTCTCTTTTCACATGCCCTTCATTTACTTCTCTGTAGGTCCTTTCAAAGCAGAGAGAAATGTGGCATGTTCAACCCTATGCTCCATCTTTTATCTGAGAAATGACCCCCATTGAATCCTATTTAAATCTGAGAGGGAATTGGGGGCCTTATTAGGCAATGTAAGCAAACCATGGGGTGCTAATTCTTGTCTGGCTGGTTTGAGAACAGGGTTTCATTTTGCAGTGCGACTGATGCACTAATCAGTTCTATTGCAAAATGTACATCTGCACAAAAATTATGCTGACCTTACAGTATAGCACAATGGTACATGTGATGGCACTTGGCTGCTCAATGTGCACTAGCACAGGGAGAGAGCAGAAATTTGCTAATTTTATGTAGATATGTAAGAGTTCTCCTCTTTCCAGTTCACACAACACAGGGCAGCAACTTTGCTTGTTGCCCTGCGGTGCATCACATGTCTGAGAATGTGCGCCTATGCTCCGATTATGAGTCAGTGAAAGTCTGTTGTTATCTACTAATGACTATAAGGGCAAGGATAGGGTGCTAGAAACAGCATTATCAGCAGTTGTGTTAGAGGAATTATCTTAGTAAGAGCAGGCTGGAAGCCAACCTGAAGTGTGCCAGGGTATATGGTGAGTAGTATAGATAATCGAGGACCAGGTCATTATTGTCTTTTTTTCCAGCACGTGCTGGACAGAAGGGATATATTATGGAAGGGGCTGAGGGCGGTTAACAGGAATGGACAAGAATGAGGAACAAAAATTGGGCTATTGGAGGGAGTTATAAATGTTATACAAAATGAAATGGTGCACCCAGGAGTTGTGTGGATCAGAGACAGTGTTAACCTTGAATCTCGAGGCAATGTTTTCCAGAAATAAGGTTCAAACCAGCCTTTCCATATACAATCAAATAAAGAAAGGACTGCCTCAAAAGTGTTTTCTATGGCGGAATTTTGAAAACCCATGAAAGTTTATTACAAATTCAAAAGGGTGCAATACAAAAGTAATAAATGCAGATGAATCAAGTCTCATTTAAATGCATAAAATTATTGCCATATAGGCTCTCAGTGCTAGAACAATGCAGAATATTCGGCAAAATCAGTAGTAGACAGTCACAAATGTGGCAGTTAAATAAGAAAGAAATCTGACATCATTCCTAGTAGAGACCAAAGATATATGGCTCCCCCGCTAATCCAAGGGTCTATATAGCCATTTTCTCCATAAGAAAGGATCACAACTGCAAAATCAATCAAGGTGTGAACAAACAATTACATTATAAACAAATCAGCTTACAGAAATATCGCATAACACCATCACTTAACACTAACCCACTACATGAATATTCATTTGGCCCCTCTGACCTAAGGTCGTCCAGAGGTTTCTGAAGGAATTAGTTATATACAGAACAGCGTACCATTGTTAATCAATGCAATACCCCAAACAAATAAAAGGTCCATGAAAATAGGAATAGAATTCTGATTTACACAGCAGGTAATTATTCAGTTTTTCGCTGACAGTTGTCACTGTTTTACTTTGTGCTAAACCATCTTCTGGACATTTCCATTATCTGATACTTATGCCTATTAACTTTGTATTCGTACAGAGATTCAACAATTGGGTTAACATTCATCAATTTTCAGTATGGTGGCTCAGTAATTAAAAATATCATTAGCACAAATAAGTACTTTATATTGCCTACCCACATGACTTACTCTTTGATCTTTCTGCTCTTGCCTAACGTCTTTATATATGAGCTCCAGAATCAATTCCAGACAAAAATGAGAAGAACTGACACATCTTCCTTGTTCGCCTCCTTACTTTAAACATTCCTAGAAATATTTTGTTGGAGAAGGCCACTTTTGATGGGTCAAAACCTGACCTGTAAACACTCCTCTCTCAGTGACCAGTTTAACTCCTATGTACAAGAAAAGCAGTCCTTTCTCCTACATTAAAACAAAAGGAGAAAGCCTCCCATAAAGAGTTCAGGAGGATATCAGTGTGGATATCAGTAGAGTAGGCTGAGAAAGTCTTTCACACCTCTCGGTTTCAGCCTGGCGAAGGAAATACATAACAAGTAATTTCCCTCTATTCTCCAGCACTTCTTAACTGGAACCAGAGCAGATGGCCTCCATGTTCAGCCTCTTTAGGTAACTAATTTCTACCTTGAACCTAGAAGATAAACAAACAAATACCATCAGTATTATTCACACTCATTTCAATCAGAAGATTCCCTGGCTTCTGCTAAATCTCTTGAGCTAGTTGATGTAGATGTAGAACACTAGGTTTTGTGGCAACCCGTTTGCATTTCATGCAAAATAGTATAATAATGTGGATTCTCTGCTGACTGCCTTGCCTCCGCACCTGCAGGCCAAGGGCAGTTGGAGGGATCAGCACACCTATAGCTGGTAGATGCGAGCTTGATCACACAGATATGTGATCATTAGTGAGCTTTTTTAATCTTCTGTTTGATTCAGTCCAGGATTGCACATTATAGCAATGCTTCTGTTTGTCAGTCCAGAGTTTCCTGATTCTTGGTTCCAGGGCGATAGCAGATCTTCGTTTCCTGAACCTGTACAGTTTTTCAGTGGATATATGCTTCTTGATCATTGACTATTAGTGTGAATACTCTTTTCTCAGTCATTGCCTTAGTTTCCCTACCTCCTTACCTCAGAGTTCCCAGTGTGCTTCCCCCATCAATCAATCATTCAGGCAGTATTATTGCAGCACGGCTTATCACTGTAAGGGTATCCAGGTGCTGATGTCCAGTCAGCCTTGGTCAAATAGCCAGGTCTTGAGCCCCTTCCTGAAGTCGTCACGTGAAGGTGAGGTTGGAAGGTGGAGTGGGAGGTCATTCCAGGACTTGGTGGCGAGGTAGGAGAAAGAACGACCTCCCCTGTAGATTGAAGATGTCTGGCGGGTTGGTGGAAGTTCAGGCGTTGGTTCAGCAGCTTGAACTGCCATCTCTTCTGGACAAGTAGCCAATGAAGGCTTCTGGGATGGGGGGGGGGATGCGTGTCCATTTGGGGAGGTTGATGATGACTCTGTCTGTGGTGTTCTGTATGGTCGGAAGTCGTTTAAGGAGTTGGGTGGGGGTTCCGGCATAGAGTGCATTTCAGTAGTCCAGTCAGATGGTGACGAGGGCTTGGGTTGCTGTTTTCCTGGTTTTGACAGGGATCCATCTTAAGATCTTTCAAAGCATGTGGATGGTGTGGAAGCAGGATACTAAGTTGACCTTGCACTACATAGCGAGATCGCTGTCTAGGATGAAGCCGAGGTTGCAGGTGTTGTCAGTGGAGGTAGGTGAGGGTCAGATTGCAGTGGGCCACCACGTGTTGCCCCATGTAAAGGTGTTCCTTCCAAAGATGAGAACATCTGTCTTGTCTGTGTTCAGCTTCAGGCAGATGAATCTCATCTAGTCAGGGACATTGGACATGGCATTCTAGAAGTTGGAGTGGTGGTGGCAGGGTCTTCAGTGAGAGAGAGGATGAATTGGGTGTCATTGGTGTATGAGCTGATTTTTAACACGTGAGTTTGGACGATGTCAGCCAATGGAGTCATATAGGCATTGAGGAGAGTGGGGCTGAGGGAGGAGCCTTGAGAAATGCTGCAGATGATGCTCTTGGGTTCAGAGATGAAGGGCAGTAGGTGGATTCTCTGTGTGTATCCACTGAGTAAGGAGGTGGTCCACTGGAGGGCGTTTCCCCTGATGCTGATGGCGTGGAGTATGGTGATGAGAGTGTGGTGGGATACGGTGTCAAGGCTGCTGACAGGTTGAGCAGGATTATGGCTGCTCTCTCACCTTGGTCGAGGATGTATCTGGTGTTGTCAGTTGCAGTGATCAGATTTGCCTCGGTGCTGTGGTTGAAGCGGAAGCCGGACTGGGAGGCATCAAATAAGTTGTTTAAATTCAGGTGATTTGTAAGGTGGAGATTGATGGCTTTCTCCAGGACTCTGGCTGGGAAGAGGAGCAGCAAAATGGGGTGGTAATTCTTCAGGTGGGGTTTAACCTCTGCGTGTTGCCCTGCGTCAGGGACGGTGACAGCCTTGATGGAGGAGTTGAGGATGTTGTTCAGTGCGCTGCTGATATCCTTCCATCCCAGGTTGAAGTCGTGGTGGGGGCAGGGATCTGTCAGTGCTCCATAGTGAATCAAGATCATGATGGCTGTGGTACTAAGTGTGGTGAGCAGTTTCCAATTGGTGAGCAGGTGGGTGTGGATGGCGTCACTATGTTTCAGGAGGTAGCTGAAGTAGGTATGTAGTGGGCTGAAGTAGCTGTAGATGTCTGTTTTCCACTTGTGGAAGTAGTCTGCCAGGAAGTTTCAGAGGGCTGGGAAAGGGTGGATCCTGTTCTTAGTGGCAGACAGGCTGGAGAATTCCCTGACAATGCTGAAGAGTTTATTTCGTGTGATTGGTGCTTTCCACAATGCAGATAGTTAGGGTGTCCTTTCTTGGCTTCTTTGAGGCAGTGGTGGTATTTGCTGAGGTCTGATTTGAAGGTGGTGAGGTCTGAGGTGTTCCTGCTTGAGCACCATTGTCTCTCTAGTTGCTTGAATTCACATATGAGGAGCCGGAGTTTAGAGGTGAAACGGCTGGCATACTTGCTGGATCTGCTGGTGCTGGCCATTTCCATGGGGCGACTGTGTTGGCACAGTTGGAGATCCAGTCGTGGAAGTTTGGATGGCTAGCTCAAGGTTGCTGGCCATGTTGGGTCTGGTATTGATGAGGGCCATGGTCCATTGGATCTCTGTGATTTTGTTCCATCTGCTGTGTGCAGGCATGGGGGCTTGGTGATGGTTCCTGGTGAGCGTGCAATGGTGAAGTTGATGATGCTGTGGTCGGTCCAGGTGGGCTCGGCGTGCGGCTAAATTTGAGTCTGTCAGTGGCTGTGAAGATGGGGTCTAGGATGTGTCCTGCGCAGTGAGTGGAGCTAGTGACCAACTGTGTGAGGCCGATTTTCTTATGCTTACCAGGAGGTTGACGGAGTTGGTGTCATTGGGGTCATTGAGGTGGAAGTTGAGGTCACTGAGAAAAATGTAATGCTTGGTCTTGATTGCCAGGGGGGAGATGAGTTTGGAGATGGCACTGCAGAAGCTGGGGTGGGACTCTCTTGCATTGATTCAGATATGGAAGTTAAGTGTTACATGACTGATGACATGTCGTCTTCAGTGGAGGTGCATTGGAGGGAATATTTGTGGATGATGACCATGCCTTCTCTGTGCTTGTTGGTGCAGTCTCTGTTTATCATCCTGTAGCCAAAGGGTGTTGTGATCAAGATGTCAGGGTTGAGGACAATGTGAGCCAGGTTTTGGTGATGAATATCACATTGGGGGTGGAAGTGGTGATAGTGTCCCTACTACCTTAGTTCTCAGAGTGATATATTTGTTAGCTTTCTGTGAAGTGTTGCCAATGATTTCTATCCTGTTAAGACACCATTCCTTTCTCGCTCTTTGTCTTACATGACATTTTGTTAAGTTTCCAGCCCTTGCTGTTACTACTTTGCATGTTCTTGTGTGATTACAAGGATTTGAGGGCACAGCTGAAAACTTGGTGGTGTTTCTTATCTACTGCCAGTATTGATACCTCTCATTATAACACGATAGGTATCAGCTCTACAGACCATGCCTTTGCTAGTTGTCCTACATGTGGATATTGGTTGTCAGGATCTGTAAAGACAACAATGGTAGAGGAACTGTTGGACTTGGCTCTCTCTGCAAGGCCACCCCCAAGCGCTTTACCTGTAAAATTAAGCCACACCTGATCGCCACATTTAATATTCTTATAACACCCTCGTATATGCTTCCATATGTACCCAAGGCCTGTTAATTCAATGCTACTAGTGGACCTGCAGCACTCCTTGTGCCATCCACTAAAGTAGCACTTTAAAACACGTCTCAGCCCTGCCATTGCAGCCTGTAGTGCAGTGCTAAACTGCCATATGACCTGGTAAAATAAATATTTTCTATCTCACAAAAAGGTAGCCGGATGGTATATTGTGAAAAACACGTACTGAGTAGGAATGTAAATGGACTGGGAGGCAAAATTTAGAGGGGGATGGTCAATCAGTTTATCAGAAGGCACGCCCCGGACGTGGTCCTTTTACAGAAAACACACTTAATTGGGAACAAGTGCATGGCCTTACATAAAGGAGGGTATAAGCTGGTGGCACACGCGGGATTCACCTCTGGGTCACGAGGAGTGGGCATACTGATTAAAAACTAATTCCCCCTTACTATACAGGCCACGTGCTTGCTTAGCCTCCACACCGGCCCCAACAGCGCTAAGGATGCCTGGCTTCACCCTGGGGGTGCCCAGGAGTGGACACTTCACAGGGAAAGCCAGGAGGGGTTCCACAGCGGTATGAGTATCAGCGCCAGGAAACCGCAAAGGCGACACCGCAAGGTGGCCGTCTGGTGACAGTGCGCTCTATAAGTACCTTCACATTTACATTTACATTTACGTGGTCAGACAAGCGGGGTAGATATGTTGGGATTTCGGGCCAATGGGAAGGAAAAACAGCAAAGTTCGTCTCAATGTATGTCCCACCTGGCCTACAGACAGACACATTCAAAGACCTGAGTTCGATCTTCTTGACACTACCATTGGTACTCTTGGTGCTGGGTGGAGATTTCAACGCGATAATGGATGGGGAAACAGACCGACATCGGCCTCGTGCACTTAGGACTGCACAAAGGTGGCTTCCCGAATTTTTGGACACAATGGGGCTGGTGGATAGCTGGCGGGCATACAACCCAGGCAGAGCACAGTACACACACATATCATGCGCGCACCAAAGTTTGTCAAGAATAGACTATATACTTGTCCCGGCCGCGCAGGCCCATGCTCTCCGGGAGGTACGTTACCTGGGTTGAGGCGTCTCAGATCACTCCCCTGTGTGGCTCAAGATGGAATTTGACCAGGTAAACACCGGTAGGGTAGCCACCATTAACCCATGGTACTTGAAAGACCCCACTATAAGGAAAAAAATCGCCACAGCCACTGATAGATGCTTCCAGGAAAATCAGGGTACGGTTGATTCAGCGCAGACCCTGTGGGAGGCATACAAAACTGTTATTCGAGGAGAGACCCTCTCCTTGATTGAAGGGAAAAGGAGGGAATGACAAGCTGAACATGAAAGAGCAGAAGAGAACGTATTAAAATCGGAAGAGGAGATGGCCCGACCGGGACCCCTGAGGGCCTCCACCTTTTGAAGTTACGGCAGGAAGAGTTCAATAGCATCGCCAGGGATAGAGCCAAGGCACAGGTAGAGAGGTTCAGAGTAGAATCTACGAACAAGGAGATAAAGCAAGAAAGCTGATTGCTTGGCTGGATAGAAGGGAGTGGGCGTTGAGACTGGTGCCCGAGGCACAGGGGGGAGACTCCAGTGCGATTACGGACCCGTAGGCCATCGCAGATACGTTCGCAGATCACTATCGTGTGGTGTATGTTACGTTGGGGAGGTTCACTGAAGTAGAAAACAGGGAGATGATTAGGGATATTAAGTTACCCACATTATCGGGAGAAAACAGAGATTATTTGGAATCCCCACTGACGGACGACAAAGTGGCCCAGGCCATCAGAGGCGTATATTCGGTGAAAGCTTCAGGACCCAACGGTATTCCCATCAAACTCTATAAATTGAGATCCAATAAGCTGGCCCCATACATCTGTTCCATGTTTGAGGAAAGCAAGGAGAAGGGGCAGCTCCCGTATGACCAACGAGTAGCAAATATAGTGGTCATATATAAAGAAGGCAAACCAAGAACCAGCTGCGCGTCCTATAGGCCCATATTGTTGCTGAATGTGGAGCTTAAAGTCCTTGCGAAATTACTGGCGACACGTTTGGCAAAAGTCATCACCACTCTGATCCACCTGGATCAATCGAGCTTTATCCCTCATCGTAATACAGCCCTCAATTTACTTCGCTTGCATGGGGTGCTGGGTAGGACCCCTAAGATTATGGATCCGGCAGCCCTAGTATCATTAGACGCCACCATGGCCTTTTACATGGTCGAGTGGCCCTCTCTGTTTGCAGTATTGGACAAATTGGGCTTCGGTCCGAAATTCACAGGCTGTATACGTTTCCTTTATTCTGAACCAATGGCCCGGGTGGTGGTGAATAATCGCAAGTCCTCCGATTTCCACCTGAGTAGGGGCACCCGACAGGGTTGTTCCCTGTCCCCACTTCTTTTTGCACTGGCTCTGGAGCTGCTTGCGGCGTGGGTCAGGCAAGATTGGTCTATACATGGAATGCGGTGGTCATTGGAGTGGGAAGATAAGATCTCCCTGTACGCAGATGATATTCTGCTCTATCTCACCAACCCGAGAGGGTCGTTGATCTGCCTTCTGGACGTGCTTGCACTCTTCGGCAGATATTCTGGCTTCGCGATAAACTGGTCCAAATCGGTGCTATTTGTCCTCCGGGCCGACCCGCCGGCCATTCCAAGTACTTGCCCTATACAAATTGCTCTTGCAGGTTTTAGATACCTCAGTATCTACATAACATTAGTCTCGAAGCTCCGTTACACCAGCAATCTGAACCCTCCCTTATCGAGACTTAGAAACAACATCGCTCACTGGAAATCCATTCCGCTCTCCATGCTAGGTAGAGTGGTCCTTTTTAAAATGATGGCTCTGCCTCGGTTCTTGTATGCACTCCAAAACACAATGGATCCGGGCCCAGCGTCCTATTTCAGAGAAATCGAGGGTCTCCAGAGACAGCTCCTTTGGGATGGTAAACCCCGTATAGCATTCTCAAAGTTAACTCTCAATAGGTATGATGGAGGAATAGGGTTGCCCGACCTAAAAAAATATTACTGGGAGTCCCAGCTTGCGGCTATCAATCACGGGATCAACGGTCAACCAAACGATCCTGGATTTGCCATGGATAGGTGGCAGCTCCCTGGGGGAGAATACACCAGAGCGTTATATGCTGGGCCCCGCAGATGTCCGCTGACTGGACCCACGGCACACGCCGTCCAGATATGGCATGCAGCCAATAGACACCTGAAGTAGGAAAACAAACTTACACTAGCCAGCCCACTCTGGAACTCAGAGAATCTAGGGAGCCTCTGGAAATCCAAAGGTTTTGACAAGTGGGACCTCATCGGGATCTCACGAATAAAAGACGTCTGGTGGGAGGGAACTGTCCACACATTTGACTCACTCAAGCTACAGTTCAGTTCCGTTACCTTCAAGTTCGACACGTGCTGCTTTCCCAAATCCCTAGGGAAACGACACTTCCGGATGCCTCTCCCCTAGAAGACAGGGTGTTAGACAGACACCTTCCAGAGAAGACCATCTCTCTGATCTATAGGAAATTAATAAATAACATGGAAGATCCATTGCTTAATCTAAAAAAAACTGGAACGAAGATGGCCTAGAACTAGACGATGAAGACTGCCAGGAGGCGGTTTCTTCCCCATGTGTGGTTGCAATCCAGGCCAGGCTGAGGCTAGTGCAGCTTAAAATACTACATAGGATATATGTTACGGGTCCCCGCCTAGTTCGAATGGGTCATTCAGACAGCGGAGGGTGCAGAAGGGGCTGTGGGGAACTGGGGACATTTATTCATATATATTGTGACACTGCCAACATATACAATCATATTGGAGGGAGGTCCATCACACGCTGCGGGCGGTTCTAGGGATTGACTTGCAGCCAGAGGCTCGTACATGCTATTAAATGTCTGGGAACTCACTGACCTCAACACTTACACAACGCAGTGGGCAACATTATCATTCATGGTAGCGAAGCGTAACATCGCTCAACTGTGGGGGGCTAGCCAATCGCCTCAGATTGGGAAGTGGATGGAGGATTTGGATTGGTGCATGTTCAGAGGGAAGTCAGTCTACGTCGCCAGGGGATGCCCGGGGAAATGGAATAGGGTGTGGGAAGCTTGGAACCATCACAGGGGGACTATTTGTACCCCAGCAGACTGTCAGAGGAATGCTGATGCGCTTGAGTCCCCTTGATCTACCTACTTCAATAACTGTGTATCATTTTGAAATGTGTAAAATGTTATTGAGGAATGATGGAGGCACCTGCTTGTAACCACTTGATGTGTTTTGGTCGGACTGTTTAATAAAAATAAATATAAAAAAAAAACATTGTATGATGCCACCTCCTCTTTGTTTAAGTTTTATAGCCAGGACAGCCACAGTAGTCCGCTATGAGGGCATGCTTGAGGCTCCCCTTCAGATCACCAGATCGTGCTTGGTCTCGAACAGGTGCAGCCGTTCAGGCACATGCTTACATTAGGATGGCACTAGGGACAGGTTATCAGATATACATACAGTTTACCAGATATACATGCAATCAGGCACGCTGGGCAGAGAAACATGCCATGTAAATAGCATTCTCATCCCAACATTGTGGAGCCAAGGTGATCCACTACACACTGGATGGCATTGAAAGATGGCCCAAAGTGTGGCATGCTAATAGGGCCAAAGTGTCAAGTGAACTATATCCGTCTTGTAAGCTCTGCTGCCATTAGACCCTAATTGGACTTGTATATGAGAAGCTCAAGAACAGGGATTCGAAATCAGCACAGTTCTGATAATGACCTATATCCTCATGAATGAGTTAAAACAATGTCACCAGCTTATTAAAGGACTGCATGTGTCATTTCTATTTTTCTAATTACTCATGTTGGTTTGAGCATTACTGCTGTGTGGTCACTTGGAGCTCTGTGGCCTGCATACCTGTACACATATTGTTGATTACATGAAAATTGCAGAATTTGTGGATTACAGCATTGTGTACTCATATTTATTGATTTGCAATGTAGAAAGTTGCCCAGGAGAAAGGGTTCCTCCATATGGAAAAATAATTTCCCTGTGGATAAAAATAACAAAGCAAAATAAATGTGTTTGCATAGGGGATCCCATGTATTCACATGTAGGTGTTCTGTGATTATAGATTTATGACATTCTTTGTAAATTGAGCTCCAACAAGTTTGTTGGTAATCTTTTGGTGGACTTTATTTTAGCTTCTACAAAAAAGAAAGAATGTCTACAATCTGTTGAGGGATGGGATTTTGCACTGCAGCAACCTTAGTTACTTCTGAATTAAAACAGTGAAGACATTCTTTCTTTAAGGTCCCTGGTTTTTGCATTGCAAGATAACACTATAATACAAATACAGGAGCCTCATCACTAAAGAATTGTGGTGTACACCAGTCTTATGACTTTTTTTTGCAGGAGTCAGTCCAAATAAGTCATGCTGCATACCCTGGATTGATAGCATTCTGTGCAATATTTATTTTTTGCGCGTGCCGCCGCACTAAGCTGATTAAGTTTGTGGTTTTTGGCACAATACCTTAACGCGTAGTCACTGTTTCTCTTTTTACATGCCCTTAATTTACGTCTCTGTAGATGCTGGCAAAGCAGAGAGAAATGTGGCATGTTCAACCCTATGCTCCATCTTTGATCTGAGAACTGACCCCCATTGAATCTTATTTAAATCTGAGATGGAAATGGGGGCCTTATTAGGCAATGTTAGCAAACCATGGGGTGATAATTCTTGTCTGGCTGGTTTGAGAAAAGGGTTTCATTTTGCAGTGCGACTGATGCACTAATCAGTTGTATTGCAAAATGTACATCTGCACAAAAATTATGCTGACCTTACAGTATAGTACAATGGTACACGGCTGCTGAAAGTGCACTAGCACAGGGAGAGAGCAGAAATGTGCTAATTTTATGTAGATATGTCGGAGTACTCCTCTTTCCAGTTCACACAACACAGGGCAGCAACTTTGCTTGTTGCCTTGCGGTGCATCACATGTCTGAGAATGTGGGCCTATGCTCTGATTATGAGTCAGTGAAAGTCTGTCATTATCTACTAACGACTATGAGGGCAAGGATAGGGTGCTAGAAACAGAATTACCAGCAGTTTTGTTAGAGGAATTATCTTAGTAAGAGCATGCTGGAAGCCAACCTGAAGGGTGCCAGGGTATATGGTGAGTAGTATAGATAATCAAGTACCAGGTCATTATTGTTTTTTTTCCAGCACGTGGTGGACAGAAGGGATATATTATGGAATGGGCTGCGGGCGGTTAACAAGAATGGACAAGAATGAGGAACAAAAAGAGGGCTATTGGAGGGAGATATACATGTTATACAAAATGAAATGGTGCACCCAGGAGTTGTGTGGATGAGAGACAGTGTTAACCTCGAATCTCGAGGCAATGTTTTCCAGAGATAAGGTTCAAACCAGCCTTTCCATATACATCAAATAAAGAAAGGACTGCCTCAAAAGTGTTTTCAATGGCGGAATTTTGAAAACCCATGAAAGTTTATTACACATTCAAAAGGGTGCAATACAAAAATAATAAATGCAGATGAATCAGGTGTCATTTAAATGCATGAAATTATTGCCATGTAGGCTCTCAGTACTAGAACAATGCAGAATTTTCGGCAAAATCAGTAGTAGACTGTCACAATTGTGCCCGTTAAATAAGAAAGAAATCTGACATTATTCCTAGTAGAGACCAAAGATATCTGGCTCCCCCGCTAATCCTAGGGTCTATATAGCCATTTTCTCCATAAGAAAGGATCAAAACTGCAAAATCAATCATGGTGTGAACAAACAATTACATTATAAACAAAACAGCTTACAGAAATATCGCATAACACCATCACTTTAGCACTAACCCACTACATGAATATTCATTTGGCCCCTCTGACCGAAGGTCATCCAGAGCTTTCTGAAGGAATTAGTTATATACAGAACAGTGTACCATTGTTAATCAATGCAATACCCCAAACAAATAAAAGGTCCATGAAAATAGGAATAGAATTCTGATTTACACGGCTGGTAATTATTCAGTTTGTCGCTGTCAGTTGTCCACTGTTTTACTTTGTGCTAAACCATCTTCTGGACATTTCCATTATCTGATACTTATGCCTATTAACTTTGTATTCGTACAGAGATTCAACAATTGGGTTAACATTCATCAAATTTGAGTATAGTGGCTCAGTAATTAAAAATATCATTAGCACAAATAAGTACTTTATATTGCCTACCCTCATGACTTACTCTTTGATATTCCTGCTCTTGCCTAAAGTCTTTATATATGAGCTCCAGAATCAATTCCGGACAAAAATGAGAAGAACTGACACATCTTCCTTGTTCGCCTCCTTACTATAAACATACATAGAAATATTTTGTTGGAGAAGGCCCCTTTTGATGGGTCAAAACCTGACCTGTAAACACTCCTGTCTCAGTGACCAGTTTAACTCCTTTGTACAAGAAAAGCAGTCCTTTCTCCTACATTAAAACAAAAGGAGAAAGCCTCCCATAAAGAGTTCAGGAGGATATCAGTGTGGATATCAGTAGAGCAGGCTGAGAAAGTCTTTCACACCTCTCGGTTTCAGCCTGGCGAAGGAAATCCATAACAAGTAATTTCCCTCTAATCTCCAGCACTCCTTAACTGGAACCAGAGCAGATGGCCTCCATGTTCAGCCTCTTTAGGTAAATAATTTCTACCTTGAACCTAGAAGATAAACAAACAAATACCATCAGTATTATTCACACTCATTTCAATCAGAAGATTCCCTGGCTTCTGCTAAATCTCTTGAGCTAGTTGATGTAGATGTAGAACACTAGGTTTTGTAGCAACCTGTTTGCATTTCTTGCAAAATAGTATAATAATGTGGATTCTCTGCTGACTGCCTTGCCTCCGCGGCTGCAGGCCAAGGGCAATTGGAGGGATCAGCACACCTATAGCTGGTAGATGCGAGCTTGATCACACAGATATGTGATCATTAGTGACCTTTTATAATCCTCTGTTTGATTCAGTCCAGGATTGGACATTATAGCAATGCTTCTGTTTGTCCGTACAGAGTTTCCTGATTCTTAGTTCCTGGGCAATTGCAGATCTTCGTTTCCTGAGCCTGTACAGTTTTTCAGTGGATATATGCTTCTTGATCATTGACTATTAGTGTGAATACCATTTTCTCAGTCATTGCCTTAGTTTCCCTGCTTCCTTACCTCAGAGTTCCCAGTGTGGTTCCCCCATCAATCAATCAATCAGGCAGTGTTAGTGCAGCACGGCTTATCACTCTAAGGGTATCCAGGTTTTGATGTCCAGTCAGCTTTGGTCAAATAGCCAGGTCTTGAGCCCCTTCCTGAAGTCGTCACGTGAAAGGTGAGGTTGGAAGGTGGAGTCGGAGGTCATTCCAGGACTTGGTGGCGAGGTAGGAGAAAGAACGACCTCCCCTGTAGATCGAAGATGCCTGGCGGGTTGGTGGAAGCTCAGGCGTTGGTTCAGCAGCTTTAACTGCCATCTCTTCTGGACAAGGAGCCAATGAAGGCTTCTGGGATGGGGGGTGATGCGAGTCCATTTGGGGAGGTTGACGATGACTCTGTCTGTGGTGTCCTGTATGGTCGGAAGTCGTTTGAGGAGTTGGGTGGGGGTTCCAGCATAGAGTGCATTTCCGTAGTCCAGTCAGATAGTGACGAGGGCTTGGGTTGCTGTTTTCCTGGTTTTGACAGGGATCCATCTGAAGATCTTTTAAAGCATGTGGATGTGTGGAAGCAGGAGGAGGATACTAAGTTGACCTTGCACTACATAGCGAGATCGCTGTCTAGGATGAAGCCGAGGTTGCAGGTGTTGTCAGTGGAGGTAGGTGAGGGTCAGATTGCAGTGGGCCACCACGTGTTGCCCCATGTAAAGGTGTTCCTTCCAAAGATGAGAACACCTGTCTTGTCTGTGTTCAGCTTCAGGCAGATGAATCTCATCTAGTCAGGGACATTGGACATGGCATTCTAGAAGTTGGAGTGGTGGTGGCAGGGTCTTCAGTGAGAGAGAGGATGAATTGGGTGTCATTGGTGTATGACCTGATTTTTAACACGTGAGTTTGGACGATGTCAGCCAATGGAGTCATATAGGCATTGAGGAGAATGGGGCTGAGGGAGGAGCCTTGAGAAATGCTGCAGATGATGCTCTTGGGTTCAGAGATGAAGGGCAGTAGGTGGATTCTCTGTGTGTATCCACTGAGTAAGGAGGTGATCCACTGGAGGGCGTTTCCCCTGATGCTGATGGCGTGGAGTATGGTGATGAGAGTGTGGTGGGATACGGTGTCAAGGCTGCTGACAGGTTGAGCAGGATTATGGCTGCTCTCTCACCTTGGTCGAGGATGTATCTGATGTTGTCAGTTGCAGTGATCAGATTTGCCTCGGTGCTGTGGTTGAAGCGGAAGCCGGACTGGGAGGCATCAAATAAGTTGTTTAAATTCAGGTGATTTGTAAGGTGGAGATTGATGGCTTTCGCCAGGACTCTGGCCGGGAAGAGGAGCAGCAAAATGGGGTGGTAATTCTTGAGTTTGCTGGGGTTGGCGGAAGGCTTCTTCAGGTGGGGTTTAACCTCTGCGTGTTGCCCTGCGTCAGGGACGGTGACAGCCTTGATGGAGGAGTTGAGGATGTTGTTCAGTGCGCTGCTGATTTCCTTCCATCCCAGGTTGAAGTCGTGGTGGGGGCAGGGATCTGTCAGTGCTCCATAGTGAATCAAGATCATGATGGCTGTGGTACTCAGTGTGGTGAGCAGTTTCCAATTGGTGAGCAGGTGGGTGTGGATGGCGTCACTATGTTTCAGAAGGTAGCCGAAGTAGGTATGTAGTGGGCTGAAGTAGCTGTAGATGTCTGTTTTCCACCTGCGGAAGTAGTCTGCCAGGAAGTTTCAGAGGGCTGGGGAAGGGTGGATCCTGTTCTTAGTGGCAGACAGGCTGGAGAATTTCCTGACAATGCTGAAGAGTTTATTTCGTGTGATTGGTGCTTTCCACAATGCAGATAGTTAGGGTGTCCTTTCTTAGCTTCTTTGAGGCGGTGATGGTATTTGCTGAGGTCTGATTTGAAGGTGGTGAGGTCTGAGGTGTTCCTGCTTGAGCACCATTGTCTCTCTAGTTGCTTGAATTCACATATGAGGAGCCGGAGTTTAGAGGTGAAATGGCTGGCATCCTTGCTGGATCTGCTGGTGCTGGCCATTTCCATGGGGCGACTGTGTTGGCACAGTTGGAGATCCAGTTGTGGAAGTTTGGATGGCTAGCTCAAGGTTGCTGGCAGTGTTGGGTCTGGTATTGATGAGGGCCATGGTCCATTGGATATCTGTGATTTTGTTCCATCTGCTGTGTGCAGGCATGGGGGCTTGGTGATGGTTCCTGGTGAGCCTGCAATGGTGAAGTTGATGATGCTGTGGTCGGTCCAGGTGGGCTCGGCGTGCGGCTAAATTTGAGTCTGTCAGTGGCTGTGAAGATGGGGTCTAGGATGTGTCCTGCGCAGTGAGTGGAGCTAGTGACCAACTGTGTGAGGCCGATTTTCTTATGCTTACCAGGAGGTTTACGGAGTTGGTGTCATTGGGGTCTTCGAGGTGGAAGTTGAGGTCACTGAGAAAAATGTAATGCTTGGTCTTGATTGCCAGGGGGGAGATGAGTTTGGAGATGGCACTGCAGAAGCTGGGGTGGGACTCTCTTGCATTGATTCAGATATGGAAGTTAAGTGTTACATGACTGATGACATGTCGTCTTTAGTGGAGGTGCATTGGAGGGAATATTTGTGGATGATGACCATGCCTTCTCTGTGCTTGTTGGTGCAGTCTCTGTTTATCATCCTGTAGCCAAAGGGTGTTGTGATCAAGATGTCAGGGTTGAGGACAATGTGAGCCAGGTTTTGGTGATGAATATCACATTGGGGGTGGAAGTGGTGATAGTGTCCCTACTACCTTAGTTCTCAGAGTGATATATTTGTTAGCTTTCTGTGAAGTGTTGCCAATGATTTCTATCCTGTTAAGACACCATTCCTTTCTCGCTCTTTGTCTTACATGACATTTTGTTAAGTTTCCAGCCCTTGCTGTTACTACTTTGCATGTTCTTGTGATTACAAGGATTTGAGGGCACAGCTGAAAACTTGGTGGTGTTTCTTATCTACTGCCAGTATTGATACCTCTCATTATAACACGATAGGTATCAGCTCTACAGACCATGCCTTTGCTTGTTGTCCTACATGTGGATATTGGTTGTCAGGATCTGTAAAGACAACAATGGTAGAGGAACTGTTGGATTTGGCTCTCTCTGCAAGGCCACCCCCAAGCGCTTTACCTGTAAAATTAGGCCACACCTGATCGCCACATTTAATATTCTTATAACACCCTCGTATATGCTTCCATATGTACCCAAGGCCTGTTAATTCAATGCTACTAGTGGACCTGCAGCACTCCTTGTGTCATCCACTAAAGTAGCACTTTAAAACACGTCTCAGCCCTGCCATTGCAGCCTGTAGTGCAGTGCTAAACTGCCATATGACCTGGTAAAATAAATATTTTCTATCTCACAAAAAGGTAGCCGGATGGTATATTGTGAAAAACACGTACTGAGTAGGAATGTAAATGGACTGGGAGACAAAATTAAGAGGGGGATGGTCAATCAGTTTATCAGAAGGCACGCCCCGGACATGGTCCTTTTACAGGAAACACACTTAATTGGGAACAAGTGCATGGCCTTACATAAAGGAGGGTATAAGCTGGTGGCACACGCGGGATTCACCTCTGGGTCACGAGGGGTGGGCATACTGATTAAAAACTAATTCCCCCTTACTATACAGGCCACGTGCTTGCTTAGCCTCCACACCGGCCCCAACAGCGCTAAGGATGCCTGGCTTCACCCTGGGGGTGCCCAGGAGTGGACACTTCACAGGGAAAGCCAGGAGGGGTTCCACAGCGGTATGAGTATCAGCGCCAGGAAACCGCAAAGGCGACACCGCAAGGTGGCCGTCTGGTGACAGTGCGCTCTATAAGTACCTTCACATTTACATTTACATTTACGTGGTCAGACAAGCGGGGTAGATATGTTGGGATTTCGGGCCAATGGGAAGGAAAAACAGCAAAGTTCGTCTCAATGTATGTCCCACCTGGCCTACAGACAGACACATTCAAAGACCTGAGTTCGATCTTCTTGACACTACCATTGGTACTCTTGGTGCTGGGTGGAGATTTCAACGCGATAATGGATGGGGAAACAGACCGACATCGGCCTCGTGCACTTAGGACCGCACAAAGGTGGCTTCCCGAATTTTTGGACACAATGGGGCTGGTGGATAGCTGGCGGGCATACAACCCAGGCAGAGCACAGTACACACACATATCATGCGCGCACCAAAGTTTGTCAAGAATAGACTATATACTTGTCCCGGCCGCGCAGGCCCATGCTCTCCGGGAGGTAGGTTACCTGGGTTGAGGCGTCTCAGATCACTCCCCTGTGTGGCTCAAGGTGGAATTTGACCAGGTAAACACCGGTAGGGTAGCCCTCATTAACCCATGGTACTTGAAAGACCCCACTATAAGGAAAAAAATCGCCACAGCCACTGATAGATGCTTCCAGGAAAATCAGGGTACGGTTGATTCAGCGCAGACCCTGTGGGAGGCATACAAAACTGTTATTCGAGGAGAGACCCTCTCCTTGATTGAAGGGAAAAGGAGGGAATGACAAGCTGAACATGAAAGAGCAGAAGAGAATGTATTAAAATCGGAAGAGGAGATGGCCGGACCGGGACCCCTGAGGGCCTTCACCTTTTGAAGTTACGGCAGGAAGAGTTCAATAGCATCGCCAGGGATAGAGCCAAGGCACAGGTAGAGAGGTTCAGAGTAGAATCTACGAACAAGGAGATAAAGCAAGAAAGCTGATTGCTTGGCTGGATAGAAGGGAGTGGGCGTTGAGACTGGTGCCCGAGGTACAGGGGGGAGACTCCAGTGCTATTACGGACCTGTAGGCCATCGCAGATACGTTCACAGATCACTATCGTGTGGTGTATGTTACGTTGGGGAGGTTCACTGAAGTAGAAAACAGGGAGATGATTAGGGATATTAAGTTACCCACATTATCGGGAGAAAACAGAGATTATTTGGAATCCCCACTGACGGACGACAAAGGGGCCCAGGCCATCAGAGGCGTATATTCGGTGAAAGCTTCAGGACGCAACGGTATTCCCATCAAACTCTATAAACTGAGATCCAATAAGCTGGCCCCATACATCCGTTCCATGTTTGAGGAAAGCAAGGAGAAGGGGCAGCTCCCGTATGACCAACGAGTAGCAAATATAGTGTTCATATATAAAGAAGGCAAACCAAGAACCAGCTGCGCGTCCTATAGGCCCATATTGTTGCTGAATGTGGAGCTTAAAGTCCTTGCGAAATTACTGGCGACACGTTTGGCAAAAGTCATCACCACTCTGATCCACCTGGATCAATCGGGCTTTATCCCTCATCGTAATACAGCCCTCAATTTACTTCGCTTGCATGGGGTGCTGGGTAAGACCCCTAAGATTATGGATCCGGCAGCCCTAGTATCATTAGACGCCACCATGGCCTTTTACATGGTCGAGTGGCCCTCTCTGTTTGCAGTATTGGACAAATTGGGCTTCGGTCCGAAATTCACAGGCTGTATACGTTTCCTTTATTCTGAACCAATGGCCCGGGTGGTGGTGAATAATCGCAAGTCCTCCGATTTCCACCTGAGTAGGGGCACCCAACAGGGTTGTTCCCTGTCCCCGCTTCTTTTTGCACTGGCCCTGGAGCTGCTTGCGGCGTGGGTCAGGCAAGATTGGTCTATACAAGGAATGCGGTGGTCATTGGAGTGGGAAGATAAGATCTCCCTGTACGCAGATGATATTCAGCTCTATCTCACCAACCCGAGAGGGTCGTTGATCTGCCTTCTGGACGTGCTTGCACTCTTCGGCAGATATTCTGGCTTCGCGATAAACTGGTCCAAATCGGTGCTATTTGTCCTCCGGGCCGACCCGCCGGCCATTCCAAGTACTTGCCCTATACAAATTGCTCTTGCAGGTTTTAGATACCTCAGTATCTACATAACATTAGTCTCGAAGCTCCGTTACACCAGCAATCTGAACCCTCCCTTATCGAGACTTAGAAACAACATCGCTCACTGGAAATCCATTCCGCTCTCCATGCTAGGTAGAGCGGTGCTTTTTAAAATGATGGCTCTGCCTCGGTTCTTGTATGCACTCCAAAACACAATGGATCCGGGCCCAGCGTCCTATTTCAGAGAAATCGAGGGTCTCCAGAGACAGCTCCTTTGGGGTGGTAAACCCCGTATAGCATTCTCAAAGTTAACTCTCAATAGGTATGATGGAGGAATAGGGTTGCCCGACCTAAAGAAATATTACTGGGAGTCCCAGCTTGCGGCTATCAATCACGGGATCAACGGTCAACCAAACGATCCTGGATTTCCCATGGATAGGTGGCAGCTCCCTGGGGGAGAATACACCAGAGCGTTATATGCTGGTCCCCGCAGATGTCCGCTGACTGGACCCACGGCACACGCCGTCCAGATATGGCATGCAGTCAATAGACACCTGAAGTAGGAAAACAAACTTACACTAGCCACCCCACTCTGGAACTCAGAGAATCAAGGGAGCCTCTGGAAATCCAAAGGTTTTGACAAGTGGGACCTCATTGGGATCTCACGAATAAAAGACGTCTGGTGGGAGGGAACTGTCCACACATTTGACTCACTCAAGCTACAGTTCAGTTCCGTTACCTTCAAGTTCGACACGTGCTGCTTTCCCAAATCCCTAGGGAAACGACACTTCCGGATGCCTCTCCCCTAGAAGACAGGGTGTTAGACAGACACCTTCCAGAGAAGACCATCTCTCTGATCTATAGGAAATTAATAAATAACATGGAAGATCCATTGCTTCATCTAAAAAAAAACTGGAACGAAGATGGCCTAGAACTAGACGATGAAGACTGCCAGGAGGCGGTTTCTTCCCCATGTGTGGTTGCAATCCAGGCCAGGCTGAGGCTAGTGCAGCTTAAAATACTACATTGGACATATGTTACGGGTCCCCGCCTAGTTCGAATGGGTCATTCAGACAGCGGAGGGTGCAGAAGGGGCTGTGGGGAACTGGGGACATTTATTCATATATATTGTGACACTGCCAACATATACAATCATATTGGAGGGAGGTCCATCACACGCTGCGGGCGGTTCTAGGGATTGACTTGCAGCCAGAGGCTCGTACATGCTATTAAATGTCTGGGAACTCACTGACCTCAACACTTACACAACGCAGTGGGCAACATTATCATTCATGGTAGCGAAGCGTAACATCGCTCAACTGTGGGGGGCTAGCCAATCACCTCAGATTGGGAGGTGGATGGAGGATTTGGATTGGTGCATGTTCAGAGGGAAGTCAGTCTACGTCGCCAGGGGATGCCCGGGGAAATGGAATAGGGTGTGGGAAGCTTGGAACCATCACAGGGGGACTATTTACACCCCAGCAGACTGTCAGAGGAATGCTGATGCGCTTGAGTCCCCTTGATCTACCTACTTCAATAACTGTGTATCATTTTGAAATGTGTAAAATGTTATTGAGGAATGATGGAGGAACCTGTTTGTAACCACTTGATGTGTTTTGGTCGGACTGTTTAATAAAAAGAAATATAAAAAAAAAACATTATATGATGCCACCTCCTCTTTGTTTAAGTTTTATAGCCAGGACAGCCACAGTAGTCCGCTATGAGGGCATGCTTGAGGCTCCCCTTCAGATCACCAGATCGTGCTTGGTCTCGAACAGGTGCAGCCGTTCAGGCACATGCTTACATTAGGATGGCACTAGGGACAGGTTATCAGATACACATACAGTTTACCAGATATACATGCAATCAGGCACGCTGGGCAGAGAAACATGCCATGTAAATAGCATTCTCATCCCAACATTGTGGAGCCAAGGTGATCCACTACACACTGGATGGCATTGAAAGATGGCCCAAAGTGTGGCATGCTAATAGGGCCAAAGTGTCAAGTGAACTATTTCCGTCTTGTAAGCTCTGCTGCCATTAGACCCTAATTGGACTTGTATATGAGAAGCTCAAGAACGGGGATTCGAAATCAGCACAGTTCTGATAATGACCTATATCCTCATGAATGAGTTAAAACAATGTCACCAGCTTATTAAAGGACTGCATGTGTCATTTCTATTTTTCTAATTACTCATGTTGGTTTGAGCATTACTGCTGTGTGGTCACTTGGAGCTCTGTGGCCTGCATACCTGTACACATATTGTTGATTACATGAAAATTGCAGAATTTGTGGATTACAGCATTGTGTACTCATATTTATTGATTTGCAATGTAGAAAGTTGCCCAGGAGAAAGGGTTCCTCCATATGGAAAAATAATTTCCCTGTGGATAAAAATAACAAAGCAAAATAAATGTGTTTGCATAGGGGATCCCATGTATTCACATGTAGGTGTTCTGTGATTATAGATTTATGACATTCTTTGTAAATTGAGCTCCAACAAGTTTGTTGGTAATCTTTTGGTGGACTTTATTTTAGCTTCTACAAAAAAGAAAGAATGTCTACAATCTGTTGAGGGATGGGATTTTGCACTGCAGCAACCTTAGTTACTTCTGAATTAAAACAGTGAAAGACATTCTTTCTTTAAGGTCCCTGGTTTTTGCATTGCAAGATAACACTATAATACAAATACAGGAGCCTCATCACTAAAGAATTGTGGTGTACACCAGTCTTATGACTTTTTTTTGCAGGAGTCAGTCCAAAAAAGTCATGCTGCATACCCTGGATTGATAGCATTCTGTGAAATATTTATTTTTTGCGCGTGCCGCCGCACTAAGCTGATTAAGTTTGTGGTTTTTGGCACAATACCTTAACGCGTAGTCACTGTTTCTCTTTTCACATGCCCTTAATTTACGTCTCTGTAGATGCTGGCAAAGCAGAGAGAAATGTGGCATGTTCAACCCTATGCTCCATCTTTGATCTGAGAACTGACCCCCATTGAATCCTATTTAAATCTGAGATGGAAATGGGGGCCTTATTAGGCAATGTTAGCAAACCATGGGGTGATAATTCTTGTCTGGCTGGTTTGAGAAAAGGGTTTCATTTTGCAGTGCGACTGATGCACTAATCAGTTGTATTGCAAAATGTACATCTGCACAAAAATTATGCTGACCTTACAGTATAGTACAATGGTACACGGCTGCTGAAAGTGCACTAGCACAGGGATAGAGCAGAAATTTTCTAATTTTATGTAGATATGTCGGAGTTCTCCTCTTTCCAGTTCACACAACAAAGGGCAGCAACTTTGCTTGTTGCCTTGCGGTGCATCACATGTCTGAGAATGTGGGCCTATGCTCTGATTATGAGTCAGTGAAAGTCTGTTGTTATCTACTAATGACTATAAGGGCAAGGATAGGGTGCTAGAAACAGAATTACCAGCAGTTTTGTTAGAGGAATTATCTTAGTAAGAGCATGCTGGAAGCCAACCTGAAGGGTGCCAGGGTATATGGTGAGTAGTATAGATAATCAAGTACCAGGTCATTATTGTTTTTTTTCCAGCACGTGGTGGACAGAAGGGATATATTATGGAATGGGCTGAGGGCGGTTAACAAGAATGGACAAGAATGAGGAACAAAAAGAGGGCTATTGGAGGGAGATATACATGTTATACAAAATGAAATGGTGCACCCAGGAGTTGTGTGGATCAGAGACAGTGTTAACCTCGAATCTCGAGGCAATGTTTTCCAGAGATAAGGTTCAAACCAGCCTTTCCATATACAATCAAATAAAGAAAGGACTGCCTCAAAAGTGTTTTCTATGGCGGAATTTTGAAAACCCATGAAAGTTTATTACACATTCAAAAGGGTGCAATACAAAAATAATAAATGCAGATGAATCAAGTCTCATTTAAATGCATACAATTATTGCCATATAGGCTCTCAGTGCTAGAACAATGCAGAATATTCAGCAAAATCAGTAGTAGACAGTCACAAATGTGGCAGTTAAATAAGAGAGAAATCTGACATCATTCCTAGTAGAGACCAAAGATATCTGGCTCCCCCGCTAATCCTAGGGTATATATAGCCATTTTCTCCATAAGAAAGGATCACAACTGCAAAATCAATCAAGGTGTGAACAAACAATTACATTATAAACAAAACAGCTTACAGAAATATCGCATAACACCATCACTTTAGCACTAACCCACTACATGAATATTCATTTGGCCCCTCTGACCTAAGGTCATCCAGAGCTTTCTGAAGGAATTAGTTATATACACAACAGCGTACCATTGTTAATCAATGCAATACCCCAAACAAATAAAAGGTCCATGAAAATAGGAATAGAATTCTGATTTACACAGCAGGTAATTATTCAGTTTGTCGCTGTCAGTTGTCCACTGTTTTACTTTGTGCTAAACCATCTTCTGGACATTTCCGTTATCTGATACTTATGCCTATTAACTTTGTATTCGTACAGAGATTCAACAATTGGGTTAACATTCATCAACTTTCAGTATGGTGGCTCAGTAATTAAAAATATCATTAGCACAAATAAGTACTTTATATTGCCTACCCTCATGACTTACTCTTTGATATTTCTGCTCTTGCCTAAAGTCTTTATATATGAGCTCCAGAATCAATTCCGGACATAAATGAGAAGAACTGACACATCTTCCTTGTTCGCCTCCTTACTTTAAACATACATAGAAATATTTTGTTGGAGAAGGCCACTTTTGATGGGTCAAAACCTGACCTGCAAACACTCCTGTCTCAGTGACCAGTTTAACTCCTTTGTACAAGAAAAGCAGTCCTTTCTCCTACATTAAAACAAAAGGAGAAAGCCTCCCATAAAGAGTTCAGGAGGATATCAGTGTGGATATCAGTAGAGCAGGCTGAGAAAGTCTTTCACACCTCTCGGTTTCAGCCTGGCGAAGGAAATCCATAACAAGTAATTTCCCTCTATTCTCCAGCACTCCTTAACTGGAACCAGAGCAGATGGCCTCCATGTTCAGCCTCTTTAGGTAAATAATTTCTACCTTGAACCTAGAAGATAAACAAACAAATACCATCAGTATTATTCACACTCATTTCAATCAGAAGATTCCCTGGCTTCCGCTAAATCTCTTGAGCTAGTTGATGTAGATGTAGAACACTAGGTTTTGTGGCAACCCGTTTGCATTTCTTGCAAAATAGTATAATAATGTGGATTCTCTGCTGACTGCCTTGCCTCCGCACCTGCAGGCCAAGGGCAGTTGGAGGGATCAGCACACCTATAGCTGGTAGATGTGAGCTTGATCACACAGATATGTGATCATTAGTGACCTTTTATAATCCTCTGTTTGATTCAGTCCAGGATTGGACATTATAGCAATGCTTCTGTTTGTCCGTACAGAGTTTCCTGATTCTTAGTTCCTGGGCAATTGCAGATCTTCGTTTGCTGAGCCTGTCCAGTTTTTCAGTGGATATATGCTTCTTGATCATTGACTATTAGTGTGAATACTCTTTTCTCAGTCATTGCCTTAGTTTCCCTACCTCCTTACCTCAGAGTTCCCAGTGTGGTTCCCCCATCAATCAATCAATCAGGCAGTGTTAGTGCAGCACGGCTTATCACTCTAAGGGTATCCAGGTTGTGATGTCCAGTCAGCCTTGGTCAAATAGCCAGGTCTTGAGCCCCTTCCTGAAGTCGTCAAGTGAAGGTGAGGTTGGAAGGTGGAGTGGGAGGTCATCCCAGGACTTGGTGGTGAGGAAGGAGAAAGAACGACCTCCACTGTAGATCGAAGATGTCTGGCGGGTTGGTGGAAGATCAGGCGGTGGTTCAGCAGCTTGAACTGCCATCTCTTCTGGACAAGCAGCCAATTAAGGCTTCTGGGATGTGGAGGTGATGTGAGTCCATTTTGGGAAGTTGACGATGACTCTGGCTGTGGTGTTCTGTATGGTCGGAAGTCGTTTGAGGAGTTGGGTGGGGGTTCCGGCATAGAGTGCATTTCCGTAGTCCAGTCAGATGGTGACGAGGGCTTGGGTTGCTGTTTTCCTGGTTTTGACAGGGATCCATCTGAAGATCTTTCAAAGCATGTGGATGGTGTGGAAGCAGGGGGAGGATACTAATTTGACCTTGCACTACATAGAGAAATCGCTGTCTAGGATGAAGCCGAGGTTGCAGGTGTTGTCAGTGGGGGTTGGCGATGGTCAGAGTGCAGTGGGCCACCATGTGTTGCCCCATGTTAAGGTGTTGCTTCCAAAGATCAGAACATCTGTCTTCTATGTGTTCAGCTTCAGGCAGATGAATCTCATCTAGTCAGTGACACTGGCCATGGCATTCCAGAAGTTGGAGTGGTGGTGGCAGGGTCTTCAGTGAGAGAGAGGATGAATTGGGTGTCATTAGTGTATGAGCTGATTTTTAACGCGTGAGTGTGGACGATGTCAGCCAATGGAGTCATATAGGCAGTGAGGAGGGTGGGGCTGAGGGAGGAGCCCTGAGAAATGCTGCAGATGATGCTCTTGGGTTCAGAGATGAAGGGCAGTTGGCGGATTCTCTGTGTGTATCCACTGAGTAAGGAGGTGATCCTCTGTAGGGCGTTTCCCCTGATGCTGATGGCGTGGAGTATGGTGATGAGAGTGTGGTGGGATACGGTGTCAAGGCTGCTGACAGGGTGAGCAGGATAATGGCTGCTCTCTCACCTCTGTCGAGGATGTATCTGATGCCGTCAGTTGCAGTGATCAAATTTGCCTCGGTACTGTGGTTGAAGAGGAAGCTGGATTGGGAGGCATCAAATAAGTTGTTTCCTTTCAGGTGATTTGTGAGGTGGAGATTGATGGCTTTCTCCAGGACTTTGGCTGGGAAGGGGAGCAGCAACATGGGGTGGTAATTCTTGAGTTTCCTGGGGTGGGCGGAGGGCTTCTTCAGGTGGGGTTTAACCTCTGTGTGTTTCCCTGCGTCAGGGACGGTGACAGCCTTGATGGAGGAGTTGAGGATGTTGTTGAGTGCGCTGCTGATTTGCTTTCATCGCAGGTTGAAGTTGTGGTTCCATAGTGAATCAAGATCATGATGGCTGTGGTACTCAGTGTGGTGAGAGGTTTCCAATTGGTGACCAGGTGGGTGTGGCTGGCATCAGGAGGTGGCCGAAGTAGGTATATTGTAGGCTGAAGTAGCTGTAGATGTCTGTTTTCCACTTGTGGAAGTAGTCTGCCAGGGAGCTTCAGAGGGCTGGGGAAGGGTGGATCCTGTTCTTAGTGGCAGACGGGCTGGAGAATTCCCTGACAATGCTGAAGAGTTTTTTTCTTGTGATTGGTGCTTGCCGCAATGCAGATAGTTAGGGTGTCCTTTCTTGGCTTCTTTGAGGCAGTGGTGGTATTTGCTGAGGTCTGATTTGAAGGTGGTGAGGTCTGAGGTGTTCCTGCTTGAGCACCATTGTCTCTCTAGTCGCTTGCATTCACATATGAGGAGCCGGAGTTTAGAGGTGAAATGGCTGGCAAACTTGCTGGATCTGCTGGTGCTGACCATTTCCATGGGGGCAACTGTGTTGGCGCAGTTGGAGATCCAGTCGTGGAAGTTTGGATGGCTAGCTCAAGATTGCTGGCAGTGTTGGGTCTGGTATTGATGAGGGCCATGGTCCATTAGATCTCTGTGATTTTGTTCCATCTGCTGTGTGCAGGCATGGGGGCTTGGTGATGGTTCCTGGTGAGCCTGCGATGGTGAAGTTGACAATGCTGTGGTCAGTCCAGGTGGGCTCGGCGTGTGGATGAATTTGAGTCTGTCATTGGCTGTGAAGATGGGGTCTAGGATGTGTCCTGCGCAGTGAGTGGAGCTAGTGACCAACTGTGTGAGGCCGATTTTCCTATGCTTACCAGGAGTTTGACGGAGTTGGTGTCATTGGGGTCATTGAGGTGGAAGTTGAGGTCACTGAAGAAAATGTAATGCTTGGTCTTGATTGCCAGGGTGGAGATGAGTTTGGAGATGGCACAGCAGAAGCTGGGGTGGGAGTCTCTTGCGTTGATTCAGATTTGGAAGTTAAGTGTTCCATGACTGATGACATGTCGTCTTTAGAGGAGGCGCATTGGAGGGGATATTTGTGGATGATGGCCATGCCTCCTCTGTGCTTGTTGGTGCGGTCTCTGTTTATCATCCTGTAGCCAAAGGGTGTTGTGATCAAGATGTCAGGGTTGAGGACAATGGGAGATAGGTCTTGGTTATGAATATCACATTGTAGATGGAAGTGGTGATAGTGTCCCTACTACCTTAGTTCTCAGAGTGATATATGTGTTTGTTTTCTTCGAAGTGTTGCCAATGTTTTCTATCCTGTTAGGACACCATTCCTTTCTCGCTTTTTGGCTTACATGACTTTTTGTTAAGTTCCCAGCCTTTGCTGTTACTACTTTGCATGTTCTTGTGTGATTACAAGGATTTGAGGGCACAGCTGAAAACTTGGTGGTGTTTCTTATCTACTGCCAGTATTGATACCTTTCATTATAACTCCATAGGTATCAGCTCTACAGACCATGCCTTTGCTAGTTGTCCTACATGTGGATATTTTCTGTCAGGATCTGTAAAGACAACAATGGTTGAGGAACTGTTGGACTTGGTCCTCTCTGCAGGGCCACCCCCAAACGCTTTACCTGTAAAATTAGGCCACACCTGATCGGCACATTTAATATTCTTATAACACCCTCGTATATGCTTTCATATGTACCCAAGGCCTGTTAATTCAATGCTACTAGTGGGCCTGTAGCACTCATTGTGCCATCCACTAAAGTAGCACTTTAAACCATGTCTCAGCCCTGCCATTGCAGCCTGTAGTGCAGTGCTAAACTGCCATGTGACCTGCCAAAATAAATATTTTCAATCTCACAAAAAGGTTGCCGGATGGTATATTGTGAAAAACACAACCAAAAGCAAGCGAAGGGAAGAAGCACTTATGTGTTAGGACGAGAACCCTCACTCACCCTTGGGTAACATGCTTCTTCATTGGGTCCCCTCTTCACACTGGGACCGCAAGGTACCCAGTGCGGGCTACAACTCCCCCGTATTAGAGGAGCGAAAGGTGTTCTTGTGTCATCCAATCTAGTGTTATGAGTGAGGGGCAGAGTGCAAAACAAAACATAAATAAGTGTGAGTTAAAACTATCTCCCAGTGGGTGAGAATTATCTTTATTGATACCCTCAGTGGATAGGTTAAAATAAGCTAAGTGAAAATAGGGTTTTGGAGCTGGTACCACTGACAATCTCAACACCAGTAAACACATTTATCATGCCCTGTTGTGAAAACGCCTTTGTGCTCACACCATACTTTCCTATTTTTTGGCCTGCATTCCTGTTGAGCAATTGCACTGTGCACACAACTGAGTCTGATTGTGGAATAAACCTCAATGAAGGATGTGCCTGTACAAATTGGCATGCAGCATCTGTAGAGAATCCTTTCACTTAAAGGGAGCAAGCAGTAAGCTCTATCTCTCCGGTAGCACCGTCAAAACCGACCATCTCATGCAAACAGACCATCTTTATCAGCAGATATCATGTGTCTTGTCTTCTGTCACATAATGACAATCCCTCAGCCCCAGGTCCATCAACTATCCAAATCAGCTGAGATCCAGGAACTGGAAAGCATAGAAGGAAACTGTTAGAACTGAGATTTCTGATTGCCTGCGGTATGCACCCAGCCCAGGCAGGAACCACCATTCTAGTCATGGTAAGCTAGATGTACAATAAGATATCCTGTGCTCACCATCTGGTAGCTTGGTGCAAAGCAGTCAGGCTGATCTACAAAGGAAATGTGTTAAGTATTTAAGCAACACACATACAGTAACAAAACAAATACACCACAAAAAGACTCCACACAAGTTTAGAAACATAGAGAATAGTTACCTGAGCAAATACGTGACACAAATCCAATCAGTAGAAGTCAAGATATGAATTTTTAAAGATTGAATAAAAAAATAGTGTTCAGAAGTCACTAGTGGTCAAAAGGTTACTTGATGTTGCAAGGGGCTATTGTAAATCTAAAGGTCATGATGACCGCGATGGAGGGCAGACCGTCTACAGGACCCACACGGGGCCCACTGAGAAAATACCTTTGATGGAGCAAAGAGTCGATGCTGTGGGCTCGATGCGTCGATCTTTTCCACGCAGTCAGGTCGCTGCGTTATCGTGGACTTCACTGAACTGAAGGTAATGCATTGCAGTCAAGGAGAGCGTCATCGTGGAGCCCTGTAGGCTGTGGGTCGGCTGCCGTAAGGCAGCCGCTGCGGCATTGTCAAAGGGCTATGCGGTACAACTTGTCACGCAGTTCATGCAGTGTGTAGGTTTTTGATGAAAATAGCTGCCTCTGAACCCACTTCTAAGGCCCAGAGCTTGGAGCGGGCGCCTTAGGCAGGGTTAGGACTTGAGAATGAGAAATATTTATTAAGTGCATACTCTTGCCTGGGGGCGTCTTGGCTCTACAAAAGACATGACGGTACAGAATCTGTAGTCCTAATGGGTAGTAATACTAAATATGGAGAGCATACCTCCTATTGCTGTGCAAAAAGCCACGTTTTCAGAGACTTTCTGAAAACAAAGTGAGGGAGCTGTTTTGAGTTCCAAGGGTAGGCCATTCCAGTGTGGGGCATTGGTCCTGCAAAAACATTTTCCACCCCAGGTTACCCTTCTAAAAGAGGGACCTTCTGGATTCATAGCTAAGCCTGACCGGAGAGTCCTACCTGTCGAGAATGCTCCATTTGGGCTGCTAGTTGCAGCATGGGCGATCCGTGCAATGCTAAAAGGACGCGTCGGACTGGAAGGTACGCTTCGCGTTATATTTCATGTTAGCGTCTCCTTCGCGTCCGGGGGTCACTCACCTGCTTCTGGGTCCCGTGGCACTGTTGGTTCCTGTTTCCTCATGTCGAGTTCTCGGTCGGCGTCTCCACATCTTCTCAGTGGCCCTGTGGGAAACCTTCCTGTTTCAAGAAAAAGAAAAGAAAATGGAAGAGCATTGCGTAGTCAAGGCGGTAATGCACTTGCTCTTTAGATGCTTAAATAGTAGTTCTAGAGAATATATTGGAAAATACTTATCTGATGGGGTCTCCATGGTTGAAATGGCCATCTGCATTCCTCATTGTTGTATTGTTGTAGGCGCGCTGAAGTATAGCAGTCAGTACATTAGATTCCTGAAACTTTAAGGAAATAAGAAATACGTTACCCTGCACATTTGTGCATTTTTATTTGTATGTATTGCTTACTTAAAACTTTCCTATGGGTTTATGACTAGGCTATCATTTTTGGGCTAAATTTCTTTTTCTATGTTCCTGTTCATGGTAAGCCCATTGCATAGTATCTCTACATTGCATACAAAGGGATGGGGTACACATTGTGATATTTTCTGTTTGCTGTTTCCCATGCAGAATTACTCATTGATTTCCGAAACACTTTTTTGGGATGCTAGTGGAAGAGGGGAAAGCCACAGGTAGAGAATATTGACATATGTGTTAGATACTGTTTACGAACTTGTTTCTCTCTATCTTACGCAGAGTCTTACTCTAATGCCTTGTTTACAGGGTCACGTACCTGTCCAGTGACGAAACTGGCGATCCAAGTCCTACAGAAGAACCTTCTTCTTTTTGTTCCTTCCCTTGTTTCCCCTCTTCGTCTGCACACTGGTTTGCTTTGACTTTGTTGGGCAGACTAGGTGATAGCGGGAAGTGGAGATCTACTCTTCAGTCTCTTGCCTCTCGTTCCTGTGGAAACCTCAGGTGAGCCTTGATAGAACGTGATGCCCACATTGACTTTCCACCTGAACGAAATGGAGGAGCATCAAATTACACTCACCGATCTGGCAGACATGATAGGAAATTTACAGAAGGAGACACAAGCACTCACATTAAGAGTAGATACGGTACAAAGAGATACTACACAAACCACCTCCACAGGGCCAGCACAGGGGGCCACAGGGGATGACTTTTCTCCCTACTCCACCTCCTCGGTCTCAGGGAATCAAGGTATACAGGTCACTACCCAGCTTCCATACCTTCAGCCCCTCCCTAAAGGTTTATGGGAGATCCCTCACGATTCACCTCCTTCATTAACCAATGCCAGTTACACTTCATGTGTAAGGCAGCCAGCTTTCCAACTAAACAAGAAAAGGTGGCGTTTGTGCTTTCATATCTGTGGGGTGTGGCAGCCATTTGGTCCATACCATTGGTTGATCATAATGATCCTCTCCTTTATGACTATAACACCTTTAAAGAAGAGTTAAATAAATTGTTTGACAGACATTTCTTTATCTAGTCTGTTGATTCAGAGCTGTTAAATCTTAAACAGGGGACCAAAGATTTGATGACATATATTGCAGAGTTCAATCACTTAGTAGCAGAGGCTAGATGGCCTATGGTTAAATGTAGTGCCTTGTTTTATAAGGGACTCAAGGATGAACTGAAAGATCTTTTGGCTCAAGTGTTGGATCCTCCTGACACCTGTAGCGCTCTCATAGATCTGATGGTGAAACTGGACCACAGGCTACACTAAAGGAAGAAGGAAAGAGGCCGTGCTGACACACAGCTTGTTTTCTATAAAGAGAAAAAAACTGAAGAAGAAAAAACAATGTCAGAAGCAGACCCTATGCAGACAGGCAGCATTAGGGTCCCATTACAGATAAGGAAAGACAGCGTTGAAGGGACATGAAATTGTGTTTGTATTGTGGGAAGCAGGGGCATTCCATGAAAGATTGTCCTGTTAAACCAACATAAGGAATCGGGAAACTACTAAACCCAAAGTCTAAGAGGACAAGAGCTTCGGGTGGGTCAGGGTTGATAGTCTCCCAACATATCCCTCAGAATGACTCACGACTGACTACCTCCCATTTTTAGGTCTCGCCTATGCAGCGCGCATGCGTTGCATAGGAGGGGACCTCTTGTAATCGATTGGCTTTTTCAGCGAAAAATGTGCACGCATTGCATTGCTTTCAATGGCAACGCATGCACGTTTGGCGATTCCCTTGCGGGAGCGAGCTTTATATGGTGCCCCTTCTCGCTCCCGCACTCCCCCCTCAGCGTCTACAGGCGCGCAGGGGCCATATGTTATCTCACGCCATACCCGCTTTCACTTATCTCGTGCCATACCCGCTTTCACTTTCGTAGAAGCAGTGATGAATATCGGCCCCAGCTAGGCCAGCAGGACACAAGGGTTCGCTCTCCTGCAAATGGAATCTACAAGGAAGTTGGCACGGAAACTGCAAAGTACAAAGACAAAGTTTATTAACCCTTAAGGGTGGTCCTACAACCCATACAACACTCTTCAGTATTGCATAGGGTAGCACAAAGAACTTGCGTACACGGTCCCCTTTTATACACAACAGAGGGGCTCATAAGTGGGTGGATACAACATGAAGCAAGGAATGTTGCCTTTTATGGACATTTTCAATACAGAATCAATATGTGAGCGGAGTAACTAATTTCCTGAGCCCGCGAAAACATGGTCAAGCAAGGAATAACTGATAACAGATGTGGTCAAGTCTGGGCATGCGCCAGACGGACAAAGGGACTATTTATAGACTGTTACTAGGCAGATTACAAGAGCAACTGACACGGAGATAGGACTCTTCTCGTGCCACGCACGTGGAGGCATGACAATACAAAATGGAGTCCATACTTTGGTCAACATAACGGGAGAAACTCGGTCATATAAGGGGAATTCATGTCTTTAGTGAATGCTTACTCACATCGTTATTTCAATTTTCAACAGACGACCCTTTCAGCATTTACTGAAGACATCCGGTTTGTTAGGATAATCATCGTATATATCAATCTTCATCATTTCTTCTATTTCTTTAGTCATATGTTTCTGGTAAGTGACATTGGCAATAGCTTTCTTATCAGGAATGCAGAGTGACACACATAGGGAACAGAGTAAAGGACCACATTGAATACAAATGCAACAAGAAAACAAAACTGCCACAATAATACAGAGACCAGTTAGGACCTTCCACCCCCATGTGGTGATCAACGCCCAAAACCATCCGGAAAAGGTCCAAGTACCATTTTCTGTATGGATTTCAGCTGCAATTTTATGCAGTTTATTGATAGCATTATAAACTGATGGCGTGTGGTCAGGAATAAACACGCAACAACTACTTCCGATAATTTTACAAGCTCCACCTCGGTCAGCTAACATAACATCTAACACCATGCGATTCTGCAATGCAACAATTCTAGTAATTTGTAATTCTTCCGTAAGATTCCCAAGAGCAGCAGCAGTTTGATTTGTCACAGCCTCTACCACTCTTGTTAACCTTCGAACTTTCCTACTATTTAGGGCAGCTCCAACAAAGAAAAACAATCCTAAATTAAAATCAATATACTGCTGCAGACTGGTGTCAGTCTGGTCCACGTCATCAATCGATAGAGTACGTTTATACCTATTTACAGTCACATTATTCAACAACTTCAAATCTTTATGATAAGATGCAGGCGCCAAGAATACAGGGGGTAATAGGAATGCTACATAACATACTCCAGACCAACCGGCTGGCAAACGGTAATAACCCTTATTTCCACATACGAAGTATGTATTATGGGATGCTAAGAAGGTACTGTTATTCAATCCGTCGATGTTTAAAATAGTGATGCAATCACTAACACCAACAGGAATATAACCCACACTCTGGACACACAGGTCCGCTTGAGCTTGTGCCACTTGAATCACAAATCGGTCTTTCCCCACGGTGTCTCTGGTGTTCGTGAAAATATAGGGAATCGATTCATTGTCTGGTCGATACTCTTCCCATTCCCAAATTGTCCCATTCGCTTGCGGGTATCCATCTTTATCCTGATGACATTCCCTATTAAGTCTGAAGAGTAATCGTCCCACTGTAGGTTTCCGGGTGGCAAAAAGCAAGGTGTACCATGCTCTACAGGAGCCGTTATGAGAGAAAGGAAGGGGTATGAACGGAGTCCCTCCTTTCTTCTGGTGAGCCGGCATCATACCACATATCCAACAGTTCGTAGCATTAGTGGCAACATGGGTGTGATGCAACATCTGGATGAAAGTGTTATTCAAATAAGACTGACGATGCTTCAACTCTTGATACGGTAGTGTATAGAAGTAGTGCTCCTCAGGCACTGGAGTAGTCAAGACAAGTAACTTTCGAGCAGGAGTCACATCCTCCACAAACCACGTGGTTATCCCAACAATAGCTACTGTAAACATAAAACCTGTTGCACAAAGGATTTTCTTTTTCTCCATGTCAGAATAAAAAAAATCAATATCTTCCTGAAACTAAAAGGTTGTCAGAACTCTTCCCCTTAGGCAGCGGTTGATTTCTTCACCAACGGGCCAAGACGGGTGTCGCTACACTAATGCAAGGGCTGATCCCCCCCCCCCTTGCCTCATTGGCTCTCCGTTTCACTAACCCAAGGGCCGAATTCACTTCCTCGGTCTGAGATGATATCGCCTTCCTCCAGGAATCACGTGGTCCGGAAAGAGCTCCTTAGTGTCGTTCGGTTCCACAGCACGGCCTTTCTCTGCAGTCAGAATTTCTCGATGGTCGGTCAATACAGCAGGCTCCACCAATCCGGGCGGCACTTTGCGACAGTGCAGGGAATGAATCCAATTATTTTGGTTGGAAACCCGCACAGCCGTCCTCGTTGCAAGTAGGACTTGCTCAGGACCAACCCATCTCGGCTCCAAGCTGACCTTCGCCGGTGGACCGATCAGGGAGCACCTCCCGGACCTGTTGATGAATAGAAACCAAGTTATCCGTTAACTGAGCCAGATAATCATTCATCATTACACAAGGTACATCATACACAGCCTTAGGTCGTGGTGGACCCCAAATATTCATTGGGCGTCCAAAAACAATCTCGTACGGTGTAAGACCAGTTCGAGAGTGCGGTATCGATCTAATTGACAATAATGCCAGCGGTAAAGCATCTGGCCAAGTCAAGGAAGTCGAAGCTTGGATCTTAGCGATCTTGAGCTTCAGTGTACCATTATACTTCTCGACCAGTCCTGCAGACTGAGGGTGAAACACTGCGTGGAACTTCTGAGTGATGCCCAGACCCTTCAGAACATACTTTATAACATCCGCTATAAAGTGGGGTCCGTTATCACTCCACAGCAGTCTACAAACACCATATCGGGGGAAGAACTCCTTCAATAGCATCTTGGCGGTAGTCATTGCAGTATTATCTTTCGTAGGTTATGCCTCGACCCATTTACTAAAGGCACATACCACTACTAGAACATACTTCAAATTCTTACAGCGCTCAAGCTGGATATAATCCATCTGCAAAACCTCAAAGGGTGCAGTAGGTGTCGCAAATCCTCCTGCTGGAGTTCGAGTACCCTTTCCTGGGTTGTACCTCAGGCAAATCATACAGGTCTGCACCACCCTCTTTGCCGTGCTAGCAATCTCCGGATGCTCCCAGACTTGGGTAAGCAATTTTACAATTGCGGAAGCTCCAACATGTGCTAGCCCATGTGCCATCTGAACCATAGGTTGTACAAAAGCTGTGGGTAGCTTCCATCTATCCATCTGCTTATTTCTCCAACAACCCTCATCATCCAATTCTCCATCATTGGACCATTGCTCCCGTTCTTTGTCAGAAGCGGTCCTCTGTATTTCCAGCACCTCTCTTTTCGCATCGTACCATCTTTCTACCTGCGACTTTACTACATACATGGCAGTAGCACCGTTCTGCATCGCAGTCTCCCGTGCCACCCGGTCTGCCAAAGCATTTCCTTCTCCGACTTTATCAACCACTTTCTTATGGGCACTACATTTAATGATAGCAATTTTCCTCGGATATGTCAATGCAGTCAAAAGGTTGTGAACTAACTCTCCATGCATTATTTGTACTCCATGCGATGTTAGAAACCCTCTCTCCTTCCAGAGTAGGCCGAAATTGTGCGCTACTCCGAAAGCATAGCGGCTATCTGTATAAAAATTCACACACAATCCTGTACTGAGCTCACATGCTCGTGTTAATGCTATCAGTTCCGCTGCTTGAGCTGATTTCTGTGGTATGCGTGCTGTCTCCACTATTGTTTGCAATGTGGTAATTGCATACGCTGCTGAAGTCGTACCATCTGGTAGCTTCAGGCATGATCCGTCCACCCACAGTTCTCCATCTACATCTGGAAAGGGCGTATCCTGGAGATCAATACGACCCTTTGTTTGTTCCTCAGTCACAAGAATACAATCATGTGCTTTCCGCGCCTCAGACTGAGCTTCCGGGAACGGCAACAATGTAGCCGGGTTTAACGTTACACACCTCTTTAACGTAATATGAGGAGCCAAAAGCGTCAGCTCATATCCCGTTAAACGGGCACTGGTCAAATGCTGCGTCTTTGTCTGATTAAGCAAGGCATCAACAGCATGGGGGACTAATACCAACAGCTTATGAGATAACACAATTCCCTCGCTTTGGCGTATTGACACAGCTGTCGCCGCCACCGAGCGAAAACAACCAGGCAATGCTCGGGCAACAGGATCAAGTACAGCTGAAAAATACGCACAAGGGCGCTGCTTGTCGCCATGCATCTGCACTAAAACCGATAATGCACATCCATCTTTCTCATGCACATACAGCGAAAAGGGTTTTGTATAATCAGGAGTCCCTAACACTGGTGCTGAACAAAGGGCCTGTCGCAATTTCTGGAAGGCAGTGTCACACTCATTTGACCAAGGAAGCGGAATAGGTGTGTCTTTTGTCAAAAGGGCTAACAATGGCTTGGCTATGTGTGAAAACCCTAGTATCCATTGCCTACAAAAAGAAACAAGATCCAAAAATGCACGCACGTCCTTCTGCGTGGAAGGCACTGGCGTGTCCAAAATTACTTGAATACGATCTGGTGTGAGTGCACGCCCCTCCTTAGACAAAAGGTGACCCAGATAAGTCACCTTTGGTCTACAGAACTGCAATTTTTTCCTCGACACTTTGTGATTGTGAGATGTCAGAAAGGAAAGCAAGGATAAAGTGCTTTTCTCACACAGCTCTGGAGTGTCAGCTGCCAACAAGATGTCATCGACATATTGAATGAGGGCGACACCCTCGGGCAGAACAAAGGAGTCCAATTGTCTTTTCAAAGCTTGACTGTAAATGCTAGGGCTTTCTGTGTAGCCCTGAGGAACTCTACAAAATCGATAAGACCTATTATTCAGAGTGAAACCAAAAAGGTATCGACTATCGGGATGAATAGGAATCGAAAAGAAAGCATTTTTCAAATCAATGACTGAAAACGTCGTCGCCGTAGGCGGGACCAAAGTAAGCAACGTCGTGATATCAGAAACCACTGGATACTGAGGTATCACGATCTTGTTTACTTCTCTCAAATCAATTATAAACCTATAAACTTTGGCATCCGTATCCTTTTTCAAAATGGGTAGAATGGGACTATTACAGACGTTGTAGGGAACTTCCTCCACTACTCCCACCTTAATCAAATCCTGCACAATCTGTATAAGGGCCTCCTCCCCCTCCTGGGAAATACGATACTGCGGGAGGCGTGGTAACACCGCCCCCTCCTTGACACTAATATGGACAGGCGGAATCACCATCTGTCCTACATCGGTATCCGAAACGGCCCACAAAGTACGGGGGAGAGTTGCTAACACGGTATCCTCTGCAACCACACACATCCGTTCAGACAGAGGGTGATTATCATTTAATATCACACGCACACCAGCGGGGGAGCAGCGGATCGTAGCTCTGAAGTGCTTGAGCATATCAAGACCCATAATGTTGTCCGGCGTGTTCGGGGCAAGCAAAAACGGACAGGGTGCAGAAAAAGAATCAACCTGAAATGTGAGGGGTCGAGAAAGAGGGCTTCGGGAGAGCGTACCGTCAAACCCTACCGATGTAACCATTAAGCCAGATGGGGGAGCCCTCGGAACCAATTGTTTAGACAGCGCACTACGAGTCGCTCCTGTATCTACTAGGAACTGATCAGTAGAACCCAAAACCTCCGCTGATACATAAGGACCCTTCTGATCAACCGGCACCTCAACTGATTCTAACCCCCATCCAACGCATTCCTATGCATGCTGTGAATCATGGTACCCAGAGCGGTCAGTCCCTGACACTTGATACTGGTTCTGTCGATCAAAGACATTAGGTCTATTTCGTTGCTGCCCGGTAGGTTCAAAGCGAGCGTGATCATTAGAATTCCCTCTAAAATTCGAAAAACCCCCTCTACCTCTCGGTCCACCCTGATTATGCCCCTGACGCGATGCATACAACGCCGGGCAATCTCTGGCCCAGTGTCCCGATTGTTTACAATACGCACATTGATTCCTATTCAAATCAGATCAGCCCAAAGGAGGACCATAAGATCCTCCCCTACCTCTATTGATACCCCGACGAGGCGGACCATACACTTGCGCTAACATCACCTTCGTTTTTAAATCTTTCGACTTCTTCTCCTCCTGCCCCTTCGCTTCCTGCTCCTGACGCTCATAATACTGAGCTATAGTCAGGAGGGCTGTCGGAGACGCGGTGGACCAAGAACTTTCACTCGCTTTTAGGCGGGCTGCTATTGCCGGTAGTAAATTCGCCACATATTTATCAGCAAAGAGGTGTCGACCCGTATCATCCGTAAGTGACTGACCACTAAAATCATGAAATGTCTCCTCAAAGCGCGTAAAGAAATCTGCAACTGATTCATCAACTTTACACGAAGCTAACATATTCCAGTCAATCTTTTTAGGGGGAATGATTGTTTTTAACTTGGTCAAAATAGCAGCGGGGAGATCTAGGATAATCTGAGGTGGTTTCTGCGCGGGCTTCCTCTCCCTATCCTCATCCTCAAGTTCAGACCACCGAGCCTTAAAAGCGGCAACATCGTCCACCTTCCGTACGGATTGCCACATATCCGGTGGTAAAATAAGCCCAAAGAACAGATCTATATCTGCTAAGGTCATAGTGCAAGAATTCAAGGCCCCCTCGACTTCTTCGTAAAAAGCCGCTGGATTCTTGCGGGGATCAGGCAATGCATTTTTTAATGCCATAACATCAGCCCTATGCCAAGGAGTATAAACCCAATTGTACACAAAATATCCTTTAGCATCAGCGGAGGTAATATCCGCACTAGTTCCCGCTCCTTTAGGAGGAACATACAAAGGTGCCGCCTCTCGCATTGGTTTAGCATGCACTAGGTCGCTCTTATCTGAGTGGGAGGTAGATGATTGGTCATCACCGACACGTGAATCCGACTGCTTTTCCTCCTCTGCTTTTAGGCGCGCTCTCTCTTTAAGGTCACTCGCTGCATCCCGCAATGCAAACAGCCGTCGAGCCGCATCAGGCGCCTTAGAGGGAGAAAAAACACTGTTACGCAATGCTTTAGCATCTAATATTACATCATCAGGCTCAAAAACTGCCGAATATTTCCGAAAGACAGTAATCACTTCATCAGAAAAGTGGCCCAAAAAATACAACTTCTCTCTATCCTGCCACTTCTCCCAAGAATTCAACAACTCAGCAAGGGATAACTTGCCCTTGAGTGCACGAAAAGAAACTTGCCGAAGCTCACCCATTCGGTCAACCGATAACATGGACCGCGTGTCTACCTTATCTGAAACCGATCCAGAATCCTGTGACCTCGGGGCAGACGCGCCAACATAAGGGGGCGGAGAGCGATCTAGTAAATAAAAATCATCGTCAAGATTAGTAAGGACAGGATAAAGTGACTGACGGACAGCATATTGACCCGAGACTTGCAGCCTACGCTCTTTCTCTTGTCTCTCCGTCTGTTCTCTTTCCTCCCGACGCTTCGCTTCCTGTGCTCGCACATGATCATTCTTCCGTTGCTCTTTATCAAACAGCGCTTTCTCACGTTTCTCTCGCTCACGCACTTCCTTCACCCATAACCGGACGCACTCAAACATGTCTTGACGAGCACGCCGTTTACACATACACTGTTCCACATACTCAATCTTACGCATATCAAACGACCCATACAAAGGCCATCGTAACTCAGGATCCTTTCTGGTATATTTCCTCCATACTGTGCTGTACATTATGGAAGAAAGACCATGCTTCACATACATATCCCTATTAGGAGTCCCCTCTGGGGGAGCTGGAGCAGATTCCTCGAGGTTTAACCGGTTTCCAAAGCAGCAGCACCACTTACGGAGTGCGCTAAAAGCAGGCATGCTCAAAAATAATGCAACATATGCAGTATTATCAAAAATGGCACTTAAACGTTGCGCCGTTCAAAGTTACACAGCTCCGGAGAAATATCTCCACATTACCTGCCTATATGTGTTGCAACGCATATATTCTCACAATAATCAATACAAGATATGACCGGTCATCACAAATCAAACTCAAATAGCCAAACCCGGCTTCAAAAACTCGGAGCAAGTACCGTACAGCGGTTCTTACCAATCAAGAGTGTCCAGGTTCCAACTGCCAAGCTCCAAAATTCGCCCAGACGGCTGTCACGGCAGGACCGACAGAAGAGGTCTCAGTCGAGGACCGGCGCTACCCAGATGGTCAGCTCGGAAGGGGAGGAAGAAAACCTCGGGATGCCAGGACTAAAGTGCCTCTGGCAGTGATCACATCCCCGGCCAAATTCCTCACCCTCGTCACGACCAGTCCTTCGAGCATCCGAGTCGCCGATGAGCCCCACGTGACGGGCGCCAATTGATGAATATCGGCCCCAGCTAGGCCAGCAGGACACAAGGGTTCGCTCTCCTGCAAATGGAATCTACAAGGAAGTTGGCACGGAAACTGCAAAGTACAAAGACAAAGTTTATTAACCCTTAAGGGTGGTCCTACAACCCATACAACACTCTTCAGTATTGCATAGGGTAGCACAAAGAACTTGCGTACACGGTCCCCTTTTATACACAACAGAGGGGCTCATAAGTGGGTGGATACAACATGAAGCAAGGAATGTTGCCTTTTATGGACATTTTCAATACAGAATCAATATGTGGGCGGAGTAACTAATTTCCTGAGCCCGCGAAAACATGGTCAAGCAAGGAATAACTGATAACAGATGTGGTCAAGTCTGGGCATGCGCCAGACGGACAAAGGGACTATTTATAGACTGTTACTAGGCAGATTACAAGAGCAACTGACACGGAGATAGGACTCTTCTCGTGCCACGCACGTGGAGGCATGACAATACAAAATGGAGTCCATACTTTGGTCAACATAACGGGAGAAACTCGGTCATATAAGGGGAATTCATGTCTTTAGTGAATGCTTACTCACATCGTTATTTCAATTTTCAACAGCAGGCGCACTGTCCCATACTCGCCTTCGTTGACAAGCCAGTGCTTCACGAGGCAAACCCCGATAACTCATTGCCGTGCATGCCTCCTAAGATATGGTGGCTGGCTCCAGATATGAGGTGCTCATTTTATCAACAGCGACGATGAAAGACCTTGTCACCATTCTTGGCATTAGAACCTGTGACTTGCTGAGTACACACAGAATTTTCAGCAGTGGTGCCGTCTGCTAAGCACGGACGTACATGGGCCACATATAGAAGAAATGATTCACGCGTGCGCCTTAGCTGGATCACTGTGGCCGACACAGCTGCCAGCGGTCTGAAAGGCTCGGGGTTGGCCAGAAAGTACTTCACTATGCACAGTATAGGGGGTTAAATAGAGCATATGAACTTGCGGCAGAACGAACTCAAAGGAGACTCTCATGTGCGAGAGACCTGAACAAAGACAGACCTTGTTCGCAGCACAGGGTGGCAGTGAGAGCTCTCTACAAGCTTGGGACTCTTCTTATGCCACGCTGTGGGCGCCTGGCATTTCCCTGCTGCGCAGTCAAAACGCACTTTTTGGTAGCATAGGGCAGTTCCACACTCTTTTCAGTGCTTGATTTATAAAAGAAAGAGTGCCGGTCCACAAATGTGGCCTCTGAAGCCTGTGGCTGGTGCAAATAAATGTAGGCGGGCACATACCGAGGCAGCGTGTCCTAAATCTACTTCATGCCTCTTTAAACACTCTCTGCACGTTTATCGCACTCTTGCTGGTTCCTGGCTGCTTTCTCCCTTTATGACGGGGTTTCCATCTTTCTGCTTTGTTTGGTGTCCCTCTCTTGCTTTCGGTAAACGAAGCAGAAAAATAAGTGCCGGTCCCCAAAAATGAGTGCCGGTGACCCCACCGGCTCAAATTAAGCACTGCTCTTGGTACTCATAACAGCACAAATCTCTTCCACTAAGGCTGTCAGGACTGCCACATGTGTTGCCACGGCCCTGGTCAATGTAGCAGTCAGTGGCTGCCAAGATCTCCTCACAGAGGTGGGACCTCTGTTCTCCTGGCACACAATGCCAGGCCTTGTCATGTCACCCTCCTTCGATGACTTGTTTGGCACCACAGTGTAATAGCAAAGCTTTCAACGGAGCCAGGCCACACTGCGAGTCCGCTGTGCCACCAGGCCTCAGCATATCACCCTCCACAGTGGTGGCAGAGAGGCCACTCATGCCCCATGCGCACCCTCTCCTTCTCTGGTGGGTTGGCCGTGCCCAGGTATGTACCGGTTCCGGCTCGTCAGCTGCTCATCTAGCAGTAATTAACACGCGGGCTGGAATGTTTACCTCGTGTTTCGTGTCACAAACCACCGAAATGCATTGTTTGCACAGACCCAGTCTGCAGCCAGTCAGCTGCAGTGTCCCATGACAGCTTCACTTCGCAATGTTGTTCTAGTCTGCAGCCTCTGATATACGAGACAGAGTACCTTACTGGCATGACAAGTACAACAGGCATTGCCAAGGAAATCATACAATGTGCGTGAAATACAGGCATCCACATTTTGGACACGCACTGCTTTTGAGCTGTGTTTTCAGCTGCAGCTGGGGGGAAACCCAAACGATCTGGTACAAATGCATTCTAACCAGGTCCCATTTCAGCAGGAAAGTTATACACATCTCATTTAGACGTGTGTAGAAAAAAATAGTATACAGGTTTAATCAAAATGTCAACACCAAGAGAGTAAGTGATTACAGTACTTTCTTTCATTTATCTGCAGGAATTCTGGAGAGGGATATGTGGCATTCTTGGGCGAGATACCGCACGCTACCTCTATTGGCTGCATTAAATAACAAAAAGCAAATAGGTCTTGTCCTTATAATGTGAGTGGCAAGTAGTTTGCTGTGCCAATATTTCTCAGTAAAATATTGTTTAAAACCTGAAAGAAAACAAATGTCAAAATACTATAAGAAATGCAAACACATACCGGACCGGCTTTAGCGCTGGTAGTTGGCACCCTTAATGACCACCCTTTAACAGTGCCCCTCAAGCCTCGATACTATCTCTCTTTCTCTCAGATGCATTTAAATATATTATAGTGCCACTCATACCAGTATAGGGTGTCAAAACACTATACGTCAAAGAGAGACAATCAACCATACGTGTGTAAATCACTGTATAGGATATGTTACATAAGACAGAGGACTACAAGGTGGAGGAGTCACGTGACAGCCGTACTGGTAGGCAATATAATTTAATTGTGATTGGTCTGGAGAAGGACAAACTCAGAATGTAAAAGGTAACACCATGGGTGGGGGTTCTCTTTAATAATCAGGATTGATTTCTCTCCAAATGAACCCTTTTTGCAACATTAATAATCAAAAGACTGGTGGAAAATCATAACACTACAATTTATACTTTACAGTTTGCATGCAGCTCTTTGATTTCAGTTAATAGCTCACTGTTCTATGTTAGGAGTTTTAACTTAGAAACTGCAAGAAACAAAAGGGTCTCTCTGACAAAAGCAGTAACCCACTGACCTATTTTCATATTATGCACTTTGTTATCTGCATGTTACATGTTCTGTCCAGAAGGCACATTAAGGTGCCGATTCGGATCCTGGAGAAACCGGGTACGAACTGTCGGTCGAAGGGTTTTCTCCGTCCGACTCGTACCCGGTTGTAAAACTTTACAAACATGCAAGTACGATTCGCACGAAAACACCAACCGAGGAAAATAACCATACAAATGACATCCGGAAAAGCGCCGACGTGACGTCGGGACGCATGCAGCCTGCGTTCCACGAACCAGGAAGTACGATTCGCACCGACGTCATCCCGCACGGAGAATATTTCCCGGCAGCCAAAAACTGCCGGGAAATCAGGACGACGCGCACAAGGAGCACCTGTACGTGACGGACAGACATGGACCCGAACCTACGTGTCATCCCGGCCCTCATAGCAGTCGACCTCCTCTACAGGTACCGACGCAGACGCCGCAGAAGGTCAGAACAACACCCAGGGGCAAAGGGGGGGGGGCAGGGGCAGGACACAAACCCCCACCCAAGTCACACAGCTCACATGCCCTGGACATACCTGACCTCCAGGCCCTGGTCACTTCAAGGGGGTGGGGGCGTGTCCAGCAACGCCAGCGTCCGCCACAACGGAAGTGGATGACGACGCGAACCGGCAACACAACAATACAGGTACGTACAGTACCCACGCCTTAAGAGCGTGGGTACGAGTCGTGCCACGCCCACACCTACGTCACCCCAACAATGGCGGTACGGGCCGTACCCATGTGCCAAAGGCCTGGGTACGGGCCGCACAAGCATTCCACAGCGTGGGCACGGGTACGTACGGACCGTACCCCCACCCGTGTATGTATGGAGCGTACCCCCACCCCAACAGTGTATGTACGGACCGTACCCTCACCCGCGTATGTATGGAGCGTACCCCCACCCCAACAGTGAATGTACGGACCGTACCCCCACCCGTGTATTTATGGAGCGTACCCCCACCCCAACAGTGTATGTACGGACCGTACCCCCACCCGCGTATGTATGGAGCGTACCCCCACCCCAACAGTGTATGTACGGACCGTACCCTCACCCGCGTATGTATGGAGCGTACCCCCACCCCAACAGTGTATGTACGGACCGTACCCTCACCCGCGTATGTATGGAGCGTACCCCCACCCCAACAGTGTATGTACGGACCGTACCCTCACACGCGTATGTATGGAGCGTACCCCCACCCCAACAGTGAATGTACGGACCGTACCCCCACCCGCGTATGTATGGAGCGTACCCCCACCCCAACAGTGTATGTACGGACCGTACCCCCACCCGCGTATGTATGGAGCGTACCCCCACCCCAACAGTGTATGTACGGACCGTACCCTCACCCGCGTATGTATGGAGTATACCCCCACCCCAACAGTGTATGTATGGACCATACCCTCACCCGCGTATGTATGGAGCGTACCCCCACCCCAACAGTGAATGTACGGACCGTACCCCCACCCGTGTATGTATGGAGCGTACCCCCACCCCAACAGTGTATGTACGGACCATACCCTCACCCGCGTATGTATGGAGCGTACCCCCACCCCAACAGTGAATGTACGGACCGTACCCCCACCCGTGTATGTATGGAGCGTACATGGCCAGACGCAGTGGGGGTGGGTGCAGAGTCCTCCCAGCAGTGCCCAGACACAGGAGGGATGGGTGCAGAGTCCTCCCAGCAGTGCCCAGACGCAGGAGGGGTGGGTGTAGAGTCCTCCCAGCAGTGCCCAGACACAGGAGGGGTGGGTGCAGAGTCCTCCCAGCAGTGCCCAGACACAGGAGGGGTGGGTGTAGAGTCCTCCCAGCAGTGCCCAGATGCAGGAGGGGTGGGTGGCTATCACTCCCAGCAGTGCCCAGACGCAGGAGGGGTGGGTGCAGAGTCCTCCCAGCAGTGCCCAGACACAGGAGGGGTGGGTGGCTATCACTCCCAGCAGTGCCCAGACGCAGGAGGGGTGGGTGCCTATCACTCCCAGCAGTGCCCAGACACAGGAGGGGTGGGTGTAGAGTCCTCCCAGCAGTGCCCAGACACAGGAGGGGTGGGTGTAGAGTCCTCCCAGCAGTGCCCAGACGCAGGAGGGGTGGGTGGCTATCACTCCCAGCAGTGCCCAGACACAGGAGGGGTGGGTGCAGAGTCCTCCCAGCAGTGCCCAGACGCAGGAGGGGTGAGTGCCTATCACTCTCAGCAGTGCCCAGACACAGGAGGGGTGGGTGTAGAGTCCTCCCAGCAGTGCCCAGACACAGGAGGGGTGGGTGTAGAGTCCTCCCAGCAGTGCCCAGACACAGGAGGGGTGGGTGTAGAGTCCTCCCAGCAGTGCCCAGACGCAGGAGGGGTGGGTGGCTATCACTCCCAGCAGTGCCCAGACACAGGAGGGGTGGGTGCAGAGTCCTCCCAGCAGTGCCCAGACACAGGAGGGGTGGGTGTAAAGTCCTCCCAGCAGTGCCCAGACGCAGGAGGGGTAGGTGTAGAGTCCTCCCAACAGTGCCCATGGAACGCAAAGGGTGGAGTACCCACAGATACAATGCCCACAAATGTCAGTCAGGTGCACAAAGACCCTGCAGTACATGTACCACATGTGTGCGAGGCTGGGAGTACAAACATGCATAGCGCCTAATGGAGAACATGTCCACAAGAAGTCATTTCAACAGTCTACATACACAAGTACAGTGACCACCAAGGATGCCACGAATGATGCAGGTGGAGACATCGCTCAGCATGCATGTGCAAAGTTGAAGGAGTCCGTCACACACCCAGCTGATGTAGACACAGCTCAGCACCACATATTGGAAACACCCTACAGGGAAGATGTCAGGTTACACAGAGGAAGGAACACACCTTGGGGCGATGTCACCATTCAGTAACTGCTTACATGAACAAAGTAATTTAGCCAACAGCTTGTGATGGCACACAGATACCAGGGTCCACCCTATGACCAGCACAAGACTACATTTCCCACACACCCAACACATTATCACCACCCAAAATCATGGAGCAGGTCCACCAACAGCAATACCAGATAAACAGTAGTGTTCCATGGAAAAAACAAATTGCTTTATTCAGCAGGATGTAAGTAAGATTCATCATAAATGTCAATATATACAAGGCCCATAGGGCAGTCCATGACTCAAATCCGGATGGGGGACACAGTGGGACGTGTGTCCCCTAGCTTGCCTGCACAGTCAGACTCCTTTGTCTTCCACAGGGGGGGGGGCATCATGTTGGGGGGAAGGACCAGGTACTGCAGGGACTGGAGGGGCAAGGGTAGGTGTTGTGGGTGCAGGGACGGACGACTCCAACACAGGGGGTGGGGCAGCGCCAAAGGTGGATTGGAGCACGGCGCTGCACACTACTGCCAGGTCGCCCAGCGTCTCCCCTGCACCCGAAGGAACCACAGGCCCCAAGGAGGGGGGGGTCACAGTGATGGGTCGCAGCGCTACCCGGGGAGGATGTGGACAAGGGGGGGGACTCAACCACCCTGACCGGGGACTCCTTTGACCGCTTGCGGGGTGGTGTCACTGTGGGGCTCAGGGACAGAGCGGACATGAAGGAGTCTTTGCTGGATTTGTGGCCAGGAGAGCTGAGTGGAGTGGATTTGGAGGGAGTGGATTTTGGAGAATGCGGACTCCCACTCTGTCTGCGTGTCTTACGTTTGCCCCCCGACCCAGTGGGTGTGCCTACTTCACCCTGTGTGTGCGTGCCAGGAGGTGTGCGCTTGTCCTTCCCTGCTGGTGTGGTGCCTGTGTCTGGTGGGGTGTGTGCATGCTGATGTCTGGGTGTACATGGGACAGGCATGGGAGTGGGAAGTGTGGATGGGGCATGGGTAGGGGGTGGGACGAAGTGCTGCAGGAGACCCACTGCTTCAGTCAGTGTGGAGTCAATAGACCGCAGCAAGTTGCGTTGGTCAGCCTGCGATGCTGAAATGCCCTCCAAGTATGCCTCCATGTTGTTGAGCACTCGGCTGTGGCCATGGAGGACATTAAGCATCGCAGCCTGACCAACCTGCAACTGCCGCAAGATGTCCACAGACTCGGCATTGGCGGCAGCAGTGGAGACAGGGGCAGGGGGTGCGGTGCCTGGCAGGAAGGAGACACGTGGTGACCTAGCACGCCGGGAAGGGACACGAGCAAGTGGGAGGCCGCTGATGGCAATGGAGGGGGCGGCGAGAGATGTTGTGCTGCTGTCAGCTGTTGGAGCAGCCTCCGCCCCCTCGGAGAGCTCAGCCTCGGACCCGTCAGCTTCATATTCTGTGGTGGCAGTGGACAGGTCCTCCGGCTCACTCCCCTCGGCCTCAGTTCCACTCGATGTGCCAGCTAGGATGTCACTGCTGGCACTGGTGCTCGGTCCCTCGGCACGGTCCGTGCCGGTGTCTCCATCCGTGTCCCCCGACGATGCTGTGGGCAAGGTGAAGAAACAGGAATTAATCAGACACCTGTATACATATGTCACATGAGTCAAATCTACATAGGTTACAGTGCATAGCCTGAAAAGAAAGATGAGTAACATCTACAATACAAGGTACATATATAGGCCCTGCAACACACAGTTGGTTCACCCACCATGCCACTGAGAAACTATGGAGAGCATGACACATTTGCAAATGACATGATATGGATTTGGACAGAGGAGCCAGGCTCTGGGGACAATCCAGCACTGCATCTGCACCACACAGCGTTGCCGTAACTAGGGATGAGCAGGGACCATCTCCATGAACTTGAGGCACATGCTGCAAAGGTAATACTTAAAGACATGCCCAACATGAATGGGTCACTGCACCTTGAGTGTATGTCCAGACAAACATCACACACTGGCCAGACCGAGCAATGAGATTTCAGGTGTCGACATGTAGGCCTTGCCCACACCAACCACCCCCTACATGAGACAATATGATGAGACACAGGAAGCACTTGCATCTCTTAGTCTGGGAGAAATACACATGGGCTGCAAGAAACCCATATTGGACCCAAAATACCCCATGTGCGCCTGTACAACGATCTCATTTACAAATGGCCATCATCAGATAATTGTAACAAGACACACAGGCACTGGCCACCGTGAGTATGAACACGGAAAATTAGGTCAGGCTGTACAGTGGACACTTGTAGAACACGTTACGTAAATATACATGGTGCCAGGGGACAATGGCACAGAGCACATCCTATGCTGTAGACACTGAGAGTGTCCACATATTGTGATGACACACATGATACCTAGCAAAATATGCCCCAGGGTACAGTAGTGGCCACAATATTCCATGGTCCTGAATGGTATTGACTGCAACACAGGCCACCATCCCTGCACTCTGCGTATCGCACACTCATGCACATCATGTCACAGGCCACAACATAGGACATGCTTGCTGTAAGGCATTACACTTCAGAGACATACTCCTATGTCTGTACTCAGCATCAGTGCCAATTGACATGGACCCCACAAGTACTGAACTGGACAGGGCACAGGCAAGGTCCCAAAACCTGTTACACACCACCCCCAAACATGATCCTGCAAGCATTGGTCACGTGGATAAACTGCCAGCCCAGATGACCTTGTGAAAGAGTGATTACACACAGACCAGGGAACACATGGCAAGGAGGGGAAGGGAGGAAGGACAGCACCGCTATACTGTGCGTGACAGGACCTGCACCGCACATTTAAACATTGGCAGTGTATCCATGCAACTGCGCACTTACAAATGCTGGTGACACACAACAAACACACATGTACCTACCCCCTTCCTGCTGCTGCTTCTCCCGTAAGCGCCTGTCCATGTCAGGAAAGACCACTGCCAGCACACGCTTGTGGATGTGGGTCAGACACCGACGCCCATGGTTCTTAGGGCCCAGAGGTGAGTCCCCCAGCAGGAACCGTGCGATCCTCCGCGTCCAGCACCGGATATCCTGCCAGCGTTTTCTCACCTGGGCCAGGCGCCGCTTGCGACCATCGGTCCTCCTCACGGCACTGACGGCGTCCCTCCAGATCTGCTCCTTGGCAGAGGCGCCTACCCGTGGGGTTGAAAAAGTGAGACTACATCAATACACCTGCCACATGTCACAGAGACACACATTAGAACAATTTTGCTGGTTTCAACAAGGCATAGTATGCAGCCAAAGCATTGCACCTTTGTCATAGGGACATTTTCCTCTGTGTAAGGGCAAATGCACCACGTGCCATTGAAAGTACACAGGTGGCATGAGGGGTACGACACAATAACTGATCCAGACTCACACTGTGCATCAGAAGGTACACCAGGATTATGTGCAGCACCTCAAAGCAGTCACATGCCACAGGCCACTGACGCTACCTCAGCAGAGTACACAGACACACACAGGCACAGGACATTCACCTGCCATTGCCAACTGCAGCTACAAACCTCACTCTGCACATGTGCCACTAGACTGGGGGGGCTCACAGGTGTGGGGCTGGCTCTGCACGTCAGACACACAGCACTGCTCCCTGCTCACATCAGATGGGCAGGGTATATCCATCCCTCATGCAGCTGGGGTGCTACACTCCACATTTGCACCCACCCACATGACAGGGGACTTACACACACACCGATGTCCAGGGTACGAACACATCATGTGGACACTCTCAGCACAGGTACACTGAACAAACACACATCTGTGGGTACAGTCACCTGTCACACTGGGGTGACCACAGAATCACATGAGGACTGTAGAAGCAACATTCCCAGGAGGATTAGACAGGCAGAATGTGGCATGCGCCATGCAGTGATTGTCACAGTAAACACAATGCAAGTGAGGACGGCAGACATGCACCACAGCATGCTCTGGCTGGGAGACATTAGGCATTCCCCCCCTGGGACCCACCCTACAGTACAATGCATGTGTGTCACACCTGGATACAATGCCAGAAGTCACAAAAAAGGGCCACAGTCTGTGCTAGTGGACTCAGCACTCACCTGAAACCCTGGTCGGCCATACAGCATGGGGTAGTGTGGGAGGATGACATCCAGCAATGCCACATTCTCCTCCAGGGTGAAAGGCTGGGCCCTCTCCACAGACCTTGACATGGTGCCAGGGAATCACGAGCAGCAGCAGTGTTGTGGAATCAAAAGATGTGCAGGCAAGTGCTCTCTCATGGGACCTGGCTGCCTTATATCTGCCTTGCTGGCCTGTTTCATGCACAGGAGTACAGAGTGATTGGTCACTCACATTTGCATCCTATGTTTCCTCCAATCCATTTAAACCTACCCCTGTGAGGGGGTTAGATTTTTTTAGAATTCAGCATGATGTCATTTCAACAACAACTTTGCAACAAAGTAGATTATTTCAAACCGACTTTTGCAGGCCACCTCATTCAACAAATTCACAGTTTAAACTCGGTCTCCATGGCAACCAGCTTGCATCTCTGGCTTCATACTTGTCCCTCATGTGTCCCCTATGTAATTTGGAGATTCACACACAGGTACGGTGCGTTCCGGGGCCCTAGGGCACCCCAAATGCATAGCAATGGGCCGTACAGGCGTGTGTACGGTCCGTATCACTATGGGTACGCATACGCGAGCAAACCCATAGTGATACGGACCGTACACACGCCTGTACGCTCACTATCACTATGGGTGTGCTCGCGTATGCGTACCTATAGTGGTACGGACCGTACACACGCGTGTACGCTCACTTTCACTATGGGTGTGCTCGCGTATGCGTACCCATAGTGATACGGTCCGTACACACGCGTGTACGCTCACTATCACTATGGGTGTGCTCGCGTATGCGTACCCATAGTGATACGGACTGTACACACGCGTGTACGCTCACTATCACTATGGGTGTGCTCACGTATGCGTACCCATAGTGATACGGACCATACACACGCCTGTACGCTCACTATCACTATGGGTAGGCCTACGGCAGCACTCCCATAGTGATAGGGAACGTACACAAGCCCTCAGAGCGAATGTACGGTGCCTTTCACACATAACAGTGGTGACAGGCAGCACACAGAAAGGAATAGAGCTGACATACTTGTCTATGGATGGACATCAAGGCATTGTCTGTGCAGTACTACATGTGTGGGGCACAGGTGTGAAAGGCTGTGATGTGGCACATTACTCCTGAGTTGTGAAGGCAATAGATGTATGATGAGATGTGTACAGATGTTATGTGTGATGGTGCACTATGTGCCAGACATGCCCTTCACTCCTTTGACATGTGTGCATGTCGTACAGAACACTTGAGATAAGCGTCACTGGCATGGCACAGTCAACAACACACGCAAGTGTCCCCTGATGCCCGCTACAGGGGTTACCACACCTGACATGTGACTACCCACGTTGCACGATGTGACTATGTCATGTATGTGTGGTGTGTTCCCATTAGCTTGATGTTGGTGTTCCCTCAAATGCATCTGCAGTTGCTGCAACCAACATGTGTCTGTGTGTAGATGGCCATGGCACACTGTTACGCACACCAGGCCACATGTGGTATTGGATGTAAGGTGTGTATGTATGCATGGGACACGGAGTAGCGTAACAAGGACCTGTCTGCATCCTCTCGATGTATGTGTGGTCAGTCATGACATGTACACCTTCATGGCAAGGTGTGTGGGCTGTCTTAGTGTAATGTCATGTGACCTGTGGCTCTAGTGTTCCGCTACCTGTCTCTGCAATCAACATCCTAAATCTGCTGATATGTTGATGTATGTCACTCCTGTATTGCGTCTGGCTGTTCACTTACACTGGGACACAGCTAGTCCCATGCCATGGGATGTGGAGGTTCACAATCCCCGTGTGTAGCTGGGTCTTGGTAGGAGTGTCACCTGGCAGCCATACGTGTCCAGGGCATGTAGCACATACCTGACTCTGTATGTAGCATATGTGTATTGACAGATTAACATGTGCTCAGTACATATAAATTGTTGTTGTAGTGCACTCACTCTTCCTTGTCACTTCCAAATTACTGCAGAGCGCCGCCTCTTCCCCGACCAATTCCGGACTTGGCTGACATGCGGGAGAATGACTGTATACGCTGCTACCGCTTCCCCCAACCGTTGATTGAGGAGTTGACGGCAAGGCTGGCACCACACCTGCAACTGCTGCACAGGTATCCTACGGCACTGACACCCAAGCTGAAGGTAATGGCAGCCCTACATTTTTTTGCCACGGGTACCTTTCAATATACCATAGCTCATGTTGGTGGCATGTCCCAGAGCATGTTCAGCTGTGTGCTGCATGATTTTTTAGAGGCCATGTTGCTTCACCGGGATGAGTTTATCCATTTCCCAACTCCTGAACAGTTGACAGGTGTCAAGCATGGATTCTATGCCCTGGGAGGGATGCCCCATGTCATTGGGTCCATAGATGGGACACATGTGGCTTTGGTACCACCACAGGCACAGGAGGTAGCGTACAGGAATCGCAAGCACTACCACTCCATCAATGCCCTTGTGGTGTGTCTGTCCAACATGGTGATTTCACATGTCTGTGCTCGTTTTCCAGGATCAGCAACGATGCCTACATCATGAGGCGTAGCAGGGTGCCTGAAATGATGACGCAGCTGCGCAACGAACGAGCATGTGTTCTTGGTGGGTACACTCTGTCTGTCCTGTATTTTGCGTAGACTTCCAGCCCGACTGCTTCTCCTGTCCTACTTATGTCCATGTGGTTTCCATGTAGGAGACGCTGGCTATCCCAACATGCCATGGCTGATCACACCTCTCCGCAACCCCAGCACGCCGGCCCAGCTCCGCTACAACACCGCCCATGGCCGGACAAGGCGAGTGATAGAGAGGACATTTGGCCTCCTGAAGAGCCGATTCAGGTGCCTACACAAGACCGGCGGCGCCCTCCCATATGCCCCGGTGAAGGTCTGCAAAATCTTCTTGGTCTGCTGCATGCTGCACAACATGGCAGTTGAGAGAGCTGTGCAACTCATCCTGGATCAAGATGATCAGGACCATCCACCCGTGGAGGATGAAGGGCTTGGCAATGGGGCTAGTGATGTGGAGGATGTGGTTCCGCAAGAGGACATCCGGAGTCGGCTCATACGCGACTTCTTTGCTTAGTGGTGAGTACCAGTGTCTGAGTGTGCACGCATTGGTCCTTGTGTGGCATGTGTTGCAATGTGTGTGTCCATCTGCATGTATGCCACGTGAGTCAGAGGTGTGTGTGGATGTGTCACTCGAGTGATGGTGCCAGTGATGAGTGTATTTCCACAGTCATAATTGTGACCTAGCATGTTGTCATCCTTATATGTGTCGAGTACATGCACATGCAAGTGGATGAGATTTTTGTGGCTGACTTTTTGTGTGTCTCTCATTCCCAGGTACTTGCGCATGCCGTCTGCTGGTTGCATTGTTGTGGCACTGCTATTCCTCATGGACACGTCATCGTGTGCTGACTCAGCATTACACGCACGGACAAGTTTGGAAGTCTCCTTAGGGTAAGGGATGCATCAGGGGTGTATTGGGTGTGGCAGTTGTTTACGATGTGTGCACACTGCCCCTGTCGATGTTTGGTTCCTCTGCAGACATGTCGCATCACCATGGGACACATGACATGTAGCTGGATTCACCTGAATAGATGGTCAGACTTGTTGACAGTCATCTGTAATGGGATAGTGGATTGTGATGAAGGCATCAATGTGTGTAACACTGCCCTCGGACACATACGGTTTGCATTGGCGTGACATGGTGTGGGACTTCCACATCGGAGGATCAATGGTGTATGGCAGCCTCTCCGTGAGCAGCAGGGGGTGTTTAGCTGATACCCGACACTTGTGTGCCAGTTCCATGGATATCAAGCATTTGTGGTGCAGAAGGGGGGTGCCAGTGTTGGACCCACATGTTACTCTACATGACCTGTGTATGTGTACTCCGAGTTGCCTCTGCATTCCGGAATACATGACTAATAAAGGTGTCCCTATGCCTCCAAGGTGCCTCTTCTCAGTCAATGCTGGTGTGTTGCCACGGTGCATACGGCATGTCTGGCATGGTTCTCAGTGATAGTGGCTATGTGTCTATGTGTAGAGTAGCAAGATGCAAGCTGTTTGTCTGGGATTAGACTCTGTTTTGTGCATGATGTCCATGACTGTGTGGGTATTGTGACATGTGCCATCCCCATGCATCCAACATTGGCCAGACCACCATTCTCTGCATCCACCTGACTCAAGCTTGCAGGACATGGTTCTGCCACCTGTCTACACATACCTGGGTGCCCCCCAGGACACTCCACATGATCCCTGACCTCTGCGCATGACTGTTGCTGTACTCAATATGTCTGTCGGCACGGTTGTGCGGCCACCCCCTCAGCTGGTTGGGCCCATCACGGGTGTGTATGGTGCTCCATGTCTGTCTTGCCTAATACATTGTGACCCATGTGTGTCCTGTGCCAGACTCAGGCCCCAGGGTATGGATGGTTGAAGTCATATGAGAACTCAGGCATGGTTAGACTTTACAAGACACATGTAATGTAATAATGCAAAATGTAGGCATCATCTCTTGATCGTGTAAGTTTTTATTTGTGTTGGGGTACGTGTTGGGGGGGGGGGGTATGACAAGAGGGGCTTTCCGGCTGTGTGGAATCCAAAGTTCACTGGGGGAGTTGGTATCCTTGCCATTGGAAATCATCAGAGTCCATGCCACAGTCTTTGTCAACATTGGTCAGACAGTGACCAGCAAGTCCATGTGGCAGAGAATGTAATTTGCTGATGTGCTGCTGTTGGGCCAGTGGGCCAGGTGCCAGGCCAGGTGTCCTGGGAGATGGTGCGCCGACCCTCACGGTCTTTTCCGTGGACGACCCGCCCTCCTGCGGAAACCCTCAAAAGCAGGCCGTGACGATGTTTGGGATGCTTCGTCGGATGTATCCTCCTCCTCCTGATCCCTCCCTGTGGGTGGTGATGTTCTTCGCCTGGTGGCACAGGGAGGGTTGCCCATGTTGTCGGCTATCCGACGGAGTGAACGGTTAATTCCCGTGAGCACCGTCACAAGCTCAGCCTGTCTGTCCTCCATCCGTCCTTGGTGTCGCTGTTGACAGGCATGTTGCTCCGCATGTTGCTGGGCCTGCTGGGTCTTGATCTCCTCGAGGGTCCCCTTCATCTCGTTGAGGGTGGACACAACCTGGCTCATGCCCGTGGTGTCCTGCCGGTATGTGTCCAGGATGTTTCTTACATGGGAATATACCGGTTCCGCAGCCAACTGGTCAGGCTCGCGCCTCCGCAATCCTCCACTCCCACCACCCGTGCCCACTTGCGCCTGGCCTGCCCTTGTGGGCACATTGGGTCTCCGGGACCCCTGAGGGGTGGCATTTGCATTGTCGCCTGCCTCCTCCTGGGTGCCCGGTACACCGTGTCCCTCCTGGTCAGCCTGGCTGCGTTGTGGTGGTGGGGCAGGGATCCTGGGTGTCTCCTGGGATGTGGCAGGAGTGGGGGTGGTGGTTGGCCCAGTTGTACCTGACGCAGGTGCTGCAGGTGGTTGGACACCAGAGGGGCCAGGTTGGTCGGGGTCGTCCACAGAGTGGTGAGATCGTCATCCCGCAGAGACATGTCCTGTGAGTCTTCCCCCCCAGTGTTGGGGGGTGATCCACGACGTTGACCTGTGTGTGAGAGAGACAATGTTATTTTTGTTCCATGCAACATCCATGTTTCATTCGTTTCAAAGTTGGCACATTTCCTCTGGGTATTTGGATATGTCTTGCATTCCACTCACAGTGCACTTGTGCATGGGTATGTTCCTTGGCCACAGCTTTTGAGACTTTACCTATGTGTGACACAGTCTTACTTGCTGCGTCAATTGTGACTGCAGTCAGCAGTGGAGTGAGCAGGTGTGGCGAGCCATGCATTGGCGCCTTCCGTGTTGCACTGTACGTGGGCACATGGAGTTGTTCCACACACTTATATAATGCAGGTAGCTGGTGTTGTGCTCGTGCACAGGTTGACACATGGCCCAGTGTTTTGCCATGGAGAAGAGAGGGGATTCAGGCACTGGCCACCCTTGTCTACATGCACGCAGTCCACCTGCTGACGAGCAGACATTCCCACACCACCCAAGGCTGAATTGGTCTCCCTGTGTATCCCTTTCTCACTCCCTCTCTGTCCCCCTCTCCCTCCCTCCCTCTGTCAGCCTCCTCCCTCTGTCCGTCTCCCTGTGTCTCCCTCCCTCTCTCTCCCCCTCTCCCTCCCTCTGTGTGTCACCCTCTGTCACCTCAGTCCAGCTTCCTAGGCACACACACTGTTTGCAGATCTTTGAATGGCCCTTGGCTTGTTCATGTGAGTTTGTTTCTGATCTCCAGGCACCCATTGGGTGTAGTGTCTGTGTCTGTGCTACTGCTGTGGTGGTGTGTGCTGCCACTCTTTCACAGTGTTGGCTGTTCATTGGCTGCTGTCATGTGCAAAAAGTGCCTTCACCCCCAAGTCTTCATGCAAGGCGTCCGCCATTTGCAGGCAAGTCTTTCCTGTGTGGGGACACACTGTTTGTCTGGCTGTGACCTAGGCCATATGGGCAGAGGGCATTGTTGTCTGCTTCTGAGTTGCACTATGTGATTTTTGAGGCCCACACTCCAGCCATCCGGGTTACCGTGTCTTGTGTTGGTGTTTTCTGTGGCCTGTGACTTGGCATTGTCTAGCTGGGTGCATGGGGCATGGTGGCGCTAGTGGCATGTGCGTGTTTATGGAGTGTGGTTGAGTCATGCAATAGCTTTGGGGTGGTTGCGTGCATGATCGTGAGTTTGGTTGTGGATGACGTTCCCCCCATATGAGGTGAGTTGTTTGTGTACTCACCAGGCTCTCGGAGTCCTTCTACTCCCTCCACTCCCACCAGCGGCAGTATTGCCATCACCTTCTCCTCCCAGGGATGGTAGTGTACCGGTCTGCGGGGCGGCCCTCCTCCAGTGATGTTGGCCTGGTTGTGGTCGTCGGTCATTTTGCGGCGGACCGTCCTCCGCAGATCGTACCACCTGGCTTGGCATTCATGCCTGGTCCTTCTGGTGGACGCAACAGCATTCACAGCATCGACAATCGTCTGCCACATGGCTGTTTTTTCGGAAATGCTGGTCTGTCTGACCAATGTTCCAAAGAGATGTGGCTCGACTCTGATGATTTCGTCGACAAGGACCTCCAACTCTCGGCTAGTGAACTTTGGATTCTTGTTAGTGGGCATGGTGAGGGGTGTGGGTGTGGATGGTTGTGGGGGGTGAGGGTGTGGATGGTTGTGGGTGTGTGGGTGTGGTTGTGCAGGTGTGTGTGTGAATGCGATGAGGGTGTGTTTGTGAAGGTGGTTGTGTGAAGGTGTGCAGGTGTAAGGTGTAGTGGAGGTTGTAGTATGGTGCAGTTGTTTCTCTGTGTGGTCTGGCAGCAGTGGGTCTGTTGCAAAGGATCATGGTTTGTGTGTGTTGGGCCTTTTTATTGGTCCATTGGTGGGTGTGGCTGTGTTCAAACTTTGGGTGGGTGTGTTATAAGGAGTGGTTGTGTTTTGGGCCTCTGTTTGGGAGTTTGGCAGTTGCAGGTCAGTGAATAGGTTGTATTTGTGCTTGTTGGACATGTTTTGTGGCTTTGTGCGATTCGAATGGAGTCTTCTTGTGTTGTTTTGCTTTGTCCTGGTTGTGTACGTGTATTTTTAGCGTCTGTACGGTGCGTACATCGGCCATTTTGTTGTACAGTGCTGTCCTTGTCTCTGGCTTGGTACAACTCGTACATGCGTGATGTTGGGTGAGGGTGCTGGTGTTGGGGCCTGGGGTGCGCTCCGTACTTAGACTGGTGGGGTGTGTGTTCGCTCCGTACATACACGGGTGGAGGTATGGTCCGTACATACACTGTTGGGGTGGGGGTACGCTCCATACATACGCGGGTGAGGGTACGGTCCGTACATACACTGTTTGGGTGGGGGTACGCTCCATACATACGCAGGTGAGGGTACGGTCCGTACATACACTGTTGGGGTGGGGGTACGCTCCATACATACGCGGGTGAGGGTGTGGTTCTACATACACTGGTGTACATACGCGGGTGAGGGTACGGTCCGTACATACACTGTTGGGGTGGGGGTACGCTCCATACATACGCGGGTGGGGGTATGGTTCTACATACACTGGTGTACATACGTGGGTGAGGGTATGGTCCGTACATACACTGTTGGGGTGGGGGTACGCTCCATACATATGCGGGTGGGGGTATGGTTCGTACATACACTGGTGTACATACGCGGGTGAGGGTACGGTCCGTACATACACTGTTGGGGTGGGGGTACGCTCCATACATACGCGGGTGGGGGTACGGTCCGTACATACACTGTTGGGGTGGGGGTACGCTCCATACATACGCGGGTGGGGGTACGGTCCGTACATACACTGTTGGGGTGGGGGTACGCTCCATACATACGCGGGTGAGGGTACGGTCCGTACATACACTGTTGGGGTGGGGGTACGCTCCATACATACGCGGGTGGGGGTACGGTCCGTACATACACTGTTGGGGTGGGGGTACGCTCCATACATACGCGGGTGGGGGTACGGGCCGTACGTACACGGGTGTATATACACGGGTGGGTGTACGGTCCATACGTACGGGGGTGTACATGCACGAGTGGGGGTTGGGCGCATACATACGAGGGCTGGGGGGGTGGTTGGGCGCGTACATACGGGGGCTGGGGGGGGTTCGGCGCGTATGCGGGCACATGTCTCCATGGTTGCTATGGGAGTTCGGTGCGGACGGTGTTTTTTCCATACGGTTGTAACATCGGACGCACGGGATGGATCGTACTTGCGCGGTCGGACTTCACTTTTCACATTTGTATGGTAAATCGTCCGGGGACGTGTCGGACACATTTTCCAACCCGAGGACGTGTGGGGAATTATTCCCAATGCGATTCGTATGGACTTTTTCCCATGCGAATCGTACTTGGCAGTTTGTACGGCACTTGTACGATTCGTACGGTAAAAAGACCGGATACGAGTCATACGGGGAAATTTTTTCCAGGATCCGAATCGGCACCTGACTGTCTTCGCTAACTCACCATGAGTCAAAACTTCCATTAGAGAAAACTCTGATCTCTCTCTAGGAAAAACATTAATCACTGAAGTAATCAACATTTTTATTGTTGCCTGAAAATTACTGGAGGCCAGGAACAGGGCAGAAAGTGCTTTTAAAACCATAATATATTTGCAAGTATGACGCCCCCACCCGAAGTCGGCGGTCGCACCGCACTAGAGCTGGTCCTGAACACATTTCTTATGGTACATCAAAACTAAACAGTGAATTAAATGTTTTCAATCTTTATAAATGTCAGGGTTTATTATTCAAGCACTTTTCACTATGGGAACTCACCAGACTTTAAAAAGAATTAGAAAGTATCAGACCATAAAGGGAAACTCTTCACAAGACCCAATTTACTTTCCATGGGATTCAACCATTTGCTCTTCTATAGTAACTCAGGGAGGACATGTATGGACCTTCAGCAGAAGTGTCATGCTACGTATGCCTTCTCCCTTAGATGTCAGCTGAATCAACACAGCAGATTGTCATAAAAAGCATTGTGTGCCCAGGCTTGTGCTTTGATGCAATATGTGGTATGCAAGAGATAAAATTAAACAAAACGCTAACATTTCAAACTTTCTATGCTTTTACATACTAACTTCGAGGAATGAGGGAGAGGTATTGAGGGTGTGAAGCAGCACACAAGGAAGAGAACTTAATACAACAAGCATTGATATAGCCAATAGGTCTCGCCTTTGGGACCTTATAAGTGTTGATTCATGCAACAGTTGATGTTGTTGCACCAAGTATATTGTGCTACATAACTAAATACTTATAAGGTCCCAAAAGTGAGACCTATTGGCTATGCCAATGCTTGTTTATTGTGTCATGTTTACTTTGGGATAACCAGTCCATTAAAGTACAAATCATGTTGGATTCTGGTGCCACCGGAAATTTCATGGGCCTGCAATGGGCCAGGTATATAAAGATACCTATTGAGCAAAAAGGTGCTGCAGAAGAAGCTAAGACAATTGATGGAAGCATTATTAAGTCCAGTCCAGTCACATATGCTACCAGTATCTCGACACTTCGGATTGATGATTCTCATACTGAAATCATTTCTTTTGATTTAATTCAGTCCCCACAATTCCCGGCCATTTTGGGCTTACCTTGGTTAACTCAGCACAATCCTTTGGTAATTTGGAGAAAGAAGTCATTAGCCTTTGATTACGCTTTTTGCAATGACCATTGTATAGGCAAAAACCGAGACAAACTAAAATAGTTAGAGCATGTGAAAACGAGTTACACAAACTCCCTTCTTGCTATAATGATTTGGCGGAAGCGTTCGACAAACAACAGGCCACTGTTCTTCCTCCATACAGACCATACGGCTGTAGGATTGATTTCAATCCTGGAGTTCGGATTCTGTGCAGTCATATTTATACTCTTACTGAAAAAGAGAATCTATATCTCAGGGAACACCTAGACGAGATGCTACACATTGGGTTCATCCGCCCCTCTAGATCTCCTGCCTCTTCTCCTCTTTTTTTCATCCCAAAGCGGGAAGGGGGTCTTCGGTGTTGCATCGACTACAGAGCACTGAATGAGAACACAATGAAGAACAGGTATCCATTTTCCTTGATTCCATCTCTGTTGAATCAAGTAAAAAAGGCTAATATATTTAACAAGCTAGATTTACGAGAGGCATATCACCTGGTACGAGTTCAGCAGGGGGAAAACTGCCTTCCGTGCCAAATTTGGCCTGCATGAGTACTTTTTTTTTTTTTTAAATTTCAAAAACCTTTATTTGACAAAAAGTAAACATACAGGTTAGCACAGCAGGAAGTCACATAGCCATGTGTTACCCCCCCTGATCCGCAGGAGGTGGGGTGGGGGGGAAAGAGGGAGGTGCAGTTTACAGGTACACAGCCATTTAGCCGACATCCCGGAGGACCGGCGGCGTTTCAAGGGGATCTACCCACAAGGAATGCCATTGCCATTACTGCAAATATCAGTGGTAGCACCAGCCCTCAGTCCCCGCTACAGATCATCATGTGTGTGGGACGGTTCCACCAGTAACCTCCTTCACCAGCCAACCTGAGCCAGTCCCTGAGTGTCTGTAAAACAAGGCCCAACGCCCCTCCTCCCATCCCACCCACCCCGGACACGTCGTCTCATCATTCTCGCATCTACGTACTGTCCTATCCGCCGTCCCTGCATCCGGCTGTAAGCAGGCAAAGCAGTGCTCCACTCTCGGTTCGCCTACTTAGTAATACCCTTCAGCCTATGCAATGCTCCAGCAGCATTCCAATTCTTCATTAATGAAGTTCTGAGAGAAATGTTGGACATATATGCCATAGCTTACATTGATTATATTTTGGTTTACTCATCTTCAATAGCGGAGCATGAAATCCATGTACGGCCAGTACTGATGAAACTTGAGGAAACTCATTTGTTCGTAAAACTGGAGAAATGCGAATTTCACACACAGCAAGTGGCCTTTTTAGGGTTTATCCTATCTCCGGACGGAGTGGGTATGGATCTCCACAAAGTTTCTTTTTTTTTTAAAAAAAAATTTTTATTTAATTTTGCGCAATTCAGTGAGGTCAAAATACTTAATCAAGATTCATAGTATACAGAAAAAAAAGAGCCTTAAATCCGGAACATATACAAACAGAGAGCCATAATCCAACATGGATAATCCATAATTTACAGACATATATCTAATAATAATCGTTAAGATATATTACTATACCCAATTACCGATCGGCTCCCATAATGCAGCCCCCAGTTTCTTCCTTGCCCTACCTTTTAATTTGTATAGGGCGGTTTCCAAATTGTAAATTGAGATAAGCTTAGCCCTCCAGTTAGCAAATGACGGAGGTTCAGGATCAAGCCACTGGGATGTTATGCATAGCCTCAGAACCGCCATACATATGAACTTTAGGCCTCTATGGGGTACCAATTTCCTCCCCGAGTCCATACCAAATTCTATCCCGAACAAAACCAAAGGTGCAGTCACAGAAATCGGTATACCCAGAGACCCTATAATAAAACATTCAATATCCGATAAGAGTTGATGAAGCGAAGGGCAGGAGAAAAACATATGTATCGAATCTGCCCCATATAGACCACATCTAGCACATCTCATCCCCCTTCCCGCCTTCCACTTTGCAATCTTTGCTGGCGTATAATATAAATTAAACATGGCCATATAGGCTTGACTTCTTAGACTGCCAGAAAGCAAAATAGAACTAGCGGTCCTCCATACCAGCTGAAGATCGAGATTGATTAATGACAGTTTTCCCTCCCACGCTGCTTCAAATCTACGGATATCATCAGGTTCTTTTAAGATAATTTCCTTGTATATTTGACCTATTTTAGATTTCCCTTTTATCAACTCCAATAACCGGATCTGAGACACCTGACAGTTCCCCCTCGCAATTTCAGCCTGCAAGAAACTTCTAAGTTGAAGATATTTGAAAAAATCAGACCTACCAACCCCAAATTTCTCTTGGAGTGTCAAAAAAGAAAGAATATCACCCATCTCTAGTAAGTCCCCAATTACTCTTATACCATGCTGTGACCACTTCCTCATAACCGAATCATGACACACGGTAGATGACAAAGCATACGAATCCAGAGGTGCGTACCACGTGATACAAGGGATAACTAGTTGTTTCCTGAGCCTCTTCCATACTACATATGCTGCCTGAATAATCTTAAACCGAGTCTTTTTATAATAACTTGGCTCCAGGATTTTTAGCAGTAACCCTCGCGCCGATTCTCCCAAACACCATTCATAAATAGATGGGGAAAAAGCGGGCTCCTGAACCTCAGTGTTCCCAGATACCAACACACCCATAAATTGGAGCAGCGTAGCGCTATAGTAAACATAAAAGTTAGGAAGGGCCAGACCTCCCCGCTCTACCGGCAGATATAACCATTTCATCGCCCTTCTAGAGCGACGAACCCCCAGAGGAACCGTGAACACATTCGCTCTATTCTCTTAAAAAAGATATTGGGAAACATAATTGGAATAGCCCGAAACAGATACAGGAATTTCGGGAAAATTTACATTTTTAGGACATTACCCCTTCCATATAGAGATAGATGCAGCCTATTTAAACGCTCCAAAGTATTATTTGATGATGCGATCAGTGATTCGACATTAATCCTTGGTATATCTTGAATTTTAGTAGAGATAAGCACACCTAAATACATTGCTTCTGTGGCTACCTCCATCTCTAATGGTAAACCAGCCTCCGTATGTAACACCTGTGTCTTATCCAGATTTAATTTATAGCCAGACACTGTACCGAAATTGTTAGTAATGACCACAATTCTTTCCATAGCCTTATTCATATCCGCAGAAAGCACCGCGAGGTCGTCAGCATATGCCAAGACTTTCACTGAATATATATGCGCTTTTACCGGACAAATTTCAGTATCAGCCTCCAGCCTATTTATGAGGGGGTCTATAAACAGAGCAAAGAGAAGTGGGGAGCAGGGGCACCCCTGCCGCGTGCCCCTGCTAACCATAAACCTCTGTGACTCTTCTCCCCCTAGCCGTACTATTGCATTCGGCATAAGGTACATAGACTGTATTGCTCGTATAAAATCGTTAGGAAAGGACTTCCATCTCATCACTGCCCATAAAAACTCCCAGGAGACCCTGTCGAATGCCTTTTCGGCATACAACAGGGCCACCCCAACGGGAACCCCCGTTGCCTGTGCCCAGTCAAAGACAGATATAAGTCGCCTGACGTGATCCGTGGTCCCTCTCCCAGCTATGAATCCATGTTGTCGTAGTGAGACTAAAGGTGTAATAATCCCCCCCCAATCTCCTTGCCAAGCATTTCGAGTATATTTTGTTGTCGGCATTTATAAGGGAGATTGGGCGGTATGAAGAGAGCTCACAGGAATCCTTTCCCTTCTTCCTAAAGATTATTATGACTGTTTCCGACCAAGAGGCCGGGGGGGCCCCCTTAAACGCAGCCTGGAAAACCAAGGTCAGTAGCCCAGCTAGGCTCTTCCTGAACTTAGTGTAAAACTCTAAGGGGATTGAGTCTGACCCCATCGCCTTCCCTGAGGCTAGTGACAGCATAACTATTTCGATCTCTTCCCAAGAAATCCTTTCTACTAGTGCATCTTTATCCACCTCCTCTAATCCGACAGCGCCCATTTCCTCTAAATATTGTTGCGTTCCTCTGACCGGTTGTGCCGTATATAGTTTTTCATAATATTTTTTAAAAGAATCATGAATCAAGGAGGGGGTCTCTAATAAGTTCCCATCCATATCCTTAATCTTGAGAATCCTAGAGTAAACCTCCTTTTGTCGTAGCCTTTTAGCCAGGACACTCCCAACCTTTTCTCCATATTCATAAAACTCGCTTCTATGTACTTGATACTTGGCGGCTGCTTCATCTGCATACCCTTGATATATAGTTGAACGAAAAGCAGCAACTTCCGCATGAACCTCCCTGACCATCCCAGCACACTTTATCTCAGAGACTAGTTTTTGCTCCAGCATAGAGAGGGCCGCCAAATCATTTAGAGATTTCAGACGGTCCTTTTTCCGCTTCCTTGCTACAAACCTTACTGTCTCGCCTCTTATGCCAGCTTTGAGAGCGTCCCAGACAATCTCCGTCCTGGCAGATCCAATATTCAGCTGAATAAACTCAGGGATCCATTTTTCCATCCAACTACAGTAATCATGATTCATCAATAACTTCCTATCAAAAGTCCATTTTCTCCCCTTAGCCTTTAACCCAGCACATTCAAACTCTAATACTACTGGACTGTGATCCGAAATTATCTTAGGGGGTACATTTATAGAGGCCCTTGATAGTATAACATCAGAGACCAAAAAAAGATCCAGTCGTGCCATCTTCTTGTGTGGGGCAGAAAAATACGTAAACCCATCTTGCCCTGGTTTTAACTCCACCCAAACATCATAGAGGCCTTGATCTTGCACCAACGCCTGCAGACTCCTAAAAGCTCTCGGTTTCCTGCCCGTATAAGATTTGGCTGTCCTCATATTTAACTGCAAATAGATATGTATGTTTAGGTCACCACAGACCAACATAGGCTGAGGGTAAAGAGATAGCTCTGTATTAATTACTTGAAAAAAGTCTGGATCGTCCACATTTGGTGCATATATTGAGCACAGCGTCATGACTTGCTGTGAGATTACTACCTCCATCACAACCCACCTACCAAATGTATCCACTTTATGTTTTTTGACCTCCAAAAATCCCCTTTTAGCCAGAATTGCAACTCCTTTCTGGTTAACTGCCTGAGAAGTACAGGCCAACAGTTCAAGCCCTAGAGAGCCAAGCCAGGCCCTATTGGACCACGCTATGTGCGTCTCTTGTAAAAAAAGCAAATCCCATGAACTTGCATAAATAATTCTAGCTAATTCGCGCCTTTTCTTAAAGTCATTCAGACCACAGATATTCAGTGAACAGCAAGTTATTTTCATCATTCAAAATCATAAGTATTCTTACATAAAACAGCATTAGAGGGTTCCCCCCGCCCTACAATTTCGACAGCTACCTTACCTTGCTTATATCTAATACGCTCAACACTTTTTAAAGACAATGTATAATCCTTATACCTCACTGGATCTCCACAAAGTTTCAGCAAACTTCTATAGACTATTCATAGAGAATTTTTCAGCACTAGCCTCTGCTATAACTAAAAGACTTAAGAAAGGGGTAACATTCTTTTGGTCTCCTGAAGCAGAAACAGCCTTCCACAAACACAAGTACGTCTTTACTCCAGCTCCAATACTAAAACACCCAAACCCTTCACAATCATTTACTCTAGAGGCTGATGCTGCCCAGCTGGCTATAAGGGGGGGGGGGCTGTCTCAGAGAGATACAACCACAGGATGCTTACATCCTGTGGCTTTCTATTCACACAAGCAAAAGTATTCCATGGGGGACAAAGAATTGTTAGCCATTAAAAGAGCTTTTGAGAAATGGCGCCAATACTTGTTGGGAGCCTTACATAAGATTACTGTTCTCACTGACCATAGAAATCTGTTATTTCTGACATCTATAAGAGCTCTATCTATGACACAATTAAGGTGGACCTTGTTTTTTAGCAAATTCGATTTTGTCATACAATTTCAACCGGCAAAGAGACATGGAATGGCGGATGCCTTATCTAGATTGGGTTATGAGATTGAGGAACAGGAATGGGAGCCCCTTCCTGTTATTGCCACTGAATGGGTACTTGGGGTGGTATGTTCTTAAGAGGATTTCATTCAGAAGGTGTCAGTAGCACAAGACACTGAGGAGGTAAAAGCATGGGAGACAAAACATCTAGGAATAAGAACTAATAACCTCCTATACATACAAGGGGGTTTAGTGGTTCCCACAGAAGAATTACAAAGACAGGCCTTAGAATGGAGTCATGCTCATTTACTCACAGGCCATCCCGGATATAAGAAAACTGTAGAACTTGTGAGACTGCACTTTTGGTGGCCTTCTCTGGCAACTGATACTAAGAACTACACACAGAAATGCTACATAGGTGCACAAAGCAAGAGTTCACATCAAGAACCTGCTGGGCTGTTGGTTCCCATGTCTACTCCTAGTCCCTGGCATTACATTTCAATGGATTTCAAGTGGAGTTACCTAAAACCACACAAGGAAACACTATTGTACTGGTGGTGGTGGTGAACATGTTAACAAAAATGTCTCACTTTATATCTTTAAAATTCCTCCCTATATCTCAGGAGTTAGCTTTGTTATTCGTATAACACATTGTTAGATTACCTGGGCTTCAGACCGGGATCCTCAGTTCATTTCCAGGTTCTGGAAGGGGTTGGGCAATCTTTTACAAATCGATGTGCGTTTTTCCTCAGGACATCATCCACAAACTGATGGAAAGACAGAAAGGGTCAATCAGTTCTAAGAGCAGTATATAAGGTGTCAGTTATTACAATCCACCTCGGATTGGGACACATATCTATGGGCAGCTGAATTTTTTATTAACAATATTATACACTGCTCTGAAGACTCTTATCCCTTTTTCTGTTCATACGGTTTTCATTCACGTTTTCTGTTACCACTCCCTACTGTCTCCACAGCAGCTCCTACTGTACTAGAGATCATCATATAGATACATGAGATACAAAAGGCAGCCATAGTCAACCTAGACAAAGCCAAGGCTGAGTACAAGAAGAATGCAGATCGTCATTGCTGCCCTAGTCCTGGGGACATGGTCTGGTTGTCTACTTACCAGATCACAATAAAAGAGGCTAGGAAATTCAAAGCTCGTTTTATAGGGACCTATAAATTCATAAAGATAATAAGCCCTGTAGCCATGAAACTTGAACTCCCTACGACTGTGTTGCCAATCCATCCTGCTCCGATGAACAAGTATATGAAGTAGGAGCTAATGTGGATTCTAGACGGGTACAAGGTAGAAGGTACACTACAGTATTTAGTACATTGGAAGGGCTAAAGACCTGAGGATTGCACTTGGGAGCCTGTGGGACATGTCCATGCCCCTCGATTAGTACTTCTTTTTCACCGACGTTATCCATGGAAGCCCAAACCGGTTGGAGGTACTGTTGGGGAGATGTAATGTCCAGAATGCTCCATTTGGGCCGCTAGTTGCAACATTTCCAGGTTAGGGTGCAGAGCGGGGTCTCTTTCTGTTTAGCATTATAAGGACGGGAGAAAATGCGCCTCCTACTAGGGCCCTAATTACGAGTCCTTTCTGGGAAGGTGATTATAATTGCTCCTTTTAACTTCCGATACCAGGGGTTTTGGAATTTAAAAGATGCAAACATGATTGCCTAGTACAAGGTGTGCCCTTTAAAATGGGGCATAACATGTGGATTTTGGGGCTTTGCTCACCAAAATCTGTATGTATTTACTGAGCATTTTCACGGGGTAAAATTTGGTAAGTGTACCTGCCGAAATGTACTTGGTGAAAACTGTGAGGCGTGTTTTAACAACCACAAAACTTGTAATTCTTATCCCTGTGCAAACAGGCATTTACACAGGCACCTACAAAGAATGGGCCATTCATAATGAGGACCTAGATGGGGAAATTAGCATTGAAAGTGGCTGGGAAGTAGGTGCTTTCTGCTGGAACATTGAAAGCTCACTTATGCCAGCTGCCTGGAACCTAAAATACAGAAACACATTTAACATGGTGTGAAGAGATCTAGAAGTGATATGGTGAAGGTCAATGACGTGCACGTCTGAATAAATATTATCCAGTGTGACCAAACCAAGGGAGCTTATTTGTAGAGTTGCTCTGCCTTCCTGCGTCACTCCCAGCCTGGGGTGATTGATAAGAGCCTGAGGCAGCCACTGGGAGTACAGACAGTCCAGCTTGGCTCGGACGGTTTATACTATAGGTGTTCATGCCTCTGTGCCTATGGCACGACATATGAGTGCTGATTGATGACAAACCGTTGTTAGAAGTGATATAGGGTGTACATTACTTTTTCAATTGCTACAAGAGGCGTATAGAGGGTGATGGAAAATATCAGCATTGTACAAAATGTGCCTGCATACATAAATAGTATAAGTCTGTATCAGGTGCCATGAACCCGCTAAGGTCCTATGGGAGGGTCAAGATTTTCCGCTTAATTCAAGGTATCTTGTTGGCCCACAATAACTTTGTCATTAAAATCCTCACCATTCGGAAAAAAACTGCAATACAGGAAATGGGAGAAGCATTGTTACAAGAACATATTTTCATAGGGTACAAATACCACAAATGATGCACGAAACGATGACAGAAGTATCGAATTTTTTACTTTTATGTTTTGTAGATCCTTTTATTCTTTATTGAACATACAACAGCCAACTCGTTTCACCCACACGGGCTTCTTCAGGGCAGACACTGGTCCGCACACTCCGCGAACTGTGGTCCATATGGTGCGAGCTCAAATAGAACAGCACTTTCTCAAAAGATTAGAAATATGCCACTGAGTCTGCAAAAATGCATTTAATCCATATGTAAAGGTCCTAGATCACTGTCCCACTCCGGGAACAGACTATGTTGAGTATTACGTGCTCAATCGCCGACCTCCTTTCACGGCCATCTGGTGCAAACGTGTCACGGAACTCTGCAGGAAGAAAAAAATGTTGCATTACGAGCAAAGGCATGTTGAGGAGCAGGTACAGTAATTTCGGTGCAATGACCATTTTCATATGGGTTACAGGGCTCCCAAGCAATAGGCACAGCACCACGCATTGATTCACCTTTTTTCTATATTCAATCTGGAGCAAGCCCATAGTTTTCATTAATGATAGATAATACATAATGAATTATCCATACACCTAGGTAGTTAATAGAGGCACTGCACCAGCAGTGAGGATATTCTAATTGACGTCCAGGGGTGCACCTTAAGAGAGAAAATATCAAAGTTTTGTTCCAATTAATCCAAACTCCGCAAAGGTATCCTACCAGAAACATTCCCTGAATAAGAAGTGATGTATTATATACGGGTACTTTGATGAATAATACCATATTTTCAGCATATAGTGATATCAAAATACCCATGCTCCCTGAAAAACAGCCCTCTGTTCAAGTGGTCCTGCCACAGCTTGAAAGATAATGGCTCAATCTCTAGGGCGAATAGAATTGGTTACAGCAGACAGCACTGTTGTGAACCTCTGGCAAGTAAGACAGACAGCTGACCTTTCAACTGGATCTGGGCTGTGGGGCTGGTGTTGACTAGTTTGATCCAGTCCAACAACGATCTAGGGAAACCCATTCTTCCCAAGAACAGAAATAGATATTCCCATTCCAGCAAACTCAATGCTTTGAACACATTGAGCAAGACAGTCGCAGCATGCATGCAACTCAGGGGTCAACTGGTGCAGCAGCGTAAAAATGTTACCTTAGAATATGTGCTGTTGATCTGCTAGATAAAAAACCTGATTAATTAGGCTGCCCTATTTTAGGAAGTAGCCTGTTGGCTAGTAGCTTAGTAAGTATTTTAGTGTCAATGACAGCAGCTGATAAGATTCACATCGATCCTGTGGTTTGTCAGGCTTGAGCAGTTTGATCAGACCTGCCTATCTCAGAGAGGTGGAGAGGGTGAACAACCTGCGTGCCTCCTTAAACAAATATAGCAATCACTGTGCCAGGAGATGTGCAAATCTTTCCAGAATTTCTGTGGAATTCCATGACTACCCAGAGCTCAGCTGTCTGGTAAGCTTTGAATTATTTCTATTATCTTTACAGTTGAAAACAGCTGATGTAGGAATTGGTACATCTTCCAACAATCACACAAATGGTGATGCAAGAAATACTTGCACATAGTCTAACTGCTGGCAATCACTTGGAGTAGCATTCAAACCCTTCGGGTGTTCACCCACTATGGCACTCTAGACAGAAGCCCGCTTTATGCAAATCAGTACTGACCATGCTCCTCATTGGAGTAATACATCCCAAACTGCCAGGTGAGGCCTGCTCCAGAAGGGGAATACAAGCAACCCAAGACCAGTTTCAGCCTTGTTAGGCATTGTCAGTGAGGTATAGGTTTTATCCTATGGCACAGTGCAAATCCCCACGTCTGGGCATACCCATGGCCACTTAGGGATTTACATAAATCATACAAATGGTAATAGGAGGAATGCTGGGTAACTAGTCTTACCGTAGGCAATCGCTCGTGGTAGCATTCCAACGCACTGTGCCACTCTAGACAAAGGTTCGCCTTATGCAAATCAGTTCTGACCCTGCATTCTAGTATGCCAAATATCTACTAGATTGTAGGCAGTAATAATCACAGTTAGCTGGACTGTTGCTGTCGGAGAGTGGTGACCCGCAAGACATGATCTATCATGTATGTTATCGACCACAACATTAAAGCCCCACCCCAAAAAAAAAAAAATTGAGGTGATAGCTGTTCCACGCCTCTTGAAAAACAGTGGGTCGCCTGGTCACCTGTGTTTGGTCTATATATTGGTAATGTGCTTTCCTTGAAGTAGCCACTGAATAACAATAGTCATCTGATATTGAATTTTGTGGTCAAAAGCACTTACCCTTCTAAAAGAGGAGTATGATGCTTGATATTTATGTGCACACCAGGATGTTTTCAAATTAACTAAAAAGTGATAGGCAAGTGAGTTTCATGTAATCGGGTGATTCTGACGTATTCATCCAGATACACCAGCGGCATATGGTCACATTAGGCCCGGGCAGGAACACCTCCATTATACATGATCAAGTTTAAATTTTAAATTTTTTCTTGAATATTGAAATATGACACACTTTTTGCTTGCGTGTTTGTATGGATAATGTTTTATGAAATACCTTTGCTTACATTTACACATCTCCCTAGGCACATTAGCAGAGCCTTGAACATTCTGTACAAAAGCCAAAGTTCACTGCACAAAATGATTTTGTTTATTATTGTTCGCTCTGCAACAGCTTTTTAGGGTAGAATCAATAATGGCAGCCTGACTAGGACTTCGACATGGCAAGATGGGTGATGTTTATTATATAAATGACATCTCTCCTTTGTTTAGTTAGCGGAGCATTTTGCTGCCTCTGCTGAGATCTCCACATGCTGGAATTCCAACCCAGCTGATTCCTGTTTACTGCCTGCAAAGGATGATTCCCAGCTCTCCACCAAGACGGGCTCCCTGATGACACTTACCCGCAGGTAACGGAGGAGTTAGATCAACCTACAGGGATTCTGGCAGATATACCCACCCAAGGGACACTAGGATAGGGTGCGCTAGGTAGGAGCATAAATACCACCACTCTTATATGCAAGCCTATATTCCATGTAACAGCACAATGGTTAAATTATTCATCTTCTTCTCTACTCTCGGGCTATTGATTACTCTGTCATGTTTTCTTCTATTGATTATTTCAGCGCATGTATTTTACACAAGAATCATAATGCTTCATTAAATATTGAAATGCCACATTGTGTATTTCTTGTGGATCACTTAGGGTATGCATGGTTTACCAAACGAAAGGGTTCTAGATCTGTTTCCACGATTTCCTTAGGGAGTCCGGGTTGTCATGTTCTGAGGTTGCACATTGCACCTGTTACCTTACCAGGTTAGGGGTACAGATTCTGCACTGTGAGCTAGCCAGGACTTAGGCCAAGATATCCTGAATGTGTGGGCTCAGTTTCACACAGTTTTGATGTTTATGTTGTCCAACTAACGCACAGTTTTACTGAGAAAGTATGAACCATATAACACCAGGACTAGCACGATTTGTGTCTGCCGTTCAAACCTCTCACATTCCAGGTCATAAACATTAGCATTCTGTCATCATGCATGTTCTCTACAATTAGCACAGTCTACCAACCACTGCAATGACCCAGATAAGTGAGTGGGGCAATATACCTGCATGTATTGCATCAATGACGCATAGGTGGTATACCTGGATTCACATGACATAAACATCCCCTGAAACATTACCCCCATCCCACATTGGCCCGCTAAATTCCGGGTGCTCAATAGCAGCTATGGTGATGTAACTACATTTTTCATGTTGAGCAGTTTCTTGTTGCCATTGGTCTTCAGCATCAGAAATTCTCTATTCAATTGCCTTTATGCATTTTTGAGGTTATTCTAACCTAGTTATCATAAGATCCATGCAGGAGGACAGTCTATCAATTTTGTTAACTATAGATAGCAAACTTCTCTGCATCTCATGTTGGATCTATCTGCAGCTTTTAGTACTGTCTATCCATCACTTCTTACTTCCTGTCTGTCACAGTGAGGGATTAAGGATAAGACATTATGGTGCCGATTCCGATCCGTGAAAAATATTCCCGGTACGAATCGTATCTGTATTTTTTTCCGTACGAATCGAACAAGTCCCGTACAAACGTGCAAGTACGATTCGTATGGGAAAAACTACAAACGAATCGCATTGGGAAAAATCCCCGACACGTCCTCGGGTCTGGAAAAGTTCCCGACACGTCCCCGTACATTTTTACGTACAAATCGTAAAAATGAAGTCCGAGCGCGCAAGTACGATCCGTCCCGTCCGTCCGAATGTACAACCATATGGAAAAAACACCGTACGGAGCGAACTTCAATAGCAACCATGTACACGTCTAAACATGTGCCCGCATACGCGCCGAACACCCCCCCGTATGTACGCGCCATACCCCCAGCCCCCCCCGTATGTACGTGACGTACCCCCAGCCCCCGTATGTATGCGACGTACCCCCAGCCCCCCATATGTACGCGCCGTACCCCCGGTCCCCGTATGTATGCACCGTACCCCCAGCCCTCCCCCCGTATGTACGTGACGTACCCCCAGCCCCCGTATGTACGCGACGTTCCCCCAGCCCCCCCTATGTACGCGCCGTACCCCCGGTCCCCGTATGTATGGCCTGTACCCCCAGGCCCCTACACCATGCCCGTGCCTGTACGCACCCTACCCCAGGCCCCTACACCAGCACCCTCACCCAGCATCCCGCATGTATGAAACATGGATGTCGCATGAAACACCATTAACATTGTCTCTCTCTCACACACAGGGCAACGTCGTCGATCTTCCCCCAACACTGGGGGGGAAGAATCACAGGACCAGGCTTGGCGTAAAGATGATCCCACCGGCAGCGACGACTCTCACCACTCCGTGGATGAACCTGACCAATCTGGCCCCTCTGGGGCCCAAGCCCCTGCAGCACCTGCATCAGGTACAACTGTGCCAACCACCACCCCCATTCCTGCCACATCCCAGGATACACCCAGGAGCCCTGCTCGCACCAAACAACACAGCCAGTCTGACCAGGAGGGACAAGGTACTCCGGGCACCCAGGAGGAGGCAGGCGACCCCGCAAATGGCATCCCTCAGGGTTCCCGGAGACCCGATGTTCCCACAACGGCAGGCCAGGCTCGTGTGGGCAGGGGTGGTGGGAGTGAAGGCAGGCGGAGGCGCGAACCTGACCAGCCAGCTGAGGAAACCGGTATGTCACACGTACGCAACATCCTGGACACATACCGGCGTGACACCAGGGGCATCAGCCAGGTTGTGTCGACACTCACAGACATCAAGGGGACCCTCGAGGAGATGAAGACCCTGCAGGCCGAGCAACATGCCAGTCAATGACAACATCAAGGACGGATGGAGGCAAGACTGGCTGAGCTCGTGGCGGTGCAAACGGACATGAGCCGTTCACTCCGTCGGATTGCCGACAACATGGGCAACCCTCCCTGTGCCACCAGGCGAACATCACCACCAGCCACAGGGAGGGATCAGGAGGAGGAGGATTCGTCCGACGGAGCATCACAAACATCGTCACGGCCTGCTTCTGAGGGTCCCCGGAGGAAGGTGGGTCATCCACGCAAAAGACCGTGAGAGTCAGCGGACCATCACCATCTCCCAGGTCACCTGGCCTGGCACCTGGCCCTCTGGCGCAACAGCAGCACCTCATCCAATGACATTCTCTGCCACATGGACTTGCTGGTCACAGTCTGACCAATGTTGACAAAGACTGTGGCATGGACTCTGATGACTTCCAATGGCAAGGATACCAACTCCCCCTGTGAACTTTGGATTCTAGACACCCGGCGAGCACCTCTTTTCATCCCCACAAACACGTACCCCACCACTAATAAAAATCATCACAATCACGAGATGATGCCGTCATGTTGTTTCATAAGATGTGTGTGTTGTAATGTCAAACCATGCCTGAGTTTTGAAGTAACCCCAACCATCCACACCTTTGGATCTGAGTCTGGCACAGGACACACATGGGTCACAATGTATCATCCAATACAGACATGGAGCACCATACTCACCCGTGATGGGCTCAACCAGCTGAGAGGGTGCCTGCACAACTGTGCGGACAGACCTATTTCGAAGAGCATCAGTCATGCAGAGAGGTCAGGGCTCATGTGGAGTGTCCTGGGGTGGGAGTCCCAGGTATGTGTAGCCAGGTGGGAGAACTATGTCCTGAATGCCGGAGTCAGGTGGATGTGGAGAATGGTGGCCAGGCCAAGGTTGGATGCATGGAGATTGCACAATGGGGTCTTGGATGACAGTGCCACAAGGTTGTGTTGGGGTCGTGGTCGTGGACTGCACCCTGAGTGTGGGTGTGGATTATGAAGGTCATCCTGCAGCTGACAGTGATCCATTGCAGCTATCTCTGTTGAACGGTGATGTGGCTGGGCCGCCGGATGTTGAAGCAGAGCTGCGCAGAAGCACCCTGGATGTGGACAAGTATCATGGGAGTTGTAATGTACTTGTCTGTAGAGGGCAGGGTAGGATTTGACACGGATGTTGTAGTGGACCTGGGGGATGGTCTGTCTTGCCTTGAGGTGGATCGGACTGGGTATCATGTGCATAATGCAGAGTGTGCTGCAGCCTGAGGTACAGATGCTGGTGATTAGCATAGCACATGTGAGCAAGCAATCCATGATGCACACCAGCTCGTGTGCGTGGCCACTGGGTGCTTGTGCAGGGCCCTTGCGGGTGGGACACAAGCAGTTGAGCCACCTGTAAGGGGACAATCCGCAGATGATCACCTCAGTATTGTACAAGTCCAGCATCAAGTGGCTGATGTTGAGCCATCTGCCAATGGATCCCATGCATAATTGAATATGAGAACTGACAAGGGCTGCGTCTTTGGGGAGGGTCAGGAGCACCTGGCTGTCAATGGCACACGAGATGATGATGAGATGCTGTGGGCATGTCATGGTGTAGAGGGGGATCCTGGACACATTGTAGACTGACACGCTGAGACATGATACCTGTGCCATGTGTCCGACAATGACACCATACTACATGCAGAGGCCTGGAGTACCACTCCCATGGCCTTGTTGTGGTACCGAGCTGGTGGGGAGTAGGGGGGACATGACCTGGTTGGTGTGACAGGGGCTGGAAGGCGTGCCAGCACTGTGTAGGCAGTTGGAGTTGCACACTCATTATGCAAAGGTGTTGTGTGGGCGCTTAGTGCATGCCTGAGTGCATGCGACAGATGTATTGGATGGACATTGCTTGGTGGGTGGCCTCAACATCATGGTGTAGCGTGATGTGGCTCAAGCAAGGACATGAGGCTTGTGCAATGTGCACGTAGCATGTGCAGACGGTCCAGCCTTTGCCACCGCAACTGTGTCACACACAAGCTGATTACACACAAATGAATGGGTGGAGGGAGAAAGGGGGGTGCTTCTTAGAGGCGTGTGTGTGAGGCTAAATATAGAAACTCTGTGTGCCCTTGCTGCAGGGCCTGCAGCAGCAGGCGCCTTGTCCTGAAAACCATGCCACAAGTTGCACACAAAGACAAGGATGTCAGAAAGGACTACTGCAAAAGATGTTTGTTAAGGAAGGAGTGTCTGGTTCAACATGGCACACACACAGACAATGGATGCACAATCAGCAAAGTGGGCGTTGTGGGGACTGAGATGCCAACATACCTACACAGCCATGGACTTCATGCACAATACAGATCATAATCCCTGACAAACAGCTTGCATCTTGCTACTCTACACATAGACTCATATGCACAATCTCTGATAACTATGCCAGACATGCCGCATGCACAGTGGCAAGAGACCTGCATTGACCGAGATGAGGCACCTTGGAGGCTGAGGGACACCTTTATTAGTCATGTTGTCCGGAAGGCTAATGCATCTATATTAACAGATGCACAGGTCATGTAGATGAACATGTGGGAACCTACACTGGCAACCCCCTTTGCACCACGGATGCTGGAAATCCATAGAACTGGCACACAAGTGACGGGTTTGAGCAAAACACCCCCTGCTGCTCACGGAGAGGCTGCTATTCACCATTGAGCCTCTAATGGGGATGTCCCACATTATGTCAACCCGGTGCATCCCGTATGTTTCCGAGGGCAGTGTTACACACATTGATGCCTTCATCACAATCCACAATCCCATTACAGATGACTGTCACCAAGTGTCATCAATTCATGTGAATCCAGCTCCATGTCATGTGCCCCATGGTGATTCTACATGTATGCAAAGTAACAAACATGCACAGGAGCAGTGCACACACATTGTAAACAAATACCACACCCCAAAAGCCGTGCTGCATCCCTTACCCAAAGGAGACTTTTCAACATGTCCGTGCATGTAACGCTGATTCAGCACACGTTGCTGTATTCATGAGGAATAGCAGGAGCACAACGATGCCACCAGCAGACAGCATGCGCAAATACCTGGGGATGAGAGACACACAAGAAGTCAGCCAAAAGATGCTCATCCGCATGCATGGGTATGTACTCGACACGTATAAGGTTGTCAAACTGCTAGGTGAAAATAGTGTCTCAGCTACATTTTTGTTAGTGACATCATCACTCGAGTGACACATCCAAACACACCTCTGACTCACTTAGCATACATGCAGATGGACCCACACATTACAACACATGCCACACAAGGTTCAATGCGTGCACACTCAGACAGTGGAACTCACCACTAAGCGAAGCAGTTGCGTATGAGCCGACTCCGGATGTCCTCTTCCTCCTCCTCCTCCACATCACTTGCCTCGTCACCAAGCCCTTCATCCTCCACGGGTGGATGTTCCTGCTCATCCGGATCCAGGATGAGTGGCACAGCTTTCTCCACTGCCATGTTGTGCAGCATGCAGCACACGAGGAAGATTGTGCAGACCATCACCGGTGCATATGGGAGGGAGCCGCCGGTCTTGTGGAGGCACCGGAATCGGCTCTTCAGGAGGCCAAAAGTCCTCTCAATAACTCGCCTGGTCTGGCCATGGGCATTGTTGTACCGGTGATCGGCAGCCGTTCTGGGGTTGCGGAGAGGCGTGATCAGCCATGGCATGTTGGGATAGCCAGAGTCCCCTACATGGAAACATCATGGACAGAAGTGGGTCAGGAGAAGCAGTAAGACATAAATTTGACGCCAAATACAGGACTAACAGAGTATACCCACCAACAAGACATGCTCGTTCGTTGCGCAGCTGCAGCATCATTACGGGCACCCTGCTATGCCTCATGATGTAGGCATCATGTGCTGATCCTGGAAAACGAGCACAGACATGGGAAATCAGCATGTTAGCAAGACACACCACAAGGGCATTAATGGAGTGGTAATGTTTACGGTTCCTATAGGCTACCTCCTGGGCCTGTGGTGGTACCAAAGCCACATGTGTCCCATCAATAGACCCAATGACATGGGGCATCCCTCCCAGGGCATAGAACTCACCCTTGACACCTGTCAACTGCACACGAGTTGGGAAATGAATAAACTCATCCAGGTGAACCAACATGGCCTCTAAAACATCATGCAGGACACGGCTGAACATGGTCTGGGACATGCCACAAACATCAGCTGTGGTCAATTGAAACGTACCCGTGGCAAAGAAATGTAGGGCTGCCATCACCTTCATCTTGGGTGTCAGTGCAGTAGGATACCTGTGTAGCGGTTGGAGGTGTGGTGCCAGCCTTGCGGTCAAGTTCTCAATCAACGGTTGGGAGAAGCGGTAGCGGCGTATACAGTCATGTTCCCTCAGGGCAGCCAAGTCTGGCATTGGCCGGGGGAGAGGCGGAGCCCTGCAGTAATTTGGAAGGGATAACGAAGAGTGAGTACAGTACAACAACAATGTCAATGTACTGAGCACATGTTCAACAGCCAATACACATATGCTACATACAGAGTCAGGTCTGTGCAATATATCCTGGACACGTATGCCTGCCAGGTGATACTCCTACCAAGAGCCAGCTACAAACGTGGATTCTCAAGGTCAACATGACATGCCATGAAACTAGCTGTGGGCCAGTGTAAGTGAACAGGCAAACGCATGACAGGAGTGACAGACATCCACATATGTGCAGAAAAAGGATGTTCATCATACAGACAGGTTGCGGAACACTAGAGGCACACGTCACATGTCCTTGAAAAAGGACAGACCACACACCTTGCCATGAAGGGGTACATGTCAAGACTGATCACACATACATTGAGACTACACAGATATGTCCATGTCTGGCAAGTCCCTGTTCGATGCATACATACACACCTTACGTCTGATTCCACATGTAGCCTGGTGTGCGTAATAGTGTGCCATGCCCATCTACAGACAGACACATGTTGGATGCAGCAACTGCAGATGCATTTGACGGAACACCAACTGCAAGCTCATGGGAACACATGACACACAAATGACATCGTGACATCGTGCCACGCCGGTAGTTACATGTCATGTGTGATTATCCATGTACCTGGCATCAGGGGACAGTTGCGGGTGTTGGTGACTGTGCCATGCCAGTGATGCAGTGCTCGACAAGTCTGTACTACATGTACACATGTAAAAGGTGTGAAGGGGATGTGGGGCACATAGTGCACCATCACACATGACATGTGTACACAGCCCATCACACATCTATTGGGTTCAAACATGAGGAGATATATGCCACATCACAGCCTGAAACACCTATGACCGAGACATGTAGGACTGCACTGACGATGACTTGACGTCCAGCCTTGGGAAAGTATGACAGCTCCATTCCTTTCTGTGTGCCGCCTATCACCAGTGCAAGGTGTGAAATGCACCATACACACGCGTGTGTAGGGTCCGTATCACTATGCTAGTGTAGCCTTAGGCGTACTGAAGTATTTCGGGGTTCCCAAGGCCTACACGCTCCAGAGATTACCCACATACACAAAAGAACTGTTGGCACGGAAGCTGTAAAAGGCAAAGAACAAATTTATTAAGACCCCATGGGGTGGTGGTACACTCAAACAGCACCCTTCGGTATTGCAAAAGGTATCACACCGAACACCGGTGTGACCCCGTTTATATACAATTTTGGGGCAATAAAAGATAGGCGGTACAAGTTAAGACGCAGTTTTAGAGACATACATAGTCATGTTTTGGAATACTGCCAGCTCATTGGAGGGTTTCAAACCCGCTGGTCAGTTAGCGGCACATTCCTGAAGGTATACGGGTCAGTGAGAACTGCGCATGTGTGGCTTGACCAGTACTAAAAATATCCTGTTGCTGGGCAGATGTGAGTGGTCAGTGGAATGAACAAAGGACTAAAGGGCACGTCGGCCACGAGGCCGCTCAGGATCTAAGATGGCCGCCACAGTATTCAAAATGGCGTTTATCATATACAGCCAAGTTAAGGAGGACAACGTGTAGGTTCAGCTAATCGCTAACACGGACGGGCCAATTACGACAGACGACCCTTTTAGCGTTTAGCTGAATCTACCTCATAATGAACATAGTCTGGATGTTCGTCCTCGATGTCAATTAACATAATTTGTGTCACCTCCTTATGTAGCATCATTTTATCGTGGACAAGAGCTCGTCTCGATGGCAAACAGGCCGATAGGCACATTGAACATAATGCAGGACCACATTGGATACACAAACAGATAAAAAACATTGCTCCCACAAGTATACAGAAAATTGTCAATAGTTTCCAGCCCCAAGTTGCAATCATGGACCAGAACCATCCAGAAAGTGTCCAAGTTCCATTGTCCGGTTGTATTTCGGCAGCTATTTTATGCAGCTTTGAAATCGCATCATACACAGATGGAGAATTATCAGGCACGTAAACGCAACAGCTGCTTCCAATGATCCTACATGCCCCCCCACGATCAGCCAAAACAACATCCAGCACCATCCGGTTTTGGAGGGTGACAATTCTGGAAATCTGCAGTTCTTCGGTAATATTCCCCAGGGCAATAGCAGTGTCATTTGCAACAGCCTCAACAACACGTGTCAGGCGTCTGATCTTCCGACTGTTCAGTGCGGCCCCCACAAAGGAGAATAGTCCCAGATTGAAATCCACATATTGTTGCAACGCAGTGTCCGTTTGATCAATGTCCTCTAGTGCAACAGTTCGCTTAACCCTGTTTAAAACAAAGTCATGGTACAGAGTATAGTCGTTGTGATACATCGGTGGGGCAATGAATACAGGAGGTAGCACAAACGATACATAACATGTGCCCAACCACCCCACTGGAAGCTGATGGTACCCCTTCGTTCCACAGATGAAGTAGGTGTTTCTGGATGCAACAAATGAAATGCCATTCGGGCTATCGAACGTGAGAGTAACGTTACATTCACTTTTCCCCACTGCAATCGTGCCCTTATTTCGGATACATAAATCAGCTTTCGTAGCAATGACATTTATAACATGAGCACTTGATACATTCACGTTTCTCTGATTGCTGTATATTCGTGGAGCAGACACATTGTCGGGCTTATACTCTTCCCATTCAAAACGTGTACCCTCAGCCCGTGGAAACCCATCCTTGTCATGGGGACATTCTTTATTTAGGCGGAAAAGCACCCCCCCTTTGGTTGGCCATCTCAAGGTAAAGAGGAGGGTGTACCAGGCATTGCAAGACCCATTATGCGAAAACGGGAGTGGAATAAGTGGGGTGCCCCCTCTCTTCTGGTGCCCAGGCAACATTCCACACACCCAGCAATTAGAGGTATTGGTCATATTATGTGTGTGGTGAAGAATCTGAATGAAGCTGTTATTTAAATACGTTTGACGGTGGCGTTCTTCATGAAAAGGCAAGGTAAAGTGAAAATGTTCAGACGGTGCCGGGGTAGTCGGCAGCAAATGTTCACGTACAGGCACCACAAGTTCGACTACCCAGGCAATAACAGCTATCACCACAATCGTGAAAACAAAAAGAAAGGCACCCAGTATTTTCTTATCTCGCGATGCCATCGATGCCATAGTGCAAGAAAGTTTTGTGCAAAGTCTCAAAGAAAACAAATCGTTCACAGTTTCTCACAAATAATCTCTGATACACGTACGTGTATACCTGAAAAAAAGAAAAATGCGGTGCTGAACTCCGAGGTAGCCGTTGTTTTCTTCTCCGGGCCAAGACGGGTGTCGCTACTCTGGCAGAACTGATCCCCCCCCCTTGGAATTCCCGGTTTCCGTTTCACAAACCTGGAGCGGTTACCAACCAGTTCAAAAAAGGGAAAAATCTTCTTTATCGCGGTCGTAGATTGTAGCGCTCTCTTCCAGCAGCAGCTTGGTCCGGGAAGGCTCCCTCTACTTCGGCCGACGTCACAGCTGGGCTCTTTTCTTTCTCCAAGATCTCTTTATAATCAGTAAGCACAGCAGGAGTCACCAGATCCGGAGAGACTCGGCGACAGTGAGTCGAATGCACCCACCGCTTCCTGTTGGTCACTCGTACTGCGGTGCGGGTTGCCAGAAGGACCTGCTCGGGGCCCTTCCACCTGGGCTCCAGACTGCTTGCTCTTTCAAACGAACGGATCATCACACGATCCCCAGGACGAAGATCGTGGCCCTCTCCAGTAGAGTTATCAGGGAGCGCTTCTCGAACCTGTTGGTGAATGGAGAGCAAATCATTTGTTAATCGTGCCAAATAATCATTCATCATAACACAAGGCACATCATGTATTAATCGCGGCTTGGGCACTCCCCAAATATTCATGGGGCGGCCAAACACCACCTCATAAGGTGTAAGGCCAGTTCGTGAATGGGGCACTGATCTAAGAGACAGTAGTGCTAGCGGCAACGCATCTGGCCACTTCAATGATGTAGACGCCACAATTTTGGCCAGCTTAAGCTTCAACGTCGCATTATACCGCTCGACCAAACCTGCTGACTGAGGGTGGAATACAGCGTGGAACTTTTGCTGAATCCCCAACCCCTTCAGTACATACTCCACAATCTTTCCGACAAAATGGGGCCCATTATCGCTCCACAAAAATTTGCAAACTCCAAAGCGAGGAAAGAATTCCTTAAGCAACACCTTAGCTGTTGTCAAAGCCGTATTGTCTTTCGTGGGGTAGGCCTCAACCCATTTGCTAAAGGCACACACCACCACTAAAACGTACTTCAGGTTATTGCAGCGCTCGAGTTGGATGTAATCCATTTGAAGGACTTCAAACGGTGCAGAAGGTGGAACGAACCCTCCTTTCGGAGTATAGGCCCCCTTTCCAGGATTGTGTTGCAAACATACCAGGCAGGTCTGCACTACTCTCTTTGCAGTGTTCGCAATCTCGGGATGTTCCCAAACTCGTGTTAAAAGCTGAGTTATTGCAAGAGCTCCGACATGCGCCAGTCCATGCGTCATCTGGACCATCGCCTGTAAGTAAGCCGCAGGCAATTTCCACTTCTCCATGTCTTTGCTTCTCCAACATCCCTCATCATCTAGCACCCCATCTACTGCCCAAGCCGCAAGTTCAGATTCTGTAGCTGAATTTTGTATATCCCGTATCTCTACTCTAGCATCACTCCATCGTTCAGCCTGCGATTGTACCACGTACATGGGGGAGCTAGTTTGGGACATAGCCGTTTGCCTTGCTATGCTGTCTGCAAAGGCATTTCCTTGGCCCACCTTATCCGTAATTTTCTTATGGGCACTGCACTTCACTATCGCTACTTTTTTAGGGCCAAGCAGCGCATTTAGGAGATCGCGCACTAACTCTCCGTGCATAATGTGCTCCCCATGTGACGTCAGAAACCCGCGTTCCCTCCAAAGAAGCCCGAAGTCATGGGCCACTCCAAAGGCGTACCGGCTGTCTGTGTATATGTTCACACATAGGCCAGCACTCAATTCGCAGGCTCTTGTTAAAGCTATCAGCTCTGCTGCCTGAGCCGATTTTTGTGGTATTCTAGCTGTTTCTACCACCGTCTTAAGAGTCGTGATCGCATATGCTGCGGAAGTCGTGCCATCTGGCAGCCTCAAACACGATCCATCAACCCACAGTTCCCCATCCACATCCGGAAGTGGCACATCCTGTAAGTCAACCCGACCCTTTGTCTGTTCCTCAGTCAGGAAAACACAATCATGATGTTTTTCTTCCTGACCCTCCTCGCCCGGATAGGGCAATAAAGTCGCAGGGTTCAAAGTAGCGCATCTCTTCAATGTTATGTGCGGCGCTAAAAGTGTCAGCTCATATCCTGTAAGTCGTGCACTCGTGAGGTATTGGGTCTTTGTTTGATTTAACAGGGCGTCTACTGCGTGAGGAACCAACACCAGCAATTTGTGTGATAACACTATGCCCTCACTCTGTCGTACGGCTACTGCTGTTGCCGCTACTGCTCGAAAACACCCAGGCAGCCCTCGTGCTACAGGATCCAAAATGGCAGAGAAGTATGCACATGGTCTCTGCTTATCCCCGTGTAACTGCACTAACACTGACAACGCGCACCCATCATTCTCGTGCACGTACAATGTGAAAAGTTTCGTGTAGTCTGGTGTTCCTAACACGGGTGCAGAACAAAGGGCCTGTCTCAACTGTTCAAAGGCTTTCTGACATTCGTCTGTCCATTCAAGAGGCATTGGTGTAGTTTTGGACAATAATGCTAGCAGAGGTTTTATGATATGTGAGAAACCCATGATCCATTGTCTACAAAAAGATGTCAACCCTATAAAGGCACGCACATCTCTCTGCGTGCGGGGGACTGGTGTATCTAAAATCGCCTGAATTCGATCAGATGTTAATGCCCTCCCCTCCTTAGACAACAGATGACCGAGGTAGGTCACCTGGGGTCTACAGTATTAAAGCTTTTTCTTAGAGACCTTGTGATTGTTTTGTGCCAAAAAGGACAGCAACGCAAGCGTGCTCTGTTCACATTGTGTATAGGAGTCAGCAGCAAGCAAAAGGTCATCCACATACTGGATGAGCGCAACGCCAGACTGCAATTCGAAGGAATCTAGTTGTCGTTTCAAAGCCTGGCTGTAGATGCTAGGGCTCTCAGTATAACCTTGGGGAACACGACAAAATCTATACGATTTATTATTGAGCGTAAAACCAAACAGATATCTGCTATCTGGGTGAACAGGGATAGAAAAGAACGCATTCTTTAGATCGATAACGCTAAAAGTGGTGGCTGTCGGTGGAACCAAAGTAAGCAAAGTCGTGATATCAGACACCACTGGGTATTGGGGAATGACAATTTTATTTATTTCACGCAAATCAATAATAAATCGATAGATCCTGCCATCTGAATCTCTCTTAAGAATTGGTAGAATAGGGCTGTTACAGACATTATAAGGGACCTCCTCCACTACCCTCGCAGAAATCAAATCCTGAACAATATGTGTTAGTGCAATTTCACCTTCCTTCGAGATCTTATACTGTGGCACTCGTGGTAGAGGGGCCCCCTCCTTAACAGTGATATGTATTGGTGGAATACGCATCTCTCCCACATCCGTATCTGATGTCGCCCACAACGCGTGCGGCAGAGAGGCCAAAGCGGGGATATCTAAAATGACACAAAATCTGTCACGTGTAGGGCAGTCATCAGGATCAGGGTAGTTGTCATTCAGAATAACCCGCACTCCTTCTGGAGCGCAGCGTATTGTTGCTCGAAAATATTTGAGTAAATCAATGCCCAAGATATTATCTGGGGTATGGGGCGATAACAAAAATTGGCCAAAACTAAAGTACTTGTCAATACATAGTGCAAGGGGCTTGGACAATGGGCTGGGGGAGGGTGTGCCATCAAACCCTACACACGTAACCATTTCGCCAGACAGGGGAGCCCTCGGAACCAAGTTTTTCGACAAAGCGCTACGAGTAGCTCCTGTGTCGACTAGAAACTGATCAGTAGAACCCAAAATACCCGCTGTTACATATGGACCTTGCTGATCTACTGGCACTTCGACTGATTCCTTACCCCATCCTACGCGATCCTATGCATGCACATAATCCTGATGTTCCACATTCTCTCCTTCCAAAATCTGATATTGATTCCGTCTATCAAACGTATTTCGTTCGTCCTGACCACGGCCCCTCTCCTCAACCTGTCTACGATCACCTCCGCCACCTCTCGCTCCAGTATAACCTCCTCTTGACCTTCCACTGCCTCGACCACGCTGACTACGCTGTTCACGAAGTACCGGACAATCATCGGCCCAATGCCCAAACTCCTTACAATAAGCACACTGATCCTCCGCAATGTCCGTACGGCCATACGACGCATTTCCTCCACCTCGTCTACCTCTATCATTCCCTCTACTCTGTGTTCCCCGAACCTGTGCCAACATCACCTTCGTTTTCAATTCCTTCGTCTTTTTCTCTACATTTTCTTTAGCCTCCACTTCCTGCCGCTCATAGTACTGAGCCATAGTTAATAAGGACGCAGGGGTCGCCGTGGCCCAGGAACTCTCACTCGACTTCAATCGCTTTGCAATCTCTGGTAGGAGATTAGCCACATACTTATCTACAAACAAATGCCGACCCGTATCGTCAGTTAAAGATTGACCACTGTAATCATGAAATGCCTCCTCAAAGCGTGTAAAGAAATCTGAGACTGTTTCATCTGGTTTCTGCTTGCACGACGTTAACATGGTCCAATCTATCTTTTTGGCAGGAACAAGCGTTTTCAATTTATGCAAAATAGCTGCCGGAAGATCTAGAATTAGCTGACAAGGCTTACATGCTGGTTCTCTATCTAAATCTGCAGCATTTATCTCTTTCCAGGTCCCCCCCAAAATCGTTTCATCATTAGTTTTACGAATTTGCCTCCACATATCAGGTGGTAAAATTAACCCAAAAAACAAATCTATATCTACAAGAGTCATCACACAAGACGATATAGCCCCCTCTACCCCCTCATAGAATGCCGCTGGGTTCTTTCGGAGATCAGGTAAAGAGTTTTTAAGTGCCATGACATCTGCTCTATTCCATGGTGTATACACCCAATTGTACACAAAATATCCCTTCGCATCCTTTGACAATTTATCATCATCCGTACCTTCCCCTTTTGGTGGAACATACAAAGGCGCGGCTTCACGCATAGGCATAACATGCAACGCAGAGCTCTTATCTGAACCACGAAGAGAACACTCCTTAACCGCCCCGTCGTTTCCCGGCTCGGATTCCTTTTTCCTCCGTTTCAGTTCCTGGCGCAAATACGTCGTCTCATCCCGCAGCGCGATCAAATGTTTGAACAGGTCATCCACATCTGTAAGATCAAAATCACCTTTAGCTAAATTCTCACGATATACCGACAAAGCTTTAGGTTCTAATGTTTCAGAAACTTCACGATATGCATTTACAACTTCATCCGCTAAAATGGACAAAAAATACATTAATTCAAGATCCGACCACCCCTGTTTCTCCGCTAACACCTGTTCCTGAGTAACACAATGCTTATTCACTTTACGAGCCCAACTGCGCAAATGAGCGGACCTCTCCGCAGTAAACCTGAGAGCCGATACCCCTTTCTGGCTCACTTGAATCTGCCCATCATCCTCGGAATCCGCAGCCGGAGCCGTCGGTGAAACGTACGGAGGCGGTGACCGATCTAACAAAGAAAAATCATCAATTTCATTATTAAGGACAGGATAAAGCGGTCGGCGAATAGGAAACTGCCCAGTCATTTGCAATTTACGTTCCCGTTCCTCCCTCTCTTTCTTCTCCTGCGCCTCCTTCTCCTCGAGCTGTAAAGCCTTATCCCGAGCAGCCTTACGCTGCTCTTTATCCGCCAAGGCAACCTCACGCTTCATTCGTTCACGCGCCGCTTTCTCCCACATTCGTACACAATCAAACATATTTTGTCTAGACCTACGTTGAAACATACATTGCTCGACAAATTGGATTTTACTCAAATCGTATGACCCGTGTAGGGGCCATTGCAATTCGGAATCGGCCTTAGTGTACTTATGCCATAATTTACTGTACATAATAGGTGGAAGGCCGTGCTTGATATACATGTCCCTATTTGGTGTTCCCTCTGGGGGAGCCGGCTGTGATTCCGCTAACCTAATTGATGCATCATCTCCTAAGCAACACATTCCCCGGAGCTTGCTGAAAACAGGCATGTTCGAAAAGTATCACAAAAGCGTGACACCAGACCAAATGGCACTTACAGTTCTTCACACGATTGTGCCGCTCAAATGAAAAAACAAGGTTAGAGAAACATCTCTACATGCCTGCCTATGTGAAGTGCACTACACATATAAGTTCAAAGATCACAAATTCAAAATGTTAGCTAACTCAGATCAAAGTTCACAAAATTCGGCGAGCGTCCGAAGACTGCCTCACCGATCACAAATCTCAAGACTTCAGTAAGCGCCCGAAGACTACCTTACCGAACACAAAGCTTACCAATTCTCAAAAGTCCAGATTCCAACTGCCAAGGTCTTGTAAGCCAAATCAGCCAAACGGCACTTTCTCAGTGAAGCGGACACTCGAAAACTCAGTCGGAGACCGGCGCCACCTGGAAGGTCAGATCGGAAGGAAAGGAAAAAACACCTTGGCAGCCAAGACTCGGGTCACTCGTGGCAGTGCGCGTCCATGGCGAGTTTCCAAGCCTTCGTCACGACCTCTCCTTCGGGCATCCGAGTCGCCGATGAGTCCCTTCGTGGTCGCCAATTGAAGTATTTCGGGGTTCCCAAGGCCTACACGCTCCAGAGATTACCCACATACACAAAAGAACTGTTGGCACGGAAGCTGTAAAAGGCAAAGAACAAATTTATTAAGACCCCATGGGGTGGTGGTACACTCAAACAGCACCCTTCGGTATTGCAAAAGGTATCACACCGAACACCGGTGTGACCCCGTTTATATACAATTTTGGGGCAATAAAAGATAGGCGGTACAAGTTAAGACGCAGTTTTAGAGACATACATAGTCATGTTTTGGAATACTGCCAGCTCATTGGAGGGTTTCAAACCCGCTGGTCAGTTAGCGGCACATTCCTGAAGGTATACGGGTCAGTGAGAACTGCGCATGTGTGGCTTGACCAGTACTAAAAATATCCTGTTGCTGGGCAGATGTGAGTGGTCAGTGGAATGAACAAAGGACTAAAGGGCACGTCGGCCACGAGGCCGCTCAGGATCTAAGATGGCCGCCACAGTATTCAAAATGGCGTTTATCATATACAGCCAAGTTAAGGAGGACAACGTGTAGGTTCAGCTAATCGCTAACACGGACGGGCCAATTACGACAGTACGCCATAGGGATACGGGCCGTACACGCGTGAGTACGTGCCGATCACTTGGACCTACAGTAACACAAGTGTAGTGATCGGTAGGTACTCACGAGTGTACGGGCCGTACACGCGTGAGTACGTGCCGATCACTGATCACTATAGTTGTGTTACTGTAGGTCCGAGTGATCGGCACGTACTCACGCGTGTATGGGCCGTACACACGTGAGTACGTGCCGATCACTATAGTTGTATTACTGTAGGTCCGAGTGATCGGCACGTAATCACGAGTGTACGGCCCGTACACGCGTGAGTACGTGCCGATCACTGATCACTATAGTTGTGTTACTGTAGGTCCGAGTGATCGGCACGTACTCACACGTGTACGGCCCGTACACGCGTGAGTACGTGCCGATCACTCGGACCTACAGTAACACAACTATAGTGATCGGCACGTACTCACGAGTGTACGGCCCGTATCACTGTAGTGATGGTGCCCTAGGGGTACGTGTGAAATGCGCCGTACCTGTGTGGGGATGTAAAAATTACAATGGGGGCACATGAGGGACAAGTATTAGGGCCTAAATGCATGCTGGCTGTCATGGATACCAATTTTCTGGTTCAAATTGGTACATCATGTGGTCTGGAAAATTCAGTTAGCCACATTATACATTGTTGCAAAGTGGTTGTTGACTTCACATGATGCTGCAAAATCGAAAGATGCAAAGGCTGTCACTGGTGAATGTTTAAAGGGATTGGAGGAAACGTAGGATGCAAATGAGTATGACCAATCACTCTGTACTCCTGTACATGAAATAGGCCAGCAAGGCAGATATAAGGCAGGCTGAACGCAAGGAAAGGGCACTTGTCTGCACAACATGTCAGTCGATCCCACTGCTGCTGTATCGTCTCCCTCTGGCATCATGTCAAGGACTGTGGAGAGGGCCCAGCCTTTCACACAGGAGGAGAACCAGGCCCTGCTGGATGTGATCCTCCCACACTACCCCATGCTGTATGGTCGACCAGGGGAGCAGGGGAGTGCTGACTCCACTACCTTTGCCTGTGAACCTTTATTGTGTCTGTCACTTCTGGCATTGTGTCCAGGTGTGACAGAAATGCTCTGTTGGTTGGAGTGGGTCCCAGGGGGGGGTGGATGGCCTATGTCTCTCATGCAGGGCTTGATGTAGTTAATGTGTGCACTCATCACTTGCATTGTGCTTACTGTGACATTCACTTCATAGTGCATGGCACATTCAGCCAGACTAATCCTCTTGGTCATTCCTGTTCTATTGTCCTGCGGTGATTCAGTGGTCACCCCGGTGTGACATGTGACTGCACCCACAGATGTGCGTGAGAGTTGAGCAGAGCTGTGGTGAGAGTGGTGAGTGTCCAAATGATGTGTATGCCCCCAGAACATTGATGTGTGTGAATGTTTCTTGTCATGTGGGTGAGTGTCTATGTGGAGTGTTGCACCACAGCTGCATAGTGGATGCAACTGCTAAATCAATCTGATGTGTGAAGTAAGCCGTGTTGTGTGTCTGACTTGCTGAGCTAGCCCCACACCTGTGACCCCCCCCTGGCAAGTGGCACATGTGCAGAGTGATGTTTGCATCCACTGTTGCCAATGGCTGGTGATTGATGTGTGCCTGTGTGTGTCAGTGTACTCTGCTGAGGTTTCGTCAGTGGCCTGGGGCATGTGAGTGCTTGGAGGTACTGTCCATCAGCCTTGTGTTGCTTGGGATGCACAGTGTGTGCCATGATCAGGGATTGTGTGGCACCCCTCATGCCACCTGTGTACTTACTATGCCATGTAGTGCATTGTAGCATCCCCAGTGGAATGAGTCCCTATGACTTAGGTGCTATTACTTGCCAGCATACTATGCCCTGTTCAACAAATACAAGATGTTCAAATGTGTGTCTCTGTGACATGGTGCAGGTGTAGTGATGTTGTCCCACTTTGTCATCCACACAGGTATCCGCACATCACATGGGGAACATCTGGAAGGACGCCGTCAAGGCCGTGCAATCGGTGGAGGGTCGCCGTCGGCGCCTGCCACAAGTGAGGAAGAGATGGCAGGACATCCGGTGCTGGACCCGGGGGATCGCTCGGGTCATGCTGAAGGAGGAGGCTCCTCGCAAGCATGGGGGGAGCCGGCGCCTGACCCACCAGATGAAGCGTGTCCTGGCGGTGGTCTTCCCTGACCTGGATAGGCGGATACAGGAGTTACAGCAGCAAGAAGGGGGTAGGTACATGTGTGTTTGTTGTGTGTCGCCAGCTTTTGTAGCTGGTCAGTCGCCTGGACACACTGCCAGTCTATATAGGTGCAGTGCATATCCTGTTCCCACAAGTCAGCCTGTGCTGTTCTTCCTCCCATCCCCTCCTTGACATGTGTTATCTGTTCTGTGTGTTATCACTGTTGCACATGGTCATCTAGGCTGCCAGTTAATCAAGGTGCACACTGCTTTCAGCATCATGTGTGGGGGTGGTCTGCCTGTGCCCAGTCATGTTCAGTCATTTGGGTTTGCATTATTGTTGCCACTGATGCTGAGTCTCAACATAGGAGTGTGATGGCTCTAATTTACAGACTTGCAGCATGCATGACCAATGTTGTGGCCTCAGACATGATGTGCATGATTTGGATTTATGCATAGTGCAGGGACGGATGCTCCTGTAACAGTCAGCTCATTCCAGGCCCATGGAGCAGTGTGCCCACTACAGTCCCCTGACACAGCCTGCCCTCCTACTCATGTGTGTCATCCAACACTGTGCACATTCACTGTGGGTTCAGCATGGCTCTGCCTCTGTGGCCTTGTTCCCTGGCCTAGGTCGTGATTTTCACATGTGTGATACATTTGTCCACTGGACAGGGATACACCAGTTTGCTTGTGCATACTCACACTGGCCAGTGCCTGTGTGGCTATTCACAACAATCTGTGGATGTTTGTTTGTGAGCAATCTGTTTTGACAGCCCTACAAGGTGATGTTGTGTTGATGGAGCTAGTTTTCAAACACAGTTATTGTGACCCTGAATTAGAGGTGTCACTTCTTGATCGTTATCAGTCACATTGACTCAGTATGGGTGTGTGTGTGCGGGAGAGGCGTACATGTTCAAACCTGATGTTCCATAGCCAGTTCTGACTTGTGTGTGATGATTCGCAGTCCAGAAAGTGTGCCACATGTCAGACATGTCCATTGTGTAAAGGGTTGTGATTCTCCAGCAGTCAATATGTATTTATTTGGGGTGTCAAAAGTACTCACAGGTCTCTGAGTGTGGGTACACCTTCTGCAGTGGCATGTGGTATTTGGCCTTGTGTGCGACAATACTGTTTGGTTCACAGTGCACAAGAGGTGGCATGCCTTCATAGTCTTGCTGTGCTGAACTGGTCCCAGACACTGGCTTCTCATGAGCTTGGTATTTCTAGTTATTTGCTGTTGTGTCCCAATTTGCATTGTTTCCAAGTGGCTTGGTGGGTCATACAACTGGGGAGTGCAGGGCTTACATATGTGGGGAGTGTCCTAGATGTTACTCATGATGCCTTTCCTGATATGCACTGTTTCCTATTTAGTTTGGGCTCATGTGTCAGATGTATGCAGGTGAGTGATTTCTTCCTGTCTCTTCACCTTGCCCACAGCATCATCGGAGGACACCGAGGGAGACACCGACACGGATGTGGAGGAGGGATCAGGCACTGGTGCCACCACTGCTGTGGAGTCGGCGGCATCAAGTGGCACGGAGGGCGAGGGGAGTGAGGCGGAGGACCTGCCCAGTACCAACACTGACTACGAGGCTGACGGGTCCGAGGCTGAGCTCCCAGAGGGGGCGGAGGCTGCTCCCACTGCTGAAAGCAGCAGTACATCTCTCGGCGCCCCCTCCATTCCCATCACCGCCCTCCCACTTGCTTGGGTCCCTCACTGCAGAGTCTGTGGACATTCAGCGGCAGTTGCAAGTTGGGCAGACATCGATCCTGACTGTCCTCCATGGCCACACCAGACTGCTAACCCAGATGGTGTCGTACATGGAGGGCATGTCTTCAGCGATGTCTGACCAACGGATGTTGCTGAGGACCCTGGACTCGTCACTGATGGCAGTAGCGAGTCACCTGCAGCGCTTCCTCTCCCCTACCCCTGCCCCATCCAGAAGTCCCACACCCATGCCTGTCCCAAGCACACCAAGACATCCACACACACACACCCCACCAGACACAAGCAGCACACCACCACATAAGGGCAAGCGCACACCTCCTGACACGCACACTCAGGGGGAAGCAGGCACACCCACTGGGTCTGGGGCACACAGGCAGGCACGCAGCCACAGTCCTCATCCACATGAATCACTCCCCAGTCCCTCTGATGTCACTCCCCTTGGCTCCCCTGCCCCTGATTCGGAGAAGGAGGCCTACTTTGCTGGGCTGGGCCTCAGCCCCACTAGTTCACCTGGCCGGAAACGGTCAAGGCACTCCACGGGTAGGGGAGTTAAGTCCCCCAGCCTGTCCACCACCTCCCCCAGTAGCGCTGCAACACTTCCCTCTGACCCACCCCCTCCTTGGGGCCTGTTGTTTCTCCGGGTTCAGGGGAGACGCTTGTAGAACTGGCAGAAGTGTGCAGCGCTGAGCTCACCTCCACCTTTGGCGCTGCCCCACCCCCTGTGTTGGAGTTGTCCGTCCCTGCACCAACCACACCTACCCTTCTCCTTCCTGTCCCTGCGGTGCCTGGTCCTTCTCCACATGATGCCCCCACCCAGTCGACGACACAGAGTCTTCTGTTGTGCAGATAAGCTAGGGGAGACGCATGGCCATGTGTCCACCCCCCAAGGACTGATGATATGGACTGGCCATTGGCCTTTGTGAATGTTCTCGTTTACACGTTATTGGTTGCATGCTGAATAAAGCATTTTCTATTTTCTTTCAAAAGGTCTTGCAATTCAGGTATTGATGTTGATGCTGATCCTACAGGAGTTGGGGTTGTGGGCATGTGTTCTGTTTCAGGGTAATGTTGTAGTCTGCTGCTCATGGGGTTGAACCTGTTATCTGCGTGCCATCACAAAGTCTCTGCAAAGATTCTTTGTCGTGTATGCTCTTTGTGTTTGGAGACATTGTCCAAAGGAGTGTTCCTTACTCTGTAGCACATGACATCTTCCCTGCAGAGAGTTGCACAATAGTTGTGTCGCCCTGTGTCTACATTTCCTTTGTTGGTGAGGGATCCCTTCAACTCTGGCCATGCCTACTCTGCAATGTCTCCAGCTGCTTCGTCTGTGCCATCCTTGGTACTCACTGTACTTGTGTGTTGAGTATTTTGCCATGCCTTCATGGTGAATTTGTCCCTTTTCTGCACAATACATGTGTGTGATCCCAGGCTAGGACACATATGGGACTTGTTCTGCTGGGTATTTGAACACCTGCCTGACAATTGTGGGCATTGTATCTGTAGGAAGTCCACCCTATTCCTTCCATGAGAAACAACATCTTGGTGGCTGGCACGGCAGTTGTACATTCCTATCAGTCCTGGGATGTGCGTGACAGTGTGTGTTGGCTTTGGCTCTGTAGGTTTAGTGGGCAGTGGCATGAGTATACAGTCTTGTGGCATGATCTCAGTGTGTGTATTGTGCTGCATCTGCCAGGGGTGGGTATGCATGTGTTATTTGTCGTCACACCCACATGTGGTGTGTCATGCAGTGGGGGAATGACATCCATCCTCCTGGGAGTGGGACACTGCTGTCAGTGATGTGTTGTTATGGCACTATCATCACTGTCAAAATTTAGGGATGCGTACATACGCCCATGGAGTTGTGGTCATCAGATGTTTATGTACACACCCCCATGTCTCTGTCCACTGCTCGGAGTGATAGGCACCCACCCCTCCTATGTCTGGGCACTGCTGGGACTCCTCTGCACCCACCCCCATGTCTCTGTCCACTGCTGGGAGTGATAGGGACCCACCCCTACTATGTCTGGGAACTGCTGGGAGTGATAGGCACCCACCTCTCATTTGTATGGGCACTGCTGGGAGTGATAGGCACCCACCCCTCCTATGTCTGGGCACTGCTGGGACTCCTCTGCACCCACCCCCATGTCTCTGTCCACTGCTGGGAGTGATAGGCACCCACCCCTCCTATGTCTGGGCACTGCTGGGAGTGATAGGCACCCACCCCTCATTTGTATGGGCACTGCTGGGAGTGATAGGCACCCACCCCTCCTATGTCTGGGCACTGCTGGGAGGGATAGGCACCCACCCCTCCTATGTCTGGGCACTGCTGGGAGGGATAGGCACCCACCCCTCCTATGTCTGGGCGCTGCTGGGAGTGATAGGCACCCACCCCTCCTATGTTTGGGCACTGCTGGGACTCCTCTGCACCCACCCCCATGTCTCTGTCCACTGCTGGGAGTGATAGGCGCCCACCCCTCCTATGTCTGGGCACTGCTGGGAGTGATAGGCACCCACCCCTCATTTGTATGGGCACTGCTGGGAGTGATAGGCACCCACCCCTCCTATGTCTCTGTCCACTGCAGTTGTGCCTCTGCACCCACCCCCATGTCCCTGTCCAGTGCTGGGAGTCCTCTGCAGACACCCACCCACCCACCCACTTGCGCACTTGCTGTGGTACACTGCTGTCCTGGGTATCCTCCACCCCCAATTCATGGCTGGTGTGCTGCACCGAACCGTACACCTACATCCGTGGCGTGTGTACGCCTCGTATCCATCATGTGATGGGACTGTACGGGTAGTTGCAGTGGTGATGTAGGGGTATGCGTGTACGGCCCGTACAAACGCTCTGGGGGCGTGGGTACGGGCTGTACCACCATTGCAGTGGTGATGTAGGGGTACGCCTGTACGGCCCGTACACACGCTCTGGGGGGGTGGGTATGGGCCGTACCACCATTGCGGTGGTGATGTAGGGGTACGTGTGTACGGCCCGTACCCACGCTCTGGGGGGCATGGGTACGGGCCGTACCACCATTGCAGTGGTGATGTAGGGGTACGCGTGTACGGCCCATACACACGCTCTGGGGGCGTGGGTACGGGCGCTCTGAGGGCGTGGGTACGGGCCGTACCACCATTGCAGTGGTGATGTAGGGGTACGCGTGTACGGCCCGTACACACGCTCTGGGGGCGTAGCTACGGCTCGTACCACCATCGCAGTGGTGATGTAGGGGTACGCCTGTACGGCCCGTACACACGCTCTGGGGGGTGGGTATGGGCCGTACCACCATTGCAGTGGTGATGTAGGGGTACGTGTGTACGGCCCGTACCCATGCTCTGGGTGGCATGGGTACGGGCCGTACCACCATTGCAGTGGTGATGTAGGGGTACGCGTGTACGGCCCGTACACACGCTCTGGGGGGCGTGGGTACGGGCGCTCTGGGGGGCGTGGGTACAGGCCGTACCACCATTGCAGTGGTGATGTAGGGGTACGCGTGTACGGCCCGTACCCACGCTCTGGGGGCGTGGGTATGGTCCGTACCACAATTGCAGTTGTGATGTAGGGGTACGCGTGTACGGCCCATACCCACGCTCTGGGGGACATTGGTACAGTCCGTACCACCATTGCAGTGGTGATGTAGAGGTACGTGTGTACGGCCCGTACACACGCTCTGGGGGCGTGGGTACGGGCCGTACCACCATTGCAGTGGTGATGTAGGGGTACGTGTGTACGGACCGTACCCACGCTCTGAAGGACTGGGTACGGCCTGTACCCCTATGGCACCCCATCATTGGGGGTGCGGCCCGTACCCAGGCCTTCAGAGCGTGGGTACGGGTCGCACCACGCCTACCCCTACGTCACCCCAACAATGGTGGGACGGCCCGTACCCAGCACTTTGGAACGTGTGTACGGGCCGTTCCGCCATTGTTGGGGTGACGTAGGGGTGGGCGCGGTGCGACCCGTACCCATGCTCTGAAGGCCTGGGTACGGTGCGTAACACAATTGTTGTGGTGACGGGTCGCGTCCACGTCCACCTCCGTTGTGGCGGGACGCAGGCCTTGGTGGACATGCCCCCACCCCCCGAAGTGACCAGGCCCTGGGGGTCAGGTATGTACAGGGCATGTATGAATTGTGACTTGAGTGGGGGTTTGGTTTCCGGCCCCTGCCCCCCCCTTTGACCCTGGGTGTTGTTCTGACCTTCTGCGGCGTCTGCGCCGGTTCCTGTACACCAGGTCGACTGCTATGAGGGCCGGGATGACACGTAGGTTGGGGTCCATGGCTGTCCGTCGCGTACAGGTGCTTCTTCTGCGCGTCGTCCTGATTTCCCGGTGGTTTTTGGCTGCCGTAAAATATAATCCGTGCGGAGTGACGTGGGCACGAATCATACTTGCTGGTTCGTGGAACGCTGCCTGACTCCGTCCGGACGTCACGTACGCGGTGTCCTGGATCGGAATTGTGGGTATTTTTTTGTCGGTCGGTGTTTTTTACGAATCGTACGTAAATTGTATTTATGTACGAATCGTACTTGCGGGTTTGTAAGGTGTTATTCCCGGGTACGATTCGGACGGTGAAAACGCTCCGTCCGACGGTTCGTACCCGGGTTTTACTGGATCGGAATCAACACCTTAGTCTTTTCTGGAGTTATTGTATGCAGATCATTATTACTATCACGGAGCATGTCCAATCGGTAGACAGCAACTTCAACAATTGCATGCGATTGATCTGTGAATGGATAAAGGCTAATTGCTTAAAGTTAAATGCTGGCACGATAGAGGTCCTCATTATCGTCTGCCATACCACTGTATGGAATAACAACTGGTGGCCAGAGGTGTTAGGCCCTCCTCTTTCTCCTGTCAATTCTCCTAAAACCCTTGGGGTGATCTTTAACCATCAACTTTCTTTTGACCTACAGGTCAATTGTCTGATTTCCTCATGTGTGAGCATCATTAGATCCTTGAGGAAAATATTTGTTTAAATTCCGATCTCAGTGTGTAAAACAGTAGTCTTGGTCCTTTTCTCATCATGGCTTGACTACTGTAATGCACTGCATCTCAAAATCAATAAAACCTCCTAAATAAATCTTCAAGTCCAAAATGCAACCTAACGGCTTATTCTTGATATTCCCAAACACAATTGCATGAGAGAAAAACTCTGAAAGCTGCACGGGTTTCCGGGAAGAATCATAATTGTTTTCAAGTCTTTTGCATTGCTCATAAAGCCCTCTATAATCAAGTCCCAAGGTTAATTAGATCCAAGTTTTATTGGTATGCCCCCTCCAGGACACTTCGCTCAGCTAGTCTCAAGCTGGTGCTTGTTCCAAGGTTTAGTCCCAGATGGGGTGGTAGATCTTTCTCTGTTGCCACAGCTAAATTGTGGAATTCCCTGCCCCCTCATATGGCAGAGATTGAAATTCTTCTGATATTTAGAAAACAGCTTAAACTTGGCTCTGTGCTCGGTAGAGGATTTCGGATTTTACGGGGCTTCTATCTTCCTTTCTGGGAGGATATTTTTCATTTTATTTAATCTCTAGCAAAAGCATCTTGACCTCTGGGTCCATAAATCTGGCAGTGCAGGTGAAGCTGAAGTCTGCTCGTTCTCTGTCATCCTATCTAATCGTCAAGTGTCAAACATAAGCTTTGCTTGTGTTCCAACTTGCTCATGTCTTTTAACTATATCTGAGTCTCATGCCATAGTCACTGCCTCACTGACTTCTGTAGAGTGCAGCAAGGGACAAACAGTGTGAATGCAGGTCAGGCAGCCATTGGGCCCAGTTGCCACTGCAGCAGGAGTGGGGCAGGCTTGCCAACTTTTGGCAGGGATCATTTTGCAGTTCCCGATCACTGGCAAGCGTCAGCAGCAGCAGTCAGCTCAACCCTGCACAAACCTTGGGGGAGAACCGTGTCACATTCTTCTACACTGCCCAGATCAGGCCTGGCCATGGCACATCTGATCAACTGCTGTGTTCACCACCAGGGGTACAAAATTACCCCCTTTGTAGCACCCATTGGGAGCCCCATCCTATTACTGTACCAGAGCGCAGTATATTTCCGTGCAACAATCAGGATTCTGTTGGATACATTTCCCTGGTCCAAGGAAGGTCACTCAGGTGCAACCATCTTGGAGCCAGGCACTCTGGTGCCCTCTTCTTCTGTGTGTTTTCATGTGTGTTGTGCCCTCTACTGCCAATTCACAGCCACCATGGTGACGAATGGCAAGCCTGGGTGGGCCTATACACCTCGAGCCTCTATTTATGTATAGTTTCAAAGGTTCTAGGAGATCTGGCTACAGTTGCTTCCGCACAAAAGCTTCCAGAGTCTTGTGGCAGCGCATCCACAAAGAAAACCCCTCATCAACCTAATGGATGTTCTACCTCACAGACAGTGCCTTATACTATAGACAGCAACTTCAGATTATAGTGCATCATCACTGAATAAGGAAGGGTGTGGCAAGCATCTCTCAGTGTGCCCAAAGGAAACCTCAGAGAGTGTGTTAAGCAATGGAGCCACCATTGCATGTGTCCAGTCCCTGGATGTTCCATCATTTGATCCCATTCTGGACCATGGGAAAAATATAATTTGTTTGCATCCATTTGATTGTCATGTCATTTGCTTGAAGGCATTTTGTTGTGGGCTACAATTTTATCATAGACCATTCCATCGCATCTTATTGTAAGTAATGCAATGAAAAACGACATAAGTAATATTTTATTAATAACATTTTTGAGGGTAAGGAGTAAATGGTTAAAGATAAGGGCTTAAGGGTAAGAGTAAGAGGCAATGTGTAAGTGGCAGTGAATAAACAGGTGAGGGTAAGGGGTTAATGGAATAGGGTCATCAGGAAGGGGTTAAGAGGAAGGATATAACTAAAGAGGTTAGTGTAAGGTGGTTAGGGTATTGGTATTGAAGTAAGGGGGTTATAGTACAGAAATAAGAAAACGGGACTAATGGGGGTTACGGGAATAGGGGATTTGGGTAAAGAATAAGAGATTAGGATATAAGGAAGTAGCAGCTGTCTGAAGCTCAACTCGGAGAAGACAGAAGTCCTCGTCCTCAGACACACACCCTCAGCTTGGGACAACACCGGGTGGCCCACTGCCCTTGGCAACCCTCCCACCACCATGGACCACACCCAGAACCTCGCCATCATACTCGACTCCTCCCTCACCATGACCCACCAGATCAACGCCTTCGCCTCCACCTGATTCAAAACCTGCCACATCGTTCTAAGGACCTTCAAGTGGATCCCCTATGAAGACCATTACCCACGCACTCATAACAAGCAGACTGGACTACGGAAACGCCCTCTATGCTAGAATCAACAAATCCCTGCTACGCAACCTCCAGACCATCCAGAACACCACAGCCAGACTTGTCCTCGGTATCCCACGACATGAGCACATCACCCATCACCTGTGCAACCTCCACTGGCTCCCCGTCAAGAAGAGAGAACCTTCAAGCTACTCACCCACGCCTACAAATCTCTCCACAACACCGGACCCAAATACCTCAACTAAAGAGTCTCCTTCTACGTACCCAAAAGAAACCTCCGCTTCGCTGACCTCGCCCTAGCAGAAACCCCGCACCAGAACCAGAGCGGGTGGAAGAGCCTTCTCCTACGTCACAGCTAAGGTCTGCAATGAGCTCCTGGTCAACATCAGATGCTCCCCTACTCTGCACACCTTCAGGAAGAGCCTCAAGACCTGGCTTTTTGGCTGACTTGGAACTGCACCCCCCCCTCCAGCGCCTTGAGACCCTCACGGTTAGTAGCGCGCTTCACCTGATAGATTGATTTGTTGAGGTGAGGGTAAAGGTTCATGATATACGGTAAAAAGGTAGGGTGACGTGAGTAAAGCTTTAAAGATAAGATGGTAAGGGGCTTAGGGTGGTGGGTAAGGAGGTAAGAGGTTAAGGGTGTAAAGGCAATGTATTAAGGGTATGGGGTTAGGTTAAGGGTTAGGGGTTATGGATTAGGAAAGAGGGGTTTGGGATTAGGGTCAGGGTTAAGGGGCGGGAATAAGGGAGGAAGGGGGCAAAGGAATTAGGTTATAAAATGTAAGAAGATGTGGATCAGGTTACAGGGTTAATAGTAAAGACTAGAGGTAAGAGAATATTTTTTTATTTTTTTATGTACTTAACAGTTTGATATCATGCCAGTAAAGCAATACAAACATTTCATATCTAAAAATTTTTTTTAAATTAGAATGCAACCTGATTCTTAAAACCTTCATTCAACGGACATGCATTGTTTTTCTATATATATGTACAGCCGGGATTAACCTTCAATAAGACACTTTCTCTTACCAGTTGAGCAAAATACAATTATTTGAGTTCTGAATACAATTATAACACGGCATGAGTGATGTAATTTGTGACATCATAAGCATTGCATTGTGGGGGCATAAGTTATAGTTAGCTCCGGTAACTCTAACTGCTGAATTTCACTGGTTTTGTACAGGTGGAATGTCAGCCTGACTATACTTTGGATTTATCAGTAAATTTCTAAGGATTTTTAAAATTCTATTTCCTACTATAGTGTCCCTGTAACCTTTGTTTTTTCAGTGAATTTCTAAGGTTTTTAAAATTCTTTTTCCTAACTATAATGTCTTTATAAGCTTTGGGTTTATCAGTACATTTCTTAGGATTTTTAAAATTCTATTTCCTAACTATAACGTCCTTGTAACCTTTGTTTTTTATCAGTGAATTTCAATGTTTTTAGAATTGTATTTCCTAAATGTAAACTGTTGAGGCGTAATTTCTTTGAAATGAACATTGTGGCAGAATTAATCCTACCATGCGTATTTACACAAGAAGAGGCTGCTGGAAATGTCTCCAGTGACCTTGTGTGTATGTAACTCTGCCAATATAATTGTTGCTCGAGCGTCTTCAACAGATAACTTCACAAGGTGGAACTGCAGAGAAAACAAACTTGGATGATTTGTACTTTACAGAAATAAGTGCTTATTTGTTTGGTGGAGTTGTGATCGAATTCAAGTTCCCATTTCCAAAATCGGCAGAAAACGCGCTTGAGGGGCCTTTTAGTAAGCTGTCCATCTTGCTGGGAAAAGGGTGGGAATATGTTGCATACCGCAAATGTATGTGGGGTGGGACCAAACAGCAGGCGCTTCTAGGCACGTTTACATATTTCTAGTTTTTAAAAGTTTAGAACATGATGTCTTGTCTTAGCAGCAGATGACAAGAAAGAACCCCTTTGTCACAGATACTACGTGAGATATTGCGCTCAAAGAAAAGCAAAGATGCAAAACCTCCATCATAGATTACAAATAACTTTTCAGTGGAAATTTAGAGAAAAGACACTTGCTTTGCCTTGGCCATGCACAAAAAGTAAGCCCGGGTGTAAAACTCCTCTCTGTTCCATGGAGAACGCGGAGTTACTATTAAACTCCGCACACTGCAACGGAGCGGAGGTTTTTTCAGGTCCGTTTGCCCGATATGTCATTTTGCTCACACAGGAGTGACTTCGCGGGCGCTCACGATCGCCCATGAGCTTTTCATAGCCAAATGTGGGTGCCACGAGATTTACTAGCTGGCCGCATGTTCCCATGAGATTTTGCGGTCGTCAACACGTCATTCGGGTGTGCCAGCGACCTTCGG